>NC_134461.1:90116744-90809244 GCF_047948215.1 Lycorma delicatula
AAATACATACAAATTCATAAAAATTTAAATACATACAGTCAATGCAGCATTGATGATGGATGCACTGTTTAGAGAGTGGCTCTCTCCTTTAGTGATATAATTGAGAGTTGGCAAAGGCAAAAAGCACTAGAGAACTATTATTATAAACCAGAGAAAATAATTTAATACATACATTACAGACAAAAAACATTCAGGAACTGAAAATTAACTTGGGTAGGAGGAAATTAACTTTGGTAAACATAATCATACATCTCTTCCTCTTAATAGTGGCTCTCCGGCTCTCCTTAGTGGTGCATAAAAGTTACGAAAAATAAGAGAAAAGAAAGAAAATATAATACATATATTATAACCAGAGAAAATAATTTAATACATATATTAGACAAAAAAACACAATTATTGAACTTCTTGTGTGACGTATATTTGGGCCAATTCATCGTAATCGTATGTACGTTTCAGAGAGACATCTTTTAACCTGATCCCAGAAATATTCTGCGAACAGAAAAATTACATTTACAAATTGTTTTCACTTTACAAAAACAAAAATAAAATTTTCATCAGTAATAAAATTTACCTGCAGTCCAGTAGCAAGTGGAATAACACAAAGTGGTAAGTGAAGAGATTTTCCAGGTTCCAATTTACCCATCTGTCTACCCGAAACTGAACACCATGCTAAACCAGTACAAGGTTCAAGGCCCAATACTAAATCCATTGACCTATCGCTGCAACAAAAGATGAGAATATAATTGTATGATTCCCCCTATACCCCAAAGTAAAAAATATGATGGAATATACAGAAGGATCATCCAGGACCCCATATGCAGTTGTATACAACCTGCAAAACAGGTTGAAGGTTGAACAAACAATATATAGTTGATTTGCATTTAAAATGTTAAAGTATTAACTCATACCAAGCAAGTTACACTTTTTAGGTGTTCCAAGGTCTATTTGAATCATCTGTAAACTTTGTTTTTTATATTCATATGTTGAAATTTTCTTCTTTAATAAGTAGCTTTCT
The DNA here is from genome assembly GCF_047948215.1 of Lycorma delicatula. Classification (NCBI taxonomy): domain Eukaryota; kingdom Metazoa; phylum Arthropoda; class Insecta; order Hemiptera; family Fulgoridae; genus Lycorma; species Lycorma delicatula. Next base: position 90,117,760 of record NC_134461.1, read on the forward strand.
TATGATAATTAAACATAAACTTAATTATGATGGCAGCATTCTTATTATATATATAATGTGTGTGTGATGAAAAGTTTTAGCTGTTATCTTAATATAAAGCAAGTATTATCCCATTATGATGACCTAGTTCCATGATAAAACTTAATTTATTTAAATTTACCATGTATTAATGATCCTGCAAAGAAATTCAAATGGTTTTTCTATTTGTACAATGTTTGGCAATTCTTGTATTGATAGTCTTATATCACCATAATCAGGAACCTGAAAAAAAATTATAACTATTATAATAATAATATAAAACTATACTAATTAAATAGAAAAGTTAAATAATTTTTTTAACAATTAAATAGAACAAAGTATTGATGACTTATAACAAAAGTTAATTACAAAAGTAATTAACTTTATCATACTACCTTATTAACAACTACCTTATAATTAACTAATTACTACCTTATTTAAAGCAGAATGAACAATTAGTAAGTTATCAATAAAAAATAATAGCAATAATATTAAGAAGATGATTTAAATAAAGATGCAGCCAAACTATAATTCTTTATTTCAGTACCTTAATCATAGAAAAGTACTCAATTCTTGACTTTCTTCTTAAATTTAAAAAAAAATTCATGTGGAATTAATTAGTAAATAAAAGAATTAAAAGTTAGGTTCTGAAAGACTAATTTAAAATAAATTAAACCCTACATTAATTTTTGTTTTCAGAGAGTTTAATATTTTAGTAACAAAGCCCTATTAATAATTTACTTACAAAATTTAATAGAAATCAAAATATTGCCATCAATCAGGATGGGAAAGTTTCTAATGAATACCTTAGCTTAATGCAGTTAAAAGATTTAAAATCTTATATTCTTGAAAATATGAACTTTCAGTCAGAAAACTTTATCGGATTGATACTTAAAAAACTTAATCCTGCTGAATTCATTCATTTTGAATGAAACCTCAGGATAAAATGAAATCATTCAAATAATTAACTCACTAAAAATGAAATCACCTTCTGATGTTGATAAGATAAACAAGGTACGTTTGAAAACATAGTGCTCTTTATTGAAAAAAGCTTTATGTTTATAATGAATAACTGTTTTCAAATTGGCTACTTTTCATTTGATTTTAAAGTTGCAAATGTGATTCCTTTATTCAAATCTGGTCACAATTACCATCATATAAGCTTGTAGAGTGAAGACTAAACAAACATTGCGTTTACATCCCTTATATCAGTGCCAATTAACTACGCGGTCGTATCTATATACAACACAATAATCATTACTCATATCAATCGCTGTATAATTAATTAGTCATATAGTACTCATGTAATCAAACATTTTGTTACCACATACATGCTGAACTTAATATTGGCTGACGGCAACGGTAGCAGCTCAGATGTCAGCAGGAGCACAGTACATGTACGTGCTTACACAAGCATCACTCCTGCCGCATAGATGACTGCACAGTTCTCCTACCATAGCAGCGCTGTGGCCCCACCACTCTCAGGTTCCAATAAAAGAACATTCATGAGAGTGAATTTTCAATTCATCATCATCCACCACCTGGAGAAGACCGAGAAGACCAAGAAGAAGAAGAAAATGGAAGAAGACAGAAGAAGTTCCCTAGCTGCTTTAACGTGGACCTCCCAGCAAATGCCAACATCCCTGCTGAAGCAGCAGGCCTGGCTGGCCTGCCGAGGGAGCCGCCGGATGCGGACACTACCTTTCCACTCCAGCTCGCTTCAATCGCCTTGGCCGGCAGACTCAGCAGCAGGAGCCAGTCCATCGTGGAATCGCTCAGGGAGAACCACCTTGGCCACGTCAGCAAAAGATGACTAACATCGACTTGACACTGCGGGGGTATGGGGGCCACAACTGCCACACTGTAGTGGGGGCCCAACTGCTGAAGGGAAGCCTGGTCTGATTTCAATGGACAAGCCGCACTCCCCAACTACAGCCAAGCTGACTTCGCTGGAGACTAGCTTCCGAACCCAACAGCTCTTCTCAGAGCTATCACAAAAAATGGCCCTTTTCAGGGCTACCACAAGGTTATAAATTATGAGTCGTCAAAAACAACCCTTTTCAAAGCTACCAAAGATTATAAATTACAATGAAACATCCTATTCAGGGCTACCGTAAGGTTATAAGGTGATATGTGTCATCGAAGCCATTTGGTGACAGTTTATAAATTTATAATATTAAGTCTTTCAGTTCTATTAAAATCCTTGATCCTTTCATACGGTCACTCTTTTGTTCTCTTGTTCAATTTTAGTGTTTGTTACTTATTTATATTTACTCTAATTTTATTTAAAGTTAATATACCAGTATATGCAATTTTTTAAATTTACTGGAACATGTGTGTAGTGCCCAATTATTGATATCCCCTCCGGAAAAAAAAGGCCACAGGAAAATCCCTTAGTCGTATAGAAAAACACATCATTTGAAATACTTACAAAAGAGAATTACAAAGTAATCCAACAGTGCTGATTTCTGATGTTGTTAATAAAGCTGCTAACATATGTGGAAGTTGTGCTGCTTCAGTGTACAACATAATTTGCGAGTATAAATTTACTAATGAATTACGGTCTCCAAAAAAAAAAAAAAATTCCGAAAGTAAATTGAAGAAAAAAGTTGACAATTTAGATAAAAATTTGATTCATAAAAAAAGTACACCAACTTTATTTATTAAAAATGGTTTAGTGATGGGTTATCTCCTCTGGAAAGATAATTTGGTTATTGACTTAGACAAAACCTTATCAGTCATGTAAAAAGGAACGAATTCCAGCCATGTCTTGGAAAAAGGATATCAAAATGTGATTTAGTTTGAAAACAGTGATTTTTGAAGAGGATGAACTTAGGTGCAATTATTGCAAAGGGTTTCACATATTAAAATTAATTTTAGTCTGTATAAAATTGATGAGTTAACAAGATCCAATGGTAACACCATGCTTCAATTACCTCCCTATCATTGTGTACTCAACCCAATTGAGTTAATTTGGGAACAAATCAAAAGTTACATAGTGTCAGAGAATATTGTTTTTAAAATATCTGATGTTAAAAATTTCTGCTTAAAAGCCATCAATAAAACAGGCCAGCAGGAATGGAAAAACTGTAAAAAAAACATAACACTATAAGCTAACTGAATAGAATATAAGTAACTTATCAAAAATTATGGTGAACATAATTAACATCCTAGTGGTTAAATACCTAAATAAATTTAAAATGACACAAAACAAGGAATTTGGATTTCAAAAAATTTAAGCACTGATGCTACAACCAAATTTGTGAAAATATCTTAGTTAATAATTTTACAAAAAATAAAAACTTCAGCAATATTTTTTAGATTAGGTAGAGCTTTTGATAATGTCCCACACTCAATACTATTGGAAAAATTAGATGACGTAGGTTTTCATGGAATATCATTAAAGTTGTTTGCCAGCTATTTTAAAAACAGAATTCAGTTTCTTTTATTACAAGAAAAAACTAGCAAAAAGTATTTAACACAATTCGTACTACCTCAGGGCACTGTTTTGTAACTAATAATACAATTTCTAATTTACATTAATAATTTAATTAAATTAAAGTTGGTAGGATGTAATATTATTTCATTCACTGATGACTTTGGTGTTTAGTGGTTCTTCTTGGAAAGACGTTACTTATAATGCTGAAATGGTATTTATGACAGTAAAATCATGGCTTAATCAGCATACTGTCATTCTAAATTAAATTACTTAGGAATTTTCTTTGACCCATATCTACAATGGGATAAGCACATTAAACACTTGTCAAAACTTAAAATACCTAATTTTTTAATTTTATAAAATTAAAGGACTGAAAGATAAAATTATAAAAAAAAATTATTCTGCATTTATTACACAATCTGTGCTCCAGTATGGAATAAAAGCATGGGTGGCACTTTTGTCATGCATCTTAATAAAATATTTATAATACAAAAAATTGAATTAAAGCAGCACTTGTTAGACCAAGATTTCATCCCAGCAAAAAACTTTTTATTGAATTCAATGTTATAATCATCAAACAACTCTACTTAAGGAATTTAATAACATATATAAATTAAAATAGACACACATTTTTAATTCTCATAATACCACATATAACTTGTAACCTTTATGTAAATATGTTGTTCCTTGCACTGACTTAACTGTGTGCAAAAGAAAAGTTTCTTACATTTGTAACAACTTAATGAATCTTACTCTGAAGCAGTTTCACTGAAAAAAAAATTACTAATTCTATTGTAAACAAATTGTAGGATGGGTTAAATGTAACAATATTTTCTCAACACTATATTTATTAACCCCATGCAAGCTGTATGTATTTGCAGAGAAATCAACAATAATTTTACATATTTGTGCTAATATAATATTTATTTTTAATATATCATTCATTTACATGATTAAATACATAAAAATGGATAAATCACCTCTTTTAGTTTTACTTCGTCTAAACAATAATCAAATCAGCAATAGTAATTTTTTTTTATATTTGTAAAGTAGGTACTGGCTTTTCTTTTTTTTCTTTACTTAAACTGTACTCATTGCTGGCACTAGCTTTGCTTTGCTGGCAACGCCCACATCGTTAAAGATATTATTTTTAATATTATTTTCTTTCTTATTTGTAATATATTGTTAATTATTGTGCATTTAATAATGTTGTAAAATGTGGCAAATAAATAAATATTGAACAAAAAATATTTTGATAAATTTTTGAAATATAAAAGTTCACCTCCATACATAAAGGATAAGTAAAGGAAGACCTAAAATAAAGCAAAGATAGAAAAAAAAAGGATTATCAGTTAGGAAAAAATTTTGAGAAAAAATCCACATACTAGATATTCTTGTGAATGCAAAAAAAAAAGACAGTGCATGTGCTGGATAGAAGAAGAAAAAACACAGCATAGTGAAAGAATGAAAGAATTTTGGGGGAGAAAGAAGGAAAATCAGAACAGAAGGAATTAAAATTATATCTGTGGTCCTCTACAGGCCTCCTCGAAAAAAAAAAAATATAACCTTGTAGAAAAATCTAAAAAGAATGGGAATTAGTTATATGACAACCAAAATGCATGGCTAATCACAAAAGAAAAATATATTAAAACAGTAGCAACAATAAACTTAAAAAACTTACAATTCTCTGTAATTGACTAGTTTGTAAACGTCCCCGCTCACCAAGATTTGACCTCCAAACAATGTCTAATTTTCCTATATTTGTAGCACCACTAAGTAGCTTTATATCAGATGTTAATGATGGCTGTGGACTTAAACAATATAAAAATTGCCTTGATGCACCAGGAGGCATTACATTCACGTGACCAAATACCGAACTTTCATCTTCATTTGTATTCAATGCATTTACTGAAATTTAAAAAAATAATAATAAAAGTGTTTAAAATCAATTGCTAGTAATATATCAATTATGAAATAGCACAACAAAACAATTAATTTTACTTGCTTACAATTTTAATTAATTTCTTATAATAATATGCGAGGCACAATTCAAAAGTAAAGGCTAATTGGTAACAAAATGAGAACTATTGAAAAAAGGAAAAATTTATTAATGGTTTCAAATACTTACATATTTACTTTATTATTTTACACAATCATCACTTTGTTCCAAAAACTTTTCATCATGAAACAAGCTTCTTCAAACCCACTGCATAAAATTCCACCCCCTGGGATTGTAGCCAATTTTGCACCAAGATCTTCTAGTCTTCACTCTCTTCAAATTATTGAAACGCAAACCAGTTTTTTAGCTGTAGGAAGAGATGATAGTCACTGGGCGAGAGATCAAGACTGTAAGGGGATGATCAAAAATCTCCCATCTGAATTTTTGAATTGTTTCTGTTGTGCATGCAGCTGTGTGTGGATGTGCGTTATCGTGAAGAACAACTCCTGATCTCAGCATTCCCCATCATCAGTTTATAGTGCTAGTCATGATTCTCAACAATGTTGTCTTTGAAACTTCTGGAAATTCTAGAGAAAGTTTGCTAATTATAAAGTGACAATTTTCTCTCACTTTTGCATTCACACCACTGAAATATAGAAATACTGGAATGGGCACTAGTGTTAGAAATCCGTGCCAACAAAGAAAGCTGATTTAGAGGTATATCTCTCTTTGTCTACAGTCCATTCAAAAAGTTTGTGACGATCTCTCTCATCACAAATCACAAGTTATCTTTCATAATTCAAGTTATCGTGGAAAGTTTTTATAAAAACATTTATATGATACAATGATTAACTCAACATTTATTTAATATTCATAAGCATTGAAATTTTTCTATTAATTAAATAGAATTTAGATTTTATCACTTAATATTAACTACAATTAAGTTTTATGGAATCACTTTCTGAAGGGATGGTACGTTAGGTACAATGCGCATGCGCTGCACTGTGCGACAATGAAAACTATACCTCTAAATCTATCTGTCTCACGTTCGTTTTCCACTCACGTTGGACATAGGCAGTGCCCATTCCAGTATTTCTATATTTCAGTGATTCACACGTTCAACAAGATCATCAGTCCAGCCCCTTCTCTATTTGTCATGAACATTTGAACAGCTTTGTTTAAACTCATGACACCATTGCCTCACTTTCCTTTCACTTAATGCAAAAGACCCATATGTTTCACACAACTGAGTGAATTTCAGCAGCATCATGTCCTCTTGAATTTAGAAATCTAATCACTGACCGAACTTCACAAGTGGCAGGATTTATTAATACCACACTCATTTTAACACACTGTCTTTCAAAGGCAAACAACAATGAACTGATAGGAATGTGGTGGTTACTTCCCAATAGACTATTTAAAGCTACTGCACAGGCATGTGAACCCATTGTATTACCAATTGCTATTTATAACTCATCAACCCTTACTTTTTAACCACACCTGATACATAATAACAGAAACAAATATAACACAATTTACATAAAGCAGCTATAAAGAAAATTTTGTTTAACATAACTGAGTATATGTTACTGAAAGATTGAATAATCGTGAAATAGTTATGGGAAAAATGGTAAACTACTAAAATCTCTCAAGGCAATTTTCTCTTTGCACTGATTTTATCTTCCAACAACCTCTCATTTTCATGTTTTGATCTCTTTTTTCACTGACAATTAGCATGGTAATTGAATCACCTACTATACTAATCTTTGGGGGTCACTGGTAGCTGGTTGAACAGCCACTTCCTTAACACATGCTACTATACCTGCAGTTCTGAGGATGGAATGGCTACTAATCTGTAATATGCCTGCAATTCTGGAGTTTAATGTATTTCAGTTTCCAAGTTTTTTCAAAACTTGGTTTCAATCACCAAGTTTTGAAAATAATATACAGATAAGAACCATCTCTTGCATATTATAATATAGTTCATTTATAATTGTTTTTTAACTTATTTGAATTTAACTTGATATTTCCCCAATGAATTGAGCTTATTTTTTATTGAAATTAATCACTGCAAAAAATCAACTAATACTTATGGATTTATTTATGATGAATGCATTAATCCTAATTAATTTCATAATATTTCAGTAAATAATGAATTCATAAATATTTATTTATTTACCTACAGCAATATTTAGATCATTAACTGGTGTTCTTCCTGGCAGCATCCATCTTTTTCTGTCCCAAACCTTCTCATTCATCGCCTTGTAGTTTCTAATCTTTATCTCATCTATAAACGCCTTTTAGTTTCTAATCTTTATCTAATCTATAAATTTTTAATCTATAAACATAATCCTTCTTCTTCCTCGCCTCCTTTCTCTTTCTACTGATCCTTCCAGTGCAGCTGTCAAGATTCCACTTCCTCTAACCACATATCCTAACCAGTATCCTTTTCTTTAGAGTAGTTCCTGTATAAGTGCTGTTTCTTCTTTAACCCTGTTCATTAGTTTCTCATTCCTTACTTTATCTGTCCATCTTATTGTCTCCAAACTCTCAATACAAAAATCTTAATTCAGTTCCTCTTCCTCTTATTACATTATATTTTTAATATTTACAAAAAAGTAAATATTTCATAAATATTTACACAATATTTAATATGAAATAAAAATATTCTGTATTTTTATATGAATTTTTGTTTGTATTTACATAATATTAAATATTTTATATTACATAAACTTTCTTCTAAAGATTACAGATTTTTTATGACTTTCAATAATTTTTATATATTTAGAGACTGAGTAAATCTTTGATAGCTTTTATCAGTATTATAAGCAAATTTATGTTAATTATGCAGTTTAATTTATATCATCAGAAATAATAGTATAAAAATTTTAAAATAAATCTGTTTTGATTAAAATGAAGGTAACTGTGCCTTTTTTAATAATGATATTAATAAAGTTGTTTTACTTATATTTGTTATGCTCCTATAAATACAATCAGTGTAGGGTGGAGGTGACCTTCATACATCTGAAATGAATCACACTGGAATCAGAAATATAACTGCCTGATATTGAAAATCTACAGAAGCATTAAAAAATGTTTGTAAATAAAAACAAGATTTACTGAAAATTTATATATTATATTTTTGGGAGTAAAAAAAATTCTCAATTATACAACATACAGATTTTTATGTATATATGTAGTTTTTATTTATATAAAAACTACATATATAACAGAACATTTTTAATTACACGCCAATGGAGATATTTAGTGATGTGTGGTTGGCAGCAATGTGTTCCGTATAACCTCCTCTATAATCACATGTTCTTGGATTGTTGATATCTCGTTTACTTTTCGTGTTATTGTTATTTGAGTACAATATGTTTAAGTGTTAGCAGTGATTTTTGTAATGTACGATTTTTTGATGATTAAATGTTTGTCTCAATGTTATAACCATAAACTCAGCTTTTGTCTCCCAGTATGATCCTTTGCATAAATGTTTCATCATCATTGGCTTGTTCAAGAAGTTGCTGACAAATGTCCACTCGATGTTCTTTCTTCTGTTCGGTCATCAAATGAGGAACAAACTTTGCAACTTGATGCGTGTTCAATTTTTCAGTCAAAATCTCATGGGATGATCCAATTGAGACGCTAACCTCTTTTGCAAGTTTTCTGACAGTCAATCAGCGATTTGCACACACCAGATCATAGATTTTCTGAACGTGGGTGTCATCAGTTGATCAGTTGTAGTCAAGTCAAATGTCTACATGGTCAAGGGTCATCTTTAATTGACTGATGACCACTTTTAAATTGTGAAAACCATTTGTAACATTGCATACAACCCAGAAAATCATCTCCGTAAGCTTATTTCAAAAGTTGAAATGTTCTTTGAAAGTTTTCCCCAGTTTCATGTAAAATTTTATTTTGTATCACTGCTCTTGAAAATCACAAAAATCACTACTAACAGTTAAAACAGGTTGCACAACAATAACACGAAAACTAAATGAGATATCAACAATCCAACAATATGTGGTTACAGAGGAGGTTATGCAGAATGCATTGCTGCTAACTGCACATCACTAAATATTTCACTGGCGCGAAATTAATTTTTTTTGGTTATTTTCTGAATAGCCCTCATACACATAATAACTGCAATTTATCATGAAGAAATAATTTTATGCACTGTGCATCAACTGTGTAGGTGGAGGCATATGTATCGTTTTAATAATAATATTTTTTTTTTTAATAATGAATATGTTAACATTCACTGTGATGGTTGCTGAGCAGAGAGCCTAACTAACAGTTCACGGTAAAATCAAACATTCTATTTCTCCTACAATCTAGTTTAATAATAATCCTGAAATGCAATATTAATATTTAAAACACAGATTAAAATATTTTCTTTTTCAGGTTCTACTACTGAATTATACCTTTTTACACAAATAATAGGTCATTATATCTACATTTGATCTAACTATATAATTGTAATAGTTTTGTAATAATTTTTTAAACCAGGAAGATGTAAACCAATTATAACAATTAAATTCTTTAAATTTCATGTGTTTTATTATCTAAGCATACAGACTGTTCCTTTAAAATTTATGCTAGAACTTTAAATAAATGTTTATCAGGGATCAGATTTGCAAATAAGAATTACATTAAAAATCCAGAAAAAAATGAATAACATTATATATATTAATTCCAAAATAAAGTATTTTCCATTGTATTGAATAGTTATTATATGAATATTATATAATAGTACCTGTAAATAAATGAGATGATTCCAATGATACTTTTTCTAAGCTGATTGGGCCTGATGTAATATTTTGAACCTGAGCTTCTAAATAAACTTCATCAGACTAGAAAAAACAAAAACATAAAATCTAAATTTAAACAATAAATAAAAACCCACTTAATAAAATAATAAAAAAATGGTATATAATGTAAACTAATAAAAAATGAGAATGTCAAACATTCTTCATGTTAAAATTAATATAAAATAAATATTACTTTTTAAAGAACTAACTACTTTTACTCGCAAATGATCATTGTCAATCATCTTATTTGTAATTTTAAGAGAATAAGAGAAAACCTTTGAGATTACATTTCCATTCCCATACATACAGCTTTATTACCAGTCTTCGTAATTTAAGAGCAAAATATGATATTTCAATATTGAAGTCTCATAAAATATTAAGTAGTACAATATTTGTGTGTACCATTTTAGACATACAAACACACACACACATGTGTGTGTATAAACAGAATTATGCAGTACTTTTAAAGTACCAATCATTCATCTATTTCATCTTCCTAATTAAAATACATGTAACAGCACGTAAAGATTGTAACAATAAAAAAATACATAAAAAATGAATACAGAACAATTAATTTTAATCCATCAAAATCCCATCATCTGGGTTAAGATTATTAACGTACTGTAATTTATTTAATGAAAATTGAAAAATAAATATAAAATTAAAAAGAAAAAAATCAGAATTGGTAAGGAAAATTCATAGTTTGATACTTTTCAATATTTTCTAAGTAAAATTTATTTATTACTATTACATAGTTTATTTGGATATCTTTGTAACAATTATAATTTCATTTAGACAGACATTTATATTAGCATCTCATAAATGCATTCTTAACAAATCCATGGATATTATAATTGTTCCATACATATAATCATGTAAAGAGAACATGTAAGGAACCTGGAACCTTTAGTAAAGTGCTGTGTTAACAGATGTAGTGCTAGGGGCAGGTATAGTTACAGAAAAGCAGTTTCTATAAGAGTGAATAAAAAGAAAAGACTACTTGATAGAATTCAGAGAAGAAATAATTCAATAATAAATACTGAAAATGTAACATATAAAACAGAATGAGGTATAATTTACAGTAATGGTAGGATTTGAAGAAGATGAAGGGCAGTGAGGTATGGGAAATAAAATGAAATGACAAAGGACCAACAGTAGAATAAACAATGAAAATTTACAAAAAAAAACTTAACAAAAAGCAGCTTTATTGTCATATAGTAAACATGAGGCAGAAATTTTTATTTAAATACACCATAATAATACGATTACAATTTCTTAAACTATTTATTATTGGGGGCCAGAAGATAATTCAGTGCTACTAAAATATTTTTAATTAAAACTCTTTTAGCTTTCGGTATAATTTTTTCTTTTTTATTCAAATGTACTACAAAGGAAATCAGAAAGTAAATACCATACCAGTATATTGCAATTAGAGCATTTCAGTTGCCTGTGTGTTGAGTTCCTTCAATCTAGCTTGTTGCTAATTTACTACAGCCAAGTTCTTGTCAATAATTTTGTAAATTTTAAATGTTTAACACGACTAAAGAACCCATTGCTTATAAAAAGGTTTGTTTTTTTAAAGACAAGAATGAAGCTAGCAGAGATTCATTAGCTGATTAGCTCATTAAAATGAAAATGTAATATGCGATTTAATGATAAAAAAATGGGTTATGTAGTTCAAAAATGAATAAGAAAACATGGATGCTGAGGTTTAGAATAGGCAGCCATATAAATTTACTGCAGCTTATAAACAAAAAAAATTCTGATGTTTATGATTTCATCACTTTTTTGTGACTTTCCACAAACTTAAACAAATATTTTGTTTGAAATTGAAGACAGAGTGTTTAAAATATTGTAAATTAAGATCTTGCTGGATACAAAAATGCTCAGATGAGTACAAAAACAAGCAACTTGGCGATGCTTTGACTTACCTAACACAATACAGAGATGAAAGTGATGATCTTTTAAGCCAGAATGTTACCACTGATAAGATATGTAACTTAACTCTATACTGCAATCAATACATCAGTCCATGAAATGAAGCCACACCATATTTCTGATTAAGAAGAAATTCAAGCAAATAATTTCAACTAGTTATATGATGTACACTGTTTTTGGGATGTTTTTATTGGTTTGCTGATTTTTAGCCAATGTACATAATAATAATAAATATTGCATTCTAATGTGATTCCTTAAAGAAATTGTGTCATGGAATCTAAAACAAAAGGCAAGGTACCCTCAGCTGCAGTGTTATGTTACTTCACACACAATGGTTGGGCACACATTGCTCCTTGAATCACATTATTTAAGTAGAAATAAATGGATCATGCCCTAAAGCCTAAAAAAGTATCACCATATAGCCTTTGTTCCTTCTTTAGAACCAGTTCCTTTGCAGATTTGTGTTATATTGATGATGATGATGTCAAACAGACTGTGCAACATAGGCACAAAAACCGATTCCACGCTATCACAGTTACCTTAATATTGACAAACATAACCTAGTCTATATATAAATTTTAAAGCAAAGATATTTGAGCTTATGTTTTAGCAATTGGATGTTCCAAGAGAGGTTATGATAAATCACAACATTTAAGAACTTCATTAGTGGTGAGCGTGATGTGTGTTCAATTATAGTATTATTGGAACTGTTGTGTGACAATTCCATAAGAATAAACTAATAATTCATCAAGAAGTATTTAAAAAGACAGAAGATATTCACTAAGTTAAAAAAGCTGACAACACAATTGTAGGACTTTCCCATTATGCAGCTTTTTTCTGATGCATGGCTTACACACACAATTTAAAATATTTATCATTATATTTAAATATAATATTTTTTAATTTATTTAATTCAATGATTCTAACTAAAACACACACGCATACTGTATTTCATTTGTGTGGGTGTGACAGTACTAGCTGCCACTTTAAATACGTTTTTACACTTTAAATATCATTCATTTAATTTTACTGCTCACCTATGACATCACTACACAGCAGACAACTAAAGCAGTTATACATCAGTGCTACACTAGCACTCCTTGTGGTGAGAGGGGAAACTAATGATGCACTATACCCACTTAGCCACTAGTTTATTTAGAGTATTTTTAGAAGTGGGGTACAATTTTGCAAAAACTTTTTTTGGAAAATATTATTTTTTAATTAACAAATGTTCCTAAGAAAAAAAAGACCTTAATTAGGTGAAATCTCATGATACTGAGGGTGACCTTGCTCTACAGCCTCACCCCCTTGACCTTTTAAGTTGAGAATTTAATGGAATCAATGCAAGTACAGAAGTTATCTCACTAAGTTTGGTCAAATTCGGTCAAGTAGTTCTGGAGATATAAGATGTGAAACACCAAACACACACGCATACATGCAAACATTTCCATTTGGTTTTTGTGTTTCTGGATTCTTAGGTGTCAAAACATAAAGAACCAGTGAAAACTGCATATGCCCTAAAATTGGACCGATTACAATACTTTCCCTTTTAGAGTTCTGCTACAGAACTCTACTCTTAGAACTAAACTCTTAGAGCAGAACTCTGCACTAGAACTAAACTCTTAGAGTTTAGTTCTGCTACAGCGCTAGACAGGAAAGTAAAATATTTTGAATGCAACTGCTTTCTAATATAAACTTCAAAAACATATAGCCTTAAAAAATACTTTTATTTCTAATTATTTTCCTATTGCATACAATTCCCATTTTCCCTAATGTATACATTGAACTTTTATTCAACAGAAAAGGATACATTAATTTGTTTTTTACTTTTAATCTCAGTCCAGTTTTCCGGAGTAATTTGTGTTTCAATTCACATTGCCTTCAACTATCTGCTAGGTGGTTAAATATAAATATTTAACAGACTTTTTTATTATTATTATTATTATTATTATTATTACTGAACAACAGACTCCAGAAAAGGTATTATGTTGTTTCAGATGGCATAGCAAACAAATGTATAAGTACACTAACAAGAGTGCATAATAGCATTATGCACTCATTATGCATTAATAATTCAGCAGTACATTTTTATTCAACACATATAATATCAGTGTTATAATAAGCCAAAGTAAATAGAACTCTCAATATATTCCTAACCTAGAGCAGCAATTTTTCTTATTTTTCACCCTCTTAATAAATATTACAAGTGTTTTTACCATTTTACAATTTGTCTCAAGGGAAGAAATAACCATTTTTAAAAACTATTCAAACTCCAAAAAATTGAAAGAATATCTCACTCTACTTCAAGATTATTATATAGCAGATTACAGAAGCAACATAAATCTAAAACAATTGACATAAAAAAATACTCAAAGCTTTATTACACAGTATAAATATTTTACGTAAAAACAGATTTACATATAATTAAATTCTAAATTATATCATTTTTTAAACAATTAAAATAAGATGTGGGGGTTATAAAACCAGTCTACCAATGTACAAAGTATATTACTAAACATGATCCTGAAAATTAGAAGGAAATCGCTTAAAATATTTATACAGAGCTTAGCACTTGATAAAAAGCACCATATGATCATTATAAAGTGACGTTATAGAAAACCCGCTAAAAACTAGGAGTTGGTAATGTTTGAAATTATGAGGTCTGATGAAAATGTAAAAAACAAAGAAATGTATAGGTAAGATAATATAATTCAAAAAAGGAGATAAATACCCAGGTTATTAACCTGTTTTTAGAATGAAATGTTAAGTATAGTTATCAAGATAGGGTATTGTTTTGATAAGCCTAGTAAGCCGTGGCCCAGCGTGCCACAATTTCATAGCAAAATTTTTGTTTGAAGTGGAATATTTTGCGCCGTAAAATATTTTGTACTTCTATTGTTAGTTCTTACATTACACTTTGAGGAAAGAACTTATTGGTAAGAAAAAATAAATTTTTCCAATATTTTTTCTCACTTTTTTTAATAGAAAATCAAAAGACGTAAAAAGATAATTTCTTTTAACTTAAAGACTTTTTCAACTTCCTGTTTTATCTTTCATAGCCTCCGGCAAGAGATGCATAGAAGCATGTACACAAGCGTTTCTTGGCATTTCTATTATATGCATCTGTCAAGTATTATGAAATTTGTTTTTTAATATGAAATCCACTTTTACTAGACTGAAAACAAGAATTTTTTTATTTCCAGTGATTATTAATTAACCTGAATTCCTTTAAATAATTATATGCAACATAATCAAGAAATTTAAATAAACATTATGACCTAACAAGACTGACTGAAATTTATAAAAAATTATTTATAGAAGTGACCAAGGTAATCAAGCAACAGAAATTAAAAAAATATATATTCCAAAACTCTGGGCTTACACAGCTGCTATAATTTTGGATTTAGCAACACAAATAATGTAAATCCACCTCTGCACCAAAGGACCCGTAAAATAACATTAGAGGAATGATTAAAAGATAATTCTCAAGTGCAATTCAAATCATAAAAAAAACATAAAAAAACATTCAAAAATACTGCTTCTCTTTTTAGGTCTTAATTTTTTTCAGACTGATGTTAATATCTTTTTATTTATTTATCTTTTTGTAAAAAAAATGTCCTTTTACTTTTTTGAGATACCTTCTACATCAATAAACAATAATCTGACATTAATAGATTCAATACAAATAGTAAAACAAACAAAATTACTATGATCAAATATTGGCAATTTACACGAAACCAAGAATTATTCTTTTTTATTATTATTATTATTAGGTATGCAATCTTATGAGATAATTATACATGGAATATAACATGAGATATATTACCATGAAAATAATCATGGTGCAATTTTCTACAATAGTTGGAATTGACAAATAATTAATACAAGTAGTTTAATATTAAATATTTATTCTTAAGAAAAAAAAAAAATAATATTGAATTTCAGTTAAATGTAGTAAACAAACACCAATTTTACGTAACCCTTTGGAGATCATAGATGATAAATCAGTGATCTTAAAATATTCATAAATATGCAGCAGTATGTCAACTGTAAAACATGTGAAAAAGACCAGACAATGGAAACACTTTCATTGGTATATGACCTTTTGTAACAAAATATATTAAACATTTAATTAATGTAAAAGTAATTTCCCATTTTTATTGTACTAGGAAGCCATGTTGTAATTTGTGATCTGCTATTCATCTGCTGGATTATTCAGCTCATTAGCCTTCATTGTTTTGAATGAATTTGTTTTGTGTTTTACAAAATTTATGTTTAGGATGATTAGAAATATGTTTTTATTGTTCATAGTTTTTTAAGGATTTTTCTTTAATTTTTTAAATTCATTTTCCAATCTTTTATAATAAATTTTTTGTCAAAGTTGAAAACTTTGACAAAAAGTAACATCAGAAATCAATATATGAGACTCGGCTAATAAATTTTGCATACTAGTATGCTAGTATGAGTTGGGTGTGGCAGCACATGATAGCTAAAATCCTCCTCTACAAACCTGCAATAATGCGTTGAAATCCATTTACCGCTTTGTTTTAAGTAGCAGTTAAAATGTCAAGTATTATGTCAACACAGTTGAAACATTGTGCAGTGATTGAATTTTTAACAGCAGATAATGTGAATCCTATGAATATTTTTCATAATTTAAAAGCGGTTTATGGTAGTGAAACTGTTGACAGGAGTACTGTGAATAGGTAGGTGTTGAAATTTTGTGAATGTGAAGCTGGTAAAGTGACAATTGAGGACACACCTCGCAGCAAATGACCAGTTTCTGTGACTGATGAGAAACATCAAAAGGAGGTGGATGATTTGCTTCTAAGTGACCAACGAATCACCCAGCAACACATCGCTATTCAGTTAGGCATATCTAAAGAACAAGTAAGCCATATTATCAAACAATTGGACTACCATAAAATCTGTGCATGATGGGTACTGCACAAACTCTCTGATGGCTCTCTGCAAGCTGAAGTTTGAGCCTATTCCACATCCACCATACTTGCCAGATTTGGCTCTGTGCGACTTCCAATTCTGCCCTCATCTCAAGAGGGATCTCAAAGGTAATCATTACACTACCGATGATAAGGTGAAGGAAGCTGTGGCCACTTGGATCTGAGAAAGACCACCAGAATTTTTCAGTGACAGAATGCAAAAACTTGTCACATGTTGGGAGAAGCGTATCAGTGTAAACGGGGATTATATTGAAAAATAAATACTGCATTTTGCAGCTAAGGTATTGTACTTTTATTCATTTTTTTATTTCACTCCAATATCTCTTTTCAATCTCATGCTATGCACATACGTGCAAAATTTATCAGCCGACTCTCATACTATACCTTAACTTAACCCAAAATTCTTCAGCTAACTGTATGTTATACAATAAACCATTACAATACAAACTCTTTATTAACTCAACTAATTGATTAAAGTAACATTTACATAGGTTTATCCTATGTTCATTAACATAAATACCCACTGTAATATAATTCACTTCAAATTCGGCACCGACTTCAAAAAAGTATACATACCTTCTAGTATTACTGATATTTTTTTAAGGCTTTGTTTATCTGCTTTAGTAATGATTACATTACTTCAATGTTATATTTTATGACGTTATTTTAAAATCAAAAAGTAGTAGGTATATTTATAGCAAAAAAAAAATCTGATGTGGACAACACATGACTTCCTTGTACACCTATTAAATTACATTTACAATTTCTTTTTTTTAATGAAAAGTACATAAAATTTTGTTTCATTGAAAATTTCTGATATTTTTTAATATATATTTTTTTTTAATTGAATTATTATTCATTGTAAAAGTTTTTTTTACAATGTGAGGTTAATAATTATTAATAAATCAATGTATTAAAAAAAATTTAAAAAAGGAGATGAAGTCTGATTAGACCAATGTGCCTTCCCCTAAGATCCAAATAATTCATTAAAATATTTTTGGCTATAACTCTGGAACCATGAAAATAAGTACAACTTACGATATATTATTGAAAAACTCTTAATGAGAGCTTATTATTGCAGTTAATAAAAAGTCCAAAATCCAAAAAAATTTGGATTTTGGGCTTTTTGGATAGTTTAGGTTCAGTCAATTGCAATCAAAAGGGGAGGTGCACAACTACATGTTACAACAGTCCTAAATCCAAAATTTCAACATCCTACAGCTAATAGATTTTGAGTTATGCAACATACATACGTACGTACATACAGACATCACGCCAAAACTAGTCAAAATTGACTTTACTTCAAACAAGGAAGGAAAAATCTATTAACAGTCAATTTTTTAGAAATATCTTTATTTTTCCATTTTTCTTCAATGTTTATAAAATTTGTCACATTAACCTGGTCTTTTTTAGAATGCCAACCAATGTAGCATATATACTACTCTTTATAGACAAAGGAAAACCATCCAGTCACCAAAGGATTAACAGTGAAAATATGTACACTATCAATTATGAATATTAGCATTTATGATACACAAAGCATATATTATATATAAATTTTTAAAAAAATTTAAGATTTTAGTTAACAGAAATAAAACCAAACAAAAAAGAAACCACCAATAAATAAATAAACAAACAATAAAATAAAATAAAAATATACATTAAACAGCTAAATAAAAACATAACATGCACATAAATTAATAAAAAAATAAGTAAATATATTAATTAATTGATACTGAAGAAAGAATAACAAGTGAAGAAAAAAATGTAAATAAAAAGAAATAATGTAAATAAACATTTAGTGACAATTGAAAAAATATTAAAACTTACAATGCATTCCTGAACGCAGTGGACATGCAGGAGCATCATCAGCACATGCAGTTTAATGTGCATAAAGAACATAAAACAAACTAAATTTTAAAAAAGAGAAATTTTTTAAGTTACCTTAACATTTTTCATAAGGTAGCAGGATTTGTGAATAATATGTAAAAAATTTTATAAAAAAAATTAAAATTTAATAAACTTTAAATAAAATACTTTACTGTATCATTTTCATTAACAAATTAAATATTTTTCAATAGTTTTTCAGCTATTATAATGAAATTTTAAAATAAGTAATTGACTAGTAATTAAACTAATAGTAAGATATAAACTCACATTTACAAATTTATTACCATAATTTATTACATAATCTTCAATTCAACAGAATTTAAAAATATCTTAAATGTTAATTCATTCAAGAGTTATTTATGAAGTGATTATAACTGTTTAAAACAACAACACATCATTTAATAATAGAAATAAATTTGTATAAATCAGCTTAGCTTAAGTATCAAAGCAGTCAGAAATTTTTACACAGACAGACAGTAAAATATTATAGCCTAGACATAAACATATGGTAAGTATTTCAAGTACTTTGTACTTTACACATTTGGTCAAAAAAGAATAATGCTATATTCAAACAAGAGTATAGTTATATTTGACAATGCACATGCAGTTCCTACAAACATTGGTAGCATTTGTTTTACTTAGTGAATTTAACTTTAAGAAGGTAAAAGAATGAATTAGGAAGAAAGATGAATTTAAAAAGGAAGGAAAGAGTAAAACAATCAGTTTGTATTACTGCCATTGCTTGATGATGAATCAGCATTCGGGATACAGGATTAGAGAACAAAGTAGGTTTGATGATGTGATAGAATACCACTACTGCATTGAAAGCTGACAAGACAATTAGCTTAAATATCAGAAAAGTGATTTAACAAAAAACTGATGTGTAAGGAGAACTTATGAAGGGTACAAATGAGGAGGATCAGAAAGGCAAAGGAGAAATGAAACTGTATGTTCAGCTGAAACAAAGGAAATATGAAAGTCATAAGAATGTATTTAAAAGAATTCTGAACCTATATCAAGTAAAATATCAATATACTGAAAAAAAAGTCATAATTGTAAAGTTTCACAACATATTATACAGTAAACTCCATTTATAAATTCAAAATTAGTGGTAACAGAAAATAAAGTTAATCACCATTTTATGCACTCAGGATATGAGGACAGTAGTTACTGAGTCTGTGCTATTGGTATGAAAATTGGTAATAAGTAACAACTGCATTATTCAGAAAGAAACAATGTTTCTAATTATATGTTGAGTTCATTAACTATTGAACAAATATTACAATTAATATTGAATTAATAAGCTAGAATTTCAGTGGAGGCTGAACTGTTTATAATTCTGGGAATAGGTGAGTTTCTCCTTTAAAAACCTGAACTTGTACTCAGAAGACAGTTGTTAAATTTCTACAGAAAAAACAATCTCTATTGTATCATACACTTTATTGTTTACAGTTTTTTAGGGATTTTTGTTTAATTTTTACTTTATTTTTTTATTTTCATTTTTCAATCTCATATAATATATAAAGTAACATCAGAAATTCCTATCCTTTCCTCCTAATTTTGCTTCTGTGGCTATATGTTCGACCATGGTAAGGGCAAGGTGAGCAGAGCTATCATCTGACTATGCCCTATATTAAGGATATCTATAAAGTACCCTTTTTTTGATCCAGGAGGGTTGTCTGTGTACTGATTCAGATATTCTGTTTCCTGTCTGACAGCTGCATAACAAATAAATCTATTAACTGAAATGCTTGTTAAGTAGAGCTAGGTTTCTTAACCACTCCAAAAATGTAAACACAAAACTGGTATAAAACAGTGCATGAATAATCTTTCATTCAACTTATAAATAAATTTATTCAGTTCCATTAGATGTGTATTTGTGTAATAACAAAACAAATGGAAAGGCAGCTATTACAACAAAGTTTATATTATATTCACAATTTACCATCCATAGATATTAACAAACCTTTATACAAGAATAAACACAGAATAATAATTTCACTGTACATGGTTTTAAAAAAAAATATTATGTAAAAAATGTTATAATGTATAACTAAATAAGAAATTATTGGAGACAATAACAAATAAAAATATCCATATTATTAAGTCAGTATAGGAAGATGCAATATGAAGTTATGTATGAACAAAGAGAGAAGATTATGAAAAAAGATGATTGTTGTAAAACAATGAAGGATTGGAATGTTATGGTAGAGAAGTAAGAAAAGACCAAATATTGAAAAACTAGTGAGGCTGGGTTACATGTAGTAAAGAAGTGTTTTGGCTTTTGTTTTATAAGAAAAATAAAATGTGCATAATGAATGCTCTGTTTAATAACCATAAAAGAAGACTAGAAACAGAAATCACTAAGAGATGAAATCAGATGTCAAAAACACAATTTCAAAATAAATATTCAGATATGCAATTAAAAAGTCACACAGACTGTTACGAGCCGACACAAGTAGGGATCAAACATTTCTAGAAGCAAAAATAAAAGTGGTACTGAAGAGATATAAAGGAACAAAAATAATATATAGATGGAATCTGCAAAAAAATAATTAAAAAAGAGATAACAGCAGAGAAATGGCTTAAGTTATGAAGGAAGAAATACAAAAGACAAGAGTACAAATAAATTGTGGGTGGGTATGAGATATACCATAGAAACAGCAGCAGAACAAACAATTGGATTCATTAAGGGAACAAGAATAAAGAAGTCATCAGGATACGAAAATAGGAAGAATGAAGATGGTAAGAAGCTCTACGTAAAATTAAGTAATGAATGAAGAAATCAAGAGACACAAAAAACAAAGAAGAAATGGCTTCTAAATGAATCCTCAGAAAATTTAGAAACAAAAATTGGAAAATTATTTAAAAAAGTAAAAAAATCATATAAATAAATGAAGGAAGAGTACAGGCACTAAAAAAAATGCCTGTAGAGATACTTAAAAGGTCTGTTATTTAAAAGGTGGAAGGAATACATGTTGGGGGGGGGGCTATACCAATCCAACACAAAGCCAAATGATTTCTTAACAGAGTACCAAAATGAAATGGAATATGATTAAGTATGAGAAACAATCCAAAATCATCAAAAGCAATACAACCAATAGAAGGTATGAAGAATGCTAAAGCTGTGGCGATAGATGAGGTGCTGATAGAAGTGATTAAAATCATTGAAAAAGGATTGCAAGAGGTATTGAAATGGTGTATTTGATCTACAATAGTAGGACTGGGGAGAGGATTTTCTTAAAACAATCATAATTTCAATCTCCATAAAGGATGGTGCAGTGAAGTATAAAGATCATTAAACAATTATTTTATTTCACATTCAACAAATATTCTTAAAAATATTTTGAACTAAACTCTTTAAGTATGAGTTTAGGATGGAAAGAGACACAAAGGATATGATTGGCCAAATTATGGACTCTCATCATTAGTTCTTAATAAATATATATATATAAGAGAGAGAGAGAGAGAGAGAGAGAGAGAGAGAGAGAGAGAGAGAGAGAGAGAGAGAGAGAGAGTGAGAGAGAGAGAGAGAGTGAGAGAGAGAGAGAGAGTGAGAGAGAATGTGTGTCTTAGAGGGATTAAGGGAGAAAATATGCATTTTAAGCCTGAAGTTTCTCTTACAAACCACAAAAAACCTAAACTGACTAAGATGCAGTTTCTAAATAAAAATTATACTATTCTAATTAGAATGCATGTTTTATATAACACATCTGGATTCAGTTTAATTCATTTTCAGTATAATAGTATCCTAATTTGATAGGCAGAGAAGAACGTTAAAAACAGAAATCACTTTACCAAAAACAAGGTCTTATTAAAGGAAATGATTTCATAAAGAAAATAATTAATGAAAATTAAAGAAAAATCTTATATGAAAAAACAAATTCTCAAAATTGTGAATTAATAAATTTTTCATGACATTTTAAAACAGCCAATTTAAAAAATAAATTCTTATGGAAAAAATTAGGTTGCCAAGGATGGATCTTATGAAAATGTTTGGAATTGTACTTTTAAACACAAGTAATCCTTAAGTTGTATTCAATACAAACTGCCATTTATTTTTAGGCTAATTATCAATATAAACAAAGCATCCAACATTAATACCCTCTGGATACCTTATCATAAAAAATCTGATGTGGATACACAAGACTTCCTTGTACACGTATTAAATTACATATACACATTTTAAAAAAATGAAAGTACATAAAATGTTATTTCATTAAAAACTTCTAATATTTTATCATACATATATTTTTTTATTGTTATTATTGAATTATTATTTATCGTAAACATTTTTTTACAGTCGGAGGTTAATAATTATTAATAAATCAATATATTTAAATTTAAAAAAAAGATGTGAAGTCAGATTTGAACCGATGTTCCATTTAAGATCCAAATATTTCATTAATTATAATTTTATTTGGCTATAACTCAGGAACCAATGAAAATAAGTACCACTTATGATATATCATTGAAAAGCTCTCAGTGAGGGTTTATTACCACAGTTAAGAAAAAGTCCAAAATCTAAATTTTTTGAATTTTGGGCTTTTTTGGACCAGTCGATTGCAATCAAAAGGGGAGGTGCACAACTATATGTTATAACAGTCCTAAATCCAAAATTTAAACATCCTGCAGCTAATCACTTTTTTGTCAAGACATATATATTTTTGTCAAGACATGACATCTGTACATACGTACAGATGTCATGTCAAAACTAGTCAAAATGGATTCAGGGATGGTCAATATTTTTGTTGAAATCTGAAAACCAAACTTTTTTGTGATCACAATACATCCATACAAGGAAGTAAAAATTGGTAATGAAAACAGAAAACATCCTATCCTTTGTAGTTTCAGTATCCCTTTACATTCTACAACTAGTACCAAATTACCTTTTTTACAACTTCTAAATCTTAAAAAGGATGTACAATTATGTTATTTTGCCCAAGGCCAGAGTATTTTTTTTTTTTTTGGGACTAGTAAAAATGAATTTATTTATTTTTCAGGTATAAAATACCAACAAAGAAACTGTTTAGGTATACATGGTCACAAGCATACGTAAATATTCAAGCATGCATTCACAAGTATAAAAGAACCTTTAAATGAGTATTTCATTCAGTAATTAGCAATTTCTAATTCAGAAATTTTGTAGGAAAATTTATTCAACTTTTATAACAGAGTTCATTTTTAAAAAGCATAATACTGTATTATTATATTATTAAAAATTTGTCTATTAAAATGTAAAAAATCGAATTTTTAAATAAAAAAGGATTAATTAACTTTTATTTTTTTTTTAAATAACATATTAATATTACATTAATTAATTAATTATTTCTTTAAAGATTATTTAATATATTAATTAAATAACAATCACTCATAAAAATTTAATTTAATTTATTTATTTTGTTTTATTTTGGGTAATGTTATCCATCAATTTCATATTTAAATACCCTCAAACACAAGCATTAAATACCTATATTCTGTTAATTCTGTAGATTTTGCGAGGTATGTTGTACATATATGAGAAAATTTATTAACAAAAACTTAACTAATAAACATGGAAATTTTAAATTAAAATAATGCTGTAATTAAATTTTCTTTAAAAACATATTTGTAATATACAATTAAGTTAAAGGCACAATATGAAATAAATACTACAAAATTAAAAAAAAGTAAAATTTAATTTGCTGAAAGAAATATATTCAAAAAAGCAGTGACCTTGAAAGCAACAATATAACAAAAGATAATTTTATGAAAACAAGAACTGAGTAGTCATCAATGTTAAGCAAAAAAAGAAAGCAAGTAATGAAAATAAAAAACAGAAATAAAACAATGACAGAATAAAAGAAGAAAAAACTAAACTTAACATGCATTAATACTAATTGGATCAAATGAATAATGCTTAAGTAAACTAAAAAAATATAACTAATGATGAAAAAAAAATTAAATATATATATATAAAGGAAAAACAAATAATACAGTTAATTTTCAGAATATCACATGAATAAAATAATGAAAACCAAAGAATATCAAGAGTAATTTAAATCAGTAGAAATTATAGCAAAAAGAAATAAAGAAAAACTACTGAATTTAAACTAAATATGAGGTTTGATAAAAAATGTGGAATTTTTAAATTTTCCATGCTGTTTAAAGTCCGTCACTTTTTTTTTTATTTTACTACATTAGTAAACTTATCCCTAACATATGTTTACATTGGTAGCCATATTGGATTCTTAGTTTATTGTTGGCTGTCAGTCAGATTTTTAAAAAGAGGAAAAGATGGAACAAAGAATTTCCATTAAATTTTGCTTTACGAATGGAATAAAGTGCAGCACTGCATAGGAAATGTTGAATGTTGCTTTTGGTGATTCTTCTATAAATAAAGCAACATTTACTACAACACTTCCAAGAGAGCCGTTTATGTTCCAGCACATCAACAACTGACAACAATGTCGAAAATGTAATGAAAAGGATTACGGACAATCGCCAAATCACTATCATAGAGTCAATAAGGATTACTAACTGGAAGTTTGCATAAAGCAATTCGAAGAAAACTTTCAGATTTGTGGTGAAACAATTCATAGGAATTGCACCACAATAATGGATCTGCTCACACTTCACTGCTTGTTTGTGAATTTTTGGCCAAAAACACCACTGTTATGATGCCAGAGCCTCCATAATTGCCAAACATGGCCCTCTGTGATTTATTCCTATTCCCCAAGATGAAAAGAACCATGAAAGACATTTTTGCCATGAAAGACATTTTTATCTCTTCAAGAGATAAAGAGATAAAGGCAGAATCGCTGAAGGAGTGAAACACCACACTGGAAATTGCATTCCACAGGTACTTCAAAGATTGGGACAAATGTATTATATCTGAAAAGAATTACTCTGAAGGTGGGAAAAACTATACTGATAAATAAATAAAGATTTTTTGAGAAAAACTAAAATTCCATGTATTTTTTTATCACACCTCATACTATAAAATGAATTTGTGATTTTACATATATCTAATAATATTGTTTTCAAAACAATAATAAAGTTTTATAGTAACTTTATAAATATCCCCTTTATAAAATATCGTGTCATAAAAAAGAATGTCTAAAATTTAAATTAATAAAACATGAACAGATTTAACATGGTATAAAATATAATTACCATAAATAATTGCAATAATGGTATATTTAAGGTTTTTTCCTTTTTAAATTTAGAATTCCAAGAGAAAATATCCAATACATCTACTTAATAACCAATAGCTTTAATAACCAATAATCATAACATGTATTTCAACATAAAAATTACTTAAAACAGAACTATCTTCAAATTTCAAAACAAAACCCAGCAAATAGTCAGTGAGAAAGAAAAAATTATTGATACCTAAGGATGATACACTACAGTTTATTATTCCATCCTGAGCTACCAGAGACAGAAAATTCTGTATATGATATAATGTAGGATAAGGGGTTCAAATATGAGATATCGCTTTTATAAGCTTCAGCTTCCCATTCAGCTTCAAATAGTTTTGCTAAGATAATATGTTTTCACATTTTTAAGAGAAAATTTTTAAGTTACTTTCATATGGACATGTTGTAATAATTTTGTTAACTGGACAAGATAACTTAAAATTTGTATTTAAACAGAGAGAATCATTGATAAAATAATTTTTTGTTTGTTGATATTTCTATTTAGTTTGCAAATTCTTCAGTTTAATATTTACTTTATAAATTTGGAGATTTACAGAATAATATATTGCATGTAATAATGATCATGACAGATTCCCTACATCTGTATGTTATTCTTGAAAAGTTATTAAATAACAGTTGAAGTATCCATTCTTAAAATAGGAATACTGAATTTTAAAGGCTGTGCTTGTTATCCCTAAATGTTAAACTTTTATTAATCAAATGCTTTGTTTCCATTTCTTAAAAAAAAAAAAAAAAAAAAAAAAAAAACCAATTATGTAAAATTTCAGCTGCCTATACTCAGGAAATGAAAGAATCAGTGAGGGTTTTCTCACTTAAATTTTTAATCAATTTTTTTCTGGAATTGTCCTTCTTTTAACACCCTAAGAATTGTTAATCAAA
The DNA here is from genome assembly GCF_047948215.1 of Lycorma delicatula. Classification (NCBI taxonomy): domain Eukaryota; kingdom Metazoa; phylum Arthropoda; class Insecta; order Hemiptera; family Fulgoridae; genus Lycorma; species Lycorma delicatula. Next base: position 90,144,840 of record NC_134461.1, read on the forward strand.
TAATTATTGTTTACTCTTCCTAAACATCATTTTAGGAATAAAGTGCTACTCTTCAATTTTCAAATTATTCAGAATTAGAGATAAATTACTCAAGGTTTTTTCCATATAATTTGCATATATATTAAAAATCAGTAGTACATCACTGTCAAATTAAATAAAATCTCTTCTGTAATATGAAGTCGAAATATGAATCTTATTTATCCTGTGCTTTGTCTTTTTGAATACAATTTTCAGGAAGTACAAAATGCATTTTCACAGAATCTTATATGCTAAATTTTTAGTTTTTATTCTACAGAATTAAATTCATATTTATTCTGTTTTATCTTTTAAAGGGCAGTTAAAGCAAAAAACATAAATTTTTTTCCAGAATTGTTGGAGTTACTATCGTAGTTAAATGATACCTTCCATTTAGATTAGTTCAAAAATTATACAGGAATAATGAAATCAATCATTACTCCGGCATCATCTCTTTTGGAGTGCTTTTAAAAGGAAAACTTAAGAATATGTTTTGATAAAATTTCACATCTATAAAAAACAAACTGAAATTAAAATTTACATCAGAGCAATTCAAAAAATAATACAGAGATTAGGGAGTACAGTTTTAATCCAGATAACCCCTTTTAAGGATGGTTTCTAGGGGAATATCTAAATTTGAAAAAAAAAAATTACTTTGAGTATTGTTGGAATTAATATTCCTGACTAATTAGTTAAAACTTAATATAATTATAATTTTCTTACTAAAAGTATGTATTGTTGTAAATGCAATACATACTTTTAATAAAGTCTAGTCCAATAGAATTATCACCAAACTTACATAAAATCTTATAACTTAACTATCATCAGGTCCACAACTAAAAATAAAATAATAATTTGTATTTAGTTTAAGTATAGGATTAAATAGAATTTTTTATCTTTTATCAAATTATACAATTTTACAGGTCAATAAAACATTTATAGTAGAGTTAAAACTAATTCACTGATAACACCATTTAATATATAATTAATTTTTTGCCATTTAATAACTTATAAACTTAACAAAACATATTTTGATAATTGAAATATGTATAAAGATAAGTCTTTCACTTTTTAGAAGCTTAATTGTTCCAACAACTTAACTTAATTGTTCTTACTTCTCAACTGCACAGAAATCAGTATAATCCTGATGAAAATATTTACAACTTACTGACTTCTAAATAAAATGTAATTCTTTCAGTTTTAATAAAAATTAATTCAAGTTTGACAATCTTTATTACATAATGGGCAACTAATACTGGATTTAATTGAAATGTATTTCCTCTAATTATAAACCTGATATTATATTAATCACTGGTTAACTTTATTTGTAATATCAATTGCAAAAACATTAATCTACACTTGATTCTGAATAAAGAAAGAATTACTTATAAGGCTTATCTGGAAAGTAAGTACCACTTTGTTATTAAAAAATACACGTAACTTTTAACAGAATAGTTTTAATATTATATAAAAGGGCATTTCTTTAACTACTTTTCTGCATAATTTCCACTATTATTTGAATTTGTAATCAATTTTTTCATCCCTTCCTCAAAGAACTCTATCAGTGAAGATAAACACTGTTGTGTAGTATATTACACAAAAATAATGACAGCAACACTGTCACAGTGCTGACCAGCAAAAGATGGCTTGAGATAGAGAAATAAATGATACTAACTCAGTGCCAAATCATAACTATAAGGTAGGTACTTCAACTGCTTGCAGCTGTATTATTCAATCAGAATTTGAATTCACTGGCATCATGTGGATGAGCATAGTTGTAAAGCAACAAAACACCACAACCAAGTGTGCCTCTCATCTTTTTTTGGATTGCAAGGCACAGTTTTTTTGAGAAAATCACAGAAATGTGAACCATCTATAATGTCATCTTTTAGTAACCAACAAAATCCTTTCTTATCTCAGAAGATGGTGCACATGATTTTTTGTGTTGAAATGGTGGTGTTGAGCTTCTTTTTTTTGGGAACGTTTGTGTAAGGCCATTCCATAGACTAATGTTTGGATTCTGTGGTGATGTAAGAGATCCAAGTCTTGTCACTAGTCACTATTTACCTCAAAATATTGCCACCTTCATTTTTATATCGGGTAAGAAAAGAGAGCAGAGTCTAACCGCTTGGTTTTGAAAAACTCCATTAATATTTTTGGCACCAACGAGAGCAAGTTTATGGTAGCCTACGTTTTTTGTAATGATTTCATTCAAACTATTTGTGAAATTTCAGGAAACTCAACACATAACAAAGAAATTGTAAACCATACATTTTCTTTAATCTTATCACCCATTTACATGATCAAACTATTGTTCACAATTGAAGGGCGCCCACTGCTTTGCTTATCATGCACAACTGCAGCCCTCATTGAACTGCTGCACCCACTTTCTAATCATTCATATAGCTTTTTCACTACAAACTTCATTAATTTGCTGAATAAGCTGATTTGATATTTCTTGTGTTTAAAAAAATCAGATAATTTTACAATTAGTAGGATTCTCAAATGACTTGAAATTTGAATAATGTTTAATCAACTGTAAATAAATATCACTGTACTAATATTGGCATCTGTCAGAAGTCAATGAATGCATGCTCAGAGCTGCAATCACAGGGCAACAGCAGTGATTGAATTCAATCATACTTACTTTCCGGATGTGTCCCGTAGATTATACTCACAAATAAATTTACATGAGTTATACTTACAATTCATAATTTTATTACTAATTTATCTAATAAAGGAATTATTTACCTTAGTTACTAATCCTTGAAATCGCCTTATAATAACAGCTTTGTGAGTTTTAAATATCAGTGACTCCCACACTATTCAACATTGTTTTAAGAGATTCGTTAAAGGGTATTATCATTTTCAGAAACCTGGCACAGTCTTCTATAACAAATGGATGATGGTTTGCAGCTATGCATATCCCAAATTTTTAACCTCCATGACAACATCCACAAAAAATGTTTGATAGTTGATGAACTCTTCTGGTTTTCTATTCTCATACACAAAAGTTGTTTTTTATCGGCATTTTTGCTTTTTTATCTTTGAGTTTATTAATCAAAATATTTTTTCTTATTTTTAATTATGCTAAATTTCAGATTTTCAGCTATTTTTGAAATGAAGAATCAGTGTTAAATGAATTAGTTAACAAGGACCAAACCAGAGATCAATTATACCCTGTTTTATCCCTACAAATGATTGATAAAATCCCTTTTTAGCAGTAGCATTTTAACTAAAGGAATACCTTTCTTTCTTTTTTTATTTAGCCTCCGGAACCAACATTAGTTCAGAGGATGATATGTATGAATGTAAATGAAGTGTAGTCTTGTACAGTCTCAGGTCCAACTATTCCTGAGGCGTGTGGTTAATTGAAATCCAACCACCAAAAAATAGCTCTTTCCCTCAACACATTTTCAATCAGTTTAATCTTCCTCCTTAATTTTTGCAATTTTTAATTTCATCCTTACAGATATCTAATCAAAATGATTTTTGTTTACTTTTCCTAATAACAAATAAATTTTAGCTTTATAAAAATAATATATCTTCAGTTTTATAGAAATGTTATATTAATTTTAAGGTTTTTATGTTTTTCCTTAAAGTAAGCACAAATTAACTAACTAAAATTAACATAAATGTTCTCTCTAAACCCTTTGTAGCAAATTTAAATTTTGTTAGCAAATCCACAAACTTATAAACCAATTATTTGAATGACGATAAAAAACAAAATTTAACAGTAACTTACAATGAAAAAAATTTCAGAATTCACTATTTTTAACAATCAATAGTGAAATTAGAGAAAAAGCAAATACCAACAATATTAAGAATTTAAATAACTATTTACGGTATTTATAACCAAGTACATTCACTCTATCAAATTATACTACCAAGTGTTTAGGAGCCTTTGTATTCTGTTTTGGTAGTAGAAGGTAGAAGAAGTTGGTACAACTACCACTCAAAAACATTGCCAAATAAAATAAAGATTTCACTCAGTATCAATTAATAATGGAATAATTTTGTGTGGTGGTAAAATGTGTGATGATTGGTGCATGGTAATAAAGTTTATTAAACAAAGAAAGTCACTGATATTTATAATTAAATTAATATCCTTTTTTTTTTAAATACTATTCCCAAAGTTATCACAAGTGTTACGGCACCAAACATGGTTAAGAATACAATTTAAAATATTTGCTAAAATCATAAATTTTTATTACATTAATTAAAAGTAAATGTAATTTGAACATATTAAAGACCAAGTTTAAGTAGTAATAATTTTTCTGAAAGCATCAAATATGTTTAAAAGGAAAATTAAAGATTTATAGAAAAACAAAAAAGCATTTTTAAGATCTTAGTTAACTTTCTATAACATATCATCTTACAGTAACAATAAACAAATTCCAAACGTGTGTTTATAAAACAAACAGTAACTAGAAGCAAAGCTTGTAACTATAAATCAGGTTAATTTTAGTGATAAACATAAAAAAAAAAAAAAAACTAAGTATACTAAATGAGAAGGATAAAAGAATGGAAATAATAAAATAAAATCATGGGAGATCCAAGAAAATGAAATTAATAATAATGATGAAACTAATAAATCCAATAATAAACTGAATACAAAAATGCAAACAACTATAATACAATTCTTACAAAATTAATTAATAATACAAAATTAAAACTCAGAAAACAACTTCTTTTGTTATATATGTTTAAAAATCTTTTTTGTAACAAACATATCATTCACCAATTAAATTTTAACACATAAAATTGTGGAAAATAACCAGAAAGACTGATTATGAATATTTATAAGTACAAAAAATAAAATTAAACCATATTACTCATAATGATAATTAAAGTATCAGTGTGTTTTTAAAGTAATGTCTGTTTTAAAATAAAATCAGAGTTGAAAAATATAATCAAACTTTATTTCTTAAACATAAAAACTGCATTAATTACTTATCTACATAACTACCTTCAACTTCAACACATTTTTTGTAATGTTTCACTACCTTCTTCAATCTCTCTTCAAAAACGTCTGTCTCCAGTGACTAAACCAAACTGTAAAGTCATTTTTTCAATTTGCCATTATTGTCAAACGTTTGTGATGCAAGCCACTAGAAAACGTGAAGAAAAAGAAAATAATTGCTGAGAGTTAAGTCAAGGCTATACAGTGGATTACTGAATGATTTTCCAATGAAATTTTTCCAATTGCCTCACTCTGATTTGCTGTATGTACCCAGGTAAAACAGAATCCCATGTGATAGCCACCCACATAATTTGTTTTTTATAGTTCTGATTTTTTTTTACATTTTGCAATACATATAAGCATTCATAGTAGTTCTACGATAACAAAATTTGACATACAAGACGCCATTCTTGTCTCAAAAAACAGAAACTATAAGCTTCTTTACTGAAGAATTTGTTTAAACTTGTTCGGTCTGGGAAATGATAAATGTCACCATTACATTGACTGCTGGTTTGTTTCTACGTTCAAATAAGAATCCAGGTTTCATTTCTGATAGCAATGTGATCAAACAATTCATCACCTGCATTTTCATAACACCATAAAAATTCATGAGCTACAGCAAAATGTTTTTCTTTGTGTGTGTGTGTGTGTGTGCACACACATGTGCGTCAGTTAACATCTTCAGCACCTATCTTGTATATAATTTTTTACACCAAGTTTTTCAGTCAAAACTTTATAAATCAAAGATCATGAATGAACAACACAGACAATAATAACATAGTAAAACGCCATTTTTCTTGAATTTTTCATCAACCAAATCATCCATTATCACCAACAGCTGCCCACAATATTCTTCATGTTAACGTTCATTCACTTTTCTCAAAATGATCGGAACTGCTGTCTTATTTTAAATATTATCAATAGTAATATTCAGCCAATAAATATCACAAAATATGCCTGTGAATTTCAGCCACACAGTTATTTTTTTTTCTATTAAACATCAGATTACTCCACATATTTCAAACTTGGGATCATGAATTTTAGCATTAATTATAAATGGATGAATATAAAAAACTAACAAAAAAATGACTTAACTATTGTTGCTAACAGCTGACAATTGATTGAAGTAACTGAGCTATGTATGCGATCTGTTTACATCGCGTAAATAGGCAGCAATTTCAAAACAGACCTAACTTTAAAAACATACTCCACAAAAGAATAAAATGCTTTTTCTATAAAAATAATTGAAGAGTTGCCATGAATTATTTCAATCAAAAATACTATGTGTTTTTCTACATTTTTTGGAGTGAATTATACAGTTCTTTTTCATTAAAGCCTATTTATAATGATGCCTGTTCTAAAGTTAATGTAAAAACTTTTTATTATCCTAAACATTTTCGGGTGGGTATTTCAACAAGTGCCCCACTGCTAACGCTGCTAATGAGGAGCTGCATGATTAGCTCTAATAAGATCTTCTGGAAGAACTAATTCCAAATAATTTCCAATCATTTTTTTTATTTCTTTTAAAATTATCACTTTCCTTCCTACTCATTAATATATTTTATGCAATGTTTAAGTTATTATTTAGTGTAAATATCCTTTTTTTAAATACAACATGAAAGTGTATTCTCCAAAGAGATTAATTTAACAAACAAAAACAGAATAACTCAAAGGTAAGAATTTCTTTTAATTAAAAATAAACTGAAATGTTATTATGTAACATTACAGAAAGTCAACTTTACTATAATTAATATATATAGCTAAACGTATTCACAAGAATTAATAATTAAATTTTTTTAAGCCAACTAAAGTATTTTAAAATATATCTACAAATGATATAAACGTATTGTTTGTTACTAACCTCTGCTGTGTAAAATTTTGTCTTAACATCAAGAGGCTTTAAAACTTGAAACTTGAAGAATTTTCTGAATGACATACGATTACTTGTTAGTGTTAATGGAGAGTATGTTACTTCACAAACAAGACTAGAATAACAAAATTAAAAACATATGAATAATTTTGTAATCTAAGATAAAGATCTTCAAAGGGTGACAGCACAACACAACAACAATATATATTATATTATAAATCAAAATATATAAGATAATTTGACAAACAAAATTTTTACACAAAAATTACATTGTTTAGTAAGATATTGGCATAATTAAAATTTAAATATGAATTTATATTAACTCAAAAATTCATAAAAGCAAAAGAAATTGTACTTTTGCTGAATTTAGAACAGAAGTTTCTGACAGAACACTGTAAAAATAAATACACAATATAAACGTAAAAACACCATAAAATTAAAAAATCATCAGAGGTGGTGTTAATATAACCACACATCCAAAACATTATGCTTTTGAGTCTTTACATCATCTGCAAAAAATTATTACAAATACAAACTTGTAATAAAAATATATTAAATTAAAACTTTTTATAAAATAGGATGATGAAATTAAATGATTCCACTATTCGATATAATAGTTAATAGTATTTAATTTGGTAACATGATATCAGTGATTTAATCCATGACTATGCAAACTAGAATAGTTTTTTATAATATATATATATATTAATCAAAAGTTGTGTATACTTCATAACTTTATGCTGACAGCAAGAGGAACTTTTCAAAAGCACTATATACTGTTAAGTTTCTTACATGTTTATCTAGTTTTTTGTATTTTTAACATATAATACTAATATATGAATAGGTGATATTTCTTTATGTGTAACACAAACACATTTATAAATGAAAATAATGAAATTTCTTATCAAAACAGAAATCAATAACTTTTGCCTACTACAAATTTTCTTAAGGTTTTTTTAACTACATCTTCAACAGATAGAAAACTAACATACCAAATTTAAAAAAAATTCTGTTAAACAACAGATTTCAAAATAAAATATTTTCTATTGAAATATAATACAACAGTTACATGAATATAAAACTCATTAGACTGATTATTCAAACAGTTACACCAGCCTATATAAGTCATCACTTTCACAATTAATTTGGTAGTTAATAAATTTAATTTACAAATGTATTTGTATATTTTTTGTCGGTGCTGTAATTAATTTTTATTTTTACTATTATTTCTACATAAACTGTTTAAATAACTATATAAAATAAGTGGCTGTATGTTTATTTTTCATTAAGTATTCTGTTACAACTGATAATTTAGTGATACTACTTTAAATATGTACATTCCAATAAATTTGTCTTAAATGACATATTTGTTTTACCAGTATAAATATGGTCACATTAGTCACCGATGATTCTATAGATATATGGTATGTATTCATTTGATATATAGTGTTTACAGATTTTTTCCATTATCACAATCTTATAGCTAAAACTCTTTTGAAGCCAGTAATGGGTTTTTCTTTATTTTTAAATTGCACTTTGATCATAACTACTTTTGAATAACATTAATATTTTTACATAAAATGTGTAGTCTTGAGTAAAAATTGATACTGTACAGTAAAACATTACTGACATTAATTATACTGAAAGTTTTTTCTAAATACAAAGATGTGTGAAAGAAAGAAAAAAATACAAAGTCACCAAATGTGTCCCTGCTCTACTACCGGGCCATATGGTAACTACATGTTTGAAGATTACTACTACTTCTTTTTTGGCTACCACTTACGCTGGCTTCACAATGCTGGTGAATTCAATAAATACTGAAGATGATAATGATGCTTTATATTAGCTTTTTGCTTTAATAAAGCAATAAATACAAAATTATATAAAAAACAATTTTTTTTATTATTTAAAGATATAAATAATTAATGTATTTATTTTGTTCAAATATACCAGAACATATATCATTTTTTTTCACTAATTTTGTATAATTTTTTAATTTATCTCAATCATTTAAAATCTATTATGCTGGTTTTGAAATTGCAATAAGCAACCTTACAACTAACAGTAAAAATATTTAACATTATTTTTATATTTCACACTGAATCGCCCATTTTGAATTTCACAAATCCAATTTCATTATCATTTTTAGAATGTTTTCTCTTATTAAAAGAGGTTATCTTCATCACTTCTATCACTATTATAAACTTAAACCTAAATTACTAACATTTTCAAAATAAAATGTCATATTTAAAAAAAAATATGCTGTTAATTAAAAAATTATTAGACCAACAGAATAACATTAAAAAATAAATAAACACACAAAGATATAAAATTATAAATGATAAACATATCTTTTTAACGAATTAAAATATGAAACTAGATAAAAATATTCTATTAAGTATAAATATTGCATAACTTCTATTTATCTACAATAAAGATAAGTTAATGTTAAATTATTTAAAATACAAAAGATATTTCTTTAATCTATAATTGAGAGGTTTTCTATATTTACATTACAGCAAAACAAATTTCAAAATTATTAAATTCTTCATTTGATTTCTACAAAGAAAAGAAACTGTACGCTTTAAATACTAAAAATTTACTATAGTATATTTCAGAATAAAATATTCAAATAATTTATACACAAATAAAACATAAATTGCTAACTATAAATACATTATTAAGTTCACAAAATTAATAGATAAGAATTAAAATAATTTTTTTAAAAATGAAGATTTTAAAAAACGATAATGAGTAGTAAGTACAACTATAACCAAAGATATATCTTTTTAATTTTTATTTTAAAGTCAACTTTTTAGAAGTTGTCAAATTAAAAACAATTAATGAAACTTGGAGTTCAGTTTACAATGTCTACCAAACATCAGCTTCAAGTTTTACTAAGCTTTTGATAGTTTAAATTAAGGTTAAAAATGTGGAAAGTTTTGTATAGTAGAGGAAATAAACCTTTTTAATAATAAGTTATTGAAAATCATGTTTGAACAGTTTTAAAAAAAAAAGAAATTTAAGAATTTAACAAACTAGAAAATTTAAATAAATGTAAATATTCTAAGATCTGACAGCTGATTTCTGGAGGTATCTGTTTTTTTATGAAACTCGATTTAAATGAATGATTAATGATAATTTAATACATTACTGCTGGGTGCCTAGCAAAAATTAGTCGCAATTACCTTTAATTAAATAAATTGTAATTAATTTATTTTAACAAATTGCAACTGTAATTTTGTTAAGTGAATTAAATATATCATTTGAAAGAAAATGGTGTGAAGAATGTAAAAAAAAATGGGTACCAACTCTCAGTCAGCAGCAACCTCCAAGTTGCCAGGTGTAAACAGGTATGTTATGTTATTTTTAATTATTTACGCTCATGTTTTAAAAAAAAATTGTATACTAAATTGAAGTTTAATTTTTCTGTACACGATAACACATGGCTACTTATAAAAAAAATGACCGCAAGTAGTGGTTGCCATTATTTGAACTAATTACTTTCAGTCTGGATGAGTGTGTACAAAAGCAAAGGAATGCACGCGCTGCTTCATGTTAAATTAAAAAACATTATTACTTTAACTATACCACATTGTGTCCTTGTTTACAACATGAAGTAGCGTGTGCATTCCTTCTCTTTCATTCACATTCATCCAGACAAAAAGTAATTAGTTCAAATAATGGCAACCACTACTTGTGGCCATTTTTTTTTACAGATAACCGTGTATTATCATGTACAGAAAAAATTAACTTCAATTTGGTAAATATTTTTTTTTAAAAACATGATGAGCGTAAATAATTAACAAATAACATACCTGTTTACACCTGGCAACTTCTTGGAGGTTGCTGCTGACTGAGAGTTGGCAACCATTCTTTTACATTCTTCACGTAATTTTCTTTCAAATGACGTTTAATTACTTAAAAAAAATTATAGTTGCAATTTGTTAAAATAAATTAATTACAATATATTTAATTAAAGGTAATTGCGGCTAATTTTTGCTAATGTATTAAATTATCATTAATCATTCATTTAAATCAACTTTCATTTAAAAAAAAACAGATACCTGCAGAAATCAGCTGCCGGATCTTGTATTAAAAAAGATTTCTTGCTGGTGCCAGTACGATGTTTTTGTATTAATAGTTCAATATCATTTCAAGGGTTGTATTATAAGGTAAACAGAAATTTATTATTTGTTATTATATCTATAACTATTTCTATTGTTCACTGCTTATGCAGTAAAAATATTATGTTAGGACTGATGTGTGCATTGAGAATTTGCTAATGAAGTAATAATAATTTTACACCATGTATACATGAGAAATTTGATTATTAACAAATGCATGGGATTACTATATAATAAGATAAAAAAATTTAAAAAATGAGAAAACACTTCTGAAAAAAATTTATTTTAATTAAACAAAATGAAAGTAAAATAAATGAGACGATTAAAGGAATGCTATAAGAAAAATAGTCTAGTTTTCAAGGAAGTCAAAGAAGTAACTGGTAATGATGAAAACACTCTAAAAAGTAAAAAAGGTGAAATTGTACAAGTCTATACAGACAAGGAGATGAAAAATTTACAAAACTCATGTGATAAATAAAAAAAAGATGTACAGATTGCATTATATATACTTAGTATTGTGTATGTACTTCATACATTGTGTATTCTGTACAATATGTATATGAAAAGTGTCAAGAATAGTGTATATGAAAGAAATTTTGAAGAGTTTGGATACTTCGAAATTGATGCAGAGTTCAGCAAATAGAAGAAAAATAAAGAAAGATAATTGTTAATATTAAGGAAAGATCTAATAAGTCAAATATTAAAACTGAAGTAAAAGAGGATAAAATAGTTATTTGGAATAAAACGCTGAAGTTCACAGGAAACTTAAAATTTTTCTCAGTAGGTTCAAATGAGAACAAATCTAAGTTTCTGTCAACATAAGACAGATTGAAAAAACATAAAAAAAGTAAAGACACACAGCTATAACTTGAGGATACCAAGGGATAATTCTAAACTAGTTGAACACATGAAATGGAGAATATGGAATGGAATGGGGTATTATATTAGGTTTGGCGGAAATTAGGAAAAATAAGGAACAACATATAGACATGGAAAATGATAGAAGAGTGCATTTTATGGCCAAAGGGACTAGGGTGGGAACAGGATTTTTAATTAATAAAAACAACAGTAAGATATTATAAAAATGACAAATCATACATGCGTAGAATATCTGAATTAATATGAAGGATGGAAAATGGAGGATTAAGGTTGAACTGATAGAGGTATATGCACCAGTCACAACAGCAGTGAAAAGTGATGTAGAAGAATTCTATACTAATTTGAGAATGGCATTAGGTGAAGATAACTCTGCAAATATGCTATAATAACAGGAGATTTTAGTAGTAAAATAGAAAAGAACAAAGGGGGAAAAATAATATGGCAATTTGGTCTGGGAGAAACAAATAAAGAAAAATAACAACTGATTAAATTTGCTGAAGAAAATAATCTGCACATACTTCATGAAAATAAACAAGACAGAAACGGAAGAATATCACGCAAAGCTATAAAAATGACAACTCAAGAAGTGTTAAAATTAGAAAAGCACATTGAACCACTTAAGATTTCACCAAAAACTATCAAGAATTTAATTGCAAAAAGAAAAAAAATTTTTTAAATAGTAAAACAAACATACAAGCTGAAGAATTAATCAGAAAGAAGTAGAAGGAGTGGTTGCTAAAGAAAATGTTCATTAAAGTAGAAGAAACTTTGAAGACAAGAAAAGTATAAAATTATGTATGAGGAAGTAACAGTTAGGTAATAAGAGAATAGTACTAATGAATGATGATAGTAACTACAAGGAGAAAAGCAAAGGAAATATTAGATACAATATTTTAATTTTATAGTAAACTATATCATGATGAAAACTCTCTACAGAAAAGTACAGACAGTAAAGAACAGGAAGAGTTTGATGAGCATGAAGAGAAACAAAAGTTTATTTATTATAATATTAAGGGTGAAATATATTGCATTGAAGAAAACTAGAAGAAAGGAAAAGCATGCAGGTTGGATAACATACCTAATGAGAAAAAATAAAAGCTGGAGTGGGGACACTGACTTACACACAAGATGTTCTTATTGTTTTATAATTTTCTAAGAACAAAGAGGATTCCAGATAAAATAATGGACAATCCTGATTTTTTATTACAGTATATTGCCAAAATATTACAATCTAACCAGTTTTTAACTATGGATATGCAATCATTATTACTTCATGCAAAGACTTTCCTCCAAAATGATATCTGTATCATCAACAAAATAACAATATTTCCCTTAACTTTATTATGATAGAGTCCTAATTTACACATATACTAAACATTCTACAACTTAGTGCTGATCTTGATATTTAAATTGATTGTCCTTAAAGAAAGAAGATTGTAATATTAAAAACTACAAACCAATAAATTTACAATCAGTGTTACATAAAATATTTATGTGTGATAATAAGGAGAATCGAAAGTGATTTAGATGCAATAATTTCAAGTGAAGAAACTAGATTTAAGAAAAACTGTTGTTAATTAATGTTGACAAAGCATTTCATAGTGCGTATTTGGAAGTATATCAGACACTTTGAAGGAGTTGGGAATAGATTAAACATATCTTAGCCTTTTTAAAAACATCTAACAATACTTAACTAAGAATTAGTTTTTTAAATTAAAAAAATATAAAAAAGTATGAAGAAATCTTCCCAGAGTATCCCTTCTGCAAAGTTATTTATTTAACACATGTTGGAAGGTGATTTCAGAAAGTTACTATGGGAAAATAAAGGCATAAGAATAAATGAAGAATGGCTAATTAATTTGAGATTTGCAAAAGATGTGAATGATTGGTAAAATATTGCAGAAATTAGGGAAATGGCAGAAGATTTAAAAAGATATGGAGGGAACATCAGATTAAGAATAAATAGTAAAAAAACAAAATAATGTGCTTTAATTACAATAACCAAGAGATTTTAAAAATAAAAGAAGAAAAAATCCAATTTTTTCATTATCATTATTATTATAACTGGAACACATGATTTCAACTTCAGGAATTCAGATATGAATGGACATAAATTAGAGTGAGTGAAGGAATTAACATATCTTGAAAGCAGAATTCATCAGATGGGCGAAGCTTGAAGGATATTATTAACAGAATAAAAGAGGCAAAATAAGCATTCAATAAGAAAATTAAGAGATTTACCTCAAAATATATAAACAAAAAAATTGAGAAAGCAATTGATGAAGACATTTGTATGGGGTGTTTTCCTATATGGCAATGAAGTGTGAACCACAGGAGCAGAGGGGAAAAGACGAATAGATATATTTGAGCAGTGAAGCTACAGATGTAGAAGATTACATGGAAGGAGAAAATAGCCAATGAAAAAGTGTTACGAGGATTAATAAACAATACAAAAATTATACTTTATTATATCATATCATCTTCAAGACAGCGGAGTACGTAGGTTAAACAACATGGACAGTGAATAAAAGATGAAAGAATAGATTAGTGGCAGTTGAAATGTTTATTTTTTTATATAAGATCTATGAGGAAGTCTAAAATAGAAAGGATAAAAAATTGAAAAGTAAGAAGACTTTTAGAAGTGAAGAAAACTACTATGGAACTTTGGAACACAAATGGCTTGGTCATGCAGAGAAAAGCAATGCAAGGTTATTATGGAATATGGCCTTTGAGCCACAATCAAAGGTAGAAGGGTAAAAAAGAAATTCACATACTATGTAAAGTACTTGTAAATAGTAATATATAAAAATATGGATTACATTAATGACAGGGTTGTTGGGAAAATAAAATAAATTGGGAGAATATCTGATTGAAAAATTTGTATTTTATCAATAAAAAAATGTAGTTTTTTTTAATGTAATTTTTTATAATGTAAATCATTGAAAAATTCTCAAATTAGTATAAACCAGTAACTATTTGTATTATTACATATTTACTAAAACCATAACAAATCTTTCTTGCATCACACTCATGACTAAATAATTGATAATCAATTAGTAATTAAACAGGATATCGGTTTTTTCTAGCTGATGCATCATTTATAATCTGACATTATATTTTCAGAACAAGACAAGAAATGGAAAACTACCGTACCTTGCAACTCTTAAATAATTACACTTGCTAGCATTATCAACAACTGTACAACACATTTTAGTTATAATGGCAAACAAGGGTCAAACCAGCCTTGACTGATAACATACATCAAATTATACAGCTAATGAATTTAAAAAAAATAAACTGACATGTGCGTTCCGATTTCTTTAACTTCATGATGAATCACTTCATCCAATGTTTGCCCTGGTTCTAAATCTCTAGCAGTAGAATCACTCTGATGGCCACAAAGGGGTATTCTTAATGAACTAGTTTGTAAATCAGCCTATAAAATAAAAAATTATGATAGCATTAGATTACTATAAAACTTATTACATACAATCTACTTTCAATCAAAAGTATTAATTTAAAAACTCATTCAAGTAATATCATGGATTACCATTTTTATTTTAAAATCTGTAAAACAAAATACAAATAAATAAAATAAAATAAAAAGCAGTCGCTGGACTGGCCAATAGAAATGAAAACTTCCAATAATGAATACCGATTAGTGATTTATAATTATATTTGATTACATTACTATTTCTAACTTCTGTTAATGTTATTAAAACATACATTTACATGATTGTATAATGAATTGAAAAATATTAAAAACAAAATTTAAATTAATTTTATTTATTAATTATTGGTAATAATAACAAAATATTTACATGTTAATAATGATGTGAATTATGGTTAACAATGACACATTTTATTCTATTTCTGAAATGTTTACATTATTTGTATTATCATCATGTTCTAAAAATGAAGCAATTGGTTTGTGGTAACTGAAGTATGAAATAAATACACTCGAATGAAATTTATCCAGATATCTTGTAAATACTGTGTCTATTGATGTGCCATATCTTGTAGTACTTATATTTTCATCGTTTGACATTGTTATATAATTATAGATATACATACATAATGCATATATGCTTTCTGAATGTAAGTGTCATGTGCACACATTATAATATAAAATATAAACATGAAACACATGTTTGATGTACTCACTTTTTTATCCAGTACTCTTCACAAATATTATAATATGTTACACTTACACTGAATTTAAACAATTTTTTTTTTTTATCATTATGAGTACATATTGAAATATTTCATGTAAACCAGCACTTTGACATAATAAACAAAGATTTCCAAGTATATATGTATACAAGCACAACCAAGAATCAACATGGTACGGCTAATTATAATTCACAGTCTATCTTTACCATAAATTAATCTATAGGTACACATGTATATGGGCATTTATATTGAAAGAGAGAAAAAGAGCCATAGAGAGGGAGAATTATTGTGAATCACTGGCAGTTTTTTCTCCTAACTCCCATCCTCTGCTACTACATATTATACTATACACTCATATATGCGTATATATATTCTCGCTGTATGCCTTCTTCTCTTTCATATATATATACATATACATATATATGCTTAGCGTCTTGCATTATGTTACAGATTTTGATTACGAGTCAACAATTTTTTTTCCCACGTTCCCATGTAATTCATTGTACAAAAACTTCTGACACAACACTCCTAAAGAAGTTTTCACTTCAAAGATAATCAAAGTATTAAAACATGAACAACTTTTTTTACTTGTAAAAAAAAATTAAAAAAAAACAAAAATGTTACATCAAATAAATTTATAAATTCACAACATGAAGTGAAATAAGTGAAACAAAGAAATATATATGTTAAAAAAAGTTAACTTCAATTTTTAAAACCTATAATTGTTTTTTTATTTTTAAAAAACAGAACATCTGGCTTTCAATAGCTACCAGACAACTAGCTCAATTTTCAATATAAAAAATCTACCAAAACAGGTAGATCACCAGATAATAATGCAAAAACAGGCATAGAAATGTAATCATCTCATGTTTAATACTTTTTACAATAGATCAAAACAAAATAAAATTTGAGGTACAAACTGAAGACATACAATACAGTCTTCTGATTAATTAATAAAAACCCCCACCAACTATCAGGAAAAAATAGTTTAAACTCAAAAGCAGCAGTTTTTTTATGTTAATACTCAATACGTGCATAAACAAAATATAAATTACATCATACACAACAATCAAAAAATTCTGAAATGCATACAACAAATTATAAAAAGATCAACAAGTATGCCTTTATAAAATAAAGAAATAACAAGAAAAAAGCAAACAAGCACTACAAAAGACACAGCACTCCATTTAACTAGAAATAAACCATCCAATACAATT
The DNA here is from genome assembly GCF_047948215.1 of Lycorma delicatula. Classification (NCBI taxonomy): domain Eukaryota; kingdom Metazoa; phylum Arthropoda; class Insecta; order Hemiptera; family Fulgoridae; genus Lycorma; species Lycorma delicatula. Next base: position 90,162,084 of record NC_134461.1, read on the forward strand.
ACAGCAAAACCTATAACTTGTTACACATTTCATTTTCCAAACTAAGTAGCGTTGTTAATTACAATCTAATAACAGAATAGTGACTGGAAGATAGAATGCAGTATTCTTAAAAGCTGTTAGCATTCAGCCAAAGCTGTTAGCTGATTCAATCAGGTCTCGAATTGTATAACTCCATATGGTAAGAAAAGTGCTAAAACTCTGTGCCATTCTGACACGTGCATTTCAACTAATAATAAAGACACATGAAAACAGTTTATGCAAGTTAATAAAAAGTAATAGGATATACATTATATTGAAGATAAATAGACTGCCATATCTAAAACCATGAAAAGAACTTCAAGTACTACTTTTAAAGATTTCTGTGTTTACGTTATTATAAATTATATACTATATATAGTTTTATTAGAATATCTTTTCTTATACAAAAACAAATTAATTTTTACAAAAAGAGGAGAGGAATCTAAAAATTTCTAAAACTTTCCCAATAGGTAAAATGAGAGAATACAAAGTATTACATAAGCACTGCATAATTTTGGTTCTAAGCATGATAGTAAATTATCCCAACAAGAGGCAGTTCCCCTACAGTGATTATCCCCCTCTCTTTTCCCCTCCCCTTTCCATTATTCTTTCTTCCTTGGACTTAGGAGTTGGGTCAGCCATCCTGTTTCATTTGTGGCACCATGCTGGCACCATCTGGTAGCTGGCAGGTCAACTGTTTCTTTACTGGGACTTAGTGAAGATAATAATTCTATGTGCCAATAAAACTCTTCAACCAAAGTCTGGTTTCCTATTTAGAGGTTGCACAAAAAAAATTCTATTCCTAATTAATCAAATCAAACGTATATCATTTAATGCAATACTACAACATCCATCATTAGATATATAATAGTAGTTCTGAGAATTCTGAGAACTGTAGACTTCTACTTTATCTGTACTAAATTTAACCAACTGACCATAGAATAAATTGAATTAATGAAATAAAAATAAAAATTAATTACAAAACACAATCATCAATTATAAATGAATTCAGTCAGTGCAATAAATAATGCTACTACATAAGAAATATTATAATTTTTTTTATTTTATAAATAAGGTGTTTCATGAAAACAATAAAAATATGAATTAATGAAATCCAATGTAGGATTAAGTACAGGGTGTCCCATATAAAACGCAACCCAACCTTATACTGGTAGGTATTGAAATAATAAAAAGGCATGTGTAAATGTAAATGTAATTTTTATTATTACCATCCATTACCTTACATTTAGAGTAAATGTTGGAAGTGGCCGCCATCTTCTTGAATACAAGCTTCAATTCTTTTTACAGCGTTTCTTGCAACTTTTTTCAAAGTTTGTGGCTGGATATTTAATACAGCTTGTTCAATATAGACTTTCAATCGTTCAAGTGTTCGTGGTTTGTTGCTGTAGGCTTTTTCTTTGAGGTAACCCCATAGAAAAAAATCCGCCGCAGTCAAATCTGGAGATCTTGGTGGCCACAAGCCTCGACTGATAACACGATTACCAAAGAATTCCTCAATGAAATCAGAAGTTGAACCTGCGTAGTGCGATGTCACACCAACATGTTGTAGCCAGCAATGTCTGTCTTCCTCTTTCAAGAGTGCATTGAACTGAAATAAAATATCCTGATATCATTCTGCATTAATGGTGTACTCGAAAAAAAATAGGACCGATTATTTTCTTCCGCGATATTGCACACTACATGCCCAACTTCTGCGGGTGTAATTGTTTTTCGTGATAAACGTGGGGATTTTCAGCACTCCAAATTCGACTGTTTTGCCTGTTTAAGTAGGCTGTTTTGGCTGTTTGGCACGGTTTCATTTGGAAACCGTGCTTCATCTGTGAAAAATAACGAATCCATTACATTAATTCCCTCATGCAGAAATCGACGGAATCATTGACAATATTGTAGCCGTTTTTCTTTGTCAGGCTTAAGAAGTCGATGAACCATTTGAATGCGATAAGGTTGTAATTGTAATTGTTTGGTCACCCGATGAACAGTTGATTTAGACAAATTAATTTCAGCAGACAAACGTCTGATCGATTTATTTGGCGAGGCGAGTAATCGATCTTTGATTTCAGTGACTGTATCTATATTCAACACTGACGCAGATCTTTTGTGTTCCTTGTTATTAACAGAACCAGTCTCTCTAAATTTTGCAACTAACCTTAATACTGATGTTTTGTTAGGAGCCGGTTTATCTGGGTACTTATGGCGAAACAAATCTTGCGCTGCAACCACTGATTTCGTACTGAAGTACGACTCAACAATGAAAACATGTTCATCTAGCAAAAACACCATCTTGTCTCTAGCAATACACTGAACATTATGATTGCATTGTTGTTACTATCGGTAGCGTTCTACTGCGTCGCCGCAATGTTCAGATGTTGGACGAGTCCATTTCAGTAGCGAGTAGGGGAGGAAGCTTGATTTTTTAAATTTCATGGATGAGTGATTGTTGGGTTGCGTTTTATATGGGACAGGACACCCTGTATTTGACCGTATTGAGAAAGAAATAATGCTATACAGCAGTAGAACTGACATGTGGCTGCCGAGCTCAAACTTCATAAACCACATAAGAATCAAAACAGAAAGATATAGTTAAAACATAACCCCCCATCACTCGGTTAACAACTGTCAACTTAAATTACTTAGTAGTATATCTGCACTTTAATTTAATTAAATGTGAGTAATAATATTTAATATAATTGCAATAACAAACAAAAGAAACTTTTTTTAAATCATATTCATTCTTTTTTCAACAAAATCCATGGCAAATTTAAATTTCATCAACTGATTTTTTGCACTCCCAAACCAATTTAGAACAGTTAACTAATACTTTCAGTTAGAATCCAATGATTAAAATTATGTTGGCAAACATGAGCACTCTGATCCAATCTAGTTAAAGCATCTTTCAATGAATTCAGAGGTATCCTGCAGCATTATAGAATAATTACAAACTAACTGATAACAATTTTGATTATTTAACTAGTTATTTTCTAATCCCAGAAAAACATAACTTGATATTAAGAGAGATTTGATTTACCTTTAGTGTAACATCTTTTGCAGCTTGACCACTATCATTATGAACACAGATGTAACTTGAAAATGTTTCACCCAAATAAATATTACTGCACAAACAAAATATAAATAATCAAAACTACAATAATACTTCAAAACACACACACACAGTGTAAACATGTGCACGCACACGCACACACACACACACACAATCCAGAGAGAGAGATTTTATATGCATTAAGTTTGACATGAGCAATTTCAAAATTAATAATTTATTAATTACCAACCAAAATGTTCAGAAGTTAACAAATATGAATGTCATCATCATCTGGCATTCTGCCTGGTAGCAGGTCTCATATCTGCTGTCTCCATCCCTTCCTGTCTCATTATCCTTTGTCCCCATGTACTTCCAATCTTCATCTCATCTATTAACTTCATCCTTCTTCTTCCTTACTTCCTATCTTCTTCTACTGACCCTTCCAATGCAGCTGTAAAAATTCCACTTCCTTTAACTATATGTCCTAACCAGTTTCCTTTTCTTTTATGTACTTCCCTCATAAGCACAGTTTTTTAATCCTGTTCATTACTTCCTCATTCCTTACATTATCCACCTATCTTACATAACATCCACATTTCAAAAGCTTCAATCTATTCCCTTTCCGTCTTCCTCTTCATCTATGCTTCACTTCCAAACTTAGTATTGTTGAATGTAATGCCTATCTGTCCTCACAATATTCAGAGAATTAATACAGTTAATTCACTGCACTGTAATGCATTCAAAACTGGAAATGTGGGTTTCATGTTAAATTTTAAGATAAGAAATAAAATATATCATATTCTTAGATATTTCTTTTCTCTACTGATACTGACTAGGTGTATAAATGCTTTACTCTCTTTTACAATTATATTTTTATGGCAATAATGTATAGTAACATAACATCTGTGATTTAGTGGTCCCGTTACTGATAATAATGCTAAATAAAGTTGAAATTATGTAATTATAAATAAATAAAAAAGGTTTAAGAACTGATTTACTTTGTTAATGGCTCATAATTTGCATATTGTAAACAACTTTAAAATTTAAAAATATTATTTGTAAATAGATTACTCTACCAAACAGAACTGTTCAAGAATACAGCAAAATAAGAAAATAATGTGCAGTGATAACAAATGTACTTCATAATTCTCATGAAGTACATTTGTACTTCATGAGAATTATTTAACCAAAAATACAATCTATTCATAGCTAATGAAAAAAAAAAAAAATTGATATAAATCACCATTTTCTAGTAAAATTTTGTGTTTGGATGGCTTAGCACTTATAATTATCATAGTTAACAATAGTTTCCCCCTTCCCAGTGAATCTTTTACAAATTAATTTCTTTTCATTGTACAGGGTCAATATAAAAGGATGGTGAGGTTTAAGGCATGAACTAAATAAAAACAGAAATGCTTAGTTATACTGTTTTATTTGAAAACATTTCCATTTCAAATAGTTTTTTTATGTAATCAATAAATTTTTCAATATGCATACTCTTCATAGATTGTTAAATCCCCAATCAATATTCACCTAAGTAAATTTTTCCTTAATTCTTTCCTTTAATTGATTTAGGTCATATAATTTTTGCAGGTAAACATTGTTTTTAATCTACACCCATAAGAAAACATCACAAGGGATTTTAGGTCTGGACTTCTTGCAGAGCCTTCTCAACCTAACCATTTATCTACAAATTTTTCATTCAAAGCATAGTTAACAAATGAATTAAAATATAGTGGTGCAGCATCTTGTTAGAAATATATTTGATATCAACTTCATATCTGAGCCCCACGTTTGTGAAATGTTTTTATTAACACATCCATTAAGTGACTATTTTTTTTTAATTTCAATAGCAAAGTGGAAATGTTTTTCTGTACTAGAAAAAAATTTATTCTTACAGTAGCTGAACCTTTTAGGTATGCAAGTCCTACCTTTTACAAAGAACTGTATGAAGTTGCTTTTTGGAAATTTTAACCTGAGGTTTCAACAATCAATGGATTTATTAAGATTTCTGATTGACATTTTCTAATCTGTTCAACACATTCTTCTCATATTGGTGCCCTTCCAAGCGATTTGGCAATTACTGTTTGAAATGAGATCCAGTTTCTTTGAACTGATTGAACCACTGTTTTCACGTGGTGACTCCTTTTCATATATATTTCAAATTGCACTGTGAAGTAAAATTATTGACTTCAACATGCAACAATAAAAACTGTGCTTTTTCATGGATAGAAAGCATAGTAAACAAAGAAATACACCTTAGCAAAAATATAGACTAATGCAGTAGTTAAAATGGTGTTACAATAGCCTTTTGAGAGGAAGCTTTCAGTGCTACCAAAATAATTTCTCAAAATGTCCTTCATACCTTAATCTGAGCTACTGAAATCCCACCATTCTTTTATAATGACATTGTATTATACTTTAGTTTTATAAGTAATATTTTCCCCCTTCTGATTTGAAGCTATGTAAATGACATATTATTTCAACACAAGGGATACATTAATTTGTAGCTTTATTCTATTTATTTCTTACTTCTGTAAGACAAGTGATGGATCTGAAATACAAGAGGTGCCAATCACAGTTGCTTTCTGGAGAGCAATTACCTCCACTAAACAGCCAGCCCCTTAATGAACAGATCAAAATTATCACTTGTAGGCTGAATACCATTTACATTTTAGTGAACTTAGCATGCTGATATACAATTGTACATTTAACTCAGCAAAGGATGGAAGAGACCACTTCACTCCTTGCATTCCTTGGTAAGCCTGCTACAGAATGCTTGTCATTTTTCACAGCAACTTTTCTTATGTCAGTCACCTCTATCAAATGGTTACACCACTTAATATGTAACTATAATCAGTGTTTAAAGAAACAAAATGTAATTATGTTTACCAAAGAGTGGATTTTATGAAATTAATTGCTAACAGAATATTTTAAGGACCAGAACAAACTGATAATCAAAGAAGAACATATGAATGTATCACAGGACATAACTGTAACATATCAGTATTAAGAAATCATAATTTAGAAAAATTGTATACTTGTTTACAACACATCGATATCAGAAAATTTATGGTAAGAATTTTATTTAAAGGTAAACAATTTTTCTTCTATTAAACAAATAATAAATAAGGTTTATTGGTAATAAAGGAATGTTTCCAAAACAGAAAAAATATATGAGATAAGCACAAAAAATTAGATAGACAGACATTTTATAATTTATTTAATGCTTGAATAAATTCAATATACTTATTTTCGCTTCATTCACAACTTCTTTCCACCCCTTTCAAAAAAGAAAAAGAAACTTTTTATATGTAATTCAATAAAGATATCACTGTTAAAAATACTAAATAAAAACTAGGATGAAGGAGGGTTTTCAATGATTTGAAACACCAAACCTACAAGTATCTCACCATCTCAAAACCATACTATGTACTACTAAGTGACATGTCCCTTACAGTAACATTATTATCGTTTACTCCTGTTTTAGGCCTAGTGATTTCTTTTTCTACATTGTCTTAATTCTTTATCTGCTCTAATTTTCTACTTCCTTTTCTTTTTTCCTATTTTATCTTTCCTTGTTACTGTGTTTATTATTATTATTTCTTTTTCTCTATTATATAACTACTCCATTTTTCTCTCCTCTTCTAGATTGTAGGTAAATAACTGAAACCTGTAATATTTTTTATTTTGAGATTATACTACCACATAACATGTTTTTAAACATTTTCTATTTAAACTAAAATATTTTGAGACTTAACATTCAAGCCATAAAATAATGAGTAAAATACCCATTTGATGATAAGAATCCCCCACTTAAGTAAATACTGCCTTTACATTTAGTTTTGAATTTTGAAAAAACTCAGAAAATAATCAGAGCAAGTAAAAATATCTCTAAGCAGTTTTAAAAGCATATTACAGGTAAGTAATTTAATTTAACAAAAAAATGTCAAATGATAAGTTACCCGAAGCTTTGAGGTAAAAGAAGAAACTGTCCAGCAGCAATTGTTTCCACTCCAGGTACAGATGAAACATCATTCTTTAAATGATTATTAAGTATATTTGCAGGTAGGTCATTAGAATCAGTAGTAACAATTATTGGACTACTTAATGTAGGCCTTGTTAATCGCATCACTGTTTAGAAATACATGCAAAATAAAATACATTAATTTAAGTAGCATATTAAAATTACATAATATATTAATATCCAAACAAATAAAACAAGGATATTAAAAGGTTAATTTAAGAGAAACCCTGAATATTATGTTAATAATGCTAATGCAATTTTTAAATCTCACAAATGAAAGCTACCTTCAACAGCAGAAATAGTGACAATACAGATAAATCGAATGGGTTGAACCAAATTAAAAGAAAATGACATAGCTATACTATATTATCTATCAGGAGCTATGCAGCACATAAAAAAAAAAATAGCAGGCATTTTTCTCTTTTTCTTCCAAAAATAAATTTAAGGTTCCCATCAACCAAAGTTTAGTGATTAAATCATATTTAATTATTAAATAACTTGTAATGATTATTTAACAATTATTAAAGATAACATGATATACATATGACATCAGATCAATACATCTTTCTCATAAGAAAATTAAAAAAAAATTTTATTACAAATAACTGACATAATCATACCAAATGAAATATAACACAATTTTTTGGTGGCCAAAAATCAAAGAAGTTATTGTCCCCCTGATAAATATAAATGGGATAATGGCTACTCTTAAACAACAGTTTTAAATTTTAAAGCAAAGCTAAAAAAAAATCATACAATAAGAAAAATGAATCGCAGAAGTAGCATAATATAGTTAACAAATAACGCAAAAGGGGTTGTCTAGGAATTCATTCATAGTTTATAAGCTTCACTCAGCATCCCCTAATGTTTGTCATTTTGTTGTTTACAAAATCTTTAATGAATATTTTCAATGGAAGAAGATTTGTGAACCGAGTTCCAAGAATGCTGACACCAGAACACAAACAGAAGAAAATAGCTGCTTCTCAGATATTTTTAGGGATACCATCATAGGGATGAATTCCTGAATTGTATAATCACAGGAAACGTGAGTTAAGTACCTTACTACACAGCTCTTTTTTCTTCTATTTTTCTATTTAGCCTCCACCATAAGATAGTATTACTTCAGAAGATGAATGAGGATGATATATATGAATGTAAATGAAGTGTACTCTTGTGCAGTCTCAGGTCAATGCTTCCTGAGATGTTGGTTAAGTTGAAACCCAACCACCAAAGAACACTGGTATCCACGATCTAGTATTCAAATTCTTATAAAAACCTCATTGTGAGAGACTTTAGTGATATAAAAGTATTAGCTTCCTGTCGAAGCTTCACCCATGCTGTATGGTTATTTGCATTTCCCATAACAGTCAGTCTTTTTTATGTTTATTAGTCAAGTAACTGGAGCCCAGTGCAGCCAGTCACACATACAGTAATGGTGGCAGTGGCGGTTGAGCCACAGCACTGTTTTTTTTGTCATTTGATTGGCTTGATGCAGCTCTCCAAGATTCCCTAATAATTTGTTTTAAATATTCCAAACATTGCCTGCCTGTATAATTTTTCTCATCTAGCTGTGTCCCTCCAATATCAAAGCGACTATTACAGGATGCCTTAAGATGTGGCCTATAAGCTTATCTCTTCTTTTGCCTATATTTTTTCCAAATGCTTTTTTCTTCATCAATTTGCCACAACACCTCTTCATTTGTCACTTTATCCACCCATCTGATTTTTAACATTCTCTTATAGCACCACATTTCAAAAGCTTCTAATCTTTTCTTCTCATGTACTCCGATCATCCAAGTTTCACTTCCATATAAAGCTGCACTTCAAACATATACTTTCAAAATGGTTTCCTGTTTAAATTAATTTTTCATTTTAGCAAATTATATTTCTGACTGAAAGCTGTTTTGCCTATGCTATTCGGAATTTTATATCCCTCCTGCTTCACCCATCTTTAGTAATTCTACTTCCCAAATAACAAAATTCTTCTACCTCCATAGTATTTTCTCTATTTTACTATTTTATTTTATTTCTCTATTTTATTTTTATATTCAGTGGTCCAACTACTTTGTTTCTACATTTCATTACTTTCATTTTGTTCTTGTTTATTTTCATATGGTAGTTCTTGCGAAGGATTTCATCTGTGCCATTCATTGTTTCTTCTAAATCTTTTTTACTCTCGGCTAGTATTACTTTATCAGAAAATCGTAGCATCTTTATCTCACCTTGTACTGTTACTCCAGATCTACACTGTTCTTTAACATCATTAACTGCTAATTTTATGTAAAGATTACAAAGTAACGGGGATAGGGAACATCCTTGTCGAACTCCCTTTTTTATCACTGCTTCTTTTTATGCTCTTCGATTATTAATGTTGCAGTTTGGTTCCTGTAAATGTTAGCAACTGTTCTTTTATTTCTGTACTTGAACACTAAATTTTTAAAAATGCTGAACATTTTATTCCAGTCTATAATATCAAATGCCTTTTCTAAGTCTATAAATGCCATGTATGTTGATTTGTTTTTCTTTAATCTCCCTTTTACTATTAATCTGAGCACTAAAATTGCTTGTCCCTATACTTTTCCTGAAACAAAATTGGTCTTCTCCTAACAATTCTTCCACTCTCCTCTCAATTCTTCTGTACAGAATTCTAATTAAGATTTTTGATGCACAAGTAGTTAAGCTAATTGTTCTGTATTTTTCACATTTTGCTGCTCCTGCTTTCTTTGGTAACATGACAATAACACTCTTTTTGAAGTCTGACAGAACTTCCCCTTTTTCATAAATATTACACACCAGTTTGTATAATCTATCATTTCTTCACTTGCACTGCGCAGTAATTCTGCAGGAAACCCGTCTATCCCAGGATATTCAGATCTCAGTATTGTATCTCCCTTTACTTCCTCAATAATACCAGTTTTTAATTCACTTCCCCTGAATAAGTCTTCAATAAATTCAACCCACCTACCAACCTTTTCTTTCATATAATAGATTGGTTTAGCATCTTTATTTAACACATTATTAGATTTTATGTACCACAAAATTCTCCTTAACTTTCCTGTATGCTTCGTCTATTTTACCAATGTTCATTTCTCTTTCCACTTCTGGACATTTTTCTTTAATTCACTCTTCTTTCGCTAGTTTGCACTTCCTGTTTATAGTATTTCTTAATTCTCGATAGTTAATTGTTGATAGTTTCTTTTACTTTCTTCATCACTAGCACTCTTGTATCTTTTATTTTTTATTTTTTTTTTTTTAGGGCGAAAAACAGTTGGACGTTATCATCGCCCGGAAAATAAATAAATAAAAGTAATTAAAGTTGTTACATAAAATTAAAATTTAAAACTACTATCACAGGAAACAAAATCCGGAATGGGTGTAAAAGGCCCATTCTCGGATAACAGAAACACTAACATGTAACTTAAAACTAAAAAAGGAAATAAAACTTAAAACTATTATGTTTAAAGTCTTACAACTACTATCACAGACGAATTTAAAAAACATTAAAAAAAAAAACAAAAAAATATGAATATATATATATATATATATATCAACAAAAAAAAAATTCCGATAGGGAGTGTAAAAGGCTCGCTACTCGGATAACAAAAACAATACATAGGACTAGACTAATTAAATTTTTTGTATTAACCCTATACTACGCAAAAACAGAAACATCCGGTTTAAAACCTCTTTATCATTACACAAGATTCCACGGATGTTTCTGGGTAGTTTAAATTTACGACGCAATGCCGCATAACATATGCAGTCCACGAGTATGTGGTGCACAGTCACGCGGCAGTTGTATCGTGCGCATAGAGGTGGTTGTCCTCTTGTAAACAGGTACTCGTGTGTGACTCTGTGTGTCCTATCCGCAATCGACAGAGAACTACTTCCTCACGCCGGGGTTTTCTGTATGAGTCCCATGGTAACACAGAATCTTTAATCTGACGAAGTTTATTATCAACGGTAGCCGTCCAATCACCTTGCCACCTTGCTCTTAGTAATTGTTTTACATAGTTAATGAAATCAGAAGTAGCAACTCGGGTGGTGAAAGGAGGCTGGTTACATGCTTCTTTGGCAGCGGAATCTGCATGTTCATTACCTGGAATCCCTACGTGGCTAGGGACCCAGCAAAAACTTAATTCTGTGTTGCGATTATTCAACTCAGCGATTGCGTTGTAAATTTCAATGACGATAGGATGTTTGGAATAAAAATTTTTTTAAGGCTTGGAGAGCACTACACAAGTCACTGCAAATAAGAATTTTTCTATATTTAGGGTTAATGATGTTTAGAGCCTTATTTATAGCGTATAGTTCAGCGGTAAACACACTCGTAATACCGGGTAGACCAAACATATAAGTTCTTTCATTGACAACAAATGCACACCCAACTGTATCATTTTGTTACGATCCATCAGTATATACAACCGCGTCTGGTTTCATCTTGGAGAGAACACACTGAAACATTTGCTGAAAGACAATAGATGGTGTTGATTGTTTATTGTATGTCGTAAGGTCAAAATTAAAATTTATAAGGTTTATTCTCCATGGAGGATATGAGCAAGGATACATAGGAAAGAATGACGATGTGTCAACATTTATATGCTGCAGCAGACGCCAGGTACAGACATCTACAGGTGCAGTACAACGTGGATGGTCCTCATACTTTCCTAGATTCATCTTACAATTAATTTGTTCTTTCTACAAGATAACAGAATGCTTTTTCATATCTGTAGAAGCCAAATATAATATTGAAATACCAGAGAAGCAATAAGATACAAAGTTAGATAGTTACCTGGTAATCGTACGTGCTTGTTTGTTCTGAGTTACACATTCTATTCATTTAGTTGAAACTATTAAACATAAAGAGGATGCCATAAAGTTTTTTTAAGAGTGAGGTATTTACATAACCTGAGGAGCTGTAATGGAGGCCATGAAATGGTTTTACACTTACACAGTCAAGAGAGATGGTGTTGTTCTAAACATGAATCAAGAATACAATCAGTTATGACAAGATGTGTACTTAATGGGCTCTAAATTTTACTCAGAATAAAAATTTCTAAATAACCTTTAAATATAATAAAAATTATTTCGAACAGAAATTTCTAAATAATTTTTATCTAAAAATTATTCTGAATAAAAATTTCAAAATAATTTTTATTCCAAATAAAAATTAATAACTCTTAATTTTCTGGAAAATAGAATTAATTATAATTCCAGAAAATTTTATTTTTTATCTATTGCTGGCCTAAGAAATTACCAAAACAATAATTTTGTGAGTTGGAAAACAATCATAATCAAATCAACCATGGTTGACTTGAAAATGTAAGAATGAAGTGTATGCTAATGATCTATCGAGAAATCAACCACAAAAGGTGGTTCTAGAAAAACAATGGAAATTGATAGAAGTCTGCCTACACAGTGTAAGAAAGATGTTGTCTGTGTATTATCACAAAGTGTTTTTAGTTGCTGTTGAGAACCAAAGGCATAGTTGTCACCCATCATCAAAGAATGTATTCTTACAGGGACGAAAGTTATATCTCTCTCTCTTTTTCCTGTTTAGCCTCTGGTAACTAACGTTTAGATAATTCTTCAGAGGATGAATGAGGATGATATGTATGAGTGTAAATGAAGTGTAGTCTTGTACATGAAAGTTATATCTGATCAATGGAAATCTCACAACTCCCACCAAAAATATAGTTATACTCATCGAACTGTTATATATAAATATAACTTTGTAGACAGTAGAGGTAGGTGGCGGCTCACAAAGCCCATTGCGATACACACTAATCCATGATTCAATTCTTCTTTGTGCAACTTTAAGTGAAGTAGATGGCACGAAGAAGAGGACTTTTTTGAAAACAAGTCCCCCAATTGCATCCCACATAAAGGTAGAATATTTTACACTTACAAAAAAATTACTTACAGATCAATAAATGTACTGGTAGACAGATAAAGTAAACGATCTAAACTTATTGCTGCAAGGAATACAAAACTCTCTCACATTCATCTGATCCAGTAGATGGAAGTGTTTTAAAGTTACTATTAATCATTTAGAATATTCCAAAATTTTTATTAGACTTAATATCTTGACTACAAGTGAATTCATCTTTGCTTATCTAGTATCACAGAACAAAACATTTCCTGTACTAGATATTACTCAAGATTAATATTTATACCCACAATATAAGGAACAGTTCAGGTTAGTATTTGCATAATTTCAGGGTGGATCTCTGGATCTGTTAGCAGGTTAAGTATTCACCATAGACTTTACAATAAGGGTCAGGCATATGTTTGTACCAGTAGTAAATGGTCATAACATACAATACTATACACTTTAATTTTGTAAATCTCCACCACCTTGTGTTGGATTTTTTTTTGTTGAAATTTAATCTATTTTTACTTCCTTTTATACAAACAAATACATTACTTCATTAACTGAATCAGCAATAAAGAGACCCTAGAAATTATCACCCATTTTTTCTGTGGATACCTTCTTCATCTCATTACTATTATATTTTTAGTAATTATTGTATTCTGAACATAATTACTGTAATTCTGTATTCTGTCAACAAAAACTTTTAAATCATCCCATTATATTCTTCCCTATAAGTAATCTCAATCATTTGTCATAGATTTTACTCAACTCTAAACTAATCAAGTGTTTCCATTTCTTGGTATTAAACTATCAGGTGCATGACTTCATAAATACTGATTTTCTACAAAACGATGTTTACGTTTAATTCTGCCAGTACATAAATTATAATACAGTACTCAAACCTTACGTACAATAATAAGTAGTACTCATATATTACCAAATTAAAACGCGAATTATAAATTGAACATTAATAATACATAAAAGTACGAAAAACAACCAATTTAAAAGTAACCAGCAGGTTTGCGTTTCAAGTAATAGTTTAAGGTAACATTTAATATTACCAAATTAACATTTTTATGTAATTAGACGAATATAATAACTAACCTTTTAAAGCTAATAAGTGATCGGTTCTTTCTTTTGAATCCATAGTTATTTTATTGTATTAGGATTACCAAAGATTAAGGTTACCATGCACAATACGAGACATAAAAACACTGACAAGCAGACGGTTGTTACACAGTCTGACCAACATTATGTACAAGAAATACTAGCTACCTAAATCGTAAAAATAAATGATTCTGGTTCGAAACAATTTTATTAATGTTAATTATATATACTATTATTCTACGGCGATATTTTATTTCATATATTTTGCTATAATTAATTATACACATGAACATAGGGAAGAAAAGGGAATATGTTGTTTACGTGATTGAAATTATACCACTTTTTTAAGTTGTAAACAAGTTTGATTTTCTCACTTCAGCGTTATCTGTTGGTTACATTACGAAACAAATTAAGTTTATTTGATCACTACACGCGGGGGGGGGGGCGTCATACGAATGTTTCAATGCAAAACTGTATCTTATTACCTTTTTAATCAATATGTAATAATAAAATTGTACCACTATTTTAACTAAAACGAACTAGTTTATTCATCTTTAATTAAATAAAACTGTGGAAGTTGTACATATTTCAATTACAACAGATTTGTTTATCATCAGTACAATAAATTCTGGTCCAACACCATGCCACAAAGTTTCTTTTCATATGAAGTAAAGATTAATTGTAATTAATTTATGTAATATTTTTACACATATATTTACTTTAAATTACATCTGTATGTTCTGTACATTATCTGCATACAGTTTATCAGCTGCCTTTTACTGATACTCTTACATAAGTCTCTTTCATGTAAAGATAAAAACAGTCTCTGACTGAAATTTTTTGCTTCATCAATGTTCCTTAGTTGTAAGTGAGAAATTGCAAAGTTAACATTACTTCGTCCAAGAAAGGAATGGATAAGTGAGGATTTGATACAGGAAGTACATGAAGAAAACATCATAAGAGTTGGGGCAGTATAAACTGATCAGGAGTGCAAGAGAAAAATATTAAAAACACAACTGCCTAAAAAAAATATTGCTAACAATACCCTTTAATATGGGATAAAATAACAACATTTTATATGAAGTCAAAAGTTTGTAATTTATATTTTTTCATTTGTTTTTGTTGCTTCTAAATTTACAAATATTTTTTGTTTATGATATTTATTAATTATACCTTAAAATTAATTTTTTTTTTTATGAAATCTGGTTAAGAAAAGTGTTAAAATTATCCAAATACAATATAAATTAAAAGTTAATAAGTACAAAGTGCTCCTGTGCGAGGCAATGAATCAGTAAGTAGAGGGTTAACAGTTTATCTTCTTGCAGGCCTCTTTAATCATTTTAAGTATTCATTTAGTTCTCTAAATTGGTAGAATATAAAATTTGATCAGATAACTCTAAAAGTATTATCTTTCCAAATATTAAAGTTATCCAGGCTACCACATCAACAAAAAAAATTATATATTTATTATTCCACCTAATAAAGCAAGGAACCTTTCTACAAAATTTTATAAAAATATAATTACTCACTTGGGCATAAATGCATCACTAATAAATGAAATGTCAAAAGGTTGAGTTAAAACAAGACCTCACTTCACTCCATATTATTATTAATATTAGGTAAGGAATCTTACATGATGACAGGGTATGAAGGTGTTTCTCTAAAGACACATTCATCTAAATCTGATTTAGCAGTTGGTAGTGGGGAAGAGTCAAATAATATTTTATATTAACAACCAGATAACTTGTTAAGCTTGGTGGTGAAGTATATAAATTTTCAATAATGATGTGTTGGTCAAGACATGTTTGGTATGTTGTACCAAAAAATTCTAATTATACAGACTATCTCATGAATCAACATAAAAAATTTCAGAGCATGTTCTACAAGTAAGAGTAAAGAAAAGAGTTCGTGTAAATCCCTTCTTTTTCTATTTATAATCTTCAAAAATTTCACCCCAAATTTTTCTCAAAGTGAAGTGAAGCCATACCGAAATTATTAGAATTTAAATAAAGGAGTAAATTTGATGGTTTCCTGAAAAAAAAGTAGATTCAAAAACTGCATTTCTAATAATTTTTTAGAAAATTAATATAAAATGCAAAAATTTGGCGTTATAAAGCACATTTTATTAAATTTAATGTTCTGCTCGTCATTGACACAATGTTATTCTTGATGTTCAACAGAATTTGAACTTGAAGACAAAGGTTGTATGTAAACATTGAAGCAAAGGTTTTCAGATTTGAAATTTTTATATAACGATTCCAAAATTTTCTAGAAGTAATTTACTTAGAATCCTAGAATATTCACAATGTGCAATTAACGTACTCCCATTACAATACACATAAACAAAAATTATATCTATGTATTCCTCATCTGCAAACTGGAATGTATTTTCAAGAAACTGATACAAACACTGTAATTTTCTTCAATTTTGAAATCATACGAAACTGTTCAAATTTCAAATGTTGCTAGGCTGTTAATACACCTGACTTTCAAAATAAAAAAGTTTTTCAATTTTTTTTCTCAAAACTATTTCTAAATAATAAATTTTCATTTTTTAATATATGTAACATATCACAAAGAAATTAAAATCATACTAATAATCAGTAGTAAGTAGATCATTAGTACTATTTTAATTTCTTTTATTTTTATTTCTATTATTCTTTTACTATCTGTTTTATTATTAAATAAGAGGTAATTTTATTTAACATTTCTTTCTATTTATTTTTCTAGTTTTTTTCTAGGTTGAAAAGACACTTTTTTTGATTTAAAATTATAATCTGTCATGTTTTACTGTTTTTAATAAAAGTCAAATTTCTTAAATTCTTCATGTTTAGCTAAAATTATGTAATTTTCTCAGAATTATATTTTCTACAAATTTTATTTCAAAATTTTACTAGCAATTAATGAACAACAAACCTAAAAATTATGTTTTGCGACATCAATATTTTGTTTACAAAATTTTCTCAAAAAATAACTAGAGATACTGTTCTAGCAACTGTTTTATTCAATTTTTCAGTTGAAACAAAATGAAAACATCACATTTACTCCATAATTTATGTTTCAAGAATTTTAGTATGGCTTCACTTTACCGTTGAAGCAAAAATCAGGATAAAATATTTTATAAGCTATAACTTGAAAACGAATCATTTCCAGATCCAATTCATGATAGCTTTTTTTTTTATCTTCACTTGTAAAACTTGTCTTGAAATTCCTTCCATTTCTTCATGAGACATCTTGTATAACCACCTATTATTGGTGATTCAATAATACAGACCAATTGACAGAGATTATGTTAATTTACTACTGAAAGTTTTGTAATTCTTGTACTCCTTTATGAGTTGTATTAATCTGTTTTATGTTTCATACTACACTAGTCAACACAATTTTTGGAATTGAAAAGGAAGTGAATGTTTTACATTTTATTCTTAGTGCTAGATCACAATATGTAATACCAGATATTCTATGCATCATATTTTTTCAAGTTATCACTGCTTAAATTTATGTTGCACAAAAAATTTAGTATATAATGAACACACAAACCTTTTAGTACTGTTTTACTAAATATATTTATTTTAAAAAAAATCTAAGTGGTGAAGGTTTGCTCAATACTACTGCAGAAGCAACAACTTCAAGAGATATAACATTCATATCACGAGAATCAAATACTCAACAAAACTAATCATATAGGCAAAACCTAATGATTTAGTTCACGATTTGGATTTGTTTAAACAAGAAGTAAAATTAGTAGGCTCACCCTTGAAGTGTGCAATTTATTAGACAAATATATAAAACATTATTGCATAAATATAGAAAACAAAATTTAATGAAATGCTTTACAATGGATGGCCACATTTGTTACTGCTGTCGATGCTAAATTGAAAGAGAGAATATTTATTGTGCTTGAAATCAGAAAATTAATAATACACGATCATATATTTGATAAATTAAATCCTACAGAACAGGCAATATTGAAATCATTCAAAGATTGTTCAAAGGTTTCTCAAAAACAAAAAAGTTGAAAGTAAGGATTTGTTAAAAGAGAAACTTTTAGTGAACTACATAAATTTACGCTG
This sequence comes from Lycorma delicatula, assembly GCF_047948215.1. NCBI lineage: Eukaryota > Metazoa > Arthropoda > Insecta > Hemiptera > Fulgoridae > Lycorma > Lycorma delicatula. The sequence goes on from NC_134461.1 coordinate 90,180,242, forward strand.
CAGAATGACATTGAAAATTCATTTTTACATTCTCATCTTGACTTATAAGATAAAAAGAAAAGATTTTGTTTGTTGCTCACATCAGTTCTTTAAATTTGACTGCTGTGAGCAACGAACAAGAAGAAAGATTCCATCAATACATATTAAAAGTAGAACAGCATTATTAAGGCAATAGGATGAATCTACAATGAGCAACTATTGCTGGTTTTTACAGAGAAGATTTTTTTGGCTCTTAAAAGAAAAAAGTATTTCTCAATTAAAGTACACATCAATTTTTTTTGCAAAATACAGGCATAAATTTATATTTTATTTACTTTTGCTGCTTCTGAAATGGTAGTTATTACAAATAAATGTTTAATTAGTGGTTATGTATATTATAACGCAAGAATTTAGAAAACACCAAAATCAAAAAAAATATTTGTTATTTTTATTGTAGTGTACTATTTGTTATAAAATCAGTTCTACGTAATAAAATGTAGTTTTTGTTTTCTTTTGCATTTTGAATTGTTTCTGTTTAAAGATTAATACCATTTTTAGAACAATAATAACCATTTTTTTTAATGTTTGTCTCTTTTCTTTGGTAGTTAAACATATGAACTAGTTTAATCAAACTTCCACTTGTGTGGTAGCCAGTTGTAAGTAACAAGTTGCATCTCAAATGATCTTTTCAATATTTTCCCAAAAGTATTTTTTACAATTTTTACCAGATATTCCATTGATTATGCAGTGTAAAAAAGGTTGCACTCAAATGAAGGTCACTATATAATACCAACCAATAATAAATGTGTATGCGAGAACTTTCAATATGGCCATCATAAGTAATTAAAGATCTAATTCAGTTAGATGTTACATTGAAAACATAACAGACACAACATACCGTTCATCAAGAGTATAATATGTTTGACTAGTTAAAGTTTCATTTTGTCTTCATGTTTGAGATAAATTTCATTTGTCTAATATGTAAGAGGCGTTCATTAAATCTTTAAGGGCAATCTGCATTGGAGGCTTAAGGTGTTTTTAAGCTAAATGTACACTTTCTACTGAGATTATCTAAAACTATAGTTGTTTTAGGCATTAATGCATACTAAAAGTGTTAAATTATCACTGTATTTATACTTATCAGTGTGTAATCATATATTTATTACATTAATATATGCTTAGCTCATGGTGTACATGTTGAACGAGATGCAAAAAAACAGAAAAATCAATTTGTTTTTTATTAATATTATTTAAAAATTCATCAACATAGTAATATTGCTACCATAAAACAAGATTTTTTAATTGTATCTTAAATAAATTAGAGGGACGATTTTTAAAACGGTTTGGTAATTTGATAAAAATGACAACAGAAACATGATAAGCCAAAGTTTGCATTGAGTTAGTTACACGAACACAAGATTCTGTTGTCTGACTTATTAGGTTGATATTATTTCTTTAAAAGTTTTCTTGATGATATTTACTTGCTTATTGTTTATTAATGATCTGCCTCAAAATCTTCTGACTATACATATATAATATATGTACACAGTTGTGTCATCTATTCATGCATACTCATACATATATATATATATATATATGTAGATAATTATTTAAAAGAACTTGAAAATTTTACATTTGCAGTTTATTTACTAGAAGGATTGTAACCAGCTAAATTTAAAAAACATAAAGTGACAGAATTAAACAAATAAAAAACTTTCTTGCATTGTTTTGACACTGTTAAGTGAAAACTGAAATCATATATCAACAATACACAAAATGTTGGTGCTACATTGTAACAAGACACATCATTTGTTTATTTATTGTATCATTGTATTGTTGTTACATTTTACCATAATCGAATTGTAGCATGACAGTTTTTTTAAAAAAAAGGTAGAGAAAATGATGAGGCAGTCACAAAATTATAAATAAATAACAAAAAAATATGTAAATAAAATGTATATATTATTCATTTGTGCGAATTACTATTACAAAAGAGGGTAATTTATTTTAAATTTAAGTAACTTCTTTATTTTATTTAAGAAAAAAGTTCCATTATAGCATCCCGTTGTGGCTTCAGCCAATGTATATTGTTACTTACATTTCCTGTTATAGTCAATTTTTTTTTGGTTAATGTATTTTAGTCAAGTAACTGGAGACAGATACAGTTAATTGCTTCACACATCCAGTAACAGTGGCAGTGGCTGAGTTGGTTGAACCGTACACCATCGCACACTTTAAAAAACTGAAAATGGTTTTTAGATATTTATCTGAAGAATATTTTCAAGCCCAAATTTACTGAATATCTTGTTCAGCATAGTCGAAAATGGGGAAAATTTGCAATCACTGTTAAAAATATTTTTTCATCAACTTATCTTCAATAGTTTTTGCTGGGAGTTGATTGAGTCAGTCAGGACAAACTGCTTTATAGGTACAGATATATATATATATATATATATATACATATATATTTTTTTTAAATGAACAAATAATTCATAAATTATATACGAAATGGTAACTACAGAATAATCGTAAACTTTGTGATATCAAATTGTAGAAACATAACATTTTGTCAATAACTGATAGTTGCTTATTGCTTTTAAAAAGTTTAGTTGACTGATCAAAGTTAAAAATATATTTATCAATGATTGACACACATTAACTAATCAGCAGTCATGAACAAGATAAGAGAAAACTGTACTTTAATGCCCTACTGTTATTGTCTTTTTCTTATTAAAATGTGCAAGAAAAGCTTATTGAAGTATAGAATAAAACAAATTAGAAAAAATTATCTTATTTATTTTCATTTTGGAAAAATTCACAAATTTCAATGAAAAATAAGATAAACAAACGCATTGTATATGAGATTGCCAAAAAATCTAGGTAAACATAAAAGGCTCCTTCCAATCATAAAAACCTAGCATTTATTCTGCAATATTAACAAAAAAATAATAGAACGATTCAAAATTTAGCTAACCTATAAGATTGTAAGAGAATATTTATTGCAATATTGCGTCAGTGATCGGTTGGAATCTCATCCAACTAAGAAATGGAGATAACACTGGTAAACATAATTTTTTTTTCCTAACATGTGATAAATGATTTTAATCTGTTTTTATGCTGAAAACGAATATTGACTCAGAATCTTTCTATCAACCACCATTTTTGAAAAATTTTTAAATTTTAATTAAAGGGTTTTTTTTTCATTTTTCAACGTATAGTTAGTATTTTAAGTTTCTATATTGTACTTTGTTCATTCATTTTTTTATTATTTAACTTTGTTAACATAATTTGTAAGCTATAAATAAACAATACTAGACAAAGAATTAAATGATATCATAGTCACATATTATGACATCATGCCTAATACTGAAGAGCGAGTCTTCATAGACAAGATTAATCATGTCTGTGCAGATCGAAATATGTAGTTGAAAACACAACTGTGTTGTTTGTATTAAGCACTGGATTTAGGAATGAATTAATTTTGTTCAGTCTTATTGCTGTCTTAAGTTTGTTAACAGTGTAGTGTCACAATGCCTTGAAATTGTGTAAATGATGTGGATGCCTTTTGTTATGTATGAGGTGAGTTTACTGTAAAATCAAACAGAAAAAACATTACACTTTAATTAAAAAAGCGTATCATTTGTACGTTCAGTGTAAAATTGGTGATCAGGATAAGACGTGGACTCTTCATACAGAACGCACTAATTGTTCTGTATATTTAAGAGGATGGCTGAAAGGCACACGGAAGGCTTTGCCATTTGGTGTACCTATTGTTTGGCCTGAACCAAAGGATCATGTAACCGATTGTTCATTTAAAGATGTTTGCAAAATTTTCTCGGCAAACAAAAATCCGACAATTACCACGATATTGTTAATCAACTTCTTACTTCATACAGAGCTACGGGATGTAATATGTCTTTGAAAATACATTTCCTCCACTCACATCTGGATTTTTTCTGGACAACCTCAGAGATGTACACGACAAACATGAATGTTTCCACCAAGACATTTTGGTGAAGGAAAGCAGCTATAAAGCGAAATGGAATATTAACATGGTAACCGATTACTGTTGGACATTAATTCGAGATGTGCCTGAGGCTATTTATAAAAGAAAAGAATCAGAAAAATCATTCTAACACAGAAAAAATACAAAATTATAAATTTTACAGATTTTAACTATATTTTCCCTTATTTTTTTTTTGAAGCATAATTTATTTAAAACTAAGGATGATAGAAAAATTGAATTTACAGATCTGTAATGTATGCAAAAAAGCAATTCAAGAAATGGTATCACAGAGAAACATTAAAAAAAAAATTTTTGGTGGAGTAATTATGGGAAACATGCTTAATTAAAGAGAAAATTTTAGAAAAACAAAGCTGAAATGTAATAGCGGAGGTGCAGATTACTAGTGTTTAGAACAAGGAAGAGAGTTCCAAGTGATAGAAACATTGTGAATGACTATAGAGTGTAAGGTTAGTGTTGGTAGAGGAAAAATGAATCGATCGATGTTATAAAAATTTAATTAAGCATTGAAAAACTTGAACAAGAATAAGGCAGCAAGAATTGAAAATATACAATTACTATAACTATGCTGAGTACAAAGGAGATGAGACCCCAGTTGGCTGAATGAAGTACCATCAAATTTAATATAGCAACTTTTCTCTGTATACAAGAAACCAGAAGCATTCGTATAAGAGACAGCTTTTTAGATTAGATATTGTAAATATGTAATTAACGCATAATTTTTATAGTTTTTTAACTTTTCTATTTGCTCAAGTTTATACAGCTTCATTTGGTCATCAGGATATGACTAAATCATATGCATAAAGTATTAGAAAATTCATTAATTATAAGATAAATAAGTAAAAAATTATTTATAATTATTACGAAAGATAATATAAAACATCAGTATTTCAAGTAAAATGAAAAAAAAATTCTTAATTTGTGTTTTCAATTCATTTTTCTGTTATTGTTTTAAATCCTTATTTGCAAATATTTGGAAAAAAATTCAGTTAGTTTTAATATTATTATGTAGTCATTTTTATATTTAAAATGAATTTTCTTTCACAATTGAAAATAATATTGTTAACACATATTTTATTTTATATTTATAAAATTAATTTCTTTCTGATTTTGTTGTTAAATTTACATTAAAAAATATTTTTAATGTTTTATTATTGAAAAACTCTTCATTTATGTAATTATCTTAATTAGTATGTTTTTTTTTTTTTTTTAATTAAGAATAATATTGAATGTTACAAATATTGTGAAGAATATTTTTCATATTGCCCAATAATAATACCTCTAGAGTAATAACGCTTAAATTGTGTTATATCTTAAGAGGGTTTGTTCTTATACAAGGAACTTGCGTTTATATTATAATTATGAATGTGTAAAAATAATCATAAAAACTTAATATTAACTAATGTTGAAATCCTTCCTGTCACAGTTGAGTTACAATATGTTCAAAAAATTATAAAATAATCATTGCTAAATTTTTTTTTTGTTTACTATAATATTCATATTATGAAATAGTTTTATATCTCAATTGATTTTATTTCAGACTAAATTATAACTGAAAGATCTTATGATTATTTCTGATTGTAATGTTTATTTTGTTATGTTACTGAATGTTTTAAAATATTGCATATGTTCTGATGAAGGTTTTACCATGGTTTCTTTTGGTTGTAAGATAAATGCCAGAACATTTCATTTTGCTTTCATTGGATTGTGCTTATTTTTTTGTGACTATCTTTTTAATTAATCAGCAATAATCGCAATAGTTTTTTTTTTGTTATAACATAAATTTGTTTAAAATACAATAATAATGTATATTGCTATAAACTATTACTCTAATTATTTCAGTTTATTTACATTCACTATATATCTTTATTTAACTTTTTTCTATTTGAGTAATAAAAGCACTCAAATAAAATGCAGTATACTACAAATGATTAAAACCAATCTCCATTGCCTAATAAATCTAAAAATAGACTGAAGACAGAGCTTTCATCATTTTGACTCTTTTGTGAGAACACCAAACAACTTCGTTCGACATTGCCATTGTATATACAGTAGCAACAATGAAACATTAATGATTATATTGTTTTACTTAAAATTCTATTGGTAATAACATTTATTAAAAATGCAACTGATAATTACCAATTTCAAATCATTTATCAATAATTACTATTTAACAAATGTAATAAAACAGGTTCAAATACTATTTCTGTAGCACAACCTTTACAGGCCCTAGAGTGTTTTAATGCATAATATTAAAAAAAAATTGAATGTGGGAAATAATGGCATTAAAATCAAACCCAAATGAAAGAGATATCTGCATTTTATAATCTATTTTAATTAAAATGAAAATAATAAAGATACAATTTATTTCAAGTCAATTTATAATGTAGATGTTTACATCACCATAAGCCTGCTATATAGATTATATTTTTAAATATTAGTGGTGCAACTGGTAGCATCTCGGCTTTTCATCGGAGGTCCCAGGTTCATATCCCAGCCAGGCATGGCATTTTCACACGCTACAAAAATTTTTATTCATCTCATCTTCTGAAGCAATACCTAACAGTGGTCCCAGAGGTAAAAAAAAAGATGACTGGCTTTGAATACAAAAAATATTTTAAAATGATTACACAACTTTTAATACTTAAATCACTAGAAAATAAATTTTCAGCTACCAGCTGGAATGTTATTTCATTTTGACCACAACTTCAACAAAAAAAAACTGGAGAAAAATACATATTGCAACTAATAACTGGTTTAAATCATATATTAACAGTAGGAAATTAATGTTTAAAAATGGTCATTAGAGGAGGTAGTAGTGAAAATTGCAGTCGAGGAGAGAGAGAGAGAGAGAGAGAGTGTGGGTATGGGTGTATGTGTGAATGAGGGGGCATAAAATAGTCAATTTGTTCTTAAAATATAATATCCTCTTTATCATACCAGAAAGCAGAACTAGATATGTTTGTAATTCATATCCTGATTATACTTCCATTGTCATTTTTAATCAGACTAAATAAAAGATCTCATAAATTTATTCAAAATAGAATTGAAAAATTTTCTTTTGTAATGATGAATTTCTGAATTGTACAAATTAAAAATATCCTGGATTTTCTGCACAGTCTTAACCTTCACAAGTAGTATGTAGGCAAATAAACTCCATTAAGATATTAAATAGTAAATACAAAACGATTCTTAACCTAGTCAATTCTTACTCTTTACTGTAGGTACTTTTTTTATTATTATATTCAAGCAAAATAATAATTATTTAAAAGATATAAATATCTTGATAACAATGAAAATGATATGTGAATAACTCAAAAATATCCTAGTCTTAAGTCTACTACCAACAGAAACTGGACAGGAATCATTTAATTTGTTCCTAAGGCATTTAACAATGTCTTTATTTTGAGCTGTGCATTTTTTATTTAGGCATGTAAAAAAGCAATTTTTTAATCTCATCTTCAGAATCTTGCATTTACAGTATTTTTGTAGAATTTTACATTTTTTGTGATAAAAACTGTTGCTTCTGCTTTTCACTAATAGTATAATTATACTACCAAAATGAGCATTTGATGATTTATGGTAACTTCATCTTGTTTCTACAAAATCTCTTCCATTACCTAATGAATAAATTCATATTTGTTTTCCCATTGATTATCATATTCTCATATATTTTTAATTTCAAGTCTTACTCTGTAAAATGTTTCAATTCTAAATATATAACTAATGATAAGGTTTCTGGTCAAGCAGTATGTGATTTTATATATATATTAATAAAAAAAGTTATATTGTGCAATAACAGTTAATTTTTCCTGTTATGTTTTTAAGTATCAATCAAATTACTTTTGTACAAAAACCATTTACAAAGCAGAAAGTTTTTCTGAAATTTTGAGAAATATTCTCTTATTTGTCTAATTTAAATGTTTTTAGAATCTCATTTTGGCTGATCTTCACTTTTGTATAATTTTTTTTTAGTGATATTTCTATTTTTATTTTATTTATGGATTTTTTTTTGTAGATATATAATTTTATTAAATATAAAAATTTGTTTGCAAGTATATCTTTACTTTTCTGGCTGCTAATATAGTTATTTACTAAAGCTATAAATTACACTATACAGGGGAAAAGATGCTAATAGGGTCAAATATTGAATGCCTAGTTTTTTGCAGATTTTAACATTTCATTATTCCTCTAATCAAATAACACAATTTTAGCAATGAAAAATTTCAGAAGCTGGATATCTCCATTTTGAATGTGGATTAATTCAGATGAAATCTTGCACAACTCAGAAATCGTTTGCACAACGATTTCTGTATACAAGCTAATGTTAGCAATTTATTTCAGTCACGATAAGTCAAGGATATACATATCTTATGGGTCCCATATTTCAAAATTCTATTCAAAGGTAGGTGTAATTTTTCATATTACTTTATGTCTCCTTGATAGCTAAGGTATTTTCTGGTCTAATTCAAACCTTTATAAAGAGAAAGGGTAAAAAAAATTTTTTTTTTCTTGTTTCTGGAAGGAGAAACAATTCCCCAATCTGCCTAAACTATAGTTCCACTTTATTTCATTGAACACCTCTCTGCATTACAGATGATATAATTATAATAAAAAAATAGTAAGGGTGCTTGTTAAAAACAATTTTATATTGTGCAATAACAGTTAACTTTTCTTGTTATGTTTTTAAGTATCAGTCAAATTACTTTCTTACAGAAAACATTAACAAAAAAGATTTTTTCTGAAATTTTGAGTAATATTCTAATTTAAATGTTTTTAGAATCTCATTTTGGCTGACCTTCACCCTTTTTTATAATTATTATTTTTTTTATAGTGATATTTCTATTTTTATTTTATTTTAATATTTAAATCTTCAGTCAAAAAGTCTACGGTCAATGTTTATTCATCAATAAAAATTTGGTCAAATACTTCTTTATTTCTATTAAAATGTTTAAATATTTAAAACTCCAGAATGCATGGATCAATTTCAAAATTCTAAGATTGCATTTTCTTATAAAGTTGTACATTTGTTCAGTTTTAAATAAATAAACAAAATATATCATTTTTTAGAGTTTTCAATTTTTGGTACTGGAGAAAGAAGTTGATTCATTTAATTTTGAATGTTTAATTCCATCCTTCCCATGTGAATAATACATTTCTATACATCGTATCTTACGGTACTGTATAATGAACTTGTATTATAAAATTATAATAATATCGTAATATACATAAAATTATAATAATATCGTAATATACATAAAAATATAATAAAATATATAAAACAATAATAAAATCAAAGGGAATGACAAATCTTTGCACATTTAACAAAGTTTTTATGATTTGAATATTGAATCTCAATATCAATAGAGACTTCTTCAGAAAGTTATTCGCTTTACTAACATCATTTAATGGTATTGTCTAATACTGAATGTTTTTCTCTTTAGGTATTCTTGTAGTGGTTTGGTATGGATGATGTTTGCTAGTGGAGACCGAATGTGTGTGTGTGTGTGCGCTTACCCCCTCCAGAAATAATGCTTTATTAGTGGTTTCCCAGGAGGTGGGGTTGCCAGGGGTGGAGGTTCAGTCGGTAGTACGCAGGAATACATACGCATTTTCCGTAACAGCTTGTGGAACCTGTTAACGAGTCCAACACTGCTTTGGCACCCGTAAATGGGGTTCCTCCACCTCAAAAGACATACTGTATTACATGGATGTGGTGGTTTATTATGTGTTTCTGTGCTTCATTGTTCTTACGATCTGTTGCAGTACCCTCTGATATCAAGGAAAGGAGAAGACAGATATTGCATCATTATCCAACAACAGAATAATACTAACCAGGCAAAAACACTTTCTTGCTTGCAATTTTATGCTTACAGTTTTACAAACACATGAAACAATCTGAATTGCCCACAAAATTACAGGAATACAATACAATGTTGATATGATGGCCAAAATGATTTCTGAAAGATTGAATTTCATATGACATAATCAGATGAAATTACATGAGGAAGATTACTTTATCTCCAAGTTGCAATTAATGTTGATGCTAATATCAATTGGTCAACAAGTTACTCTGCCCTTCAACATTCACAAGTTCACCAAGTTATGTGCATGAAAAACTGAGGATTCTACATCAGATGTACGTAGAAAAGGTGTCCTGATTTTTTCATCACTTTTACCGGTAACCCAAACTGGCCTGAAATGAAGAAATTGAGGGATCAAAAGTTGTTCGATTGACATAATTTCCAGGTGAAAAAATGTATGAATCTCTTAACAAAAAATTCTATTTCTGGTCCAATTGGAGTGCTATATATAGTGCTGAGAAGCAGAAACAAGGTTTGCCTCAGACATATCCTTTTATGGTTACAAATGAAAATTCAACAGATGAGATTGACAGAAATATTTCTCCTGAATTACCAAATAAAGAGCAAGATAATTTGCTTTTTTGCATCACGCAAAGATGATTCATGACCCTTGCGAGAAGTTTAATGTGACATCACTGTGAATGAACAATGGAACAAATACCCTTGCAATTTCATAAGATACCCAAACTGCAGATGATGGTTATCAAACTTATCGACACAGATCTCCTGAAGATGGAGGGTAAACTGCAATGTATGTGGTACAAACAGACAATTGTTGGGTAGTACCATATAGCTCCACATTATCAAGATGTTTTGGTGCTAACAAAAATGTCGAGTACTACTCAGTTCAAGCAATTAAATATATCTGCAAGTATTGATAATATATCTACACTTCCTGTCCAAATGAAAAGGACGAGATGAACAACAATGGTCATTATGTATGTACATCAGAAGCCTTCTAGTGATTTTTTGATTTTTCTATTCATTAAAGATATCCAGCAGTAATCCATTTAGCCACACATTTTAAGAATAATCAACAAATTTTCTTCAACACATCATTGACAATTCACAGAAAACAACCCTGACTGCAATTTTTGAACTGTGTTCATCGGACGATTTTGCTAGATCACTTTTATATTAAGAAGCTCCACGGTTTTATACTTGGCCTAACAATAGATCTTCTAGAAGAAAACACAGACATGATGTTGGAGGTCATCCTGGAATCAAAAAGGGTACAGCACTTGCCAGCTTTACATTATTCATCCTCATCAAACTGAATATTTTCACTTGAGGATATTGCATCACAATCAAGGCCCAACTTCATTTAAGAGGTTGAACACTGTAAATATCATTCATCCTACTTTCAAAGCTGCCTGTCATGCTCTTTGTCAGTTGGAGAGTGACGATCATTGGAAAGATACTCTTGCTGATGCCACCATATCACAAAAATGAGATTTGTTTGTTATGATTTAGTTTTCTTTCAAATATCTGAACATATAATTTTATGGGAAGCATTTTGAACAGATTTTTGTGAAAATATTCTCCAACTTATGTAATACATTGGTATTAATATATTCTGAAAAAAAATTTAGTCAGGGTTTGATTGATATAGAGAATATGATTGTTGATAAGGACTTTCTGAAAAATATTTGACTGAATTTGGATTACCTTCACCAATCTGGGATGAATAAACCTCCGCTGAACTTTATTCCTTCTTTAGGCATCCTCATGATATGAACAAATAAAATAATTCTATATGAGTAAATCTATCTAACTCGATGATCAAAGATACGTATTCAATGATAGCGTTTTTGCAGTATAGTGTGACTGACAATCAAGATAAAGCTATTTTTGTGGATGCTTACAGTGGAATTGGGAGATCCTTTTCAATCAAATTATTGCTGGCTGTAGCATCATCAGGTACTGGAGCAGCTTCTCAGTGGAGGTAGAACCACTCACTCAACTTTCAAATTACCATTGAATGTACTTTGGGAAGGAGGATCTGTTTATCCAATTTAAAAAAATGGTTCCCTTGAAAAAATTCTTCAAGAAACATAAAATAAGTCGTAGGACTCGCATTGAAGGCATTAATCGAACATTATGAGATCTTAGACCAAATATTAAAATTATGAGAGGAGGTGTAATTTTCATTTTTGTCAGGGATTTCAGACAGACTACCAGTAATTACAAATGGGACATGGGCTGATATTATAAAAGCATCTCTAAAGTCTTCAGAGTGCTCATCTTGGTACTCAACTTGGCAGAAGGGACCCTAAATTTCCAATGCAATTACTGAAAATTTGTATTGGAACCACAAAAAAATATACATAATACAACTATCAATCAAAAGTTACGTAAGGTTATAAGTACAGTTGGTGATCTAATTTTGAAGTTTATACTGACATTTCAGATTAGTTGAATAAATTGTATCTTTGATTGTACAAAAGAGCCATAATTTCCCCAAGGAATATAACAGCAAAAGAAATAAATAACATTATTCTTGAAAAATTGGATGGTAATTTCTATGAATATCTATTTACTGATACACAAGGTCAAACTTCTATCCCGTTGGACTGGATCTCCATTCAGAATGTTTCTTCCACAGCCAATTATATGTAGGATTTTCAAGAACTGAAAATCCTAACAACTAAATAATTTTGATAACGATAGGAGACAAAACAAAAAATAAAATTTATCCAACAGTTTTATAGTTCTCTTATTTTATCAGGTTTTATGAAATTTTATTTAACTGACAAGTTGTTATTCATCCAGATTAATCTATTTTATCGGGTAAGTTTGTGAATGGCGATAATTCTGAAAGCAACAGCCCACACATAATTACTAAAAACTATTTCCATCTTTAAAGTTCTATAACCATACAGTGCAGGCAAAGCCACATTAGGGAATGCCAGTAGTTTTAATGTCCTCAAAATTCTATAAATTACAATTAAGAATTTATTTAAATTTTTCTTCAAATCTTTTCAATTTTCAAATCAAACTATCTCAATAAATACTGAGCTGGTTTCCATTATTCAAATTTGGTTGTTTTCACAATTTTCTGTACTTGAATTTGATATTTTTCATTTTTCTATACATTCAGCTTTATTACAATTTAATTCCTAGAATGGCTACATAATGTCTTGTGCTTTAACTAATGTATGCATAGACTTTAAGCTGGCAGAGTCATTTGTTAGATGGCTACTATGATGAATATAAATATTTTCATGTAAACATACAGATAAAAATGAGATCAGACTTGTTAGATGGCTACTATGACGAATATAAATATTTTCATGTTAACATACGGATAAAAATGAGATCAGCTGTCAAAAACAAAAATGATGGCTGAAGATTGTTATATTTAAAATTTGATATGGTATTAGACAATTATGTGCAAAATTAATGACTAATATTTCAACATTCTGTTCAGAGAAAAGGACTTGAATTGGGTCTGAGAAGTGAATTATATAACAGAGTGCCACACTCTGAATACTCATCAAGAAAGTTTGTGGCCAAAAACTTTACTATAGAATTATGTCAGCCTGCTTCTTCATCCAACTTAGTCCCCTGTGAATGGTGAAAACATGTTAAAATTTTCAGTCATTGTTTATACCCAGCATCATATAATAAAGGAACTCAAGTGTATTCTAAAAAAAGTTTCACTGTTCCAAAATAGACATATCATCTAAACCAGTTTAAAGATGTGCAAAGAGGGTACTTTGAAAATTACCTAATCACTTAAGTACAATCCAAAACATGTTTTTTTTTTATAAGTGCTTTCCAAAATTAAATTTCCACACCTTGTATATAAAACCAGATTATAACAGCAACAATAACCACACAAAGAGTACAGTACATACTATTTATGACAATTGTTATTGTCATAAATAGTCAATTCTGTCATGAAAAAACTGTTCAAGAACATTTCACGCCAATTACTTAATTCAAATATTCTGTAAGAGATTAAATATACATACATGCATTTATTATTACTTATGTATTAATTTTTACATCACACACTGCCGCCCCATGTAAGACGGGATACATGATCAGTTTTCTTTTTAGATGATTTTATAAATCCAAGGAATTGTAATTCTGCCACAGCTTGAGTAAATCTTGCTCTGTTTCTTTGATTAAGGAAAAAAATTTAATCAAGATCATTGCTGAAATAAAATCATGTATGAAAAAAATTCATTCTTCAAATTGGTTAATTTAAAATCAGTAAAGCTCAATTAAGACAGTATATGATAAAAAATTTAATTTGTCACATAACTAAACAATATTTCTGTAGACTTAAGGAAAGAAAGACTTCACTATGTATCAACAGAAGAAATAAAAATAAGTTGAAGTGAAAACACAGTATCTTGATAAATCCAAAAGGTTCATGCTGGTAGCAGGTATGAAAACAGACAAAACAGCAATTTATCATCTATATTCAATTTCTTCAAGTCACAGTTCATGCTTCTAGCTAAGAACACTTTCAAAATTGCAGTAAGTCATTTGACACTGTTTTCAGTAGTCAATGTTCTCAAAGTTAGTTATCTGAGAAGTAGACAGTAACAACAACAAATTCAAATACTTTCTTTTGGTCACTTAATTGATTTGATGTTCTTATCTTTTCTTTCCTATTCAATGCTCATCATTTAATACAATATTTTATCTACTGCTACAAATCATGCAGGAAATTAAGCGAGTAACAATAAATATATTTGAGTTAGTTCGATGTGATGTAATAGGGAAAGGAAACTGAGTCAATGTAAGAACTATTGGAGTAATGCAATAGGTAATTGATGAAGCATGGACTGATTTCAGCAAGGAAATGAGCAATGTAATGCTGATAAAAGGGACAAAGCAAACATTACAGTGGATGAAATACTGAAGAGATGTACAGAATTTCACATATCACATACTTAATTGTAAGTTTAATGTGAAAGAATAATGTAAAAGGTGATGACTAATAGATTACAAATGGTTGGAAACTGCTATGAAGTCATTTGCTGTGGAACAAAAATGTGCCCACATAGGCAAAATTATGACTTATAAATTCTTCAAGCATCATACGCTTGAAGAATTTATATGCTTGAAGATACAGACCATGATGAGAAAGGACCGGAACAGAATTTAGGCTGAAAAATGAAGTTCAAACAAAGTAGTAGGTAAGACAAAAAAAGATTGAGCAGAAATTAGTTACATATTAGAAATAAACAGTTGAAGAGAGAGAACTAAAAAAATCTAGTGTTTAGTTTTTAATGAAGCCTAGTAGAGACTTCAGACCTCTTTAATTTCAAGAGTAAAATCAATTTGTGGCAGGACATATTTAAAACTGCTTATCCAAAATCAGTGATCAAAAAAATATCCTCTCTGATCTTTCAAGGGAGAGTGTCGGTGGGATGAACAGTACATACCAAGATTTGGTTGAGGTTGTTTGTCTCATTCTGTGGTCCTTCTGAATCCAGATCATCCCTTTTTCTTATTCTTGAATCTTTCTTCTATGTTTGTTTCTCATGAATTTTTGTTAGACAATACTGAATCCATGTCAGGGAAAATGGAGATCTCTTTCAGTTACTGAATCCTTGACATTGGTATGGTTTGAAAGACAAGATCAGCTTTGCCAATGCATCTATCCAAATCACCCATTAACTAACTGGTGAATGAACAAAACAAAAACCAATTTGTTGTTAAGATGTTTACTGAACAAAGTTAGATCACTTGTTCTTTTGTAATGCAATGCAAAAGGGAACATTTCTAAATCAGATAGAGATGTATAAGCCAAGGAAATTACCAAAGAGGAATGTATGCAGTTAAGATGGAAGGCCAGGTATAAAAGAGATGGTGAAGAGTATCATCTGAAATGATAGAGAGGGGGAGCACCTCTGAAAGGAGAAAGGTAAATGAAGAGGCTTAGTTATCATTAAACAGGAGCGACGTACATACGTATGTTTTTACTTTACATATCCTAATTTTTCCCCTAACAATTTTTGCCTTTGTAAATTCATTTTAGTACTAAAGTAGTTAATCCTGCCAATCAAAGTACAAAGTACTTTGATAGGTAATACAAAGTAGTTGGCCTACACCCCAATCAAGTCTTTTTTATCCTTGACAGCCTACCATAACACAGTTTTTTTTACATTTGTTTGTTTATTTATAATACTTGAAAAGGTGGATCAGTTGGTTTTTACCAAACCATTCATCTTTTATACAAAAGGGTTTGTATGCACAATAAAGAAATTTGCAAATCAATTTATAATTATGATTGTAAATTTAACAGCAGTTTTTATTTTTCAAGTATTTTCATTGTGCACTGATTTTTCTGTACTCGGATCAGGCTTCATTATTAATTGCCCATCCCATACAACTATACAATAAATTTTTCTTTATATTTATTGTTGGGATTTTTGGTGTTATTTAAATGTGTTATGAAACAATATTTTACTGGATTAATGCCAACACCTGTGGCAGAGTGCCTGTCATACAAAAGATTCTGAATTTGAATCTTGGTCAGATATGCTGTTTTTCACACATTAAACATATAGCTCATCATCATATGAAACTGATATTGGGTACAGCCTGTTTTAACTGGAGAAAACAGTTTAAAAATAAAGTTTATTTAATATTCATACACATTGAAGTTTTTTTTTATATTTACTCTTATATACTCTCCAACTTTTGTCATAAAATTTTTCTAATTAATCTTCAAAATTTTCCAACACACTTAATTTTCAATTCACCTATAATATATTTAAAAATTCTCTATTCTTTGCATTGCCCAGGTATTGCTGTCATAAAATGTTAATATAAATATCTGAATGCCATGTAAATAAATATATATTTATTTGTGATTCTAAAATCTAAGACCAATTTGGTTTCAGGAAAAGTATAGGGACAAGGGAAGCAATTTTAGGCCTCAGATTAATAGTAGAAGGAAGATTAAAGAAAAACTAACCAACATACTTGGCGTTTATAGACCTAGAAAAGGCTTTCGATAACGTAGACTGGAATAAAATGTTCAGCATTTTAAAAAAATTAGGGTTCAAATACAGAGATAGAAGAACAATTGCTAACATGTACAGGAACCAAACAGCAACAATAACAATTGAAGAACATAAGAAAGAAGCCCTAATAAGAAAGGGAGTCCGACAAGGATGTTCCCTATCTCCGTTACTTTTTAATCTTTACATGGAACTAGCAGTTAATGATGTTAAAGAACAATTTAGATTCGGAGTAACAGTACAAGGTGAAAAGATAAAGATGCTACGATTTGCTGATGATATAGTAATTCTAGCCGAGAGTAAAAAGGATTTAGAAGAAACAATGAACGGCGTAGATGAAGTCCTACGCAAGAATTATCGCATGAAAATAAACAAGAACAAAACAAAAGTAATGAAATGTAGTAGAAATAACAAAGATGGACCACTGAATGTGAAAATAGGAGGAGAAAAGATTATGGAGGTAGAAGAATTTTGTTATTTGGGAAGTAAAATTACTAAAGATGGACGAAGCAGGAGCGATATAAAATGCCGAACAGCACAAGCTAAACGAGCCTTCAGTAAGAAATATAATTTGTTTACATCAAAAATTAATTTAAATGTCAGGAAAAGATTTTTGAAAGTGTATGTTTGGAGTGTCGCTTTATATGGAAGTGAAACTTGGACAATCGGAGTATCTGAGAAGAAAAGATTAGAAGCTTTTGAAATGTGGTGCTATAGGAGAATGTTAAAAATCAGATGGGTGGATAAAGTGACAAATGAAGAGGTATTGCGGTAAATAGATGAAGAAAGAAGCATTTGGAAAAATATAGTTAAAAGAAGAGACAGACTTATAGGCCACATACTAAGGCATCCTGGAATAATCGCTTTAATATTGGAAGGACAGGTAGAAGGGAAAAATTGTGTAGGCAGGCCACGTTTGGAGTATGTAAAACAAATTGTTGGGGATGTAGGATGTAGAGGGTATACTGAAATGAAACGACGTGCACTAGATAGGGAATCTTGGAGAGCTGCATCAAACCAGTCAAATGACTGAAGACAAAAAAAAAAAAAAAAAAATCTATACTTGAGAGTGTAAAATTTCTCTTTTGCTTGAAAAGTCTTGTTGTTTGTAACTGCTTAAAATGATAGTAATTTTACAACTTAAATAAGAAAAATTTTTGATTCAGAAAAAACCTTTCAGTCTTAATATTCAACTCATTATTTTCCTTCCAGTCACATTTCAGAACATTTATTTTTCTTATTTCCACGTTGCATACCTCTTAACAATTGTCCGATACTCATTTTTCCTGAAAATGTAACTTCAATGAAATTTAAATTATTTATCTGTTATCCATCAATTGTTACTCTGCTCTCAAAATTTTCGTATTCAAAGTATATTACTTTCCTCTTTTTGGATCCAGGAGGAAAATACAAAAAATAAATTACCTAGAAATATCAAATAAATGGCCACTGACACTAAAAGAAAACTACAGATTTCAAATCAAACTAGGAATGGTAAGAATATTAGAAGAAACAGCTTGACTGTGAGATATGAGGGTTTTCCAAAGAAAATGAAAATAACATAATTAATAAAGAAATTTCACTGCAATAAATAATTTAGTAAAATAATGTGACTGAATTCTTACAGGATTGCACTACATAAATCTGAACTATACAACCATAAGAATATTCCTTCACAGTTTTTCATGCTAAAATTTCTTTCAGAAAACTTCCCTTTTTCTAAATTTCATTAATTTAGAAATTAATGAAATTGTTAATTCATTAACAAACACTATTTAAAAGACTCATGTTTAATCTTTTTAAAGTTTACATAATACTGGTTAAAAAACACACAATTAATTACCGAATAAAAAGGATACTGTATATGAGAGCTGATTTCCCTTCGATCACTTTTTTGAACATTTTCTGGATCAATGACTGTAGCAAATGACTAAAAAAAACATACAACAAAAAGTATAGTCCAGTTAAATTTGTTTGCAGTATCTTGAAATATCATCTAAATAAGAGGTATGCACATAAATTAAAGAAAAAATGTTAATAATTGCTGAACATTAACAGTAAATAAACACAACAATTATACAGGACATGTTGTAAGTCATATATCACTCCTAAAAATAGCCATTCTTAAGATAACAAGTGTTTCTGGCCAGGTTTATTAAAGAAAGTGAGAAGTGAAATGTTTCACTTTTTACATTCTTTAATAAGCCAAATAAATTGTTGCATATCAGCTTGTAAAGTCCAATGAAATATACAGGTGATATTCAGGATTACAAGTGACAGTTGCACAATCTGAAAGCAACTCTCAACTGGTGCCCTTATACTACATACATCTCTTAAGTACTTTTTACAAAACATCATAGTCATAAACAGAATATTTTACTTAAGTGAAATATTTGTAATATCATAAAAATATTTACCATAAAGATGGTAATCATAACAATTTAAAATTAAGTTATACAGAAATTAAGGTTCAATTTCCTTTTTTCTAAATCACATTCTCCTCATAAAAATCTCACAATCATGTGACAATATGATTTTAAAATTAAATTTGTTTATAATAATTGTCAGATTTTCAGCTAATTTATTATGAAAGAGACGAATTTAAAAGATAATATAATTACACAAAAAATTTGCAAAATAAACATCAACTCAATACGCTTGAATATACAAACACAATACGTTTGAAAAAAATTAGTTTATTTTTATTACCTTTTATGACCGCATAGGATCAATTTAGTCAGTTTATTATCCAATTCTCTTTGATGGGACTGTTTGGGCCTTGCAGTCCTCCCAGTACTTCTTCATACTTTTCGATCTTTGTGCCCTTTCTAGTGCTAAAAATGTTCATGTTGTGAGAGTGAAGCGAGTGTTTTTATTCTTGATTTTCTTATTTATTTTATTTTAATTGTGGTGTCCTCTGGTGTAAGGCCAATTTCCTTCAGATCCTCTCATATTTCTCTGATCCATCTGCATCCTGTCTTGGTATTTTTTGAGTCGAGATTGTGCTGTACTAGCTGTTTCAGAAGTCTTGAATTTTGTATATTCATGATATATCCAATGAGTCCTAGTCTCCTTTTACACATGGTATCAGTAATGGGTTCTAAGTTCTTGTACACGACTTTGTTGGACACAATCCACCACTGTCCATCTTTCTGGTAATTTTTACTGATGCAGGTTCTTCCAATTCCTCTTCTGGAGTCTGTCTGTCTTTGATTGTTCATTTGGTGTTTCTGCTGCCTAAGTGGCTTCTGGTGTTAAATTGTATTGTAGTTTCTAATTTTTGCATTTCCTTATAGGCATATTTCATTGTAAGTGTACCAGGTTAATTTTTTAGTTTTAGCTAGTTTGTTTCTTGTTTGGATTGAATTTTTTTTTTCTTTTTGTATGGATTGTTTATTATTTCTCCAAGGTATTTAAATTGGGTTACTATTTTGACTTTATTACAGTTTATGTGTATTCAGATTATAAACAAATCTCTGTCTTTTTGAATGATATATTGAGGCCAATTTTATTTGCAATGTTTTGAAGTTCTAATATCTGTGATTTAGCTTCATCGATGTCATTTGCTAGCAATGCCAAGTCGTCAGTGAAACCAAGACAGTTTGTTTTGATTTTTCTACCTATTTTTAGTTTTGGGGCCATTTTTTGAGCCATTCCCTCATTACCATTTCTAGAGCGCAGTTGAATAATAGCAATGAGACCCATCACCTTGGAGCAGTTTTGTTTTGATCTCAAATGGTTCAGAGAGCTTGTCTCTGAATTTTACCTTCAATTTAGGGTCAGTTTTATGTGTTTATTAATTTGGTACACAGTCCAAGCTGTCTTAGAATTTTTAGTAGGGATGCTCTTTGGATGCAGTCATAAGCTTTCTTGAAATTTACAAATGTTATTACCACGCCTCTGTTTATTTTCCTGTTGTAATCCATTATTAGCTTGAGACTCATGATCTGGTCTGGACAGCTCCTCCAGGATCTGAAACCTCCCTGATATGCTCCTGTTTCTTTCTTGAAATGTAAACTGATATTGTTAAGGATGATTTTTTAAATAATTTTGTATACTGTGTCTAGGAGTGAAAATCCCCAGTAATTGCCCCCTTTTTTGTGTAGCAGACAGATGAGGGCTGTTGTCCAGTGTTCTGGTGGTTCTTCTTTAATCTGGATGTTGACAAGCTGTCGATGAAGAGCAATTTTTGTTGATTTTTCCTGCATGTTTCCAGATCTCTACAAAAGTCTGATCTTCTCCCGCTGCTTTGTAAATTCTTCATCTCACCCAGTGCATAGCAGACTTATTCTATTGTGGGAAAATTGATGTTTTCTGGTGGTGTTGCTATTAGGAGTTCTGTTGGTTCTTCACAATTTAGGAGTTCATTCAAATATTTAACTAGGATTTCTACATTGTATTTATTGTTACAACCAGTTTACCGCTTTCATTCTTTATTACAGGATTGGGGGTTTGTATTTTTGGGCTGATTTTTTAAGGTTTTGTAGTAGTCACTCAATTGTGTTTTACTGAATTCTTCTTCTATTGACTTCATTGTCTTTATGGTGCTGTCTTTTTATTCACTTTAGGGTTCAGGTGGTTTCTTTTTTTACTAGATACTGGAATTACTAGATATTAACTAGATTACTAGATTTTGGAAGAGTGTTTCTGATTTCTGGGATTGGTGAAATAGCCATGCTTGATGTCTTTTCTCTACTGTTTCGTCACATTCGTTGTTCAGCCATTGATGTTTTTACTGAATTTTATAGGAACTAATTCTTCTGCGATTTGTTTAAGATTGTTGACTCGATCTTCGAGTTAATCCATGGTTATATATTTTTTGGTTATTTTCATTCTTGGTTAGTTGGGTAGTGTCCATTTTTCTTTTAGTTTTAGGGTCTTGGTTTTGTTGATTTCTTTGGGGAGTAATTTTAATTTTGACTACATAGTGATCTGAGCCAGTGTTTACTCAGACAAGCATTTTTACGTTGTAGATCTCCTTGTGGCAGTGTTTGTCCATGAAGACATGGTCTAGTTACCATTCTCCTTTATTATAGATGTAATTAAAAAATTAGTTTAATGTAAACAAAAAAATATTCTATTTGACCAGGCACTAAACAAGTTATCTAACCACTTCAAGATGAGTATGATTAATAACAAGCTGATGAAAAAACTGAAATACTGTTCTGAAATCAATTTCTAATCTTCAAAAAATAGTTATGAATATGTTATTATTCGATAAATAGAAAAAAAATACATACATTACTATTCTGTTAAAAATATTTTTTATTCATAACTGACAATACTACAATACTGACTGAAATATGAAGCCCTTAATAAATTTAATTTGAGAATTACTGGAGATTTTAAAATAGATTATAATGAACTATATCTATAAGTAATAAATAAGATTATGATGTGATAACAATCTCAAGAAAACTTTAAACAAAATATGCTTTCACAAAAATTTATTACCGGGTATGACTATTTTATTTTATTTATCTTTCCATCATGGTGGAAGCATTAAAAATAAAAATAACTAATATATGCAACAAAGAAAAGGATACTGCATGCAATGGAATCGAAAGTAATATTTCAGTTTCAGAATGTTACTGCTAGTAAAGTACTAATTAATTAACTAACCTGAAGCCAGTCGAACATATTAATGAGAGATCCACTCTCTAAATGTAGTTTATATGCGATACAAATATCTGGCATTGTAGATAAAATTTCTCCGTCGTTTGTTAATTTACAACAGTCACACTGAAAGGAAATTAAAGGTAGTTTTATTTCACTTAAAAATAAAGAACTGAAAATTAAAATCAACAATTACAGAAAAGAACTCAGCTGTCTGAATCAATTTGGACTGACCATAATGATAACAAAGATTTCATTGATTAATAATCTCGTACGTTTTACATCTATTGCATATTTATATAAAACAATTACTTAATTTAATTTATTTGCATATTTAATGACTGAAAATCATCATATATAGATATGCTGAGGGTGACAACTTATAAGAAAACAAGATGCTTAAGGCAGTTACATTTTTTAAAAAGATTAACAGTAAAATAAGATTAACCAATAAATAAATAAATTAGATACATCTCCAATTTCTCCTATTTTTTAAATATCGATTTTTAAAATTCAACCTTGAAAAGTAATGAAGAAAGGTAAAAAGACTTTGAACAATGATTGTAAATTTCCCCAATCCTGATAATAGTAAACGAGATATCAGCAGCTTTTGGCTTGCAAATACTCTTCAGTTAAATATTTTTTAATTCCTATTTTTTTTAATGGGTGCGATATTTTTGATGGGTATACAGTGCTGTGACTCAATCAACATAGCCACTGCCAATGTTATTGTATGTATGACTGGCTGCATGTGCCTCCGGTTACTTGACTAAAAAATATAAAATAAAAAGATTGACCGCTACAGGAAACACAAGTAACCATGTAGCACAGGCAAAGCTGTAACACGGAGCTAGTATATTATACGAGGTATGTGAGAAAAGTAATGAGATTGGTAACACTGCGAGTGATCTAGCCACTCTGTGTCTACAGTTCTGTGCTAGACCGGTTTGTTCATCCTTTCCACATGCTCAGTACGAGTTTCAATTCCGTTCAGCCAACACATTATTTTTGACAGCACCATCAGTGAAGTTGTGTTTTTGTTATGTGTTATGAAAATGGAGCATCGGAGTTTAGAGCAACGTTGTGCAATCAAGTTTTGTGTTAAACTAGGGGAACCCATGAGTGTGACCTTTGAAAAGTTGAAATAGGTCTATGGGGAACATTGCTTACCAAGAGCACAAGTTTTCCGCTGGCACAAATCAATTTTGGAAGGCCGAGAACACGTTGAAGATCAACCTCGCTCAGGGAGACCTTCAACTTCAAAATCTGACGAAAATGTTCAGCACGTGAGGGTTCTTGTGAGATCAGACCATCATTTACCAATAAGGATGATGAGTGAACAGTTAAATTTAAACACTTTCACCATACATCAAATTTTGACAGACGATTTGGAGATGCGAAAGGTTTGTGCAGAATTGATGTCGAAAAACCTCACAATAGAACAGAAGGACAATCGAAGAAATGTGTGCGTTGATCTTCTTGAGAGGATTGACAATGACTAAGAATTCTTCAATCGTGTGAACAAAGGTGATGAATCCTGGATATTTGAGTATGATCCTGAAACAAAGCGGCAAAGCGTAGAGTGGCACATTCCATCATCTCCTCGACCGAAAAAAATGTCAAATGAGCAAATCAAAGATCAAAACCATGCTGATTTGCTTTTTTGACTGTAGGGGTGTCGTGCATAATTTGTTCTTCCAGGACAAACTGTCAACCAAGTGTTTTACAAAGGTGTCCTTGAAAGGCTCAGGAAAAGTGATTCGTGTGAGACCAGACATTGCAGACAAGTGGATGCTTCATCGTGACAATGCCCTGTGTCACACGGCCATTTCCATCAGGGAATTTTTGACCTCAAAACGCATTCCTACGGTTCCTCAATCCCCCTATTCACCTGATTTGAGTCCTTGTGACTTTTTCCTTTCCCAAAATTGAAACGTGTCTTAAAAGGACGTCATTTTGGAACTCTGGAGAACATTCAAAAGACTGTGACCAACCAATTAAAAGCTCTAACAGTTGAAGCCTTCCAGCGCTGCTACCAGCAGTGGGAACAACGACTCCGCCGGTGTATAGCTGCCCAAGGGAACTACTTTGAAGGAGATAATATTGTTGTTTGAAAAAAAAAAAATTTGTTAAGTAAAAAGTCAGTCTCATTACTTTTCTCACACACCTCATATTTCTAACTCGACTTGTACTAATATCTACAGCTTGCTCAAGATTTAGACAGTAAGCTAATAAGAAAAATAGTCGGATCGCTATCTTTCTTATAAGCTGACTTAAGGGATTATATTTAATCCTGCTTTTAGTTCTGAATACTGTTTTGTAACTACTTTTTTGAACCATGAAAACAGTAAACTTTAGGTCGTGCATATTTAAAAAAATATTTCGAAATTCGGATCTAATATTTTGATCCAAATTCAAACCTACATCTTCAACTTGTAAAAAGTATGAACATAAATTAATGTTAGCCTCAAATCTTTAAATTCATAAACCTCAAATCAAGCTCAACATGAATGATGCTGCCTCTTGTTAAACTCCTGCGTATCTCAGATATATATACGCAAATCCCGTGTAACTGTTTTTTTAAATGTACTTTCTTTCTGACATGTGTTTTGCAATAGTTAAATAATGCACTTTTGTTGAAAATCATAAGAGTAGAATATTTTTTTTTTAACTTATTTATTTCTATCAGCATTTGTTTTTTCATGAATTTATAAAAAAAAAAATTTTTTTTGATGTTCCAGAAACTATAACAAATTTTTCTAACCATGATTTGATAATAATCCAATTGAAATAAGTGAAATAGTTGCTTTATTTATGTAATCATTTTGAAAACTGCTTACATTCTATCAGTAATAAACAATTACTTTACAACTGTATACCAACAGTGTTTAATAGTTACATAAAAAATCCTCCAAAGTGAAATCTTCTCTTTGTGAATTAGCTGTAATTCTAAGAATATTTGCAGTCTAAACAAGAATTCAACCATGAACTGTTTATCAAATTCAATTTCATATAACTCTGCAACAAATATTTATTAGAATTTAATTTTAATTACATTTTTTAACTGCAAAATGGTTAGCAATCATAGATAGCTAGCTGATAAACTGATTATACTGAATAAATTTTTATTACCAGGATTTCTATTAAAAAGAAATTATGTTTATCAATTTAATAAATAATGAAATCATGTTACAACAGCACTGAAGAAACCAACAGTTTTTGCTATTATACAAGATTCTTGTTATATAGAGATTTAAATATGAACTTTAAAAACTAATGAATTTTGACACACTTCATAAATATTTTAGAATTTTAATTAAAAGTACTTGAATAAAATTTTCTATTGTGCAACTAAAATACAGTTTTAAAATATGTTTTAAATATATATGTTTATGTTAAATATGTTTTTAAATATAATATGTTTTAAATATATAAGTACGTAGTACTTCAAGAAAACTGAAGTCACCTGAACATAGATTAGTCATTTTTAACTGTTTTTATTTACAGAACACATCTTCAATTTTATTTTGGTGTATTTATGACTTGTCATTATTAATAATAACATATGGTACATGGAAATTAGCTGAAAAGCACCTAACGCTTGCTTATTTGATAGTGGTAATATATCTGGTTTATTTTAACCAACTTCTTCACTTCCTCTTCTTTATTCTGCAAGAGAATGCTTTTGATGACAGTTCCATTGGCAGAAGCTGCTGAAATAGGTAGACTGTCATCAACTCTTATATAAAGATTCAAATCTGGTTCCTGAAGAGAATATTCTTCAAAAACTTAGTGGAATGGCTTCAGCATAAGTATTGTTCATTTTAGGTTTAGAATAAAATCAGCATGTCAAAATGAATCTTTATTGTTACTGTAATTAACAATTTCCAATGCTTTCACACTGCAACATGTAAGTTAATTTTTCCGAGATAAGTCTTCAATTATCAACTTTTTCTTTTGATAGTAATCTTTTATACATTTCACGATACAGTGGTCCATTGGTTGTAAAACACTTTTATTGGCCGAAAAAAACACAAATTTAATGTTTTTAATTCAGTGATATCAATATGTCTCATACAATTATCTATTAATAACAGTTTTCTGATCAACCTATTTTAATGCATCATTACATAAACAAATTTCTTTTTCAAAAATTTCAGAATTCATCCATGCAAACTTGTAACTTTGATAGTTTAGTGATGGATTTTCAAGACTTTGAAACATCTTGGATACTTTGATTTACTGAGTACTAATAATTCATGCTTTTTCACTGCTGACATTTTGGAACACACTACAAAAGTTTTTTAATATTCTGACATTTTTCTGCTAATACATTTTTACCTTTACATTTTTAAATTTTTAGCTGAAAGCAATTTTTAAAATATTCCTGTTTCATCAACAAAGAATATGTTGTCTTCCATAAAACTACAACTTATTGAATTCCATGTAGTTTTGTAAGATTTAATCAACCACATTAGTTTCATCACTTACTTTTCCAAATGAAATACTAATGCTTCAATTTTCCCAGCCAACCATCAGAACCTTTAAAATTCAGAACCCTAAATTTTTTATGAAGAATTCAGCTTTTGTTTTTATTAATGGGTTATTAACTATATTTGAACTCCTTGTTTGCCAAAACCAATGTAAAACTGCTTGATCAATTTGATTGAATTCTAGTCTAAAAATCTTTTTGATGGTACTGTTTTCATTAAAAACTTCTGTTAATAGTTTTTTCCCCGTTTTTCCATATCATCCCTACAGATGGAAAAAATAAATTAAATTATTTGCAGACTCAACTTGTTTAATACTCATTTCTAAGTCATGAATTACATTAATTTTTTTCATCTAAAGAAAACATTTTTAATACAGATGAAAAGTTGATTAAACAACTAATGAAAACAATAGCTACAAACAGCAACTCTGAAATCACTGAAAGTACAAAAGGCTATGTAGAGATGTAAAGGGACTCTTAGGCAGAATACTAATTAAACACAACTATCTCAAGAACTGCAATTTATCTTTCTGTATTCAGGTACATGGAGGATGAAGAAAGTTGATGATAAATATTAAATGAAAGAAGCACTGGTCTCTGAAGGTTAGACAATAAGCGAACAAGAAAGTAGTAGTGGTCATAAGAACAAAGCTTAGAATTTCTTATAATTGACAGATTGGAATTCATCAAACAATAATACGAATTGTAGAATATGAAATTTTAATTGGAAATAGAGGTAGGCCTATTTTTATAAAATAATAGAATAAAAACTTATTTTGGATTACTGGACTGGCATTTCAAAATAGAACTGAAATATAATATATTTAAAATAATCATATATTTTACTATTTAAGATTTTACAATCAACCTCATTGAAGGCAAATATTACCTTGGGAATACCATGGGATAATTACCCATGCAACATTCTCAGGATTGGCAAAAAAAACCTGATAACATGACAGCTGCTTTTATTATTGTAAACTAATGTTAAACACATTATTTTAACTTTTATCCCATGATCAAAAATAATATTATTAGGAAAAATAATCTTCTGATGGCAAGAAAAATATCACCACTACAAAGAAATTAGTGGAATTTTATCTACTGCAATAGAAGTAAAATATATTGCTCAATACAGAAATAGAAAGAAACCATTAAATATTGTCTTATAAGCATACAAACAATATAAATATTTTAATGAATTAATGTCCTTAATTTTTTTAAGTTTTATTACTGAAACCAATTTATTACTAAATCAATTATAAAAGTTAGTATTTACAAGAATAGTTTTTTTAATTTGAAAAGTTTTTAACATTTTTAAATGAAAACTGCAAAAGAATACTGTGATCAACCAACCTTGATTAAATTTAGGTTGTCATTAACTAATCTAAATGTACTCATATTATATCAGTTAATACTCTGCTTGCAACCATACTGAATAGTTTTCTGAATTACACACAAGTCATAGTAAAACTTTTAATTGACTTAAAAAGAAGTTTGGGGTAAAAATAATTTCTACCAAAATGTAATTAAGGGTGAATTAGTATTTAATATTCTATTGTTTAAAAATTCATATGTTTATTTACCTGTAAGTAATGGTGTGGATTGTTGAGAGCAGTGTGAACAGCAGCTCTTGGTGTTCCTATGATACGTGACTTAATGGAAGAGATATCATCAAATAAAATAACTTCATGTAATGGTACTGAAGTAATAGGAACCAATGTCTTATCAAATACTTCATCCTTTAAATAGTTCAGAAATTCTCCTCTTGTGGCTTCATATTCATTTTTTGGTTTATTACTTTGAGACATTTTTTCCAAACGCTGAAAAATTTAAACATAACATCTCACTATTTCATATCTTTTTTTTTTGGTAAAAAAATATTTCATAGCTAAATATTTTCACCTACCTCTCTAAACTGAGCTCGACTGGTGACATTAAATTTTTCCTTAGATGGGCTTTTAGTTGGTGTATTATTTACAGGTCCAAAACCAACCATTTCAATAATAACGCAGAATTCTTTAAGTTTTTTTTCAATAGTTTTAATCCTCTCACTTTTACATGAAGTTTCTTCAAGGACTTTAGTCATCTGAAATATAATAAAAAAATTTTGTTAATAATAAGATATGTACAGCAAGTAATATTTATTGTAGTACTATTTCAACCTCCTCTATGAATCATGAGACCTTGCCGTTGGTGAGGGGGCTTGAGTGCTCAGGGATACAGAGTAGCTGGACCGAAGGTGCAACCATATCGGAGAGGTATCTGTTGAGAGCCAGACTAAGGAATGATTCCTGAAAGAGGGCAGCAGCTCTTTCAGTAGTTGTTAGGGGCGTGAGTCACAATGACTTAAACGGCTGTATCAACATCACTCAGTCCTCTGAGTACTGCGCAGCTGAAAGCAATGGAAAACTACAGCTGCTTTTTTTCCAAGAAAATGTGGCTCTCTGCATTTTCACATAGCAATAATGGAGGCGCCTTCCTTGGTAAAATATTCCGGAGGTAAAATAGTCCCCCGTTCGGATCTCCGGGTGGGGACTACTAAGGAAGGGGTCACCAGAAAATTAAAAAATAACATTCTACGAGTCGAAGCGTGGAATGTTAGAAGCTTAACAAAGGTTGGTAGGCTAGAAAATTTAAAAAGGGAAATGGATAGGGTGAATGTGGATATAGTAGGAATTAGTGAGGTTCGGTGGGAAGAGGAAGGCGACTTTTGGTCAGGTGATTTTAGAGTAATTAACTCAGCGTCAAATAATGGGCAGGCAGGAGTAGGTTTCGTGATGAACAAGAAGATAGGGAGGAGAGTGGAGTATTTCAAAACGCATAGCGATAGAATCATTGTAATAAGGATAAAATCAAAATCTAAACCGACAACGATTGTTAACGTTTATATGCCTACAAGCGCCCATGATGATGATGAGGTAGAGTGTGTATACGAAGAGATTGATGAAGCAATTAAACACGTAAAAGGAGATGAAAATTTAATAATAGTTGGAGATTGGAATGCAAGCATTGGAAAAGGCAAGGAAGGAAATATAGTGGGTGAATACGGGCTGGGCAGAAGGAATGAAAGATGGGACCGACTTATAGAGTTTTGCACGAAGTATAATTTAGTAATTGCCAACACCCAATTTAAAAATCATAATAGAAGAATATACACTTGGAAAAAGCCAGGCGATACTGCAAGGTATCAGATAGATTATATCATGGTTAAGCAAAGATTTAGAAATCAACTCGTTGACTGCAAAACTTACCCTGGAGCAGACATTGATAGCGACCATAATTTGGTGATAATGAAATGTAGATTGGGGTTTAAAAACCTGAAGAAAAGTTGTCAGATGAATCGGTGGAATTTAGAGAAGCTTGAGGAAGAGGAGGTAAAGAAGATTTTTGAGGAGGACATCGCAAGAGGTCTGAGTAAAAAAGATAAGGTAGAAAATGTAGAAGAAGAATGGGAGAATGTTAAAAAGGAAATTCTTAAATCAGCAGAAGCAAACTTAGGCGGAATAAAGAGAACTGGTAGAAAACCTTGGGTTTCAGACGATATATTGCAGCTGATGGATGAACGTAGAAAATATAAGAATGCTAATGATGAAGAAAGTAAAAGGAACTATCGGCAATTAAGAAATGCTATAAATAGGAAGTGCAAACTGGCGAAAGAAGAGTGGATTAAAGAAAAGTGTTCAGAAGTGGAAAGAGAAATGAACATTGGTAAAATAAACGGAGCATACAGGAAAGTTAAGGAAAATTTTGGGGTACATAAATTAAAATCTAATAATGTGTTAAACAAAGATGGTACACCAATATATAATACGAAAGGTAAAGTCGATAGATGGGTGGAATATATTGAAGAGTTATACGGAGGAAATGAATTAGAAAATGGTTTTATAGAGGAGGAAGAAGAGGAAGTTGAGGAGGATGAAATGGGAGAAACAATACTGAGATCTGAATTTAAGAGAGCATTAAAAGATTTAAATGGCAGAAAGGCTCCTGGAATAGACGGAATACCTGTAGAATTACTGCGCAGTGCAGGTGAGGAAGCGATTGATAGATTATACAAACTGGTGTGTAATATTTATGAAAAAGGGGAATTTCCGTCAGACTTCAAAAAAAGTGTTATAGTTATGATACCAAAGAAAGCAGGGGCAGATAAATGTGAAGAATATAGAACAATTAGTTTAACTAGTCATGCATCAAAAATCTTAACTAGAATTTTATACAGAAGAATTGAGAGGAGAGTGGAAGAAGAGTGGAGAGGAGAAGACCAATTTGGTTTCAGGAAAAGTATAGGGACAAGGGAAGCAATTTTAGGCCTCAGATTAATAGTAGAAGGAAGATTAAAGAAAAACAAACCAACATACTTGGCGTTTATAGACCTAGAAAAGGCTTTCGATAACGTAGATTTTTTTAATTTTTTAATTTAAATCAGATTTTAACATCAGTATCTCAGATGATTGGAATATAATCTAAGACTGCTAAGAATCTATTTCAATAAAGTCTTTGTAACATTTCAAGTATTCAAATAATGTTTTCAATGAGTGTACTTTAAGAGATCATAACGATACAAAATCAGTTAAAGTTATATAAAAATATTATCAGTCAACAGCTATTCTCTAAAACTTATTTGATTATTTTTTATAAAAAAAACTTAGTTTATTTTATCTCTGATTTCTTTTTTAAATAATTATAAGACTAAAAATAGGAAACTTGCTTGTTAACAAATTTTTTATCATCTGTGAACTTTCAACCTTTAACTCCAAAGGTTTGGTTTTACATACTTTAACAATACAAAGAGTACAAAAGAAATTTTTTTGAAACAAAAACTGTAACACACTGCTGTAGCATCAATTGATATCCATTTTTTCCAATTCTCTGAATGTAATTTTTTTTTTAATACACATCTAAGTAATATTTGACTAGTCCAAAAATTATTAAAAGAAGAAAGAAACGAAAATGTAAAAGAAATCAAATAAATATCGGGTTAAAAAAAAATCTAAATAGAATTTTCAGATTAATGGCTTATACCATAATAAGAAGGAAGTCATCTGAATTTAATTTGTTCTGCATTTAACGAATAACTAAAAATAAATTGAATTCACAAAAGCAGAAGAAAATCTCTCAATATGATTTATGTTATTACTTTTTTAATTTGTAGTGTTCAAGCCTAACTCTTTACAAACAGACGGACTTTGATAATTCTTCTTTTACTTTCTAGAGGTAATTCTTCTAGAGGTCCTGTTATATAATATTTCTCCAGTTAATCAAAGTAGACTTTTTAAATTAAAAAATGTTATGTCAACAAAGATGGTATGAAAATATTTTTCATACTCTTATCACTGTTTAGTATTACATTATTACAGTATAATGATACATAATCTGATATTTAAAGTATTTTCATGCAAAAATTTAGTAGAAAAACTCAGGGTAAAAAATAATGTACACTTTTGCATTCCAAACAGTCTTAATCTTAATAAACTTAAATTTAATTTTATAAGCACCAGATTAAGAATAGACTATAACAACTTTAAACCTTAATTTAAAAAAACAAGTCAATTTTAAAAAATTGAAAATATATTATAATTTTAGCTTTTAGTAAGTTTTTTCTTAAATATTGGTTATACATACTTTTTTCCACATATTATAAAAATCTGTACTTATTAATTTTAATCCCACAATTAATTTTATTTAAAATTTGAATACGGCTACAAAAAGTGCTGTCAGATGAAGGAAAAAAACATTTGCACGATAGTAGAAGCAAGAAATCTTTATCTTAACAAAAATGAAAAAAAGAATTGGAGAAATTAAATAAAGAGACTTCCACAGAGCAGAACTGATATTTGTAATGAAGTAATACATAAATACTTTTTGATAAAAATTTGAAAAGGAGTAAGAAAAACTACATGGACTGGAAATGAGCATCAGCCAAAACTCTCTGGAATGCAAAAATATGTATTATATTTTTAAAGTACATTTTAAATTAGTTAATCTTACTTGTAAAGAAATTTTAGCAATATGTATCTATAAAACCATGTGACTGTGCAACTTACAATAACATTAGACCTCACAACTATTGGAGTACCTTCAGAATAAAGTGTAACTATATATGAAACATGCAACGTAATACACCATAACACAGTATACTACAGCATAACTCAATTTCAATGTTGAGGCCAGACTTTAACGTTATAAGTTTGACACAACATTAAAAACGTGTGTGTGTAAAAAAAGAAACAAATAATAATTAATTAATAAAAAAGGAAATAAATAATAAATCAATAATGAACTAAATTAATTGCAAATAAACATACTCTACTCACCTTTTTTAATTTATTTAATAATTCATTCTTTGCAGTAAAACCTAGTATTTTAAAACATTCATTATAACCAGAATTGTTAGTTATTTTAACAGAAACTGCTTCACTATATATCTCTCTAATCTAGAAGAAAAGTCATTAATTAAATATAATGGTAAAAAATATAGTATACAAGTATGTTGGAAATAAAACTATAAAGTAATTGAAATACTTAAATGTACATTAATTTTAAAAGAACAATTTAATTTGATAAAATCTACCAAAGCAACAAATATTTTATTACTGTTTATAATATTTTATTATATATTTTAATACCATAGTATTTAGTACTTATAAAGTAAGAAAACAAATCTTCCAATAAATTACTCTAATTGTATGTATTTAACAAATAATTCTAGTACAAGATGTACACTTAAGAGTGCACATATCGTTCAAAATTTTAATGTCAGTAGAGTAAAAGTAAAATTAACCAAACCTCATATAAATCTTAATTAATACTACACCAAGGACTACAAACCCTCCAATTTTAACCAACTAAACAGTTCAAATAAAAAAATTGTTTAAAATAAATATTAATGTTATATTTTACTAATTCAATTTCAAGAAATCCAAATGAAATGTTTCCACCTCCTAATTCTGTTACATTTGAAAACATTAATGTAGTGCAGCGATTCACAACCTGAGCTCTGCGAAAGCATCAACAACCCTAAAAATGAAAATAATGATACAAAAAATAATTAATTTTATTTTCAAAATAAGATTATTTTAAACTTCAATTTATCATGTTCTCAATTTGTAAGAATATTTTTAGTTTTGCCACAAGAATTTACAGCCTCAGAATTTACAAAGGAATGTTTGTATCCATGTTACTTGGATAGTGTTGAATAATCTATTCTTTCCTACCAGCTATCTTTCGTTAGCAGAATTAACATCCCACCTCCTACAATTTTAACTATTTTGGCAGAGTTTGTTCGTAGTTTTGTTTTTTTACAGCCTTTTGCCAGTATTTCAGATGTTTTCTTTGTAGTGTGGTTGGTTCAGACTTGCATTAGTCATTCTCTCGGAAGTTTAAAACATGGTATTTGTGATTTAAAATTAATTTTCATTTGAATAGCTGGTTGAAATCATGTTCACTAAAGCATCCAAACAGTGAAGACAGCAATTCATGTAATGTTTCAAATTCACAAATACAGTTAAAGAAATATCGAATATGTTTAGTAGTTACTTGGAATTTGAATTTACAGTGTTTGATAAAGGTAGGGAGGAGAATCCAAAATGTGTTATTTGTAGTGAAGTTCTATCAAATGAGTCCATGAAACCTTCAAAACTGTGGCACCATTTATAAACTAAACATAGTGACTATGCAAATAAAACACCTGAATATTTTTGAAGTGGGTTTGTACAACTATGAGTTAAAAAATCAACAAAGAGTTTTTCATCAAATTCAAACAACAAAATGGCCATTCTAGCTTCTTATGAAGCTCATAGTGTAGCTAAAAAAAGTCGGCCACATACAATAGCAGAAGAGCTAATTTCTTCCTGCAATGAAGAAAATAACAACTACATCATGTTTGGTGATAAATGTACAAAGAAAGTATCTTCAATATCATTATCAAATAACACATGAAAGATGAATTGATGAAGTGATTGAAAATGTAAAGAGTACATTAGCTGAACAAATGCGATTAAGTGAATATTTTCCATTGCAAGTGGATGAAAGTATCCAGTTTTGTGACAATATGAATTTATTATGTTTTTGTGAGATATGAATATAATAATGATATTTATGAAGACATTATTTTGAAATGCAGTGCTATTACATGCTACAAGTGAGACTGTGTTTGTTGTTAATAATTTTAACGAAGGTAAAGGAACTAACTGGAATAAATGTGTTGGGATGTGCACAGATGCTGCATGGACTATGGTAGGAAAATTTTTGGCCTGCATTCAATCCGTTGCACCATCTGCAAAATCAACTTACTGTAGTATTCATCATGAAGCTTTGGCCTCACATACTACAGGGGAAGAGAATATGTCCGAAGGCGAGAATGTGGTTTGGGAGAAATTTGGGCTATCCAGGAAAATTTCACGGATTTTTACCAGTCATGAAAAATAGAGTAATTGTTCTTTTAACAGGTTTTGAAAAGAAACATTCATCCTACTGAAGGTTAAGACACTCTCCTAATGGGAACAAAGGCAGCAACGTCATTCCTAGTGAGCGATGACTCATACTCAAATCGCAACAGCCAAGGGACGCATTACTGATACGACACATTGTGGTCACCAGTGTGTACGTGCATGAGTGCTTCTCATCTCTCTACCGCACTATTTTTTTAGTTGCTTTTGGGTAGGCAATAGTGTTTCTTTGTTTTTATTAGCTGACCAGCTGCAAACGTATTGTTTTCTTTTAATAATGTTAAGTGATATACACAATATACAGTAGTGAGTATAAACTGTTATAATTGTACATTAACTATGTCAACATTTAAACATAAGGAAGATGTAAACTGTGCGTTTTGTAACTGGTGCAGCAAACATGATAAACTTGGAAATCATTTTATAAATAAACACCCAAATGAAAAACGAAGAACTAAAGATCAAGTTAGTATTTCTGTATTTTTAAAAACAAAAACTCGTGACGATGATGAAATAAGTAGCAGTGAATCTTCAAAAAAACAAATAAAACTTGATAAATCACAATCACTTTGCACAGAATCAGACTTCATGTTGGCGATAATGTCGCCAACATCTCTAACAGGCCAACTATTTATCCTAATGTCTTTGAACAGTTATCAACTATAAATTAAGCGATATCCGACCTTAATAAAAAAGTTGATGAACTATTAAAACCAAATCGGGTTAAAACTATTGAAATAGGCCCACCTAGTTCACTTGTCCAGGCTAACACTCCAGTTGAGATATATGAAGAATTTGAAGCAAAAATCAAATTAATTAGGATAACCAAATCGCTTCCAGATATTTGTCAGCTAATGCCATGCTTAGCAGAACATATGGGCACAGTACATTGCTTCCCATGTGTAGAGCATTATACAACCAATCCCAAGGAGGCAGTGGTTCTTAAATCTGGCACTTTTGGTATTTCCTCTCAACCAAGTGAACACCAGTTAATTCAACCGGTTCAGAGTGTACAGTTTCAAAATTTCAAAACCCATTTAATTGACCACTTACAATCATCTGCTCATAAATGATGTATTGACTTTTCTGAAGCAACTGAGAAAAGAAATGTAATTTTGCAAAAAGAACACAAAAGGTAGGTCTGAGGGTTGCTAGAGCAGCTTATGCCATTAAAGGTAAGGGTGGGAAATATTTTGAAAGATTATTAATTCTAAATGTATTAAAAGATGCTGATATTGGTGAGCTTAATCATTCCACAGAATCTTACAGAGAATTCAGAAAAAAAGTATTTTTTTACCATGAAAGCAAAAATTTTGGATTTTTGGGTAGTAAAAATCCTGTAACAAACGGTTGTGTTTAGTATAAAGGTTTGTTACCGTTTGTTACCTTTATACATATATATTTTGTATTTTTTATACTTATATATTTGGTTATTTTGCTGATAAAATAACCAAACTTAACCATACATATCAGATTACATGTCTGACACCATTAGTAGATGGTGTTCAGACTTGTATTATTATTGATATATCATCAATCATGTGGCACTTGACACAAGGGTGATGTAATTGATCAGAAAGTCGAATGTGCTATACAGAATTTTAATTTTAAAATAAAAGAACAGTTAAACAGCACGGATTTTGATGGACAATATTTTTTGATCTAGGTGTAAATAAAAAACTGGCTCTTCTTTGTGAAGGAGTTGACCATGACTTTTTCCTCTCTATGAGGGACTTAGCACATAAATGACGTTCGCCAAGACAGCACTTTTTCTTGGTTTAACAGTCAAGCTCAAACAGTAGTAAATGTAAAGAAAAATTACAACTGGGGAATTGGCTATGAGGAATTAATTACAATAGCAGATGAACTATAAATGAATTTTTAAACCCTAAATCATTCCAACAAACCTGTTTGGTTCAGAGTGAATTGAGAGTTTACAGAACATTTCAAAAGATTTTAAATTATTTTTCATTCCTTTGCAAAAAAAAGTGAACTATATGCATCCAAAAAGGCAAAAACACTGAAGCTAAAAAGTATTCAATAGAGCTAATAAAATTCTCTAAACCTGAATTCATTTACCAGCTACTTGGGACAATTAATAGTTTAGAATTAGTGACAAAATTTAGTTGCATCACACAAAATGTACACATATGTATCTAGACAGTTTTTGATTATTAAACTTCAATGAAAACACACTGAAGAAAATGGAAATTGAAATGAAAAGTGCAAAATTAAGTGAGGAGAACTTTCTACCTCTTTTTAAGGAGCTTGAAAGCTTAAATAACAATGTTTACTGCTCGATGAAGATCTAGAGAGATCAAGCCATTCAAAAACTCAGAAACAACTTCAAGATGGAGAAGAAATTTATTCAAGTGAAAAAACCTTCATAAGTTCTAGAAAAAACTAGAAAACCTTTGTGTAGCATTGTCAAATCAACTTGAAATGAAAATTAGTGACCCTCCTATTATAGAAAATATGAGACAATCTTTTAGTAGCAAGTTCCTACTGAATATATATATATTATATATACTATAATATATATAATATATAAATATATATATATATATTAATGCACCTTTAACAAAATAGTTAAACAATCCTACAGACATCGAATCGGCAGATTTTTTATTAGCCCTACAATATTTATGTATGTTAAAAATAAAACAGGATAAATTTCAGCACCTAAGAGGTAAATGATGATAACTCCATCAGATTTCCATTGGATTTACAACTGCTTACCTCTCAGGTGCTGATTTGTATTCTAATAATTAGCTTAATAAGTGTTTTTTTTAACATCTCTTAGATTAAGCCTAGCACATTTATTTTATTTCCGTGCCCTCTTCAAGGGAAGATGACCACTGAACACAATACAGCCAATATTAGACTACTGTGTTTGTTGAGTTGTGATTATTAATGTATTTCTTGTTCATAAGATAATTTTTTGAATAAATTAAGTGTCTGCAACCCATGTCTTTTTATTACTTCTCTTTCTATAGCTCATCACATACAATAAATTGGTCAGTAAAACGTAATAAACCCTCGCCTTAGTTTTGGGGAAATGTTTGACCGAAAAAAATTGTTCGGAGAAAATTTCAGGGGTCTGAACATTTTCTGCTCCCCTGACATACTATGCCTACTTATATGAAATCTGTTCTTGATTATGCAGTTAAATTAATAAATTTCATATAATCTTGCCTCTTAATTCTCACATCTTCACCGCACTATGTCAAGAAATCTGAAGTGAACACAAGCATTTGCTGCTTCATTCAGAAAAAGTATGTTGTTCATTTGCTGCTTCATGAGATAAAGTGTTAAACCAGCTGTTTCAGTTGCGTGATGAAGTGAGGATTTTTCTTCTTGACTCCAAATTTGAACATAAATATTGTTTGCAGAACCTTTCTTGGCTTGATTGTATTGCCAGTTTTTCTGACATTTTTAGCTTTCTAAATGCACTAAGTTCCAGTCTTCAGGGGCCGTCTTTAAAAATATTCTTCATTGAGAATAAAACTGAAGCAACAATAAAAAATTAAACTTACACCATATTGCTAATCAAGAATTTGATTTGTTTTCCTCACTCAGTGACTTTCTGCAATAAATGATGATCAACTCTCATCTGATATCATTGAAACATAAAAAAACATCTTAAGTCATTGGCTTAACTGGATAAAAAACCTCTTCATAGTGACAGAAAATAGGCTTCCTGTTAGAATTAGGCTTAGCTGTTAGAATTATCTTGTGATTCCAGTTTGAAAATTGTATTTCCTACTATGACCCTGTTGCAATTAGTTGCATGCATGACCGATGTACCCAGATATTACCTGGACTGAATTATAACACTTACTGCCATTTGCATCAACATAATTGTGAGAGTGTATATTTTCTGCTCTAGTCTTCTTGAAAAACAAGTACAGAAATAAAGTTAATGTGGAACTCGATTTGCGACTTCAAGTATCTTCAATTAAACCAGACTTCAGAAAACTGGCAGCTGCAAAACATCAATCATCTGACTGACAACCTTATAAGCCAAAAAAATTTTTCACAGTGACATCATGTAAAATTATGTTCATTTTAATAATATGTTCTCAGATACAACCTATAATTGAAATGTAACCTCAGATTTATAATCTATAATTGAAATGTAATTTTGCATTCACTTCTAGAGATATTTAATTTGATGCATTATTCAAATATTTAATGAGGAACATTAAGGTGACACACATTAATTAGGAAAAAAATTAGGGAGTCTGTCAGAACAATGAGCTATAAGAAGTTTGTGGCAATGAAAAGGTTGGGAACTGCTGACACAGTATAATGTAGTACATTTTGAAGGATGTTGGTGATCTTCATAAAGCAGAGAGAACTATTCAAGGCAAATATTGTGAAACGGAATGAATATACTCACAGAATTTTTCAGCAAAAAGGAAAACTGTCAGAGAAAAAACTAATGATAAGTCTGAAAATATATGCTGAATGCTATTGGCTGATGACTGCTTATGTTTGGAAATGCCATCAGAAAACATTGTTGGATATCAAAGCTTGCCAATTCCAAAGTAGTTAGCCATTACCAAAACTATCAAATAACAAATTTTAAGGAAAGATTTGACTTTAAATGTACATAAGATTCAATTAATACAGGAACTAATCAATACATTTGTTCATTTGGTGTTCGAAAACAATGCATCTTGTTAAGCAAATTTTTGAAAAATAATCATTTTCAGTGACAAAACCCATTTACATTAACCAATTACAGTGTAATGACTAATGCAATTAAAATCCAAGAGAAATTTATGGTCAGGCAATTCATCTCCAATGTATCACTATACAAAGAGGCAGAATTCTTAAACAAAATGGCGATTTCAACTAGCTTCCAACTTTATGTAATTTGACAACACTAAATTATTTCCTCTTTGATTATGTGAAAAGTAAGGTATATTGCTACAATCCACAAACAATATAAAAGCTCAAAGGGGAGATTAACATTTAATTCACAAGACTGAACCACATTTATTCTCAGATGTTATTTTATTGAAAATTTCAGCAAGGCTCATATGTTACTGAAAATTTTAATAAAAGGATCACTATGGCTAAAAATGGTCATGAGGGCTAATTTTCTGATATTATTTTTCAAACATAATTTCATTAACATTACAATTAATGATGCTAAAATTAGTAATTATGATCTTGTTTAATTAAATATGAATTTTATCAATTACACTGTTAGTTGAGGATGTTTAGTTTTCTAAATTTAAGTGTTATTTAAAAAACTAATAATCGAGTAGTTATAACCTGGAAAACATATACCTATCTGAGGAACAAGGGATGAAAAGTATACCATTACTATTTGGCCAGAATCATGAGAAAACAAATCTAAAAAGAGTAGAACCATCTTTTTAGATGTTGCTCCAATGGACTGTACAACTAACAAGACTGTGCATTCATACTTATTTGATAATCATATATTTATCAACCTCTGACAAACTACTTATAACTAAAAAAGATAGCTCTATAAGCCTCACCCCTATATCAACTAAGACTAATAGAGCAATTTAGTAAAGGAATAACTTTAAATCATTGAAATAAACATTCAGAGCAGTTGAAACATGTGAATGGTATTAAATAAATATTAGCTAAAATACTAATCAATTATTTTTATTACTAACCAACTATTTCATGAATAAAAAAAAAAAAAAATTGATTGAACAATAATAATAATAATAATAATAATGATAAAACACGGTACTAAATTCTAAAATCAAGTTAAATAAATTGAAAAACATATAGAATATATTTTTTTTTAATACAAATTATTTATAAAATTATTAAAATATTTTTAAGAAACAGTGTCATTTAAAATAACTGGCAAAAAATTAGCGAGAATCATTTAATATCAACTAAAATAAGTTTATGATGAGATAATAAATACAAATTTATATAAATGCAATAAAACAAACCTGCTTTCCTAGAGGAGCATTTGGTAAATCCCCAACAAGTATCTGAAGTAATCTGACAAGTAAATGAAAATCTGACACACGTAACCAAAGTTCTCGCATCAACTTCTTCAGTTCTTCCTAAAATCAAAGAAATATAATCATATATTATGATAATACAGTTACTCTAATAAAATACATGAAGAGTTGAGTTAAAAAACTGCTTGAAAAAAGATAACACTAATTACAAAGAAATGTACAGTTATGTGAAACAGGTTCTCGAGTACAATGAAAAATTTCTAGCTTTGTTGTTCACAACTTACACTCTCTTGTAATCTTTC
The DNA here is from genome assembly GCF_047948215.1 of Lycorma delicatula. Lineage (NCBI taxonomy): Eukaryota > Metazoa > Arthropoda > Insecta > Hemiptera > Fulgoridae > Lycorma > Lycorma delicatula. The sequence goes on from NC_134461.1 coordinate 90,221,924, forward strand.
TTAACTTCATGTTATACCACCAACATTATTTAACATCAGTTGTCACCAGAAACATGAAGTATGGTACCCAATAATGCCACAAGAATGAAGAAACACATTCTCAACTTCTCAAGTAAATCTGCTACTGATAAAGACTAAGCAGCGTTAAACAACTTTTTTAACAATGGCCAACAAAACCTTTTAAACAATTCACTTTGTACCAAAATATATAACTAAAACTCCTGTCCGTAACTTTTTGACAAGAAACAGGTGCATCCAATATCTTGGCAATGCAGATTTCCTGTCAAAATTTCTACTAGAAGGAATATGTCAATACTTAGTTGATATCTCATAAAAATAAATTTGAGAAGTAATGATTTTCTAAATAAATGTAAATACATTAGAAAGCTAAAATTTAACAGGTTTTTCTTAAAGGAATTTTTGGAAAAACTCTGCTGAATTTCTTCTTAAAACTCTGTTAATCAGTATAATTTTTACTTATATTAATTAACAATTCTTAAGGAGGTGAAAGGGAATGCCAAAGCATAAAAAATAATATTTGCCCATGTAAAGTTCAGCTAGTACTTAATGTAAATGTAAATCTAACCTTCATAACAGATTTGCTTGAAAAATTCTTTGTTTGCTTTTGTTTGGATTTTTTATGAATATATGACTGGAATGATGACAATTTCTGAAACTCTCTCAACTGATCTTCATTTAATGAATCAATATTGTCATCTAACTCTGCCTGTAAACAACAAAGAACACTGGTAGGTGATGAATAGAAATGTTCCATCAGACAATACTGTAACAGAAAAATGACAGACTCTTTAGATATCTTTAAAGCTGGCTATTAAAGTCATTAGAAAAAATTCAATATCCAGTTATTCAACCAATGCAAACTGCACCTAATATTATTTAACTTCAGTGATCTGCAGGAACTGATATTAACCATGGATTCAACTTTGAATCTTCTCCTTACTTCACATTCTTTAATTTTAAGTGGCCTTCTCTGAGACAATCCAGAAATTAAAGAACTCTGTTAAAACAAATACAGTTTACTGTTTAGCTCAAAATCCAAATCAAAATGAATGTCTACATATGTTTACACAATTCACTATAAAAATAAATTGAAGCAGGGGCACATAGTTTTTTAAAATAATTCATAAAACCAAAGTATCACTAAATTAAACAAACAAATATAAGTAATCTTGAAGAAATAATTCAATTGCAAACTCCATAAGTTCCATTGTCAAAAGGTTTTTATTATTGTCAGTCTTGTCCAGGTCAAGGTATTTAAAATCATAATCAAGGTCTATTATACAATTGTTTTGATCTTCAAAAGCCAATGTTTGCACTCTATAATTTTATCTACTGTATTTGGATAATGGTAAATTATTTGATTATTGATTGATATATCTACAATTATTTTTATCAAGTAACATTTTTATAATTAAAGAATCTGAAAACACATCTATTCAGATGTTAAACTTGAATAATAGCTAATTTATTTTCACTATAAATATCATGTATCATTGTTTTCATTCTGCTTTCACCTTAAAACAAAATCAAAAATATAACAAAAAATCATATCAACTGCAATTAATTCATAAAAATAATATGATTGCATTTTTAACAATCATCTAATCAACATAAACAGAAAATAATGTAACGAAGTGCTTTATCTAGTTGTTGGAATAAAATGACTAAATAAAAAAATAAAAACAAAAATATAACAAATGGAATACAGTTATTGAAATTCTTCCTTGATAAAATGGTAAACTTCATTTATTTCAACATCATGGATCCATAATATCTGGAATCATGCGGAAAATGGAAAGAAGGAAAGTATAAAATAAGGTAACTGCTTAAGCTCACAGTCATATATTCAATATTCTCATTTTCATAAATCATTAAAGCGTTAAACTATGTCAGCTGTAGTTTCACTGTATGCTGTTTACAATTATTTCTGGCAATATCTGTACCATAAGTACCAACTGATTCAGTTTTAAATCTATATATAGTTTTTAAATGCACACAATTTAGACAATACACACACACACAACACCAATATATATAATTAATTTTACTTTTTGTTTTCAATAACTGATTGTGAATCTATAAAAGCATTACATAAAGAGAAAACAATTTAACAATGATTATAAACTACCTACAGGAATAAACTAACTTTCGATCAATTAATCTGAAAGTGAAGAATTAGCAAAAGGAACCTAAAGCAGTGAAGTGCACAATAAATATGTTCAAATATTTGTAAAAACAGACACATTTACTTGTTTCCTAAAACTACTCACTTTCTACATATGACATGTATGTAATCTGTTTGGAGCCAAATATTCTTGAGTCATTTTATTACTCAAAGTTAACTGCTTTTAGCAGTCAGGAGAGCTGTAAAAAAATCAACACCAACTGTTCTAAGGCTAATACCAAATAAACAATATTCAGGTAAGAAAAAGGCAACCACCAGATTAACTCCAGGTTTAATAAAGAACTCACTATATCCTCAAAAAATCATTTGTAACCAATATTAAAAAAAAAATCATAAATAAAATATCAGTTCTCTGAAAACAAAAATTAAACCATAAATTTTTCAAATTATATTTTAAAAAGCAAATCATTTTTTTTTGTAATTACCTTGATTCCTTTTATAAAACCATCGACAGAAAAATCATAATAAAGAAATACATCAGTTAAGAATTTAAATATTCTTGATCCTAACTGAAATGGGCAGTCTACTTTTAAAAATACCTATAAACAAAAAAAAAAAACCATTAGATTAAATGAGTAATGAAATATTGCAATAACGTATGTAATTACAACATAATATTACTGCTTAATTTTATGTAAGACCAGAAACATTACATTTTATATCTTGCCTTAGACTGTCCAGCATGAACTGTCACAGGGGTATTCCGCATTGTATCATCCTTAGGTAAACAATGAATTCTTATGCTGGCTAACGGTAAACAAATTTTGATATTTTCATTACATACGTATATCAATTCTGATATGTTTTCCACCTGTCATTATTTATCTGTTTCTCATTTAGCAAATACAGTGAGAAAAAGAAATTTATTAAAAAACTTTTCTTGCCAGCACTGAGATCTCTATTAGATATATTTATGTGAATGAGTGGGATCACTAAAAATACGTGTTAATTTTGCAAAGTGAAACACATAGCAGGAAATCTCAAACTTTGATTTGTAAGGTCATAGCTTTTCAGAGTTTAATATGGTTCTGGTTTAAATTTCTAACTAGTTGCAATTGTTTCAACAGCAGCAGATAAAACAGAATAGTTTTATTTATTTAAAACAAAATCCAGAGTAGCTTTATTCTTATTATCAGCAAATTGTAACTGAAATTTGTGCTGTTGTGAGGAAATGTAATTATAAAAAAAAATTAAATAACCCGATTTACTTATGTTCATCCAATTCATTCTCATATCAAACATTTTTTATCTGCAGCTGATAGTTAAATTAATGACAAATTTTATAAAACTACTAGCCAGCATCATACGTCTAGCTACTGATATCCACCAATCTAGTTTACCAAGCTACAATGTACTACAGTTACAGATATTTTAAATATCATATACTTATATTGTATTTTACCTACACAACTGAAAAACATTGCACAGTTATAATTCAACATTATTTTAAAATACTCTAAATTAGTCGTTTCCACATTTAGTCTTCTTACATATTTATTGTAAATATTATCTATTATACACTGCAGAATTCTCTACAGAAAAGTCTAAATTATTAACCCTATAAAACATTTCTGCTTTACCTTTTACAATGTATGCTACCATGATCAAGAATACTTGAAACAATTAGATAAGCACATAAATAAAGAATGATTATGAAAATCATCATTACTCTAGACAACAAAGAAAATGAGCATAAGTGAAAAGGGGTTTTAGAGTTTTTAAATCTACTAACAGTAAATATATCATTTACACATTCACAATTCCCTGAATAACATAAAAAAATCTACTATCAACAAATTCTGGCAAAAACTAATTAACTTGAAATAATTAAACTAATTAACCTGAAATAATTTATTACTGCAATAAAAAAGAATGCAAAATGATTTGCTTACAGATGTCAGAATTATTGTGATTATTTTATAAATTATAGGTTTAATCTGAACTATATGATCCAATATGATAACAGTTAAGAAATTTTTCACAAGTGAAATATTTCAGATTTTTTTTAAGGCAACATCATAAATGAAACCTCAAGTGATGAGGATGCTGACTGCAAGAAAGGAAACCATCATAGGGAAACAGCCCAGAATATTAATAAGATGGTAATTTATTTAGAACACTAACCAAAGCCACAGACAACACAAAAAGGATGAAATGAATAGTAACATTCTGGTCACATATAATTAAAATTTACTTAGAAAATCCATAATAAAGCAAAATCTTATTTAAGAATTTAGTTATGTATATTAAAAGGAGTGAACAAGTTATGGACAGTTCAATAGTAAAAAATAATAAACATAACAGCACGCAAGTTATTATTAAATGTATAAAATTTCTTTAAACAACATTTATAATAAAACCCATAAACATTTTCTAAACAAATTAAAATATCAACTGATTAAGAACAACTTAGCAATCAAGTTATAAAACATATGGATCCTTTGTAAAGTAAAGCATTGTAAATGGATAGAAATGGTTACAGGAAGTGTACCTACAAGTGCAAAATAAAGGAAGTAGCTGTTGCCACTATCCTTTGAAGAAATTTACAAAACGTGAAGTCAAGCCACACTTAAGATAATAAGCTCCACTTATAAGTTTATCAAACCACAATTAATGACATATCAGCACAAAATGCAATTAAGCCATCGTAATGCACCAAAAAGCCTAGCAGTTAGCATTTTCATATTTGTACAAGTATATGTCAAAGAGAAGCGATGCAAAGGAGGAAAAATAATTTTAGAAGGACCTAGCAGGAGCATGAATAATAATAATAATAGCCTAGCAAGAACACGTCAAACATACCAATAAGGCACGTTACATGCATCTGATAACTGCATTGAGGCAGATAGCATGTTCTGAAAGTTCAGCGAACTAAACCAGCAGCAACACCTGACAGGAGATATTAATGTAACAGAATTTAATAGCTGTAAACAGTGAAATGATATGGCTTTTAAACTGTTTAATTAATTTAAAAAAATATACATTAATAGTATGTAAATATACATTAAATTATTAACTGTTTATTCCAGCTAAAATATTAATATTGAATCCAATAATTTCAATGTTTTACAAAGATTCAAATATATTGCCTATTTAGCTATCATTTCTTTTACATGTGTACTATATATATATATATATATATATATATATATATATATAATGTTTCTTTAAAAAAAAGGTTCATCATAAAAAGTAAAAAAAAAAAAACAATATGAGTGAATTTATATTACATGATAATATATTGATAAATAAATTTAATATAAATATAACTGTATTACTTCTAATGTACAAATATTATTTTATTATAATTACATTATACTCATTTTTAGATTAACAAAATCCTTGAACCAAAATTACTGCAAATCCTGCTTGATCTGGATATATTAAGTTTTACTATATTGTTTTAAAAATATAATATCAAAGCACTTGAACAAGTAAAATATTAAAAGAGATTGCAGAAAGAATAATTTAAATTTTCTATTCCTCAAAATCTTAACACGATTTGTTGACAAATTGGAGCAAATTTCTCCTCCAATAGAAGGTTAAGATAATGAATAAATGAATCTATAAATTTCTATTTATATGATTTTCTTTTTAAATATATAAATATAAAATTACTGTTGAAAATTTATCATAGATAGCACTAGTCTTATTTAAGCAAAAAAAAACGATTGATATTTCTAATGAAAGAGTTGCCTGTTTACATATTACCAACACAGATTGAGGAAAATAAAGAAAGAAAGAAAGAGAGAGAGAGAGTCAGTGACCTGATATAGTTTGTTTTATCTTAGTATATTCTTCTATTATAGACACAGTAATTATATTAATTAGATGGCAAATACTGAAGGAGTGCTTAGTCTTATTATTCTAGAACTGCTGCTTACCAGTAACAAGCTCAGTGGTAGGACAACTTATCACAATGGAAACAAATTTCTCTTTTCTATCTCTTTCTATCTCTGTTATGCTTAGTTACATTCTTATATTATATATAAATTATTTTTTGATTTAGACCACCCATGAAAATGCTAATTTTGTCTACTAGTAGAAAATCTGGTATAGAGTTATGATCTTATCTGATAAAAAAATGTATACATGGTGTACACTTATATATGAGGTTTGATAAAAAAAAGTAGCGGAATTTTTAAATTTCCCAAATTGTATAAGTCCAATTGTCACAATTTATTTTTTTGTTGTGTTGGTCAGCTGTCCCTAACATATGTTTACATTGTTTGCCATATTGGATACTTGGCCTTATTGCACACTTAGTTTAATGTTGGCTGTCGAAAAGGTTATATGTGATTTGGTATGGTTGGTGATTTTTAACTTATGGAAAAAATTGAACAAAGAATTTGTATTAAATTTTGCTTTAAGAATGGAATAAAGGGCAGCACCACATTAGAAATGTTGAATGTTCCTTTTGGCAATTCTTCTATGAATAAAACAAACATTTCCAAAAGGACCGTGAAGACATTGAAGATGATGGGCACCCTGGCCATCCCAAAATATCAAAAAGCGATGACAACATTGAAAAAGTGAAGAAAATGATAATGGACAATTGCCAAATCACTATCAGAGTGTCAATAAGGATTACTACCTAGAAGTTCTATACTGTTTGCTAGAAGCAATCCGAAGAAAGCGTCCACATTTGTGGTGAAAAAATTCAATGGAATTGCATGATAATGCACCTGCATATTTCAATGCTTGCCTTCGTGAATTTTTGGCCAAAAATATCACTGTTGTGATGTCTCAGCCTCTGCATACACCAGACATGGTCCCCAGTGACATCTTTCTATTCCCCGAGCTGAAAAGAACCATGAAAGACGATGTTATACCCCCACTGAAAAGATAAAGACAAAATTACTGAAGGAGCTAAATGCCATACTGCAAATGGCATTCCAGGAGTGCTTCAAAGATTGGAAAAAGCGCTGGTACAAATGTATTATATCTGAAAAAGAGCATGTTGAAGGTGACAAAATCAATATTGATGAATAAATAGAGATTTTTTGAGAAAAATTAAAATTGTGTATATTTTTAACTATAAATCCATATTTATTAAAACATCCTCTTTAAATTATTTGTCTTTTTTTCAAGCTTGTAATGATTTCTATTGTGAAATTTTAGAATATTATAAGCATACATGCAATTCTGTTCTCCAGTGCTGGAATAATTTAATCTTTAAAACTACATTAAGAAAACATCATAATCTTGAAAAAAAAGCAGAAATCTTTAAAAGAATATGTTTTAATGTATTAAATATAGAATTTAATACCAACTGAAGATGTGGGATACCGTAAAAAGCAGTTACTGGAAATTAATATGATAATTTTAACTTATTACTGTATTTTGGTGGTTTATTTTTCATATTTTCATATATATCTATATATATTTAAAAATCTCATGTCATGATGTATATTTGGGATAAACTCCGAAACTACTGAACCGATTTTGATCAAATCTCGTAACTATCTGTAATTTGGTCCAACTTAAAAGATAGGATAGTTTTTATCTCAATTTTTGTTATTGCAAATTAAATGTTTATTATACGACAATAGTGTGTATTTATTGGTTAGTTCTATGAATTCCTAACAGATGGCGGTGTAAGTTAATTCATCGATACAACTCTCTAACATCGTTTGACATCTAGGTTGTGTAGACATCCGGTAGATGGTGTTGTTTCGATTTCTAGATAATACATTCTATTCCACGTCATATTTGTTTATGTTCACGACATAACCGTATTATATTAATTTTTTGTGAATGATTTTTATAATTATACTGTGTATTATGTTATAATTGTACAATGTATTGTTTGGATATTATTATAATTTATAACAGAAAAATAATAACATAAAACTTTATAGATAACTTTTTTGTATATTAATCTTCATACCACCTCAAAGTATTTCTTGCTCGCTTTTTATTTTTTATTTTTTGTATTTTATTTTGACTTTTTAATCTGTTAATTGTTAATTAATTCATTCATTAATTTTGATCTAATTTATTTATTTAAATAATAAATATTATCATTTTTTTTTCAATTTCAGTATAATGCTGTGAAAAAATCTAACCTTAACAATGCGTGTAGCAAAGATGCACGACGCATGCGTGTTAAGAAAGCTCATGAATCGGAAGAACAAATTGCAACAAGAACGCAGCTCAACAAATCAGAACCGCAGAAATTCGTAGACAAGAATCTCAAGAACAATGATGAACATCTGCGACAAAATATCTAAAAACCGTGTTCGGATTTTAATTTTTTAAGAAGTGCGACAATGACTCTACCAACAGAGCCCCTGCCATTATTACTGTATATGTGACACGACTGGCTGCACCAACCTCTGGGTTACTTAACTAAAAAACATAAAATAAAAAAAAAATTGACTGCAACGGGAAAGGCAAGCAAACATATTTAGCGAGTGAAGCGGCGACAGGGATGCTAGTAAATATATATATATGGTATTGCCTCCAAAAAGAACCCATATATACATAATACAGTGCATGTGTACATGTATGAATTTAAAATATATTCACAATTTGTTTCTTATAAAATATTCAGTAAAATTTCTAATGAGATAAAATAAAAACAAATGATTTATTCCCAAGAATACTCTGCAAATACATGTCCAAACATGTACTTGGAGAATAAAAAAGAATGAAGAAGCTCAATTTTAATTAAAAAATTCTTCCTGTCTATTCTCAGGAGAATCAATAGACACAACAACTACTACATAAAGCTAAACGGTCAGTTTACACTGATAATATTAACAATCAAATTTAATTTAAAAACCTAACTATTAATTGAATTTGAACCTGGTTATTGCAGCTTTAAAAAAGGCTATCATATAATTTGGCCTGTAACAATGATACCTGTCAGATGGAATAACTTATTCTATAGCTATTAAAATAATATCAATTCAATTTACATTATCCAATGTGTTGTTAAGAAAATATACTGAAGGCTTAGACTGAAATAAACGCATATTAAGTTGAGAATTAACATTGTGTGGTAATGTTCTGTGTACAGCACTCACAGTAGTTGCAACTCCCATTACAAGTACTATTGGAAGACTTTTTGAATACTGGCTGCAATTAAAGCAAAAAATAAATACATTATATTAATTCTATAAATTCATAATTCCTAAACAAAAATAACTTTTTATGAGTATAAAATAACTTGAAATTTTAGAATAATTAAATAAAAATTAAACTAAATAGTTACTTAAGTATTTCTTAGCAACTTCAAAAAATCTGATTGAACACCACATGACTGCCTTGTACGTCTATTAAATTACATATACACATTTTTAAAAGTACATAAAATTTTATTTCGGTAACAACTTCTGATTTTTTTTTTCATTGTTATTATTGAATTATTATTTATTGTAAAACGTTTTTTACAATCACTGGTTAATAATTATAAATCAATATACTTAAATTAAAAAGAAAAATTTTTTAAAAATGAAAAGGAGGTGAAGTCTGATTCCAACTGATGTGCCTTCCCTTGTAAGATCCAATTATTTCATTAATTAAAATTTTATTTGGCTATAACCCTGGAACCAATGAAAATAAGTACCACTTATGATATATTGTTGAAAAGCTCTCAGTGAGGGCTTATTACTGCAGTTAAGAAAAAATCTGAAATCCAAATTTTTTGTGTCTTGGACTTTTTTTGGACACTTTTGGTCCAGTTGATTGCAATCAAAAGGTAAGGGAACAAATAGATGTTACAACGGTCCTAAATCTAAAATTTCAACATTCTATGGCTAATTGTTTTTAAGTTATTTGAGATACATATGTACATACAAATGTCAAGCCGAAACTTGTCAAAATGAATTCAGGGATGGTCAAAATGGATATTTCTGTTGAAATCTGAAAACCGAAATTTTTCATGATTACAATGCTTCCTTGTATGAAAAGGGGGAAGTTCTTAATTTGTACTGTAAGCATGTTTTACTTTCCTGGCATCATAGCTCTCCAGAGCTATGCTGCAAGAAGGAAAGTATGGTAATCAATCAAAAAATGGGGTATGGGTTTTTTCATTTCTCAACATTTCATGACCCAGGAATCCTGAAAAACAAAAAAAAATGGGGGGCAATGTTCATAAATATGTACATGCTTTGCCACGTTTGAAGCTTAATCAATTTTGACTGGATAAACAGATTTTTATGAAATTTTGTACAGATACTCCTGTATAAGGGATAATTTGTTGGTAAAATTTTGGGGTCAATATCTCCAGAGGGGGTTTGTGGGTCGATTTTCTCAAACATTTGCACACATAACCCCATTTTATATTAAGTTCAGTACATGTGTGCATGCTTATCTTGCCACTTTTTAAAAATGTTTGCTATAAAATCCCCTTTCCCAAATATAAAAAAGATATCTTTTTATTAATTGCATATTTAAAAAAAGTTTTTTTTAAGTCTTCCTAGGCATAGTAGTGCTGCAAGCGATCCAAAAAATACTTTGGTACAATATTCAGGGTGGGGGAGCTGATCAAAGATAAAAAAGATCAATTTTTTTTTATCTTTCAAAACTTTTTTGGATTTAAATCTCAAATGGTATTATAAGTTTACATAATAAACTTTTAGTAATAATATTAAAATAAGATTTTATCATAGTTCACCTCCACTTCCAAAAAAAGGAATCTTAAGTAATTTTTCATATATAATTGTTTTTCTGCTATATAAGAACAAATAACCAATGCCAGGAAAATATTACAACTTTGTTGTCAGATTTCTTTTTTATCCTTCCATAACTTTTCAATGACTGCACTAAACCGAAAAAACATTTTTTTAAAAAATGTTTGAGGATGACCCCTTATGGTCTCATTCTACTGTTAAATGATATTGGGTCAATAGAAAAAAAGTGGTTAAAAAACTTTTCCGCCATATACTACATATACTTGCTCTCAAACAAACCTTTTAAACACTTTCTATAGACATTAAAAAATTGTGTAGGAAACAAGAATTTTTGAAATATATAATAAAATAAGATAATACAATATGATAAGAATAATATATAAATGATGTAAGATTCCCAGAAAAACAGCAAAAGCCTATTTTTTTTTTAAATTGAGGTAAGATTAAATTTTATCTATTTTAAGGGTGCTCTTTAACATGCAACTTGCACTTCTGAAGTAAATGAAGAGAATTATACATATAATTGATAAAACTATATGACATCAAAATAATATATAATTATATATTACAGAATGTATCAATAAATTTTAATAGATTTTAAAACAGTTCAAAGACATTTTAGTGGTTTGACATAAATATTACAATAAATAATAAATAGAATACACTTTATTGCTAGTATACATTTTATTTCTGAAGCAATACAAAAGTTTCTTAAATTCATACTGTATATAATTTTTTTTTAATATTTTTCCAGACATAACTTTTGGTCAGAAGCTCAGATTTTGATGATTCTTTTTTTAAACGATTGATGAGTCAATTGCAGTAGTCCCATTTCATTACTTAATTGTATTAAACCAATGGAAAAAAAGTAATGGGCGAATAGCAATCTTGTTTTGTTTTACAACAACATTTTTTTTTATCTTACGAGCAGTCTGTTTTGCAGGCCTGCATGTATTTCAACTTCTACAAAGTTAGAAAACTAAAGAGTAAAATATATTTTTTTTTAAATTGAACGTATTTAAAAAAAATAAATAAAATAAAACTATTTTTTTAAAACTAATACTGAAAGGAAAAAAATAATTTCTCTACTACTTCCTCAATACAACCTTTGAAACTTATTCTTTGAAGTCGGCATCAAATTCAAACAAATATCATAAGCTTTATCTCATGCAATGAAATTTTGTAATCTGTATCACAAGGGCTTATAATTAATTTAAAACTGTAAAATTTAAATTGGGTTTCAAAAATTATATTGAGGGTGCAGCCGAAAAAATATTGAGGGTGCACCTTTTCAGTGCAATTTTTAAAAAATCTTTTTTTGAAGTTGTTCAATTTTTTAAAAAAAATTTTATTTTCAAACTAAACAAGCAATGTAACTAATTATATTAATATATTCTAAATTATGTATATATTTAAAGAGCCTCATCATCTATTATAAAGGTAATATTAACCCAAGTAGAATAATAATACTTATATTCATATTATCAGTTGATTGAAAAGAGATAAGATTCAGGGATAAAATTAAATAAAAGAAATAAACTATATAAAATCTAAAAACCAAAAAAATACTGTAATATAAATAAGCATAGATACAAAAATATTAATAACCAGTATACTAATTTTAAACAAGATGAATTGACAGCAAGCATTGGAGTGGATAATAAATTTATAAAATAATTAATTAAACTTAGAACCAACTACAAGGAATAAAAATTTTAAACAAATGAGTGAGTAATGAACAATACTGTTATTTTAAAAATAAAAATATTTTTCAAGTAATTTTATGAGTGACTGTTATTTCATGGAGAATGCTGATGGGCCACGGCCTGAAAATAATATATTTAGTATTAAAATAATTTTATCTTCAAATTAACTTATACATAGGTGTAAATTTTATTTAAACAACAAAATTTTATACTAATACAGTGGAAACACGGTTAACTTCTTTTTTTTTAATTCAATAGTTTGATCGCAGAATCAGAAATTTCTGTTATGTTGTTCTAACACAACTTGTAACCACACCATGAGTTTACAAACATCTTGTAGCAAGTTAATTGCCCCTTTCCTTTGTTTCACCTCTCACTTTACCATTCCTTATCTCCTCGATCTCTTCTTACCATGTAAATTCACCTACTTACTACACTAGTCTGTCAGCATTGCAAAGGGGAGGTAGTAATAAACCACTCACTTCTTTTCTGCTTGGGCATTATACAAGAGACACTATTTTTTAAGAATTTTAGATATCCTAAAACATGGTTGAGGTGCCAGCCAAATAAACTGGTGATTGTCCTACTTTTTCTGTAATCTGCAGATTGAACAATCACATTTCACTTTTTTGAAATGGAAATTTTTGACAATAAATCTTCCCTCCTATGATGCTACAGGATGCCTGTCTTTAAGTTTAGATTATCATGGAACTGTGGACAGATGCATGAACATAGTATAACGGCTAATTATTTAATTTCTTGTTACATTCTGTTGCTGTCACAGTCTGTGACAGCAACTCTGAAAGTTTTAATCAGTAGAATATCTATCTCACAACACTATGCTTATGCGGGTATCAGAGTTTCAAGGAGATTCTCTAATGGGCATTAAACCATCAAGTTATGCAGACCGATTCATAAGGTATAAGATCTATCTACACAGGAAAAATATCATGCAAGAATTAAATGCAATCACAAACGCCAAAGATATCCATTATAATGCATTTTGCTGATATGAACTAGTTAATAACTGTTTCCATGTTAATGTTCTTCTATTTCATCAGGTTTAGCCCAACAACCTTATCCTTCATACAGCTATTTTAGAAGTTAAGTCTCTATTCTTACAAAACTTTAATAGTACAGTCACCGACACATAGGTATAAACAACAAAGAAATGAAAACTGCATTATTAAATTAAATGTCAGTGACCCTGTAATGTTTAATAAATTATATCTTGATGATGTGATACAGAAATTATTACTATTGCTTAGGAAATGAAAATTCCAGTGTACTTCATCCACAAACTAGGCTATCTATCTGGCATTATTTATCAGTATTATGTATAATGAGTCAAAATCTGGACCTTATTTCTTTTGAAATCATTGTGAAAATACAGTTAAAAATAAATGCTAAACACAATACAATTATGTGAAGTAATTACTTAATCTTATTAACTAATGGTAAATCTAATCAAGAGAGCTTATGGATACAGAAAAACAGGACTATGGTACAAAAAAGATGACTGCTGTGAATATCTTTGTTAAAGGATATATTACTTCATGATTTGGAAATTTGAAGTGATCATCTTGTTCCCTTGACATTTCATCTCCAGACTTTTCTTCTGTTGGTTTCCTTAGTTCTTGTATGCACTCATTATGAAACTGCCACACTGAATAACTCAATTCAAAATACATGAAAAGATCCAAAAGAAAATGCTACAATAATGTTGCTTCAAAAGTCATGTCCAGCAGTGAATGCAATGTAATGGAGACCATTTAATAACTTTTCAAAGCATCTAATTTTCTACTCAATATAAATCCAATGCAAATAAGGACAGCAATTGCATTAATTAATAAAAAGTAACATTTTTAAAAAATAATCATTGTTTCTGCTCAATTCTGTAAATAAGAATTCTTGCTTTAATATTTTATTAAATATTCATCGACATATATACCAAAATTTTCATCTTAATTATTGTTCCTGGATTGAAAGCTGCTTGCAATGAGGAAAAATAATCTGGGATAAGATGATATGACAGGATTAAAGAGGAAATCCTTGAAGACATGTTGTATTGGAAATGAACAGTTGGGAAGCTTTTGAATATAAGTAAACATATTGACTGAAATGAAAGAACACCACCACTGAATACTCAAATTTATCTATCACACTCATCATCCTGTTCATCTTTTCCCAAAAAATACCTCACATGATAAATATCTATCTGTTCTTATCCAAGAATCATAGGAACAATGTTAGATGAGATATAAAATTACAGTATCATCAGAGAATATTTGTTATTGATAAGTGGAATTAAATAAAACTATTACTACAATCGGAAGTAATAAATATAAATGCATGTATCAGTTAATATTTACCTAAGAATAAGAATGAAATCTTCTAAGACAACAGAAGAAAATCCTTCAAAATCCTTTAAAATAATAACAAGTTTGGAACAATGTGATGAGTTTTCTTTTTCATTCTTTTTGTTTTCATTATACCACAGTAATAAATGAGGTAGACTGCAATCTGATCTTTTTATGTTTGTTTTTTCTTCATCAGAATCACTGCTATCATAATCAAAATCCATCTAAAAAAAAAAAATTCTCAGACACACATATATATATATACACACTCACAGGAGTACACATATGTAAGCTATTCCAAAATTGACTTCCAACTGGCTGGTAAGAACAAGACAATGAAAATAAGAGTAGGTTTTATTTCTTTCCTCAGTTACTTCTCTGCATAGTAACACCCATATTCAACCAAATAATGCACCAGTACATCCTTAGCAGATATTCATGGAGATCTCCTCCATCCTTTAGCTCATAATTGGTTTTGAAGCACTGGATCGTTAGCTACATCTTCATCTTCACAGAGGTACATTAAACATTAAGCTCCATGTTCAGGTTTAAGTGAAGATGGCCAAAAAGACTTTATTACAAAAACATTTCAAAATAAGTACATTTAAATTCCTAAGTTCCATGAATTGTATGACTAAAATTTCTTTGTTTTAAATATTGTAGGAATCACTTTTCAGCTCGACATCACCTGCTTGAATTTTCCTCTTGTTGTACATATCTGTGTATCTTCTCCAAATTTCTAGCACTGATCTTTCACAGTTCTATTATTTACAGTCTTATCAAAATAAACATGAGACATTTGTGAATGAATCTCACTGGTATCATAGCCATCCCTAACAAAAAACAATCAAACCATGCCACACCTCATACTTGGTAGAAGCAACAGGGATTTCATGTTTGGCAACCACTGCTTTACCAGCAATAAATAGAATGGATGGACAATGGGTGTGTAATGGAATTATACATAGCTGGTTGTTATCATAGTAACATGCGTTAAGTGCTTTATTTTCAACAGCCAATCAGGGAATCAGTTTTGGGATAGCCTCTATATTTTTAAAATAAATTGTTTTATTTTAATTACTAGGAAACCTTACCATTTTTTTAAATTTTATTCTCATTTCAGAAACACATTACACAGAAAAATTTTTATTTCTGTTATATTAGATTTGATCATTAAAATTATAAA
Organism: Lycorma delicatula; assembly: GCF_047948215.1. Taxonomy (NCBI): domain Eukaryota; kingdom Metazoa; phylum Arthropoda; class Insecta; order Hemiptera; family Fulgoridae; genus Lycorma; species Lycorma delicatula. The sequence goes on from NC_134461.1 coordinate 90,238,021, forward strand.
TTGTTGATCCATATCATGATTAAAAAATTTTCAACTGTTTTAAGTAAAAGTTGCAATATAAGTTCAAATGAATTTTTGGAATTTGGCCAAATGAATTTGCCAACTAAATTCATAGTTAATTTCACCCACAATGCAGAAAAGAAAATTAATAATAAATATTATTAAAAGATGTAGTAGTTTATATAACAATCATATCCTATAAATATTTTTTTATATAATGAAAACTTAGTAATTATATTTTTATTTTAATCATTATATTTTATTCAATATTAATAAATAAACCAGCAATTGCAATTACTGTACATAACTCACAAATTAAGAGGATCCTTTCAATCCTTAGATCATTTTCTGGGTTGATTTTTTCTTAATTTGCACATTAATACTGCAATTATTTTCATTAAAAAAACTTTTATAATTGGGCTTGGATTGAGATAGGTAAAAATTTTTAAGGCCTAGGTCTAAGAATTTTAAGTCAGAATAACATAATACTTTGTTTTTTTGTTAATATTGAATGAACTTAAGCAGTCTTGTTCATAACATTTTACATCGATTTTTAATTAAAACTAAAGTTTGGTTTTCTAATGGCTAATCCATGTGGTATTTTGGTGATATAAATTTTATTGTAAATTACCTTCTCCTTTCAGTTTAAGACTGATTCTTCACAGTAAAAAGCACTTTTTTTTAGTTTGAGGTTTTAGGTTTGAGGGTTTAGTTATAAATATAATTTTTCTCTGAATATTTCCTAATTGTTTTCATTTTTATATTTAATTATTTTTTTCCAATTCTTTTATAGCTGCTGATGTTGACAATTACCAGTTTCTTTTAAGACAGAAATACGCATGTTTTTATAGATTTTAAACTGTTTTGAATAATTCTTTGCTATTTTAAACTAAATAACAGTTCATTTATTTTTTTCTACTCAATCAGTGATTTTTAATTTCAAAAATAAAATTGAACATAAATAACAAAAATAAAAGTAAGCAGTGTCCCATGAGATTATACTCCATGATCTGCAAATTCTGATATAATTAAAGGATTCTATAACATGATTTTCTTAAACTATAATAATTTTCTTAACAATAGATCCTATAACATTTCTTAAAATATTCCAGTAATAAAGTACTGAACTCATGGAAGAAATAAATGAACCTTTTAAAAACTTTCTTAAAAAGTTGACTATCAGAATAAACAATTTATTTAAAATATACAGAAAACATCACCATATTTCCTTCTTCATGAGAAGAAGAATCTAAATATTAGTTTAAGAACAATAATAACATTAAATTGAACACTTACCAGAAAGGGAATGATAGTTTTGAAAAATCAGTACATAATTGAACTGATATTTATTTCTGGAATAACAAAAATCTGTAACATGAAAAATGCCAAGCCTGGTCAGAATTAAAATCCAGAACCTGTACATGAAAGGTAGACCATTCTGCCACAGAGGTCAGCAATAATTATACAACTTTATTGTACTCTTCTCTATCTCAATATCAGTTAAAAGGTAAGGTAGACTAGATGATACAGTGAAGCTAAATTATTGTAACATTTGGCCAAAAGACATAAAAATATACTAAAATTAATACAGAATACTTAAAAAGATATGAAAATATACCATTTCTTCTTCATCTTGAATTTTTGTACCCTTAAGAAATTGGGCAACCGTTTGTTCTATAATGTTTTTAACACTGTTACAATTCTCAGACTGTAATAAGGCAACATGGTTATTTTGTAACTGTAATTCTAATGCAAGAGATGTTAAAAGAGCATTATGATCTGGCAAGTTTACACCTAAAAAAAAAAATTAAAAAATTCAGTATACATTCTGCAGAGTAATAAGACAAAAGAAAAAAGTGAAGTGACAAGAAACATAACCCCCCCCCCCAAAAAAAAAAAAAACTTAAATGTTGGTCAATGGTGTTTTCATAACAGAAAAAATCTAATTAGCAAGTACTTTAATACCTTTTCTGCCAAAAATGTCTGACTGCAGTTTTACTAAATGGGATCCAAAATTATATTTTTAAAAACATACTGTTTGTCAGCAAATCTAAAGTATGTGGTGTATATATGGAAAAGTTTGTAAAAATCAGTCTGATTCTTTCATAAAATAAGCTGTCACTAACTGAGAGGATAAGTAAGTAATATAGAAAATAATTTCATCAACTTTTTTCTTTTTTTTTAATGCAGACAATTTAAATAATTCAGATCTTGCCCCTTTATTCAAAGCTTAGTTTGCTCTGTTAAAATGTTATTTTGATAAAACCATATTTATTCAACTATTATCTATCTCAAATGATAAAAAAAAATCACATATAAAAACCTTTTTTTTAAAAAGTGTCAAAATTGATTCATTGCAATATTTTAATTTTCAAAGTCTCTAGTGTTGTTAAAAATTAATTATACAAAATGTTGACTAACATATGTTTTTATCTTTATAAAATGGTAGATGTAGCATATTAATAATTTTTAGACAATTTTAAACTACAAAAAAATGTGCAACTTATCATATTCAACGATTTTATTTAATAAGTTCTGATATTTACACAATTATTTTAATTTTTCCTTACAAGCGATTATTTACAGTAACATTCAAAATGTTAAGAATAGTAATTGAGCATCATTTATGATCTACTTAACGTAAGATTAAGTAACTTTTTAAGACAACATACAGGCTGTGGCACTTATGTGCTGGTACAAATTTAAACAATAGTTAAATTTGAAAATCATTATAGGTTACTTCTATCAACTAAACACAGAATTATAATAAAATTACAGTGAGGAAGGCAAAGTAATCTTTTTTCATAATTGTATTACGCAGTTTGTCTACACAACTTTCAGAAATTACTCCTAGAAAATCATTATTAAAATTTATGTAATAAAATTCACTGATTAAATAAACATTTCTATAATAATAATACAAGCATAACAATGCTGCAAACTTCAAATATATTTTCCTTATGCATTTTTTTAAATAACATATCTTTTACACTAGATATTTTATTCATGATATTAGGAAAAATACAAATAACATGAAGGGTAGAGAGAGAGAGAGAGAGAGAGAAAGAGAGAGAAAATTCTACTGATATTCACACTGAGTACATGAGGCAGATTGAGTGTCATCGATTTTTCATCAAGGTCTAACAGATTAAATTTTTTATTCTATTAGCAATAAATATTTAAAAATCTCATTCTAAACAGAAAATAAAACACATTTTATTCATAATTTTAACTTAAAAAGAGAAATTATATGAAGGTGTAAATGTGTAATAATGTGTGATTAAATGAATAATGTGTGATGTACAATGTAATTGGTATACAAACAGGATGATTGAGTCACTCCAAAAATATCATATTAGTAAAAAAAATAATAAAACCCTTTTTAGAATAAACAAATAACAAACAAGAACTTAATAGAAATACACTACAATAGAATTAAGAGATTATCTATTAATATCATTAGTTTTCGAAAATTTACTTTATCATATATGAGGGAAAATAAAAAAGTGTGAAAACAGGTATAAAAATGTCAAACTGCATAATCTTTGTGATCCACTTTAATCATTTCAGATATATCTCAGCTGTCTATAAACTCATTTGAAGAAATAAGGTATCATTTTGTTCATAATAAAAGGCTTAAATTTTTTTTCTTTAAAAACAATTTGATAAAACCACTATTTGCAAATCTATTAATAATTAAAAAATTTTAATGGGCACCAATTTGGAATTTCAAAGGTAAAATTCCCTAACTTATTTTTTTGTAGATGTTATCAGTAACATTTGGTGTAAATGTACTCAGGAAAATTTACATCAAATTTTGTTAAAATATCTTAATCTGTTCTTAAATTGTAAATTTTAATTGAAAAATATGTAATGATGGATAGAGGGAAAATAAACCAAGATACGGTATTTGCCCACATTTTTTTTTTTGTTTATTTTAATTTCTGGAAACAGTTACACAAGTTTGGCCAACACCTCGCAGGTTATCCAGAATAACCCACTGGGTTGGTCTAGTGGTGAACACGTCTTTCCAAATCAGCTGATTTGGAAGTCGAGAGTTCCAGCGTTCAAGTCCTAGTAATGTCAGTTACTTTTATACAGATTTGAATGCTAGATCGCTTTTTGTTATACTGCCTGCTGACACACAATAAACACCTGTTCCTACCGTGAGAAAAGCTACCAGACCTGGTTATGGGATTCATGGACACAAAAGCCTCAGCTGATCTTTCTCATGCTTCAAGTTGGGTCTGGTCCTGCAGACCAGAACTCGCAGAACTGATGTTACAATGTCAGTTCTGCGAGGAGAGGCTGCATGATGGTAGCTGTGTGAGTTTAGCGGAGTTCTGCAAACCAATTCAGCGAGATGTTACAACATCAGTCTGCAAGGAGAGTTGTGCAAGGTGTGAGTCTGCAAGATGAGAGTACGAGATGTTAGTCAGCAAGAAAATTCTGCGGAGAGGACAGTAAAGAGTGAATTAAGTTCGATACGAATAAGGTGATGCTGTTTTTACTTGTTGGCAATTTAAAATATAGTCTATTACTCAAGAAAAGATTTTTTTTTTAAATATTAGAAAATATTTTTGGCCACTACAATGTAGATAGTTATTATATACCAAATATCATCAAAATCAAAAATAGTGACGCACTGATCATTTGTTGAATTAAAATTGAATACCTCCATAGCAATGACAACCAACAGAAAATGAGAAGGCATTAATCAACAAGTTTTGGAATGATAGTAATAAGGGAAAGAAACTATATGATGACAGTAGCTGTTGCTTTGAGTGAAATTATGCTCACCATTCATTCCAGTGAGCATCACATTTCAGATGCCCTCCATAGTATAACAAGAACAGACAAACAAGTTAAAAGATTTAGTTAAAAGATCAGCTGTGAGTCCCCTTTATGTTATAAAGTCCTTCAGACAGCATCTTAGTAACCTACATGATTTAACTTCAGTAATACTTAGAAATTTTAAAATTACCTAACTGTTTGTTGACTTATACCACAAATACTGAATAACCAGACTTTCTCAAAAATGTTTTCATAACATACCATAAATAACTTTATTTATAAAATATGAAAAAAATATTTTTATTTTATTTTATTAAATACAAACATAAAACTTTCTTCTGGGAACAAGCCTACTGTTTTACCAGTAACGCAATGGTGTGTATAATTTTTACAGTTATATTTTCAATCATTAATTTACTAAATGTTATCTTAGAAACTGAGCATGCAAAATCCCATAAATAAAATAGGTAAATATAATGTATTAGGTCAATTTATTTGCTCAACAAGTTCTGATTTTTTCAGATGGTAAACTGTAATGATAAATAAATCAATAAATAACAGTTTGTTTTTTACCTACCCATCAATAAAACAGCTGTAGGAATTGAACCAGTTGAGGTATCACACTCTGTAATGTATGATTCAATATCATGAAGAACAACATCTGATACGGTCTTATTAATTTTCTGAAAGTATTTCAACACAGTATAAAATATAATCAAATATTATGCAAAACAATTCATGCAAAAATTGTTTAATATCATCAGAGTAATAAAATAAGAACACAAAAAAAAGATGTAAAATGAATACATAAAAAAGAAAAAAATTAATATAAAAAAGTTTACAAGTTTTTTAGCATACTCATTCAGTTCTAACAAGTGTTATCTATACAAAGGTATGAATAAATTTATTCATTTAACCTTACTCTAGCTAGTAAACAGCTCTACAAGCTATGCAATTATTTCAAAATGTTTTCATTGAAAATGTCTGAATAAACAGCTTTAATAACTGAAAACAACTACCAAAAAGAAAAATAAAACCATAATTATGATCTGAATCTTATCACTGGGAATGAAACAACTGAGTTTTTTAAGTTCTGATAAATTATCTAATTCTGATACATTTTAAAATGCATTTCATAGAATATTATTTAACCCTTTCAGTAGTAATATGCAGTTGTACAGACATCACAAATTTGTACAGATTTGACACTTGACACTCTGTGACAAGATAAATTTATTTACAAAGTAAATTTATAAAAATTACTGTGTACATGAAGAATAAAATATGACTAAAACAAAAAAAATATTATAAATAAATGTTCAAGATTTATGCTTTTCTCATTAATAACCAATTAGTTAATTTTTTCTTAACATTAAGATTCATACAATGTACAAATATTTTACCAAAGAAAATGAAAAGAATGAAAAGATGTCAAATCCTTTCTAGGAGCCAAAGCCATGATGATATGTTTTAATATCACAGTAATCTTTTATTAAATCTTAAGTATTATAATTTCTTACTACTAACATGTAATACGAAACAGTTAAAGAAACTTGATAAGTTATCATTCAAGTGGATTTTCTACACTTTAAATATTCATATATAATCTACAATTATTTTTTAATTTTTACAAATTATATTTGCTTATTTATAATGGTATATAAATTTCTTTTCAATTTGTAAAAACCTTTATATTTTTAAAGCAGTGCTACTTGGTTAGTGACCCTGTTTTATTGGATAGTTCAGTTTGTCTCATTTATCTCAAAAAATTCACCAGTTAACACAGGTGAAATGGAGCCTTTTAATAGCTTACCCACTATTATAAAAATAATAAAAACACTTTATTATGGAATAATTGAGACTCAACGAGGAACAGTTCCTTGACAACCATTAAATTGCATGTGGTTTTAACTTACATGTTATTATAATTGCAATTAGGTCTGGACATTTCAGCACTTAATTCCAAATCATTAGCATAGCACTGTCACCAGTCAAATTACTTGTATGTATAAGCAATTCCAATTCTAGCTAACATATTTAACAATAAACTCCACACTCCATTTTGTCTGTTCCATACACGACATGACAGAGCACAAAACAGACAATTATAATCAGGAATCACATAGATGGATGATTTCTGGTGACGAAGCTAAATGTTAATTCCACCATATACGTTGATTTTACCATATACAGTTAACAACCAAATCGTGTGAACGTGCTCATGGTAAATACATGAGCACGTTCATTTCTTTCAATTTTGTACACACACATTTAAAGCAAACATACAAATAGGAAATAAAGATCAAGTTGATTCTCTACCTTTAATTTAGTTTCAATAATTTTCCACAAATTTGAATAGGGTTTGTACCACATTGTAGAAGAAAAATCCAGAACATCATGGTACTTTTTTCTCTTTCCTTTTTTCCCTTCATCTTTTGGTTTAAATACAAAACAACCCTACAACATAACAAACAAAATTATATTTAATCAAATTTTAAATATTCATCACAAAAATGTTTTCTTCAGCACATCTTAATAAATCATGTCTTTGAAGAACAAAATTAAGTATAAAGAATTCAAAAAGCAGAAATGTTGCCACTGTTAGTGCTAATGCTCTCAACTCATACAATCATGCGTATATAACAATATGCTTTAATTTTTTATTTTATGTATACTAATGCCTAATTATTCTTGTATAAAATGAAAAATACACTGATTCAGAACTATTCTATACTAATAATGTATACTATTGTAAGTGTACTATTCTCTTATAGTGCAAATAGTCTTAATATACTTATTATCTTATCATGTATATGTAATACATACATATAGACATACATAAATATTATCATATCTGTTCTAATATAATCTCTGAAGATTATTCATATATACATAAATTTCTTTCTCAACCTTATATTCAGGTTGAATTTTTCTTCTAATTCTAGCATTTTCAGTGATACACAGTCATTTTCAAGTAAAATTATTAACTCTAAAAAAATAAATGATTAACTAATAAATATTAGGTACACTGCAGGAATGCACTCATAAATTTACCATTACCGGAACCATTTGATTTTGTATCATAGTAAACCACAAGAATATGCTCCACAGTCATGGCAGCTGGTTACATAGCAATGTTATGAAAAATGCAAATTTATCTCTATGTTAACATTAATAAGAAGCAAACTTTATCTTTTTCATGTCAAATGTTAACATTTTTTCAGGAATTAGATTTCTAGCAACATAGTTTGTCACTGTTTACCTATGGATATCCAAAAGCAAGAACCATTTTCTTGCAGTCTGATTTTTATAATTTAGGTTATATTTTTTATCAGCTAATAATTTATTAATAACATATCAATAAAAATAAAGTGAAGTGAAAGTTAGGAATCAAATCAAATGACTTGAATATCCACATAAACATTTTAACAACTTAATATTTAATGGTTGAAACTTCAGAGTACAAAATGTTTTATTCATTGAAATAGTCCAATTTTGATACGCCTACATGCCCATAGAGTTACAAAAACTTAGCAACCACCTGCTTCTCATTAGCATATTGTCTGCAGTCTGGTGTTTTACAGAGTCAAGTTTTTACATATGGCTGTGGGTCCAGTCTCTCAAATTTGTGTAAAATTTGGTCTGCTAGGCATAAACAAATGGGTCATTGACTCACAGCATTGACTTGCTCAGTATTGTAGGATACTTTAGGCATCAGCAATGTACTTAGTCACACACCATTTAAGGAAATTATAGTATCTTTCATTAAAAAATATGATAATGAATAATTAATGTTAAAGTAAAATATATGCCAAATTTTAAATAAAAACAAATTTTATTGAAAGAACAATTCTCCCAAAAAGCATTTCCAGAATGGCTTTCTGGCACCAGTGCATCCTGGTAAAGTGACAGCAAACCAGTGTTTAATTTTGGTGAACTGCTGGATATTTGATTTACTAAACATCACTTAAGACAATCATACTTTACCTTCCCCTTCAATTTCCGTAAGATATTCTTCAGTAATTTTTTTGTAAAAAATAAATTACAAATATTTATTAAAAGATTGTGTTAATTTAAAATGATTTTATGTAAATAGACAAATTTTTAGTAAATAATTAGACATATTAATCATCTTTTGTTAATAAATTAGTTTTGTGTTTAATAACATTGTTAGATAAACATATTTTCCACATACAAAATAAAGAGATAAAGTAAAATAAATTTGTTTCAGGTCATTTACCTATAATTATTTATTTATTAACACAACTGAAAAATTGTAAAAATCTAAGATTTATATATGTTACCATTGTAAAAATCTAACATTTATATATCATAAAACCTATACAAAATGAGTTTTTTAATTTGTTATAATGGTGTTCACTTAAATAATATTTCTAGGATAAAACATTCCTCCAATTAGATCTCCCAAATGGAGATTAATCAAGAGATCACCAAACAATGAAAGAATCATGACTTTTTGTGGTTGAAGTGTAGAATTTCAGAAGTTTTAATAAAAGTTGTAGGTAGTGTAATTTAATATAAAAAATGGTTAAATAAAGTTGAGTATAGTAATAATAGTAATAATTTATAATAGTAATAATCGAGGCCATAAAAGAATAAGCACAATGTTTTTCATATATATATATATATATATGCATGTATATGAATAGTAGATAAATAAATGTTGTACCATTTAAGATTTCAGCATTTATTATTAATGTTGTCTAGGATTCATTATGTACTTCCTTTTATATTGTCGGAAGAAGGACAATTCTTCTTTACTTATATACTCAGATTTTACTAAATTGTTTTCTTTCCTATCTGACACAGAAAATGTTCATAGTCCAGAAAAATTCATGAAATGGAAAGAAACCACCTCCAACTCTCTAGATAAGTTAATTCCTTATCAACAACTATTATTCATATTTATTTTTTTTATCAGTAATATTCTTCTAATACAGTATTCAGCAACTCTTTTCTTTTTATGCTCCAACACACATTTTGGAATTTTTGAAAACTAAAATTTTTTTGATGAGTATTTACTGATCAAGACATTTTATTAACTGCAATGAACATACTTCTAGATCTTGTAAATAACTGACCAGATGTAATATCCCTACATAGATGACAGTTTTTGATACCATGATCTAATCTAGTGTGTATGACTAAGGAACATTGTTTCTGAAACATATAATAATAATTCAGTAATAACATAATTGCATTTGTTAAAATTCTGTTGTTTTTAATGCCCTCATAATTTTTTTTTTGTAATTATAACCAAACAAGATATACAAATCGGAAAATTCATACTCAAAAATGTAATAGCATTTTATAGTGTAAAATTACACAATTAAACATGAGAAAAAATGATCAAGTCTAGAATAATGAAGCATGATCCCAATGAATATTCTGATGACAGAAATTACTTCATTAGTAAAAACAACAATATTGAATAAAAATCGATACTAAATTTATTTACCAGGCATGCCTATACAATCCCACAAAAGCATGTTATAAGTGTTTATTTCAATTATAGGTCTAAAAAACTCCTACTAATAACAGGAAATTTGTAAGCGACTTAATATTCAGTTTTAATTTATTTCTTATTATTCTCAACTAACAAAATCTACTGATAAAATTAACTAATTAAGTATTACTAATGAAAATATTTTCATTCTGCTAACTTTAACTTTCTTAATGGTTAATACGATTTTATTTGAAACTGTTTAAGTGGATACAATAAATAAGTTCTTCAATTTACTACCGCAAAACAGCATGTTAATATTAAAACTACAATATTAAAACATCATGTATATATTTTTTTAAATAATAAAAGAAATACATTTATACATAACAGGCAATTAATAATGAATTATACTGAAACGATTTCAAAAACATTAAAAACGTTTATTGCAGAAAAATCGTAAATATTTTTAAATGAGAATATCAATGACAATGCCAATTTTGGAAATTAATTTAAAACCTTACTATCGTAAGTTGTCTTTATTTCAATTACCTTTGATACCGAAACAGTGCTATCCATTGAAAATTACTCGGTCAAGAACAGTAAAATATTACCTTCCTAACCGGTTGCTACTTTTAGGTTACATTTTTGAGTATCCTATGGCGCTTTTTAACCAGTATTGCCAAATAAAATTTCTAAATAGTAATGCTAACATATTCTAATTATTGCTAACATATTGTCATCAGTTTTAAAATTTTCGATATTGTAGTAAGCTTAAAACTGCTACATTAATTTAAAAAAAAAAAAAAACACCTATCTTCTGATGCTGTTGCTGATCGTATATTTCTTTGTTCATGCCTGCTGATTATCAGAAACGTAGAATTTGATGAATCTTCTGTTCTTAGAAGTAACTTCAATGGAAGATTATATTAAATAAAAAATTATCTGATCTGCGAATATTTTTTTACTCCTGATTTAAAAGTAGTTTGTTAAAGTGTAAACTTACAGCCTGACGTCAATCTGATATTTAAATTTTTTGGGAGCTAATTTAAGAAAATTGGTTTTAAAACTTATGTAATAAATAAATTTTAGGGTTCCAGATAGCCTATTCAAATTCTTTAATGTTTTTTTTTGCGTCTTTCTCAGAATTCCTGTCTACTGGGGCAGACTTTCCATATTTGAGTTTCCTGCTAACGGGTTTTTCTGACCTTCTCATTTTGAAATTAAAAAAAACCCATAAAACAAAACTCAAAAAGCGGTTAAAAAGTAATAATAGCTTTTCAATTTTATGAAGTAAGCTAAAGTAAGGGTTTTTTCTCTTTTTTAACCTCCGGGACCACCGTTAGGTATTGCTTTGAGGATGAGATGAATGAAATTGTTTATTTAATCTCCATTCAGCTAAAAAATTGCATAAGAATGCAGTTTGCAAAATAATTGCAGCCAAGAGAAGAAATTTTGATCATGCTTATGTAAAGTGAGTTTATTCAAGCATTTTCTACAGATGATGTCAAAAACCTAACTCTGCTTTTACATCTCTTACAGATATTTTTAATACTGATATTAAAGTGACAGATTTACATATAACGTAATTTTTTTTTAACAGAAACATATGGAATATGACTGTTGCTACATCAATTTATATTTTGCCATTTAAACAAACTTAACAATTCGATTACATACCAAGAGACAGCCAAATAACTCAGTAGACATTTCTATTTAAGTCTGTATGTAAAAATATAATAGGCTGTAATAAAATTCATCAAAAACGAAAGAAGTTGGTAAAATTCTGGAGAGATGAATATGACTAAAACATTGGCTGCAGTATTGGTTGCTTATGTCTTGTTTGAGCATTTACAAAGAGGCAACCTATTCTTCCCCATCTATGTAATCCACACTCTTTTCAGAGCAATAACTGTAAGCAGTGTTGCATAACTATTCCAGCGACAGCTAAGATGTGAAGAGGCCTCTGGCTGCCCATAACTTGGAATGGGTAAGTTGTCATGTTTGTGGATTTGCCCATCAAGTTGACAGAAATGACAGCAAGCAAGTAAGTAGACAGCACCCGTTATCTGAATCTTGGAACCAACTGTGTTTTGTTGCAGCTTCAGCATCACAATTGTAAGACTAGATTCCAGTGAGATCAGCAGAAAACCCAAGTGGGATAGAAATAAAGAGGACATCAAGAGGAGGATAGATTATCCTTCCACCTTCTACGACAAGGAAAGCCAGGCTAGTCAGATAGATGCACCCACCAGGTTACCTAAAATTATTTAATAACAATTTCTTGAAGATAGAGGCAGAGTTGGTAGCTCTGCCCTGTTAGTGAAGTTATTTGAAGAGAAGTGTGAAGAATTGTTAACATTTCTTGAAATCCCCAAAACATCTCTGTGGAGGTGCATAAAAGAGTAGTTCCAAGACTTGCTGTACTTATATCTTTTCTGCCTTACCAATGGATTTGAGATGCTGACCTTTAGGCATGCTGAAATTAAAGAAGTCATCATTAAAGAGACTGTTTCTGTACCTGTTCAACATGAAGTGGAAATTCTATGGAGAGGTGTTGAAAGATAACAGGAAGCCAGCTTAGCTCATAAACAGCTTGAGGTTATCTTTTCGAATAGGAAGGAGGGCTTCACAAAGACAAAGAGGTAAAGGAATACTTTTAAGTTGCACTTCAAGGCAAAATGTCTTAACTTTTTCTTAAGATTAAGAAAATCAAAGAGAGCAGGAGAAATTTAGTGATTATTGCAGATGACAAAGAGATTGTTTGGATAATTTCAAAGTCTCTGGATAGTAAAGAGATGGATTAGAAATGTAAAAGAAAGCCCTGTCATTGCGTATGACATAGATTGTCACCTGTTTGAGTAGGAAGTGATTTGTCTCGTTAGAGAGCAGAATACCAACTTGATTGGGGTGAGATTCAAGTCTGAATGCATGTTTTTATTTAAGTAGATGTGATCCCGATGGTATCACAGAGTCTTTGAGATTGGGCCTGGTCTCTTCAGCAAATTTTTACAGAAGGTAGATTATTTGACTTTTCTTCTTGTAGAGTTAAGGAGTACATTGATATACATAGGTGCTTCAAATTTTGCAGATTTGGATATAGGGAAAAATTTTGTCATTATGCTTCACTATGGCTGCAATTATGACTGTCCCAAAAGTCTGAGACTTCTACTAATGTAAACTGCATAAGGTTACACAAGGATTGTAGAAAATCTGTTGATAGTAAGGACTGTGGTTGTTATTTAAGGGCCATTGAGATACATTTCAATTCATGGCATGATTAGGTTTGGTCAGTTAAATGATCAGGGCAGCTATATTTCCTAGGTTGAATTAGGTAAAGATGGTGATAGGAGGAGCCTTGAAAATGTTGTTCTGCAACTCCCATATGTGGTTAAGCGTGATCAGGTTTTTTTTAATGGTTGGGAAATTTTTATAATGGATCTAACAGTATGTCTGCGGATCTGTGAAGGAAGTCAATAGACTGTATCTTCTTATGGCAGGTTTCTGATACTCATCATGTTGTTGTCAATGGTCTTGGTTTCTTTGTTGTTAGTTCATATTTTCAATACAGAAACCTCATTGAGTAACATTTGGTAAGATGAGGTAGGAGATTCTTGGTCTTATTGGCAACTGTCCTATTGTGTTAGGTCTGGTGTGAATCGCTGCTTTGGCACAGTGTGGTCATAGATGATAGTGGTGAACTAGTGAAAGGTTTCACTGCACAACATGGTCTGGAGAATGTTTCTAGTGAATTAACTGCATATGCTGGCATGTTAGACAGTAGGAGGTTATTTGGTGAAACAAATATAAATATTACTATTGGAAGTTGTATTCCTGGTAAGATTCATGCCTGGTCTGTGATTGATCTAGTTATCAACTAATTGTTTTTGAATTGCATGATGTTTATAGGTGTAATGGTCCTGTTCAGCAAAGGTGCTTCCTACACAGAAAAGCAAACTGGTCTAAGTTTGTTATTATCCTTTCTGCTACTCTCTGTGTCACAGGCTGAAGTCTAGATGATAGACAATTAAAGAGGGCCTGGGAGAGAAATCTTCTCTGGCTTTCATTGATGCTATTGAGAATTCAGTTCCCAGCTTTATGGGTCGACAGAGAATTGCTGCTTGGTGGACAGGGAGTTGTCTGTATTAAAGCAATCTGTAAACGGTTTCAGATGAGCTGCTCAACATGAGGGTGACCCTGATCTGCGAGGGTAATAGCAGCTGTCTATCATAGGCGTAGGTCTAAATAGTTTCATAAAGTTAGGACATCTAAGAGAGATTCTTGTAATTTTTTATTGGGGAGCATGGAAATAAAGATCCATGGGATATTGCATATACAGTCCTAGGGCATAAGCGTAAAAAACACACCTCTGCCAACTCTCTTGACCCAGGAAGATGTAGTTTCTGAGAAAGCTGAAATGTTGAATATTCTATTAAATGATCTTCTGCTGAATGTTGTTGAAACCAATGAAATTCGTATCATCTATGAGTTTGAAAAAAAGTTGCTGCTAACTTATGCTGTGATATTTTATCTTTGAGATTTTTTATCTCTGAGATTACAGAGGCTGAGATACATCACGTAAACTGCAGTTCTGGTAATAATAAAGCCCCAGGTTTTGATGGAATTACAGAAGAGCTCCTTGTTCATTCTGTCAGAATTTGTATTAGTACTCTGACCAGGATCTTTAATAGGATGCTCTTCCTTGTTTGTTGGAAAAAAGGTATTATTAAACTTCTAGTTTAATAGCTTCTATTTAAAGGCAGGAGACAGGGAAAAAATCGTAGCTCTTCTTACAAAACTCTGATGTTCCTGCCAGTAATTGGAAAGGTTTAGGAAAAGGTTTTTATATCTTTGTATTAATGGTACTTTGAATTCAAGGTTAATTATTGATGGATATCAATGATTTTCATTCAGGCAGGAGCACAGAAGATGCTATTCTCAAGCTTACAGACATTGCTTCCTCTAGTTAGTCTCAGTATGGTTTAGGTCTTTTTGGATATATCTGAGGTTTTTAATCATTTGTGGTGGTCCTCTGCCTTGTTTCAGCTTCAGAAGCATGACTGCGCAAAATGAGTTTAATGTACTATTCAGTTATTTCCGCAGCTGGGACACTGTTCTTAGAGATGGCGGATCAGAGGCAGAAAAGACACTACTCAAAGGTTTCCATAGGACAGTGTGTTAGGTCGTTTCCTCTGGGTTGTTGAATTCGACTCTTTTGATGTGGTTGAGATTACCTAGTTGCATCATTACTTATGCAGAAGATGGATTTCTGCTGGTTCAGCAAAAACCCATCAACCCAGCAGAAAGCCAGAAAGGTTTGAGGAGCGAGATTGAGTTCAGAACAGTCCAGGCTTATAAGATACTCCAGTTGTGCAGTCAACAGCATAAGATGGTGTTCAGCCCAAAGAAAACTACTATGATGTTGTTCAAGGGTTGATTAGCTTGTGTATCGATGGCAGGTCATTGAATTAGGTATGTCCTATTTCAGAAATATCTAGGCGTTACCCTTGATTAGAATTTTGATTCAAGAAGCAGCACTTTCAGTATGTCGTCAAGAAGGCATGTGATCTTTTCTTTGGTGTCCATACCAAATGGAAATTAAATTTTAGAACCATGCATATTTTTACAAAGGTGTTTGTAAAGTTATGATGCTGTATGCTGCATATGTCTGGGCTCACCAAATGAGGTATACATGTTATAGGAATATTGAGAGCCCAGCATCTCCTATTACTGTCAATGATTGGTGGCTACTGAACTGTCTCTTGCGAGCTGGTACTTGTTATTGCAGGTGTTAAACCTACTGATATCATTACCACTGAGCACCAATTACATTATGACACCACAAAAATTAGGCCAACTCATCTCTTGATGCATGCGAGAAATAGAGGACCAAGGATTCCATTCGTGGCAGATCAGGTGGAATGAATTGTCTGATGGCTGTTACATGCATGGTATTTTCTGGACATAAAAGGTTTACAAGTTGTTAGGTGGGTTTCCCCTAATTGGCATATTATTCAATTTATTTCTGGACATAATATGTGCATATGTGCTTTTAGGGATAAGTTGGCTAGGTTTGGTTTGACTGGCTCAGGTCTATATATAGAATGTGGAGTTGACGATAATGTACACCATACCTTGTAAGTCAATCCAAAGTTGATCATATTAGAATAGTAAGAGAACTTGCAAGAATTCTGATTTAGATTTACAAGTCAACAGGAAAGGAATATAGTTACTGTCTTCCTTAGGTTTTTGGTCCTGCAGAGGATAGCTGAAGGAGTTTGATGCTCTAATGGATAGAATAGCAACAATAATATATTATATCATTTGACAAAAATTTCTCTTGTAAAAATGTTATTTTTGGGTGGAGTTCAATATTAAAAAAAGCAACACTCAAGGAATTTTTTCACCTTAAGTGTTCAGCTGTTTTTGTTGAAGATGCAGTTGAGTTTTCATTATCAGTCTCATTGTCCGGATAACCATCAAATTCTATACAGCTATTGTCTGCACAATGATTGCATACAAAAGACAAATATTTTCTGGTGATCACTTCAATGGTAATATTTTTTTGCCAAACAACTTGATGTAACAGAAATCCACCATCAATAACATGTACTATATTTTCGGTAGTTGGTAAAGCTTCAGTGCTAGTGAACTGATGTAACAGTTGCAATTTAATGTTTTTTCTGAAGGAATTTTCTGTAAAAAGTGATAGCGGGAACGGAGCTGCACGTCCACTCGCCTCTGTTGTTTAGATCCTTCAGTACACAAAACTTTACGACTTAGATGTTTATAGCAATACTGTACAAAACAAAGTTTCAGGTCAAACAATGAAACACAGTTTCTTTTGTATTTTTTTTCATACAACTGAATGGTGTAAATTTTTGAATTTTTTAAAAAAATTTAAACAAATTATCAACAATTACTGAAAAATTCATTGTTGCAAGAATATTTTTTTTTTTTTTTTGCTTTGTATAGCATGTTTTTGAATTGTGATTATAATTTTTTTTTATTTTACCAAAAAAGTATATGTCAAACAAAAAAGAATGAGCACTGGCAGAACTCTGTACAATGATTTTTCTAAGTAGAATTAAAAAAAAAAAAGTTTCGAACTGGAAAAAACAAATATCTTGGAAACTTCTTGATTTTTTTTTATGTAAAGAAATTTGGGACTATTTACGACACAAAAAGGTATACTTTACATTAATTTTATTTTTATTTTACTGTATATTACGTTAAGAAAATTCTTTTATTTTTTTTGACTGATTGAAAAATCCATAAGAAATTATCCTACAATACCAGTATTGATATTAAAATTATCTAAAATAAATATTTAACTTTGCAGTTATTTGGCACGGTAGATTATATATATATATCTTAATTTTGTGGTCTGAAATTAAATGTTTCACTATGAAACTATAGAGTAAATAATATAGTTCTGAATATATATATAAATGGAATTTTTTCAGAATTTTTAAATTGTAAATATTCATTACACGCATTCAGGAAAAATGCAATCCCACTGTGTGCACAAGTGTAAACTGAAAATTTCTTTTACAAATTCACAATCTAAAACAGTTTTTTAAAAACTTTTTGTAGGCTCCAAATGACACAGTTATCAAAGTATAATAACAACTACTTGATTTATAAATATAATATTCAAAACTAGAGTTTTAAACACAAACTAGTCTCTATTGTCAGAATAATAAATTATCAATATGAAACATTTTTTTGGAATAATAGCATGTTTAAAGATGTATTTTTTTAATTTTTTTTTTGTTAATAAAAAGGTTTATGAGTTTTTTTAATGCCATATAGAATGTAAAAAAATGTGACTTGGCTACAAACACAGCCAGCATGTTCAAGACTCTTGAACTAATTGTTCAATACTCATTAGAAGGTATTAAGAATTGCAGCACATAAAACTGTAACAGTTATAAGGAAATAAAAAAAATTAATGCATACTATTAAAAAAAAGAATGCATTAATATCAACTTTAAAAAACATGAAAATTGTATCGGCTTTAATTTCTTAAACAAAAGTTTTTAATTTATTTAAAATATAATTACATATATAAATTTGAGTTTTCAATAATATGTCTAAATTGATTATGTAAATCAACACTTTTGATATCACCAATTTTATGTATTCTTTGAAACTGTTGATACCACTGAAATTTCTGAAATAATTTTGTTAACGGTTCAACGTTGATAGATGATGTAATCGATACAGAATGAATTATATAATAGTAGAGATATACTATACACGGCTGGTCTTTAACTTGACACCAACTCGCAACTGAAACAACAGCAAGTTAATAGCAATTTAAATAAAAAGAAATAAAAAAATAAAAACATCATTTAAATAGACAAAAATATAAAATAGCAATGGTTAAATAAACTTTCTTTTTTAGACTTAAATCTGAATAATAACAAGTCACAGTATGGAGGAATGATTATCTGACAATGCAATAACAAGTGTATCTAACTGAAAAATATATATGAGTTTTATCACTTAACTGGAAAGCTAGATTTTTCAAAAGTACTTTTTATATAGTGTGGCCGGGAAGTCATTGTATCTCCCGGCCAAATTAAAGTTAACGAAAAATATGTATTTAGAACATACGGTATTTTCACAGGGGTCGATTGGCAACATTTTTTTACAGTGTCTCACACACTCTGAGTAAAAGACAGTCGTGTTAAAATGACTGTCACAAGTAGTTACAGCATCAAGGGGCAGTTAGTAATAAGTTTATGAATTTACGAATGACAACTTATGAATCAAACAATGAAGTCAATTAGTGTTGTTTTGGTAATGCTTTAATAAGCTGCCACAAAAAGCAACAATGTTGGCTTGGGAAAAATGTGTATTTGAATTAGGCAGTGTTAAAGATAGGCCGCGAAGCAGATGAAAGTTAATGTGATTAGAAACGTGCTACTGTTGCAGTTTCCATTGAGCAATCCCCATTGAAATCAACTTGTAAATGGTTAGCTGAACTTTGTGTACTGCAGACAACACAAGAAAAGGACTTGAAAGTTGGGCAATTTCGTATGATGTTTATCAATGAACTATCAGATGCAGACATGGAATGTCATGCTGCATCCTACCAGGCTTTATTAGCAAAATTCCCTGCTGCAGTGCACCATGGAAAGGTACTTTTTATTGACTGATCTATCGCAATTTGTGTGCCACAAATGTGTTCTTTTGGGTGAAAGAAAACCCTTATTACATGACAAGAGATGGAAAGAAATCCACCACACATCATGATATCGGCTGGAATGACAGTTTGACATTTGTTTCGTCCTTATTTTTTTGGCGGGCCAGTGAATGCACAAACTTATTTAGAGATGTTGGAGGCATGGTTAATACCACAGCTTCAAGAGAAAGATCTCATGGAACGAGTATGGTTGCAGCAGGATGGAGTACCTGCACATTCTGCTACATCAGTCCATGAATTTCTGAATGGAAACTTTCCAGGGTATTGGATTGGCCACGGTACTCCAGCATCACCAGTTCCATTATTATGGCCACCACAAAGTTCTGATCTCACCACACCAGATAATTCATTATGGAGAATTGTCAAGCCACATGTATCTACATGTCACTACACCACAAATGAAGAATTCCATAGCGCTGTGAGGTACGCCTTTTGTAATGTAACACCAGAGATGCTCCTTTGTTGTATGTCACAGAGAATGTGGCGACATATAGAATTGTGCGTGCAACATTTGAGTGAACACACAAACCCACTGGACCATTAAGATTATTATCATGTATCAAGTGACTAAATAAAACAATTCATTATTATATCACATTTTTCATTTATAACTCATTAAAAATTTTTAGTTCCAACTTTAGGGAGTATGGTGACTTTTGACCACCGAGAAGTATAATTCTAGAAGTGTTCTTAGTTAATTGAGAGATGCCTTTTGATCACTTCAGCTTTGATTCCCAAGCATAACTACATTCAAAACTAAACAGTTAAATTACTAATACACTGACATAAAAAAGGGGAGAAATTTACATCAGATCAGATGTAGTAGGGGTTCAAATGAAATTTTCTTTTCAGTTATATTACATTAGATATTATTTCTGCATTAAAAATATAACTAAAATTTATTTTTAGATGCCATTTATAGCTAGTGAAGATCTAGGGACCAAAAGAAATCTTTCTCTTGGCGAGTTCTATTAGGCAATTCATTGATTTAACAATGATATTGACCCATATATACACAAAAGAAAATACTGAGTACATTACTTCATTACAAATAAATTTAATCAGCAAGTAAAACTACGAGTACAGAAAATCAATACATACCTGCAGCTGGAAATCCTGTTAATGAATTAGGGCATTCTAGCGATGGACAAAATGTACTATTCTTAAAAGACTTTGTTTTAAGACATCTTAAAAAAGAATTTTCAAGAACACTGCTATGATTTAAACTCTTATATTCATTGACTGACTTTGATGCAAGTATGATAACCTCTTTCGAGCAATTTAACCACGGTGTTATCTAAATCAAATTACAAAATATTAAAAACAAATTTGTATATTTCAAAAAATCAAATGTTTTATTTTATTAGTGATACAGTGGTTATGGAAATGAAGTAATTATTATTAATTATACAATAGTAGACATTATCTTCTGATAATTAAAAACCTTCTTTAAAACATTACATATTCAGTGTTCAGGATATATTTTAATTTAATTATAATTTTGTATATTTGATGTAACAATATATTTTTTTAAAGTATTTCTTATAAAAGCAATTAGGATAAGAATATTTACCAATAAAATAATAAAGAAGAGAATTTAACATTATAGTAATTCCTAACTCAGTCTAAAATATATATGAACAACTAACTCATACATAATTGACAATAACAGGTTAAATGTGAAGGTTAGCGATATAGAATATAAAATCAATCTAGTAAATGATCAATATTTCCTACTAAGCTAGTTGTTAAAAGAAATATATAAAGAGTTAAAAATTATAAAACAGTCTGTAGTTTGGGGTGGAGGTGATTATTTACGTGAATTGGAAATTACACATTCCTAACTGTAAAGAATAAAGTGAACACAGTGATGACCTTATCTAAAAGTTATTTACTGCTCTATGAGTATTACTCCAATAATATTGAATAACAAACTATCTAGAAGACAGGAGGTTTGTTATTCCCACATCAAAAAACAGGATTAGTTGTTCTGGGATAGTTGAGGTGGGTATTAATTAAGTATATAGAATTACAAAGTAGTTGGATATAAAAACCCATCCCATAAAAAGTGTCCATTGAATGCCTTGCGACTAAATAAAAGTGCATATTAGGTCAAATTAAATAGTACAAATACCAATAACTTTCTTTTCTGTGAACGTGTCCTATACCTTGGATTCAATCAATTTAAGGATCATTTCATTGTTTTACCTTAGGAATAATTAAATCTCTATTTAATTAATATCTAAATAATTTATAATAAATGATTAAGATATTATAGATTATTATTATTATAAATTATATTATAGATACATATAGATATCTAAAATATAATTAATATTATTATAATATATAATGATTTATTATTACATTTTATAATATAAATATATTATTTTATACATTGTATATAATTTATAATAATATAATATTATTATATTATAGATTATAAATAATTTAATAATAAATTAATGTAAATAATTTTAATCTCTAAAAAAAATATAGGACCTACTATAGATTAAGTCCAAGATGAATGAGCAAGATAAAATCCAATTCATATCTACCTTTGATGCCTTTTATACTCTTACAAATAAATCCTAAGGATTCTCAGATGAGACAATAATGTTTTTTTTTTTGGAATTAATATATTTAAATGAATTAAAAAGCTGCCTCTGTAAGTAATTTTTCAATAAAAAACAAAAATATCAATAATATTAATATAAATAAATAAATATTAATATATAATATTAATATATTCTTTAAATGTTTATTTACAATTTACAAGTCTGATTTCTTGTTTCTTATAGTTTTTAAAACCTTTCTTTTGAACAATAAAAAAGTTTTTTACGTGTTGTTAATTAACTTAAATCTTTTTTCAACTAGTTTTATTTCTGTGTAAATGTTTTGTGCATAACTATGGATTATTATTCACTTAGTAGTAGTACTTACACTTGTAATATAAAATAAATCAAACATTTTTTATGAATTTTTTTAAAAAATATGCAAGAAAATGGATTAAATTTAGCAAAATTAGTTAAAAAAAATTTGTTCCAGTCTTTCCAAGCTTAATGATGTAAGAACAAATAAAAATCTTAAGAAACTAAACCACGATGTTTAAATGTTTGGTTCAACATTTAAAAGGTGATTTTTTAGAAAATTAAGAACAACAATAATTTTTCATCCCAAAATGTGATTACTTTTTACAAATTTTAATAAAAAATAACTGTAAAGTTTTATTAAAATCCATTTGTCTATTCAAGTGTTTTAATTATATTAATTTAATTTAAACTCTGTAACGACAAACTAAACCAAATTTCTATAAACATTTTTCTTTTTTTAAATATATTGGTTTTTTAAACGTGAATTGACTAAATTATAAAATTACTTACTAAAAACTGTTGTACAAAATTTTATCATGATAATAAAAATTTTATTAAAAAGTACAATAATTTCAACACAAATAATGTTAAATACCAGCTCAAATAAATATCTTCAATTTCATTAGTTATTTAATTTAAAAAATATATATTTAATTAAGATGTTGAATTTTCAGCATGGAGCCCTCCACCCTATGTCACTTAATCTCACCTCTCCACTATCATTATAGTTTTAGCAATTTTGTTTTTCTTTTTTTTTTACTTATGTTAGTTTATAAATAGCTCTCTCCTTAACTGTTTTGTTTTCGTTTTGTACTTTTCTCCTTTGGTCTTTAGTCTCTTCTTCAAGGTTTTTTTGGACTGTTGCTTTTTATCAAATAGTTTTAAGTTGTTTCTTAATTCTCTTTTTATAAAGGCTGTTTTGATTCTTTAAATGTTTATTTACAACTTGTAAATAAACATAAAAAAATAAAAAAAAAACACGATAATTTTTGGGATGTGGCCCTCCCCCCATCCCGCCTAATCCCACTCCATGATCGTTATGGCTCTACCATTTCTGTTTTACTCTTCTTTTACTTATGTTAGTTTTTGTTTGTTTACAAATATCTTTTTCCTTAGATTACAGTAGTGTCAACTGTTTTAAGTTTTCATTTTGACTTTTACTGATTTGGTTTTTAGTTTCTTCTTTAAGCTTTTTAATCAGCTGCTTCTCTTATTTATGAAATATTTTACTTTAAGGTTGTTTCTTATTTCTCTTTTTATAAAGTTTCTTATGATTCTTTAAATGCTTATTTACAAATTGAAATAAATATAAAAAATAAAAAAACATGATAATTTTTGAGATGGGGCCCTCCACCACACGTAATCCTACCGCTCCTATATTGTTATGCTTCTACCATTTCTGTTTTAATTTTCTTTTCCTTATATTATGTTAATTTTCGTGTAATTTATAAATACCTTTTTCCTTAAATTATAGTGGTGTCAATGGTTTTCAGTTTCCTTTTTTTACTTTTTTCCTTTGGTTTTTAGTTTCTTCTTTACGCTTTATTAAACTGTTTTTAAACTTATTGCCTCTCTTTTATTTATGAAATACTTTAAGGTTGTTTCTTAGTTTTCTTTTAATAAACTCTTTTGGTTCTTTAAATGCTTATTTACAACTTGTAATTCCGATTTTTTGTTTATCTTGGTTTTAAAATCTTGTTTTGAACTGTTAAGAAGTGCTATTCTTTTTGTTAAATGTTGTTAATTAACTGATAAAATCTTTTTCGATGAGTCTTCTTTCTTGTTTTCTGTAAATTAAATTTTTATATTTAAATTGTCTTTTCCTTATTTGTGGCTTTTGTTTTCTTTATTTAATTGCAAAGTCTCTTATTTCTTTTTATGCAACCTGTAAGCTTTGTTAGGCTGAACTTGTATAAGTTTTCAGTTTTTAAGCGAAGTTAAACAGATCTAATCCTACCAGATATTTTGAATAAATTGAGTCTTAAAATAGGATGACATTGCTGTGGTACTGATTATACATTGTTAAAGAAAATTTCTAGCTAAACTTTCAATCATACGACCTCGTATATTGGAAGATCCAAATTTTATTTATTTTGTATGCTACACAGAAAAGAAAAGACTTTTAGTTCTATTTAAAACTTATAATACTATTTAAATTTTTTGGAACATCTATATTTCTCAACTCAAGAAATCATTTTTCATATTTTTGTTAGTAAATACACTACTGGATAGTTTAGTAATATATAGGAAGAATGTATCTCCCAGAATGATTTTCAGGCAAACACACATTCCTTTTATGACAAAATACTATAAGTATGCTAAGGAATCATTCACTAGGTTAAAAATTTTCCCTTGTTTGAACTAGATTCAAACAAATGAATATTGTATAAAAGAGCTAGCTGTGTACAATTAAACTATTCCATGCTTACATAATATTTCTAAAAATTAAATAAAATGAGTTAAATACTAACACAAGATAGCAGTTCATTAGCATAACAAATATCAACAACAGATACACATTTTAGTAATAATATTTTGTCATCTACTTTAAACAACTCTGCAGTAACACGTTTCTTTTTCAAATTATCATTATTTTCTATAGATTCTTCAACTGTGGCAATATGTTTTGAAGTTGTTGAAATTAAACTTGCTGTTGTAAATCCTATAAAGAAAAATCAAACAAAAAAATGCATAAACAAGAAAAAAAATTTATTCAAGAAAATTAAATAAAACAAATTAAGAATGCAATTCAGTATTTACATATCAATTATCATTTGTAACATACATAAATGCACAAAACGTAATTCATTTAATAAGACAAATGTATTTAAAAATTGAGTTAATTCAGTACAAGAAGTGATTTTATTTGTAAAGGTAATTAACAATAGTAAACTATATTTACTACTTTCTATATTTATATTTATTACTTTCTAGGAAAATAAATCAACTGGTTCATAATACAAATATGCTACTGTTGGAAGTTCAGTATCTGAAGTGTATTTATTATAATTTTACAAATTAATATTTTACCTTAAACCTTTCATAAAAAAAATATATATATATATAAATATACTTATTTAAACATACAAAGGTGTAATTAAGTTTATAAAATAAACAACACTGCCTGATTAAAGTAAGCAACTCTCAAACATCATTTATTTGAAATTAAACAACCATATAATAGAATAATTCATAATTTCATACGCAAAAACTGCATCAATTTTTTAAAAAAAATATTGAACGCCATAATTCAGACTAATTTTTTTTAGACAGGTAAAACCTAATGTAATATTTATATAATTTTCTTTTTTTTTAATAATTTTTCAATATATTTATTATTCAAATAGAAACATGTGACCGCCAGATTTTATCTCATAATATATTTTTATACATAGTTGAACTCAGAACCTTTCAAATGAAAAGCAGAGGTGCTACTACTTTGAGATACAGTTCGGTAGAGTGGTTTTATTATAAATAAAAATGTAACAATGATGATCATCATATTTAAGAACAACAAGGATTTTAAAATTTTTGGTTTTCATAGTTAGATGGTTTTACTGTTATATGAACCTAAAAATTATCAAAATTTGTTTGTTATAATTTAGGAATTGTTAGCTTATACGTATATAAGAATAGTACAATTTAAATGTTTACTATGTAGAATACATTTAAGAACTGAATAGTAAATTGGGAAAAAGTGGCTAACTCAAAAAAAAATTTTAAACAAAATGGAATAAGCAACAATGAGAAATAGTTTTGCAAAGCACAAATAACAACAGGAGAGTAGGTCAATTATTGTCAGATATATAATTTTCTAATGTAGGCATGGTTTTTTGTTTTAGTGTGTTTAGATTACTGTAGTAGTGCATTATTTAAATACACATTTAAAACATGAAGTAGTCAAAGAACAGCGCACATGAATAAAAGATTCCATTCTTAATTATCGTGGTATAAGACAAGCACACCTTAAAAGTGCATTTTATTAAATTTAAGGAAAATAAATATTTAATGATGCAACCTATATCTGTCTAATCAAACAGTGCATTATCAAACTAATGTCCATGGGAGAGAAGTAGTGTCACACCTTTTGTATGGAAACTCTTGTATTTGAATACCAATCACACATGGCATATTTCATACACTACAAAAAAATTTTGTCATTTTATACACCCAAGAACAGGTTCAAACTATGAGGTAAATTAATCATAAAAAAAGATTTCAAAATGATGTAAGCCCTTGTTCCCATGTTTGAATGATGGCCAGTAAATATCTACATCAATGCATCATCAGTAAATTGGACACTGCAATGGTTAATATTTAACAAAGAGTGGAAGCAAGAGACGTATCCTACCAATAAAATCTTTTCACTTACCACATTACATTTATAAAAATGTGTAAACAAAAAAGTAAATGCATTCTAAGAACTTTATTTGTATTAGCTTACCAATAATCTACTTTTGGAACATAGAAAAAAGTGAAAAGTAAATCTATTCCATCATTAATTTTTACCTCTACACATTAGAAGCAGCTGTAAATAAAGTCTTTGCAATTAACTGCAAATTTTGAGTTTACTTATATGTTGTTTAAAGTTCACAGTATACGAACATGATACAAATAAAATTCTAATAGTTTTCAAATTTTCTATGTTCAGGGTTCAGGATTAATATTATTGTATGATTTTATTTATAATAGGGCATGAAAACTGAAAACAATAAGTAATAAAAAAGAAAAGAAGGGAGCTGAAACATCGTACATTGTAGCAACACTATATTGCTGAGCCACATTCCTAGCAATGTAAAAAAAAGCAATAGTAAAAATCCTTTTGGCCAGAGCAAACAGTGTTCCTGTTTGTTCTTTGTTTTAAACATTTACCAACCTTTGTAACAAAAACTCTCATTGTGTTTCTGTTGAACAAAAATATTAGTGAAATCTACAAGGTTTTGTTATAATCAATATGCTTATTTGTTTAAGAAATAACCTAAGCTTATTAACTCTAACAAATCTCCTTCACAAATTTGTTAATTTTTACCATAGGAAATTATAGATTAAAATATTACTAGTGCCTGAAAAGAATCACTTCGCTACTTCATGTTTTTTTGTTATACACAGTTATATTACAACTGCTGCACTTTATAATTATGCAATATGATTTAATACATAACTTTTAACAATAACTGTTTAATAATTAATTATTTCATCAGCTAAACTGTCTTTTTCTTTCTTCCTAAATGGCATTTTGCAATGCACTACAAAAACGTCAATCGGCTCACTACTGCAGCATTTCTTTTAATTTTACACAAAAAAATATTCAAGTTCACAAACCACAAATATGAATTAGTGGAGACATGATATTTTTTCAGAAAAGTATATCCTAATTTTTTTTTTATCATCTTGCTTTGCTTTTTTCATGGTATGTTGAAAAGTGATTGCTACAATCAAATTTTCAAATTTATTGAAAATAGCATGTCCAACAGAATTATAATTGCAGAGTGGTAAGTGAAATGCTAAAAGCTGAAAATCAGTTTCATGAACTAGGGTCAAGTGTTTTGTATAAGCATAAATGTTTGCCAAACAATCAATATAGTTGTTATGGACATAAATTTTATGCAAATATCACAATTACGTATCAAAACATTCATAGAAGTTGTTTGTTTAAGAATGTAAAGCTGTTCTGTTAACATTTTAAACATATAAACAAGTCAAAATTCTTTTGTTACTTATGGTTAAACTATTATCCTAAAAACTTTAATCAGACTTATCAATATGATGAAAAAAAAAATAAAAACAAATAATAACCTTTAAGTAAACTTCAGTTGATTGTAAATCAGAATTTTAAGTATATAATTGGTAAAAATAACAATAAAAGTTTCTTAAGTAAAATAAAAAATGGATAATGCATCTTGTCAACTGCGATACCAAACAAGATGAGCATACTTCCCATAAAATGAACATTTTCAAACAAGTTTGAATTTCCTCTAAATTTTTTGAAACTGTTCTGCAAGTATTAACCTCTTCACGTGACAAAGCTTGACATAAAAACTTCTGTTCATCTGCTACATAAATTCATTAAATATGAAAGATTTAAGAATATTTATAAAATAGTTTAAAATATCTACTATAAATTAACATAAGCACAGAATCACTTACTTGAAGAAATATCATCGGTAGCAAATATCATTATATCATATGCCTCAATTTCTGTATCTCCTTCTTTAACATTAAATAAGGTAAAGACAGGCCTAAAAGTAAAATATATTAATTAATATCATTTGATAAATGACTAATAATTTTTAACATAAAAACCTTTTTTTAACTAACAGATGTGTGTTTACACATATAAATTAATAATACTAAATTTACATTTACACATAAATTAATAAATAAACAAAAGATAAAACTAGAGCGAATCTTTTGTTCATAAATGGAGAAATCCATATTACCAATAAGTAGGTGGAAAAATTATAATAGGTGTAAAAAACCTCAAAAGTTTTGTTAATGTACAATCATAAAACAACCATAAACAAGGTATCCTAGGCAAATGTATAATAACCATAACTATAGCTTCAAAAACACTAATTGATTTACAAAATCATATCTGGCATTTGTAAAATAGATATTATTTTTAGTTGCTAAATAAAATGTAGATGCTAATCCAGCTAATACTGAAAATAGCATAAAGTTGTGTATCACAATAATGATAACTAAGGTTGTTAAAGTAATTGCAAGTGAAATAGAAAGATATTTAACAGATATTTTTTGTTTATAATTTTGGAAATAGCAGCATTAAGTATTGCTCTTGGGAATCCATTATTAATGTAGTGGCCAGATGTACTGTCTCACAGTTAATTTTCTTAGACACTACAAATGGTTTATTAGTAACAAAAGATTTAATAACTCTTGGTGACATAAACATAGTGTCAACCATATATAGTTTAATGATTTAATAAATCTTTTATTCTGATAGGTACTTAATTAATACAGCACATCAGTTATAATTAGGGACCCCAGGTTACAGTAACTTTGAGAAAAAAAATAACTGCAAAATAAATCACGATTCAGAGGCCATTAATGAAAATTATTTGGGCACAATTATTTGTTCTTACTAAGATTTCAATTAGTTTATTAAATTAATATATAACTGACAAGACCCAGTGAACAGAAATTGTATAAAATAGTAAAAGTAACAACATTAATTTGTATTAGTCTTCGTTCTTAATTTAAAACAATGTTATTCCATAATCCATTTTGGGACTACTTTTTATTTTACATAATATATATTTAAATTTCATACTGAAGGTAAATCTGCAGTGAAATCATAAAGCATGGTGATGACAGTAAGTTAGTATAAGATTGTGACAATGAGCATATAAACAAACTTTAGACGATACTCCAAAAAATGTATAACTACCTCTGTAATATTACAATAGACATAAGTGTTGATAAAACACTTTTAATGAATCTTAATAGATTCGAGAATAGTCACTAAATTTTAAAAATACTTTGATAAATTCCACTATGTTGAACAAGTGAAAATAACATTTCCTAAAATTAAGAATGCACTTAATTAGACTTCAAGGAATATAAATTATACACAAATATCTTAACATATATTGACTTCTAAAATAAAATAACGTAAACTTAACGTTCATCGTAAACTTTTCACAGAATACACTAAGGGTAGAACAACCTAAGGGTTGGGTATTATTTTAAGGATCGGTGATAAAGCATAGTAACATAACCTTAAAATATAAACAGGAATGTTTTTTATGAATATAGTTAATTGGTAGAATCTTTTAAACGTACTTTTTCTCAACCATAGACTCTTCATTATCCTCAACTTCCTCAAAGCCATCCCAAAATGCTCTAGAAGGCTGCTGAATAATTTCACCAAAAAATGACGCCATGTTTACAACATAAAATAACAAGGATCACACTCTTACACTGACATTTAACAAACCTGCACGTCATATTCGGGCTCTTACCCGAACACCAGCGGAGCCTAACGAGTAATGATTTCCTCCAACGAGGTTAACCTAAATTGGGTACTATATTTTTAATCATCTTATAAAAAAATTACATTATTTAATACAGAGCTAGTAAAAAATTAATATATATTTTTTTTATTTTGATCGTTACATAACAATGCAAAAAAACTCACGTCGATAATGGGTAGATATGCTACTCTTTTCTTGTTTAGGTAATTACCTTTCAGATAATACTTAAGAGGATGAATGAGTATGATATGTATGAGTGTAAATGAAGTGTAGTCTTGAACAGTCTTAGTTAGACCATTCCTGAGATGTGTGGTTAATTGAAACCCAACCACCAAAGAAGATATGCTACTCTACTGATAATAAAATTATCAGTAGGGTTTATCTTGAAGAGAAATTGGTAAATCATTTGTTGAAAGACAATAGGTGTAGTTGATTCTTTATTGTATATGGTAAGATCAAAAACAAAATTTATGGGGTCAATTCTTCATGGAGGATATGAACAGTGGTAAGTTTGAAAAACAGAAGGTGTGTAAAAATTTTGAAGGTGCAGTAAACATCAGGTACAAATACACAGGTGCAGTATAATGTGGATGGCCCTCATACTTTTGCAAATTAAGATTCACAAGGATTGCATTAAAAGTTGGGTGATTCAGTTGTCCTTTAAAACAGGCAAAGTAAGATGCTAATAGCTGGTCCCATCTATCCCAAAGTGAAGGCTCATCGCAGTTAACAAGTAAGCTTATGACAGGGCTTGATCTAAGGTACCTGCAAACCGAAGGAAAGCACAATGTGCAGCATCCAGCATTTTAAGCGCAGTATGCTGCATTGAAGAGTAGGCGACTCAACCATAATCTAAATGGGAACAAACTAAGGAATAATAAAAACACAACATACATGACCGATCAGCTCCTCAGTTGGTGTTGCTAAGGAATCGCAGCATATCTATAAGTTTGGAACATTTTGTTTTTAATTGTTTGATGTGTTTGACCCAAGTAAGATGACTATAAAAAATAAATCTAAAAACTTAAAATCTGGAGAGATTTTAAGTTTTCTCAATGGAGGGGAGTTAGCTCTCCATTGAGAAATACTTTTGGAATAAATGGGTCCTGCAGGTGAAAAAAGACTACACATTTTGTTTTCTTAGGTGAAAAGGCCAAGCCAGTAACTTTGGACCAAGCTTCAAGGTGAGATATAGAGTTCTGTAGTAGTTTCTCTGCTGTGGCTTTGAACGGGATGTAATATAAATAGTAAAATTATCAACAAGAACATGAAACACTTGGCTGCACATGTTTAATAATACTGTTGATGGCTACAGCAAAAAGGTAGCACTTAATACACTTCCTTGAGGTACTCCATTTTCCAAGGTGACCCTACCCCATAAAGAATCCCCAACATGAACAAGAAAACTTTGGTCATTTAAGAAACCCCTAACAAAAGTAAGCATTTTGCCCTTGACTCCTCATTCATTAAGGGTGTTCATAATACTATGTCTCCAGACCTTGTCGTACGCCTTCCTGATATCAAAGAAGATAGCAACGAGGCACAGGCGGAGTAGGAGAGCGTTTTGAATAGCTGCTTCCAATAACATTAAATGGTCAATGAAAGATTGTCCTTGGCAGAAACCACATTGTTCTGGGAATGAAAGGCCATGTCTTTCTAAGGCTAAAAGGCTCTAAGGCAATGTCTCTCAGGCATATAAGTCTGCAGCTCTCCATTTTCTCCATGACTTTGCAAAAAACGCTTGTCAAAGTGATAAGGAGGTAGCTTGAGGGGCATGCTTTGTTGAACCAGGGTTGGGCATTTTTTGTTGAACAATGGGTTTGTCATGCCTGGTTTAAGTACGACAATGCTTCTGACAAGATGGGTGGGAAGACTTGTGCAGAGAATAAACCATTATGCATATACAATGATTTTATACTGCTGATTTAGGAAGGTGACAGCATACCGAGAACAATGTTTACAGGTCCAGAGGAGGTGTCATGTGTGTTTTTTAGTGCGTGTGACAACTCATTAAATACAAATGGAGCATTTAATTCGCCGACCAAATCAATGTTTAACGATAATATTTCCATCTGTATCTTGTATCACTTAACTTCTTTAATGGGTGATGAAGTGAGATACCGAATGGAAACAATCTGCCAAGTTATTTGCCACTGCAGAAGGTGATGAAAAGAGTTCTCCTTCATGAATGAGTCCGAGAATAGATTGTTTCAGTGATCCACAAATTGCATGAATCTTCTTCCACACAGTAGATGTGGGAGATGTGAGTTGGTGTCCATATATTTGATTTCTGACTTCCTCTTAACACCTATACCTGATGACACACCGCTCTAGTCTTACGGTACAAATTTAGATATTAATTTGTAGGCCTATATTTAAATTTGCACAGTGCCTGCCGTTGTTTCCTAATAGCGTTTTGGCAGTCATCATTCCACCAAGGAACAGAAGGATGTCTAGGGTTTCCAGATGTTTGTGGAATATATCTATTAGCATTTTCAAGTACCAGAGACGTAAAAGAGGTAAGTTGGTCAAGGGCGTCTGCACATCGTCATACTTTGATGGGAAGGCTTTATGGTTACTGTTCCAATCTGCTTTTTCAATAATCCATCTCCATGCTCTTTTGTTCACCCCATGGTCGATAGTCAACACCAAAAGATATAATAATTGGCCTGTGGTCACTGCCACAAAAGTTGTCACTAAGAGAACAATTAAGATGAGCGAGGGAGCAAAAATGGTAAGCATAAGAAGAGGTCGATGTTGGACAATGTAACAGACAATAACAACATAAATGTGCATGATCCATAATTCAGTAGACAGAAGTCTAAGTCTTCTCACTCTATCATATTTCTTCGAGAGCAGCAGAAAGATGAGCCCCATAAAATGTAGTCGGGATTAAAGTCTCCTACTATTAATGATGGCGTTGGAATCTGTGTGCGAAGATTTGATATGTCTAGAACATTGAACTCAGAGTTCAGTGAGAGATACAAATTGCAGATATACAGTTTAAAGGGGGCAAAGATTTTTACAGCAACAGCAGGAATGAGGGTAGCTAATTGTATCCTTGTAGCTGACACCTCATTCTGCATGAAGATAGCAACTACACCACTTTTTCTACTGTCTACGAGACAATCTTATCTCTCATAGAAATAGCCTTGGGTGTTACTGCATCTTTCTGTATAAGGTGCGTTTCTTGGAAGCAGATTAATAATGGTTCGTGGGCGCACATCAATACTCTAACATCCTCAATGCGGGATCAAAGACCTCAAACGTTTCACTGAATAATACTCATAAATAAAGGTACAGAATTACAGATAAATATATAAAAATTAGGTGTAAGTGATGAGGTTTTTATTTTATTTTTTTTAGTTTTTTATTTTTATTTTTGGAATTTTTAATTTTAAAAAACTTTGATGCCCTAGGGTCAGGTGGTTCCTCAACCATATTCTCCAGTATACAAGGTTATGGAGGGGGAGATTTTGAAAAATGGGAAGTTGTAGACAACATCCCTGATGGGATGCTTGTGTGGACTCCCATCAGGGGGAGCTTATTAGATGGTTATCACCAGCTGTATTTACTGCTGTTCATACAGGTAAAACTTTGGAAACAGGTAATTTAAGAGGGATCCCACTAATGTTAGTTTCATTAGCTGCAACTACCGACTTCTTATTCATCTTCGTTAGTTTCAAAATAGTTACAGTAAGTGAAGAAACCTGATAAGATAACATCTGAACAAGTTTTTTCAGCTCATTGCAGGATCTGCACTGTTGGTTATATACATTTGCAGGAGCTTTACTTGATGGTGCGGCGGTGAAAGAGACATCTGGTTTAACCAGGTTATGAGAGCTCAATGTTTTTTATATTCTCTTTGTGTGGCTGGAAATGATTAGTTTCTGCTCCGCACTGATTTTGAGAATTGTCTTCTCTTCATTAAAAGTTGGGCAATTTCGGAAATGAGCTGTTTATGATCCACTGCAGTTCACACATTTTTCATCTTGTTGGCATTTAGTGTCTTGGCATTTAGCGTATCTTCCTTGGCACATCGTGCAAATATCTCAGTTTTCAGGCAAGATGTTGTAGTGTGGCCATATGCTTAACATTTGAAACATCGCCATGACAGGTAACCAAATTTTACTTTTTGTGGTGGTACTGGAAGGTAGAAAGTCAAGGTAAGAGAACGTGTTGGTTCTTCCATTCTGCTCTGCTGTTTCATTATATGCTTCACTTCTACAACTTCTAGGGGATGAGCTGCAGAGGCTAGAGCCGTGGGGGTGCCAACCCCCAAATTGTTAAAGAGTAAGACTCCACATCGGGGTTTTGATGGTACTAGAATTGGAAACTGTGACTGTGACGTACTGGTCAGAGAGAATATCAGGATATTTAACAGTATGTCTAGTCTTAATTGTTATTCCTTACATTTTTGTTATACAAAAATAACAGTTTGTGAAGTGATCTTTCTGTTCTTTCCAAACAATTGGAATTGCAAATGCCTTGACGAATTCCATTCAATCAACCAATCAATGTTACACACATATGAATTGCAGCAAATATGAAAAGCCCAGGACTGTCCTGATCACCTATTTTACATCCAAAATACAGTTCATATGATTTTTATCAGTGGAGTTGTATTTCTCCTCTGAGACTTTAATGTTACCTCACCCCAAATATAGCAGAAACTGCCTGCACGATTAATGCAATTTCATGGCATTTTTATTAGAAAGTTCACTGCAATATACTCACAAATACATATTACAAAACTTTAAACATTTATACACACATTAATGTAGTATATGCACTGACTTTACAGGGAAAAATAAAAGTACAGATTGCTAGGAAAAGTAGCTGCAACACTAAATGCTTATACACACAACAGCTCGCACACAACTGGTGTAGTTAAGATTTTTCTTACCTAGTATGATACACTGTTTATTATTTACAGTATTATATCCAGCACTGAGTCACCAAAATAAAGTTCATGTATGCTGTACAATGTGTGACTAATGAGTACATTCATTACAGTTAGAAAAAAATATGACATGATCATATATGTATCATTTGTAATCATTTTAATTACCATGATAATAATAATTATAATACTTATTTCATGGCTATTTATCAACTTAACTGCTGCAATAAATAAAACAAACAAATAGATAATATTGTACCTGCGTTGTTCATGCAGACGTGCATTCTTGCTGGAAAATAGGGATTGCAATTACAAAAAATCTGAAGTTGATAGGGAAATTTTGATTTCATATTTAGAATCAGCGGCAAAAAATACATACAATTCAGCAAATATTGACCATATAACAAAATCATTGTTGACCAGTGTAATTCTGCAAGTCTTATATTAAAAAAATCTGATGTGAACACCACATTATACACCTATTAAATTACATTACACATCTTTTTTAAATGAAAAGTACATAAAATTTTATTTCATTAATAATTTCAGATATTTTTTCATAATTTCTTTTTTACTATTGTTATTGAAGGTATTATTTATTGTAAAACTTTTTTTACAATCAGAGGCTAATAATTATTAATAAACCAAATGTTTTAATTAAAAGAAAAAAGGAGATGAAGTCTGATTCGAATCTATGTGCCTTCCCCTTGCAAGATCCAAATATTTCATTAATTAAAATGTTATTTTCCAAAAAAAAAACAATTTTTTTTTGATTTTGAGCTTTTTTGGACACTTTTGGTCAGTCGATTGCAATCAAAAGTGGAGGTGCACAACTAGATGTTACAACAGTCCTAAATCCAAAATTTCAACATCCTATGGCTAATCGTTTCCGAGTTATGCAAGATACATATGTATGTACAGATGTCATGCCAAAACTAGTCAAAATGGATTTTGAGATCGTCAAATGGATATTTCCGTTGAAATCAGAAAACCGAATCACTTTGTACAAGGAAGTAAAAATGATTCAGTTTTTTTATGTTTTAAGTCACCTCCAGCATAAATTAAGCAAAATATTTCTCTAATATTCATTTACTTATGCAAAACGAAATTGATAATTGATATCAAAAATTAATAATAAGTTAAAAAAAACTTAATTGAAATTGAAAAAAAAATGGCAGCACTGGTGGATATTTTTAGTAAAATAAGTATAGCAGCCTTGGAAATGTTGCATTTTTCAGTGCGGCAGTCAACCAATTAAAATATTTTCTTTTCTAAATCTGTATTTTTCTCCTTCTAATATATTATCTTCAATCAGATAAAATTCTAACCCTGTTGAAAAGTTACATTAATGTAACCTATAAAAATAAATGTTGATGGAGGCAGGTTAAAAAGAAAAGAATGGAGATTTAAGTTTAAACTAATAAAAACCATTAAGCTATAAATTGTTTATTATTTGTCCAAAATTTTAATTTATAGATCAAGTATGAATGTAAACATTGTGCAATTAAGTGATACTTGATCTTCAACACTATTATATGTACAACACTACTTTGATATACTAATACAATAATTTGTTCCCAGTAGGGAGGAAAAGATAATTTTTGTTTTTTGTGTATATTCACTCATTATTCAGAAATAATTACAAATATTAAACAAATGTAAGTAATTTTCACTGATGAATGTTATATTGTCAGTGCTGGTAGTATTTGTAATATCTAAATTAAATAAAGTAGGCATTTGAATTAAAACAATTGAATATGTAATAGTAAGTTCAATCATCTGTAAAAAAAGCAAATTAATGAAATTATATTAGACTAAAGAAACAAACATAGTAAAAAGAAATGATATTTATGAATGAGTTGAATTTTTTTGTTAACTGAATCTAAACCATTTATTATTATGCATAACAAAATTACATATAAAATATAAATTTAATTTTGCTGTTTAGGCTTTGACAATCTTGCATTACTTTGAAAGTAAATTTTAATAAATAATTTACCAGAATCCAAAAAATCAAATTATTAAAAAATAGATGTTTTAGTAGAGAAATGTTACACTATCAGTACTGTATAATTTGTTTGTTAAGTGTCTTATCCAAATGGTTGTAGGAAGTCATAAAGAAAAACAATCATATAGAAAAACATTATGAATGTTATTCATAATCCTGAGTGCCTATAATAAAAAATTTTATGATTATCTGAAAATCATAAAATTCTTTATTAAAAATCATAAAGAATAACTGTAAATCATAAAAAATAATAATCATTCTATGCTGAAGTAGTTTTCTACTCCCTTCTTCACTGATCCTACATACTGTTATGATCAACAATAAGCCAAGCCCATTGAAATGTAGGTGATAAATAGTACATTTATTCTGGTTACCAGTGTACATCTGTAATGATTTCAATCCAATTACTCACATAGAAAGCAGCAAAACTGAGATTTTTATAACATTTTGATTTTTTTATAATTATAATTAGTGGGATTATATGTTGTACAAATATAAAAAGGGGGGGAAATCATCATCATTTCATTTATATGATTTTAAAGTGAAGCTATCAAGTTCTTAATTCCTTCCCTAGAATAATTATGATGTAGTTTTCAAACAGTCATAAGCAATGCTAATTCACCTCTTTAAGTTTACACCATCCAGGATAGATGGACCTCATCTGGAGATCCCGATTTTGAATCCCAGTCAGGCATGGTAGTTTCATACACTACAAAAATTGTCATTCATCTCATCCTCTGAAGTAATACGTAATGGTGGTCCCGGAGGTTAAAAAAAATGATAATATAAGTATGAAAGATGTCTGTGAAGCTGTT
This sequence comes from Lycorma delicatula, assembly GCF_047948215.1. Taxonomy (NCBI): domain Eukaryota; kingdom Metazoa; phylum Arthropoda; class Insecta; order Hemiptera; family Fulgoridae; genus Lycorma; species Lycorma delicatula. Next base: position 90,276,086 of record NC_134461.1, read on the forward strand.
TAACACTAACTGGTAATATTCTTATATGCATATAACAGAATTATTCTGAAAATGAAAGCAGTTATGGCATGATCAGAGGCATTTAAAGTAAAATTAAATATGCATGACTTTACTTTTTCTTTTCCAGCTTACCACATTAGGTCTTGAGTTTTTAGTATCTTTAACAGCAAACCTCCATCTGTTCAAGCAGTATGAATTAGTAACTTATTTGATACTCTTTAGGTGTTAAACATCATAAACGTAAATTTTACTGAAAGACAATGTAACAAAACAATATTAAAATTAAGTCTTCTCCTTATCATGGAATTAATCAGGTTGCTTTATGTTATTTATTTTAATTGTATAATAGTTCATGATTCCTATAACAATTTACAGAAAGAAATTAAAGAAGTGAGTCAAGGAATGACTGACTGAATCATTGTGTTTTTGCCACTTACCAAAGAAAATTTTGCTCGATCAAGTTTATAAATTCTATGATCAAATAATCTATTGTATAAATATTCAGCTTCTGCTTCAATTAATTCAAGCTGAAATTAAAAAATCAAATAATTTAGACAATAAACAATAACATAGTTATTAACATATTTATTAAGAATGGATTTATATTGTGTTCAAAAAATGATGGAACTTTGTGGAAGAATGTTTCTCTTTTTGTTGCAGGTTTAATTAAGGAAAAATAGGTTACATAATGCAGAGAGAATATTCATTTTCTTCCAATACATTAGATACACCAGTTATGACCAGATCCAGAATACCTACACATATTTTGTGTGTGGATAATGCATATCAGCTGCATAGACAAGAAGTGGGTGTTTCATGTGCAATTTCATGTAGGCAAATCTTCATGACATTCTTTCATGGCACAGTGAACAGTAAGCACTACATACAGATGGTGCAACAATTTGTAAACACTATACCTGCAGACTGGCTACATGCGATTTCAGCAGGACAATGATACAGCTCATACAGTCAATAACACTATGACTTTCTTGGATCAGTGTTTTCATGAACAAGTGTTTTCGAAGGGGTTATTGCCCCCTCAGTCTCTTATTTATCTCCGCTTGACTTTTTCTTGTGGGGATACCTTAAGGATGCCGCTTACAAAACTCATCCTCATACTATTTCCGAATTGCAGAGTGGAATTGAATGATGTGTCACTGTAATTCCTCAATAAATGTTACATGTGTTTAAGAGCATGCAACGTCATATTCAATTATATGAATCCTGTAATGGAGGCCCCTTTCAAAAACTATTGTAACTTACTCATTTTCCCATAAGGTTGTGTCACTTTTTGAGCACTATTAATTATTATTATAAATAATATTAATGTTAATGTTATTCCTTAACTAACTGAGATGTTAAATAAGATTTCTTTATTACATACCTCTTGACTACAAACAAATTGTTTAGGCAGTTTTTAAACAGGTCCCTCAACAATCACTAGGTATCTATGAGACTGCAGGCAGCTAGATAGGTAGGCCAGTTTTATAATGTTTGGATTCTGGTTCCCTAGAATGCTTATAAACCTTAAAGATACTGACTAAAAACACAATTGCAACTTTTGAAATACTCTGAAAATGTTAGAGGAAGGAAGGAGGTCTAGATTAAAATTTCTACAGCTATAGGAAGCAGTAAATAACAGGAATCTACTAGAATTAATAAGAAGCAAAAGATGAGGATATTATGGAAGATTACATTATTAATGGAACAAAAGGGTGGGATTACTTAAAAAAACATTAGCAGAAATAAAAAATGATAATAGTTACTAGATTTCAACAAGATAGAGAAATTTTAAAGTGATGTAATATGAATGTGATCAGAATTGCTTGTAGGAAAAGGAGCTGCATGTGTCTGTTAAAATAGACAACAGACCATTCAGTTTAAACAATCATTCACCTTTCATATAAACCAATCAAATTATACAAAATTCAAACATATTAAATTACCTGCATTTTAGTTGAAGGACACATATCACTAACTGATGTTGTTTTCAGAATTTTAATAATCTTCTTATTCTGAAAACAAAAATCAAATATAAATATCTTTTTACAAAAAGTTACTTTTTACTACAATCAGATTAAATATTATCCATGGTTGAGTTTAAGAATAAGAATCTCTCAAATGGATCCAGAATTTCATGAAGGATACATAAAACCTTTTAAAGTTTTGTTTGTGTGTTATATTTAAAAAATGTTTCAATACTTTGACAGGAAGAACTCAATGAAAAGACTGTTTTTAGAACTCCGAAAAGACTGTTTTTAGAACTCCTAAACACTTTGATTATGAAGTCTTAATTAATTAAATGGTATACATTTTTATTTTTTACATCTTTTATGTAGATGTGATACTTTGCAATCATAATTTGTAGAGATATAAGATAGTGTTGGCTCCATTATGAATTCGATATAATAAGCTGAAAATTATGAAAAAATAGAATAAATAAATAATGAAAATTATTATTGAAAAATAAACTCTAATTATGATTAGCCAGTTCTTTAGCATAATTTAAAAAAAATATTATTATATGGTGGCTGTAGCAGGATGTTGCCAAATTTATTTTGAGTTGCCAGTTGTTAAACTTGCTAAGAACCTATTTTTATACCCAAAAAGAATCTATCACAGCCCCTTTGTAGTTACATTTAATATGTAGTAATACTTCCTAAAAATTGTAATTTGCAGGGATCATCATAATTTATTTACTTTCTTGGATTATGAATTCAACTGTCTTCAAATATGAAGTATAAAAACAGTTTTTTCCTGATTTTCTCAAATAAAGTTTCAGGAAAATTTGTAAAGGAACTTATCAAGTTAGAATTTTACATAAAAAAAAGCTATTACTATTTTTTACTATTACTGTATTTCAGTAGTGTTGCTCCTAATCTGAATAAAGAAAGCTCTATTTCTTAAGGAAATGTTGGTAGGGTGGGTGCTGTTTGCAATTTGTTGGGATCCTTGGTTTTCCTTTGAGTGGAAATGTTTTGCATCAGTATCCTTTATGAATTTTAATATATAACTTCATAAATGCATCTTTACTGACACAAAGATATCTGATGAATATTTTCTGATGAAGAATCAAGATGTGAAAGCCAAGACATCTATATAATAGATAAATATCAGAATGCAAATGATCATTTATTTGCGTATACTCAAATATATTGCATTTTAAATTATCAGTGACCTTACAAATTGTTAATGATTTGCAATCATTTCTTTATTTAATAATAAATACATGCAATAATTAAAATTCAAAATAAAATTAAAAAATTACCTGATTTATTACATAATCACTAGAATATGTAATTAAGAAGAACAACGGTATTCCATAAATTCTAGAGAAAATTTCCAAAATAATTTTTTCAAATGTCTGTTCTAAATAGATTAATTTGTTAAACAAAATTAATGATTCGAAGAAATTTTTCAAAAAATGTAATGCTAAAATTGGTAAATAAAAATCAAAAAACAATCTACAAATACGACACAACTGACCATGTAATATTCTGATTTCTTCAATAATATGTTTAGAACACTTATTTCTTCTATTAAAATTAAATTTCTGTTTATATTGAATAAATTTTATTGTTTCTTTCAATGAGTCTGCCAGTTTCATAAATCTTATTGAAAATTCATAAAACATAACTACATACAATCCATTTACTAATAAAATCCAGTAAACAACATCAAATAAAACATTAATAATTTCAATAATTTTTTTACATAAATTCTGTTGTTTGTCAATGATTTCATAACAATACAAAGTCATTGAAATAAAAAACACAGCAATATTACTAATAATTATTGTTATATTAGGATATTTAGATCGTTTTGTATTCACACAATATTTTGACAAACCGTATTGAATATCATAGTTTTCAATCTGAATTAAGATTTTTAGGAATTTGTTATGATTAATTTCAAAAAAAATTAATGCAAGAACAGTACAAAATTTTTTCAAAAATTCAGGTAGAAATTTTAATCTAATATAGTTTAAAATACTGTAAAAGTTAATAGTAATTGCGAATAATGAAGTAAAATTGAATAATGTATATTTAAAGTTGTAAATGTCATTACTTAATATATTTTTAAAAGAGAAATAACCAAAAATTTTCATTAAAATCAAATAAGGAAGTATTATTTTATGAAATAATACTTCAGTATTCTTTACATAAGTATTATTGAACATATTGACAATGTACGTTTAAAAAAATAATTAACACTTTAAGTTTATTGTAATATATTTATAACAAACACTTAAATTAACTTCTTCAAAGAAATATGTATGAGTCCACATAAATTATTTGAGTTTTTATAATCTGTTCTGTACAAATTAATTAGTCTGGATTAAATTCAACAAACAAAATTTGAAAATAACTAATCAAAATATAATGTATAATTATGGTATTTTAAAATTATATATAAAGGAAAAATGACACTCAAGAAATAGTAATATTAAAATTTAAAGTATAACTGAGGATTTCAATATTAATGAAACAAATTCTAAGTAATAAATATTATGTACAACCTAAAGAGGACTAAGCTCTCTAGAGGTAATATAATGAATATCAGTATTTACTTCTCCAATGTAACTACAAAAGTGGCAGAAAAAGGGTTAAGTTATTAAAAATTAATTTTCCAAATTTTTCTATTTCAAACCTTTCTTTTGTTTATATACTTTCACTTAATGTATTACTTATTTTTTAATAATGAGTAACAATTACTAGCATGAAATTTATAAATTCAAAAAACAGTTAATTTATTTTTTGAAAAGAATGAACAACGACCAGATCATACTAATATTCCAAGTGTTCAACTTAAAATAAAATAAAATCGCATAACTTTATTGAGTGATCTTCTTAAACTCTTCACTAATCTATTATAAAATGCTAACAGCATAATTAATTAAAAAAATATTGTAATTTTAAGTAATTTAATTTTAATAAATAGCTTGTCCAAGAAATATTTAATTTATTATTAGTAAAGATTTTAATAAGAATAATTAATATTTTGAAGATAAAGATTTTCTCATTTACTAATTGAACTTAATATTTAATGCCTTTAATCATATTGCTAATGTAAAATAATAAGTAATTTTATTAAAACACAAATCGATTTAAAATAAGTTATTATTAGCTTAAATTAATTGTTTTCTTTGTTTTTTTTTTTGTAGACAATTCAAAAGAAAAAATCTATAAATCTATTTCAATGATTCTAAATTTTTTAAAGCTGATTTTTTGAATGTAGAAGTTTTAGGGAATCTTTTAAAAGTAAAGATAGATGCATTAGCTTCCAAAACTCTAATTTTCATTACTTTTAAAATTTCAGTAATAAAAATAAAACAGCTGAGAACCTCAATGGCTTATTTTGTAGTATATCTAAAAGTCACTTTTGATGTTACTTGTTTAATGCACTACAAGTATCTGACTTTTTCTGGCAATATGAAAAGTAAAAACTTGATCTGTTCAGGCAACTGAGCCAGTGATCAGTGATACCCCTCTTTGGTCATTGAAAATTAAACAGTAAAAAATAAAATAATTTTTCTTACTGTAAAATCAACTAAAATATTACATTCGGAGCATTTCATCACTATACTACTTAAGGTTGTAGGAAAAAATCTCATTTAAAAAATCAAGGTAGGATTTCAGAATAAAAAAATTCTTTTAGTGGTATCAGCAGAATGAAACTTAATTTCATTGATTAGTAATTATCACAGACTTTCATAAATAGAAGTGCTCATAAATCTTTTACAAACCAATAAAAATTAAAAAAAATGATTAATGTTAAGTAGTTATCAATCATTATATACAGGGAGCTTAACTAAAAAATATATACAGGAGTAAATATAAATTAAAAAAGTAATCAATACACTACAAAAAAATTCTCATTTTTTATGAAATTTAATTTTTCATATACATTTTTACTCCATGCTTAGTAATAATACTTTTACAGAGATATCTGCTTCATGAGAAAGTTTCATATGCAAGTTAAAAACAAAAGTAAAATTAAAAAGATAGTGAGATAATTTTACCATCTCAATAAATAACTGATGTAAATTAAACTAATCATTAGAATATTATTTTATCATATTGTTACATATAATTTTTATTATTTCTGTATTGAATTTTCTGATTTATCAATTTTCTCTTTCCTTAGTTCTTATGAAGCTGAAATCTCTGCAAAAATGTCAAACACAGAGAAAAAAAAAGTTTACTAGATATTTATTACCTGTATTTATGACATAAAAATAAAAGCAACTGTTGACTAAAAATTATACAGTATCTTGTAAGGAATTTGAAAGTAAAAAGTCAGCTTAAAAATAATAAAACCATTTAAGCTTTCCACTCAGACTAGTCTGAGAGAGTTATTTTCACCATATAAACCCTATTAGAAATACTTTTTTTGAAGTTATTTTGCAGGTAATACTAATTTACCTACTAACAAAAAAGTGTATATATATATATATATATATATATATACATTCCTTTTCTAACACTTACCTTCACTAATTCACTAATATCTCTGATGACTGTTTAACAGTTAAATTATGTTTAGTTGTTTGACTTTAACTTGTTTATAAACACTTTTTGAGCATTTTCTACTTTAAATTTATTTTGCATACACCCTTTCTTTGTATTAAATCTTCATGAACAAAAATTATAAAAAACTGATACAGTATATTTTGGTGCGATAAAATATAGATCTATCCAACAAAAATCAGATAAATATCTATAGGAAGTAATATATGCTGTGATAATATAATTTAAGATCAAAATGATTAATTATGAAAATAATATATATATATATATATATATATATATATATATATATATATATATATTATTTTTTTTAAAGTCAATTTTAAGACTTATATTCCTCTGTACTATTATACAAATATAAATAAATAACTTGATCCACCAAGTACAGAAAAAAATTTTAGGTAGGTTGACACCTTATATATATATATATATATATATATATACACAAGAGTACATGTTGCCTGTTATATTATATTAACACTGTAATATAATATTAGCTGGCCAAACCACAAACACATATTCATTCTTTTTTAACATATTTATCATTTTAACTTTTAATTTGATTTTAAATTTAAAATGAAAAAAAAATTTTAATTTTAATTCTATTTTGATTTGAATTGATTTTAAAGTTTATATCCAAAGTTTTAACAAATTTTGTTTTATTGTATTTATCAAGATTTTATTTTGTTAATGTTGTGTATTTATAATATGTAATTTTACATGAACAATTAAATGATTGGATCAACTGAAGATGCGAGAAAATCGTGAAAGTACTCTTGTGTATATATAATGATATAAGGTAAGTGTCATCCTACCTAATTTTATTTTATCTGTACTTGGTCGATCAAATTATATATATATATATATACACACATTATAAGCAGGATGGGGGGAAAAAATTGTAGCGGTTTTGCTAAGTAAAATACCTGAATGTGCCAAGTAGAATATCTTTATTTGCTTGGCAAATTAAAAAAGGACTTAGACTCATTTAGATTTTCCATAATCAATTTAAATACAATGGTAAACAAATAAGTAATATATTTACCAAATGGATGTAAGCCATATTCCAATCAGTATTAGTTATTAAAGAGAGAAATTTCTTTAACCTCTTGACTCAAATTCATAAAATGTCTATCATTTTTAAATAAATAATAATTCTATAAGTTAATGGTTTAATGTAAGTTATTGAGTTCTTCCTCTTTTTTATTAATACTTTCCTTTCTTAAAATGAATGACTGACTACATAAGCTTGATGGTTACTGATAGTAATATTAAGGACAACTTTTAGTATACAAATAATACCATGCCTGAATAAGATTTGAACCTGGGATCTTCTGAATTAAAAGTTGAGATGCTATTACTCCAAACCAGAAGTCTGCCAATGTTGAAGGTAATTAATACCATTATTGATGCCAAATTGAATTTCAGAGTATAGTAATTAATGATGATATAATAACTGTCATTTTATTTCATGAGCAAATTAAAAGACAAAAACAGAATAACAAAAATTTAAAGAATGAATATGAGGCAATACTAATAGATAATTAGTGTAAACAAGTGTTCAGGCAATTATCTAATTATAAGTTGGTTCTGAGATGGATTTATGTTTATTACACAAAATCAACTCACAACAGAAATTATGCAGCAATGCTAGTTGACTGTACATATTCAGCATAAAAAGGTTCAGCCCATTAACCAACAACAGCAAGAATGCTATATGCCTTGTGTTAAATTTCAAGGTTGATGCAGTTTTTGTCTCTTTGGTAGCTTAGCATTCAAAAGTTATATTTATGGATAACACTAATGCATCTATATCTTCCCCAGCTACACCAGATAACCATGAGGGCAAATGCCCTTGTTAAGAAACTGCCATGTTATTGTTGAGCCTCATGTAATACTAAATCTTTCCAAAGGTAGTTGTGTGTTTACAAAAAAAAGGTTACCAAAACTTCACTGAGATTAAAGTAAGAAATCTTTTAATAAGTGAAAATATATTCAAGAAAAGCCAAAACATCTGATACAGACAAAAACGTCAGATCTCCAGAACAGAATGTATATCTCAAGCCACAAATGTTGGTTGATCAGCGACTGTAGCATGAACCCGTTGGAACCATTATATGTTTTCATATTTTGTATTTTTTTTGGCCTGTATTATTATCCCTGCCTACAACAATAGCCCAATCCAGGAATTCCTGGCAGTGGTTATTTACTCTCATATAGTGGTAAAATAATCATAAAATTAAAAAAAAAACAGCAATATTTTAATCTATAATTAAAAAACATGCAATAAATAAAAGATCCTTTTTCAATTTTTGTGGAAAGAGGTGAATTTTGGGGTAAATATTTTTAAATGCTAAAATAAGCATGTATGCATGTACTGAGCTTAATAAAAGGAGGAATTATATCTACAACATTTTGAAAAAATTGACCCTAAAGAAATACCCCACTGGAGATATTGACCCCACACTTTTATCAACAAATTGTACGATATACACAAGTCTCTATGCCAGATTCCATCAAAATCTTTTCATCCAGTTAAAAGTTAAGCTTCAAACTTAGCAACTCACATACAGTTGGGGGTTGGTAACGTTTGTGTACCAAACATTAACATGTTTGAATACCAAAAAATTGGGGGTTGGTAATGTTTGTGTACCAAACATTACCAACCCCCAATTTTTTTGTTTTTTTGTTCCTGGTCATGAAACACTAAGAAATGCAAAAACACCCATACCCTGTTTATTGACCGTTTACTGTATTTTCCTTCTTGCAGCATAGCTCTAGAGTGATGATGCTAGCACAGTAAAAGTAAAATAAGTTTTATATATATGAAAGCCAAACATATGGTAACTGTCACATGTAAGAACTACTTTCTTCTTCACAAGAAAAAAGTAAAAATTTCTACTGTAATAAACTTATTCAAATTTTGTTTTACAAAAATAAAACAAAGATTAATAAAACAATGTTCTAATGTTACTTTGAAAATGGAAATTTCCTGCAAGAAATGAACTTTTAACTGTTGTTAAGAATGATAAAAAACTGACGTTTTCAACTCAAATTCTTAAAATAAGGCTGTTTAAAAATCCTGTTAGTTTTAAACATGAATTGTTTTACATGAAAAATTTTATATCAGAAAGTTACATCTAAGGTAGGATAGAAGCAAAAAAATGGTGTGATTCAAAATACCTCAGGGAAAGGTTATCCCCCAGTAAAAAATACCTTAATGTTTTAAATAAATTTCTTGCTTTTGAAAACTGGGTTTAAAAACAATAATACAAATTTTGTATATGATGCTTCTGCAGTATAATTTTTCTGTTAGACTCACCTTTGCCACACCCCTAGTTGACTGTGACCACTGTATTCAAAGGATTTCGTAGAAGTAATGGAAAATGTAAATAATAACATACTTTTACAGAGCTTAAAAAATCAACACTCGCCATAAATTTTTAAAATATCAGGAAGTTGTAATATGATTTCAGTTTGAATTAACCATTCAGAATCTAAAGTCATGAGTTCAGAATACAAAATGTCACAACAAATGGAAAGCAGATTAAGTAGAATATAAACTGAAAATGATTGATTGTATAATAAACAGAGAAACTAAAACAAGTTTGTCATGCGAGTATGGTGCCCAGAAGAAACAATTAGAGGGATGAAAAAACTGGATGAACTAAGAAATTTTATGGACACAGTTTAAAGTGAAATTGGACTGCAAAGAAAAAGCTAAATTAGGCAAAGATACATCTATATATAGATCTTGATGAGTGTTTATTCAGGAAGTTTTTAATAAAATGAAGTGAAGAGACCACTGTTTTAATTGGTCTCAGAGCTCAAGCTGTGAAGTTTTATAAAGATTTGAATTGCTGGTTTTTGTGATGGAACTCTCGTTACGGTTCAAATCAAACCAGCATTGAGGGAGAAGCTCGGTCATGTGAAAGTGAATCTACAGATCATTTTCCTCAAGAAGATAATGGCGAAGATGAGAGTAGTGAAAATGAGGAGGAGAAAGACATTCTGGGTGTTTGTGAAGTGGTAACTCACATAAACAAGGTAATTTCGTGTATGGAGTGGGAAAATGAATCAAACAGCATTCATCTCTTTGATCTTCCTACAATTAAACAATATGCAGAGTCAAACAATTAGTCCATCAAACAAAACTTACTAATTTTTTTAAAACAGTACAAAAAATTAGGTGTGCAGTGTAATCTAAACTGAGATCAGTTACAGAGCTGGAATAAATTCATTAACTGATGATTAATTTGTTTGAAGTACTGTATTTTATATTACTGTATAATATTGCAATTTATTAGTGCATGAAGGTTTCCTCTTCCAGCTCTGCAAGATCAAAATTAGCTGTAAAAGCTGTTATTCTATTTACATGTATATTAATTTAAGAAAAATGTGATAAAAAAACTAAAGATTACCTTTTATGAAAAATTATGCTTACAATAAGATTTTTCCCACAAATATCACCATAAGCTTTTTACGTCAAATCAGTTGTTAAAAAAAGATGCAGCTGTTTCTAACATTTTCTACAAATTAGTTTATCAATATTTTACTTTAAAATAATGAATGACAAACACATATTGCTAAAATTAATAATTTTATTAATTAGAAAATAAAGTTTATGTTACTACAAGCCATGAGAATAACAAAAGGTATAAAACAGTAACTAATAAGGGTAAATTAATTTACACTACTGCAAGACAGTAACTTTTTATCCAATAAATCAAGACTCTATAAAAATAATCATTATAAAAAATTAATTAAGTCAATTTATAAATAATTTAAAAAATGTAGTTTTATAACAAAATGTAAAAATTAAAACAATATAAAATTACAGAAAACTTTAATAACAAGTGCGATAAATTTTATAACAATCTCTTTTTAACAAATTATATAAAAATTATATTATCACAAAGAAAAACATCACATTGTGTTATATTTTTATTATATATATATATTTACACAGAACACTGCCAATTATCTGACCTGGAATTATTTCACATTCCCTGTCATCCAAAATGACAGAAGCAGGTATGTTTATCACAACTTGATGATTGTCCAAGTAAAAATATTTCTTAACTGATGTATCTTATTTATGCTTAATTAATGATTGAACATGTTATCGGTAGAAGATCAGGTAGCCAAATATGTTGTTGAAGGTAAAAATGTAAAGGTTTAGAACAAGGATATAAGGAAAAAATGATTTTAAGAAGCTGAAAAAATTTATTTGGCATTGACTTATTAATTAACTGAGCAGTTAGAGAAGTTATAGCTTCAAACTTTGATGTTGATACCCCCTTCCACAATAAAAAGGCACAAGAAAGAAAGTAACATAATTTTAATCCTTGATATAGGTATTTTAGGTGCATGAATGTAGCAGTTAATGACATCCTAATATAAGTGCAAGTCAGTTCAAAAAATGGTATTGTTAATTTCAAGAACAAGATCTCATTTAACAGTCCTACAAAAAAAAAAGAATGAAGTAGTTTGCTGTTGTCTTCTTCAATGAGGGCAATACACTGTGACAAATCAGCATGCCATGCTCTTATTTGCGAGATGGTATTTAGTTCAATAAGCAACACCTTTACTTTGTACAAGACACAACACAAAAACTGGCTGAAGGGTGAACATCATTACTCTCAGGAAAGTAACACATAAGGACAAACATCAGCTTACAATGGAGTTCATTGATGCTGCTCTTTTGTAAGGTAGTAGAAGGAAGGGTTCCACGACTTTAAATCCAAAATGGAATTTTACAAGTTTACTCCATTTAAACATTTTCAAGTGGTTCATCTAGCTTATTTGCTTATCTACAGTCACATCAGCACAGCAGCTGTATGATGAATATTTCAGTCTCATAATCATTAATCATCATTAATGCAGATGATTTTTTTAAAATTTTGAAGCAGTCTTCTACGGACCATAACAATATCATTTTTTTTTTACTTCTTTTCTATATTTTCTTCATTTCCTTGGAGTGCATTTGTTTTTCTTATTCTGTTCATGTTATTATATAGATGAACTTTTATTATATAATATTTATATGAATCTAAAAAAAAAATCTATATTAATTTAATGTTTAGTGATTATTTTATTTGAATAAAACAATTATTAATCTGATAAACAGATTATACTTTATAAAATGTTAAAACATTTAAATAAATTTATTTTACTTTTCAATTTGTCAGATATAATATGAAAATATTATGTTTTTCTTGTATAATTATTGTCCTATAGATATTAGGAGGCAAGCGGCAAGTTGAAAATTATAATAAATAAATTTATATACTTAAATTTCTTAAAATAGAATCTGTTTGTTATGTATTTGTTGATCCTTCATTGCCCACGTGACCCTTATTCCAACATGTTCATAAAGACGTTTAGGTTACTGAAAGTTATATTCAAATAAAGTAATAATCAGCAAACATGAAATCTGTATAGTTTTCTGCAGATTCTTTTAATTATTATTATTAAAATATTTGCACTAGTGTATCTGTAAGAAAAAAGTAAAAGTTTAAAAAAATGATACTTAAGCTTAGAACCTCTTGATTATGAGACTAGAATGCCCACCACTTGGCTACTGCCACTGCTGTGACTGTAGATAAGCTAATTCCTGAATCACTTAAAAATCTTTGAATGGAGTTTACTCCAAAATGGAGACAAGTTGAAACCTGCCCTTTTAGATTTAAAGGAGAAATCCCCCTCGATACCACTCTGGAAAAGGGTGAAAATAAACTCTATACTACGCTGAGTGTCTTCCCTTGTCAGAACAAATACATCTTGCAACTTAACCTGAGAAAGACCGGGACAGATAATGTAGAACACCAAGTTATGTACCTCATAACTGTTGTTATAACAACAACAACATGTAACCTCTTAACTCAACAGTGGATAATTTTAACTTGTGTGCTGTAATTACCAGATCAGATTCTCCACACTACTGTAATTATTCCATTTTTATAAGCTTACAGTATATCTTAACAATATATAAACATATATATATATATATATATATATATATAAATTCTGTAGAAATTTTATTTTTTATGATTGAAATTTCTGTATTATTGGTTAATTAACATCACATTGCTTTGATTTATACTGTATTATTGCTTTATTTATAAAATATATTTATATGTAAAAATAAATAATATACTATAAATTTAAAAATACATTCTATCTTAAATACATTCTATCTTAAATGCATAACATTTTATGAGTAAAAAAATACAATTAGATTTGTTTAAGACAAACAATATAATTTGTTACATATTTATTTATAAGACACTTCTAATAAACGTTAAATATGTACTAACTATTACTTGTTAAGTTCTAATTTTACATGAGATAATAATGCATAGCTAAATTTCATCTAACAATGGAGTATAGATGACTCTTTACTTTAACTTGTATGTAAATTGATAAAATTTGATATCACTGAAAAAATTATACTACTGAATTGTAAATCATTACAACTTTTATAACAACTTTTAATAAATTTCTTTATTAATCACTTTAGATCTTTATTTTTTTAGTTAATATTTTTTTCTAGAAAAAATTTTGAAACTTTTAGTTTCAGAAAAGAATTAGATTTACAATACAAGCTTACAATTTTAAATTCTATACATAAACCATCCTAAAGTAATATTAAATATTATCATTATTTTACAGTTTGACAAAAAAAAAAAAATTATCAACTTACATCCTGAATTCATTTTAAATTTTGTTACAATACTACAAAATTTAACTAAACTGCTGCAGAAGTAAAAAAAGAAGAAAATGTATATGACAAATATATCAATATATGCAAATGAATGAATCTTGAATTCCTGTAAGACAGGATTAAATTAAATAGAAAGTAAAGAGGTGAAATGAAGTTTCTTTGTTTTGTTAATTAAAAACCATATATGAAAGAATATTCTGTAAAATAATTATATTTAGAAGTTAAGTGGAAAAGAAAATTAAGACTGTTAGAAAGATAGATAGAAGAATGGAGACACAGGCTCCCAAAACTATGTGTTATTGTTTATAATGAATAGGAGCAGAAAAAAAATATTGATAATTTTTTTTTTGAGGTCAAAATGTTTTCTATCTCATGAAATTAGACAAAGGTAGTATTATTTAATAATAAAACATTCTCTGTAAAAATATTATCTCTCTGAAAGATTACATTTCAAAATTTATATATAACGATTATAACATATAAAAGTAAATGCTAGATTTACCTAATTTTAAAGTTACTGTAGATAACTAACCATAAAACTTAACATACATTTAATGTCCCAGTAACAGATATCTAATTAAAAGTTGAAATCAAACTTAAGCAACATTCTTGAAATTTTCAATATATTTTTCAATCCAAATCGTGTAAAAGTACTAGCATTATTTTTACTAGTTGTTTAAAAGATTAGATGTATAGTAAAATAAGACAATGATGGTTATGTATTTTTAGCACACACAGAAATCATATAAATAGCTCTTAGATTGCAACTACTATTATTATAATACACAACCAAAAACTGATATTAATGCTGTTGAGCTACAAAGCTGTTAATCAATAGTAAATTATGGATATTGTTTCTATCATAATATATACTATCATCTTAGAAAAAATTATACTATCTCTACAGAGTACGGAAATATGGCACCAAAATTAAATAAATACAAATACTAAATCTATAGTTTTTATGATAACTAAATTCAAATAAATGAAGTAAAAAATACTGTTTTATATTTCATTTTATAATAAATACTGTAATATAAAATACCAAATACTGAAAAATATTTATATAAAGTATCTTTTCTAAAATAAATTTATTTTTTTATAAATTTATGTTTTTAGGAAATTTCATAGAATACAATAAACAGATTTCAAATATTGAGCTTGCTACTAAAGGACAAAAACAATTTTTCCAAATTAAATTTTTTATGAAATTTATTCTTTTTCATTTCTAGTTTAAATTACTTTTAGACGTAAATAACCAAAGCTATTGGAAGGATTTCTAGACCAATAGACAATAGCAGATGTTATCCATCATAAAACACTTTAGTTATACAAAAACTGCATTACTAACGCATTACTATAATAATCTTGTGAAATTGTTTCACAAGAAAAAAACAATATTTGTAAACTATGACTTTCAGTAACTATATTTCACTTTCAACAAAATTTCAGGAAATTGACAATTTAACTAGATATTGTGTTTAAACAACATTTAATGAAATCTTTGATTTTCTAGTACAATTAATGATTATTATAAACATACTCTTACATTAGTAACAAAACTAATTGTTAGTAGTTTCTGCCATAAGTAATTAATTATCAAAACAAGCAAAGCATTCCATCTGAGGCTCAATAGAGAAATTAAGAAATGGAAAGGTTTCCTGCAGCCTTCTTCACTGCACCAAATATAGTACTGTAAATCATGCATGCTGAGGTTATTGAAACTCAGATTTCATTCAGTTCTACTACTGACACATTAAAAATCATAAGAAAGACTGTGACAGATAGTTGTAATTACAAATTAATGAATCCCTTTTTTGTGGAAAAAATAAATTATGCACACTTATCTTCATTCAGTATTAGGAAGTAATAATACACTTGATAAAAACTTAGGCTATGAATTTTAAGGGTTACTTTAGTCTAAAATACTCTCTATTTACTTCTGTCACTGTGTTTTACTATAAAAGTACACTATGGCACAATAAATTCAGCTGTTAACTGCTTTAATAAAATTTTGTAGACTGAACAAAGAACACATTTTATAATGAGCTAATTATACCCTACTTAAGAAGCGTTAAAACTATTTTTAGAACTGACTTATTGTCTTTAAAAATTAAAGAAATTTTTGATGAATAATAAAGAGTACAACAATGCAAGTATATATTAATACTGTAAAACCTCACCAATAATACTAAGCAAATAAATCAGGAACATTAATTTCAGGGACTAATATTTCTTGAAAATTGCATGAATTTAATTTATTGTATTGTACTATTAAATTTTAATCAAAAAAATTTACTGTAACAACTATTAATTTTTATTTCTGCGAGCTCCAGGAATTCCCCATGAGATTTCATAACATGAGAAAAAGGTGGAGATTCCAGGGATTAAAACCTACTATGAAAAATAAATACATAAAACCTTGCTTAAATTAGTTATGTATATAATAAATATGATTAATATTGTATCGATAATGGTGACTTTCACCAAGAAGGCAACAAAAATTTTACTAAAAAAAAAAAAAAAAATCATGTCAACACTCAAATATTACAGATTCAATTCGTAAAATAAATATATAAACTATTTTGAACAACATGATGCACACATTTACAAACAAAGCTAAATAATAAATAACAATAAACAAGGTTGGTATTTAATATATCGCTAATTAAATTATTTAACCCCCAGCAGAAATAAAGGTTTTTCTTCATCTTATTACTATGAAAAAAAAACTTCCAATGATCAGATATTGCTTTCTCCTTCTTTTTTCACTATATTAATTATAAGTAACTGCATTTCTTAACAACTTTATTTATTTACCTAATATTAACAGGTTGAATCTCAATTAATTACAATCATATTTTGAAATAAAATATACAACATAATTAAAAATGGCAATTTATACAACTAAAAATAAAAATTATTTGCAGAAATATGTATAATGAAATATATATAATGGAAATAACAATTTCCATTGGTTTTTTTTTAATAGAAAATATACTTTGAATCACAAAAATTGAAAATTTGAGCAGCAAATACTGTACTGTTTATAAACTAACTGTGCTCAAATTCAAGTAATACTTTATAGTATATGTTATTCAACTTTCATACAATATTTTTAGTCTAAAACAAAACTTGCCATTTATTATACAGTTTCATGATGTTGCACATGCATTATCTGGAATACTAAATTATTGTAAGATGTATTATAAAATTATAACAGAATTATTAACAATTTTAAAATGTGCTATTATAATTTAACCCCTTCAATTTAATAATTTACGAAAAAGGAAAATTTCAAAGTAGTTGGTAGATTTTGAACTAAAAATATTTAACATGAGAAGGCATTTTGTTTTCATGTATACAGACTGATTCTTAAACACAACATGCATATGTAAACTCACACATGTCAAATATGTTGTATCAAATAATTTACACCTATATGTGTGGAGTTGGCAATTTTCAAAATTGAAGATTATTAAAATAATATAACAACTTGAACTGTTTATTTTGAGTAATTAGTGTAAATGAATTTATTGGATTGCTCACTATGCTGTGTTTAATGTTCTTGTATCACATAATATACTGTTGTTTTTTATTTGTTCCTTTTGGGACTATATGTGGTATTTCAATGTTTATGTATTTGTGTTAATAGATCATTAATAAATTTTACTGACCATTTTAATTTACTTCAACAATTTTTAATACAATTTTTAACGTACTTCAACAGAAATAACGATTCAAATTCAATGAATGTGGAATCATTACTTTATACGATAATGACATTAATGTAAATTTAAAATCGGTAAATGAATTTAAAGATAATCTAACTGAATATACATGAAATTTAGCTATTAATCTTATCTAAAATATATGTAATGACTGAAATATATATGTAATGTGAAATACAGAAATATTGTTTTTAAAATAATTTTTGCTCTAGCTAACAAATTTTTGAATAAACAAGTCATAATAATAATTTAGTATTTTTTTTTTTTTTTGTTACAGCAAGAGTAGCTATGTATTACAGAAAAATGACTTTAAACTGTACTTAAAAAAAATATAATCTATAAGAAAAAAAATATAATAAGCAATATTGCAAAATAAAATTAAAGAAAGCAAAACTATATTAAATAGTATTTATTTGTTTACTTGAGTAGTTCAAATACTTTCTTAATAAACAGCAAGTTTTTCTTTTTGTTAATTATCATTTATTATAAATATTTCTATTGTCTGAAAAATGTTATAATCTGTTACATTTATCTATTACTGATAAACAACTTATTTATGGGTTAATGCAAGTTAATATTTATTAATACATATAAAATTAATATGTATATGCAAACTGATCTACGCTTGGACAATTTTTTTATTGGCTGAAGCACACAGAGCTTCATAAATAACATAAATTATATTCAAACTGGTTCATTGATGTCAAGGTATTATGAGATAATTTAATTCTACATATACATATCTAGGGAAAATTGTTTGAAATGATTTTTAAAACATTATATTTATAATCATTATATACTGATATTGAAACAATATCAATCAGTAAATTTAAAACATAATATAATCTTTGTGTAACCCTAAAGTGGATTTATTATAATGAGAATTCATTCATTCCAACAAATGTATCAATTGCTATCTATGAATAAATAATTCTTAGAGAGAAAGGAAAAGATTAATTCTCCACATTTCTTAACCGAGCACCAATTCAGAGCCACCTAAATTTTACAAAAGAGCAGCTGAGTATTAGTGAAGTTGCTAAACAAACTTAAAACTATGAACTGCAAAGTTGACAGTGAAAATTTATTAACAAAGTTTTTTTGTTATTTATCATGTTTGAAAACTACAATTACCATACAATTTATCATACAAGAAAACAACATACAATATAGTGTTATACCTTTAAATAATACCAAGATTAATCAGAATTAATATCTAATAAGTTTATGTTTTTCTTATATAGACCTAATATTATTTTAATCACAATCCTCTACAGGCAACTAGTTGCAGACCAACTAATCATATAATGTTTCTTTTCAGAGAATCATTGTATTAATTGGATAACAGTCCTAATATAAACTGGATCCAGTTATACCCACTTAACATAAACATGGAACTACTTCAAATATTATTTTTAATAAAACCGCTTAGCATATACTAATACCTAAGAGTGATAACAATTATAGTGGAAATATAATTATTATTATTTTTTAATATATCATAGATATATTCCAACATGAAATATGTGCTAAAATTTTTTTATTATTATTGACAAAAACCTTTCTAGGGATTATAACATTAATATTCTTTGCAAAAAACATATCCAAATGTATCTATATACTTAGAATTTTGTCTCATGTTTAACTCAAAACAGGATGCATGAAATTTATTTTGGAATATTTTATCAGAGTTTGAGGAGATGCTTTAAATAAATATATTAATAAAATTTTAAATTCTTCATAAGAATGTTATCAAGGTGTGGGAAATATAAAATTTAATTTATCTTCTAAAGATGTATTTGTAAACAAACTTTTATAATTCCATTATTGTAATTGACTTTATGTTTACTTTTGTAATTGATGTTGTAAACACATTGTTTATACTGATCTATGAATGTAATGTTACTATAAATTTGCTTAGCTTGTAATAATTATATCAGTAAATAATTAATATAATATTGATTATTGCTTTTCTGAAATAAATTATGTATTTGTTAGTCAAAGTAATAATATATTATTATTATCATTACTGCTTCTCCAGAAGTCAATGCCAATCAATCCGTGCAATCAATTACCTGGAATTTAATTTTCTACCTATGTAGTTATTATAAGTTACCTAGGAATCTAATGGTGTTCTATTCTACTTACATGTTTATTTCTTTGTAATAAATTGTACTAATATAAGATAAGCTATAAACATCAAAGTAATTTTAAATTCTAATGTAACATTTAAAGAAGACAAAAAGGATTGACTTCATGTGCAATGAACAAAGATATTCTTCACATGCATGAAAAAAAAATAAAGTAATGCAGCTAAATAGTACTAAACATGAACAATTGTCTAAATGCATACATTTCAATTTATTGCTATTTGATATAATTGATAATTTCAAATATTTTAGTAAATTGCATTCTTTAAGCCTAATGGTTTCAAACGGCACAAATAGATCTTGGTAACTGAAGGATTAGAAGGTAAAGTGACCAATTACAAAGTCATATTCAGTGAATTGGATCCCATAGATCATCTGAAGTTAAGAATATTGGATGAAGTTCATCACATGCTGTTGTCAGTTTTTAGTGGACAGCAACCATCAGTGTCACTTATTTCTTCTTAACAGCTAAGAATACGTTATTTCTCTTTACTTTAATTTACTTTCATTTTGTTCACAATTCATGAGAAATTAATGGTCTATCTGTTATAACATCAAAGTTCAACCAATACACTTCTGTCTCAATAGATTAACAATATATCTTGTGAAAAAAAGTAAAGTAATATTTTGCAAATATCATAGTCCTACTAGCACTGACATTCACTTCCCTCAAACCAACAAATAAAGCTAATGAATTTTCCAAAATCTAAAAGTACATTAAACTAAACAATGTCCAGTCCAGTTACAATCTAAAATAATTTCAAACTGGTGACCTGACCAGGTGAGAAATTCATAACTTTATCTGCTAGATCAATGAATGAAGTAACTACTTGCTTGTGTAAAATTCTAATCACATTTGTAAAATAAATATTTCTATCATAAATTGTAAATTCAATAAATTTCTTTCACTGTGCAGTAAGTTGTAATTTTGTTAATAAGGAAAATTCAGATTTGCAATCATTAAAAAGAAAAGAGCTATAAATTATTATAAAGATAAATGAATAATTAATATTAACTAAAATTAGTCTTTTACACTACAGTACATGCATCATTGTATATACTGGACATTAGTGAATATGTAGGAATGTAACCATAAAAAATCTATTTGATTAATTTTAAAAGTAAAAGGTATAATGTGATCAAAAGGACAAGATACAGAATATCAGTACTTTATGGCTGTCAGGGGGTTGCATGGATGGCATAAAAAAAAAACAGACCTGCTCAGACAAAAGAAGAGACAATCAGAACTGTGTGTTGTACTATACTGATCTCTGCTCTGCACAAACACGGTAGTTTTATCAATTCTTGTAACATAGATACAAAAAAATATTGAGATGCAAAGCAATGAGCTGAATAATCAGCTTTAGCTGCAGAATAGTATTCTCTGTTCCAAGTCACAGTGCACAGCACAACCTGAGCACACCACTTTATTGACACCTAACAAATTATTATTAATCAAATAGCAGGTGCCACTACTTAATTTATGTTGTGGAACTACTTACTTAAGGAAGCCACTACTACTTAAGGAAGCCACCTTAAGGTGCCACTACTTAAGGAAGTATGCTAGTCACAATATTGATGTTAATTATCTTTATTAAAATTAAATCCACATTATAAATATTCATTCAACTTTTTTTTCACCAGTGGCTACAGAGAAGGTTGTATAGACAGAACATTTTTTAGTTGTTATTTTAAACAACAATTATACCATAATTTTGTTAAGCACTCAAAAACTATTATTCTTTTAGCAAGAAAATATGTTAGTAGAGGGAAAACAATATTAATTTCAGACAAAAGACAAGCATACAGAACTTTACAAACATTTTAGAATTTTATTGAATTGTAGTATTCCACACTTGTTCTATGATGCAGCAGGATTAAATAAAGACTCATTAAAATATTTAATTATTATTATATAGCTTTGAAAATCCAAACTTAGAAACAATATTTTAGTTGTTGGAATACATTTAATAGCAATTGCCTGATTATTAATTTAATTGGCTGGCTTGAGACTGGACCTAACTACCAGTTATTGGACACTAAAGCAGATCCTAACTGTAACTGGGCTTGAAGGATGTTATGTGTAACTGTTACCTTACATACAATTGTATTACCGTCATCTATGATAAAATTAAAAAATAATACCTTACGTTTTTAAATCGATGATTATCACACTAATTTTTTGCACAAGACACTAAGCAGGAAATTTAAATAACACAAAATTTTTAACTGTGCCTATTTACTTTACCATAATATACATTAATGTTTTCTCAATTAATACTTTTATGTGTATTGTTTGATACATTTTGTATATAAAATATGTTATTAGGTATCATTTTAATCGCTGATAAATTTGCTACTATATGTATATATACAAATATATATATTAAATTCTATTAATATAAATCAGTACAGAATATTGCATACAGATTCACAATATTCTGTAGTAGGTGGTTTACATTAATAAAATTAAAAATATAATTTAACAGTACAGAGGAATAATATGAATTTTAAAAAACTAATTTTAATAAAATAATATTTATATCTTTCTAAGATTCATAGTATTCCTCTGTACTGTTAACTTATATATTTTAAATTCTGCTAACATAAACCACCTAGTACAGACAATTGAGATAAGACATTTATTAATGTTTATTTTAAATATTCAAAAATTTGTTTTATCTTAATTGTCTGTAATAGGTGATTTATGTTAGTAGAATTGAATGTTTATGTTTAGTTTTACTTTATGTTTATGATGGAATTAAAAAAAAAAACACACACACACACAGAGAGAGAGAGATAGATAGAGAGAGAGAGAGAGAGAGAGAGAGAGAGGGAGAGAGTAAAAAGTGGTCCAATATTTCACCAATACATTCAAAGTTAAACATTAGTGAAAGAGTAATAAACAAAGGTCTGTAAATGCCTTTTTTTCGCCTTATCTCTGGTATTTTATGTTTTTTAAATAGAAATTGGAAAATCTTTTTTCTTCTTTTTCCAGTATGGATTAAGCAATTTTAATCAATTTTGGCAAATCTTTTTAAGCTCTACAAATAAATAGATATGGAAACACAATTAAACATTTTTATTTTGCTGGTAAACAATTACTTATCAACACTAGTACTTCTTGTTCTACTGTGGAATCAAAAATTAAGGTGGCTGCTATTTTTAAATTTATAAATACAAAATTTTTCTATTTTCTTATTTATTTCATATAGAGTATTTATTTAAAAAGATTAAACCATTTTTAGAATTAACATACATTTAAATTTAACATTTTAAAAATAATCCAGTCTGTTCTAGACATAAATTTGTTTTAAAAAAAACACAAAATGGTGGACAGATAGATGAATAAATAAATTTTCCCGATCTATACTTATATGAACTACTTTTCTTGTATTAATAATAGAAACATTCTACTGAAAAATTAAATGACCTTTTTTATAAACTCTGAATATTAAAATTTTAGTTATTTCGAGTTTGAAATATTTTAGAAGTTCACTTTTAATATTCTTATAGCTTTGTATAAGAAAAAGTAATTATTACATATTTGAAAAAAACAGGTAGAAAACTAATTTTTATATGTTAAAGATAATAATGTCGGGTTAAAAAATGATAATAAATATATAATGTAAAGAAATAATGTAGCTAATCATAAAAATAAAATTTGGAAAATTTAAGTCCAGTGATTTACAGCATTTCAAACTCAAATATTTCATTCTATAGTAAGCGATTACTATCTATAGTTGTTTTCAATTTTGTATAGTAAGCAATTCAATTACTCTGAATCATGGAAAATTGTGAAAAAAATGGCTGATTGGAGGGTAAAAATTGTGTGAAATTGGTAACAATAGTTTAAGACAGATGTGCCAGAACCACCCTCACCAGTATTAGCAATCTGTTTTCCTGCTATTATAAATATCTTTTTTGAAAAATGGAAAAACAACTTTTAAAAAATAAGTTATTTAAAGGAATTCAACACCATAGAAGTTATGGATTCTAAATTCTTAGTTGCATGTACTGCAGTGTTCACAATAATACATATATTAATAGTAAACCAGTCTTAAAAAAAAAACTTAAAACATTATCATTACTGTAAAATAATTAAAAATTTTATTAAAATAAATGTAAATTTAATTAGTATACTTTAACTTAATAATAAATAATTCCAACAGATTAAAATAAAAAAAAAATATAAGAATAATCAGTTCTAAGATTAAAAAAGGTAATAATCTTTATTCTACTATCTATTAATATCTTCTTGTGCATACATATTAATTTTACGTTTAGGTTCTGTGCTGCAAGTTTCTTCATTGTTATGGCGGCTGGTAGAACTGGAATTATCTTGTTGCCGTGGATGTCCTATAATAAATTCATTAAAAATAAATAAAAAAAAATAATTAAATCATTTGCTGTCGAAGATGATTTTATTTAAAAATATTATATTTAAATTCAGACAGTATTTTTAATAATAATTATTTTTGCATAAACAAATAAATTAAAAGATTTTGTTGTTGATGATAGGCAATTGAAATTACATAAAATGGTTAATATCAAAATATATTAAATTTTATTGTAATACCAGTGATAAATCACTGCTTACATTTGGTTTTCATCACGGTTAAAATTTTTATTGTTCTTGTTGCATTGAGATCGCAGCTGAAGTTATTGGTAGTAAATTTCTCAAACTGTGAAAACACACAAATTCAGAATATGACCAATTATTGCACTGATTTTTAACTATGACTATTTAAGATCCATGTTGACTTGGATCCCTGATTTAAACAGGGGAAGAATGGCTTGACTGTTGACCTAAATAGAAAATTTGGCCAGAATACCTAATAACGTGGATCAAGTTCCAGCAGCATGTGATAACAAGAAAGTCAGACACTTTCTTGTTACCACATCTTGTTATCAGTCGACTGAGGTTTCAGTTCAATGAGGCAATGATTATAAATTCTCTTCTTACTCAATGCTATCAGAAGAGCTAAAGTTCAAATTCAGAATATACTCTGCTCTATTTGGGTTATATTTTAACTAGAACTGTTTGAAGGTGGTGCACCAGAGAGTTTCCATTCCATAATGGTTGGAGATAGATCTGCACTGTAGTGGATGTCTGCACAGCGAGTCCTGGACCAGGTCTAGCACTTGAAAATAATCCAGTGCTCATGGTAAGGCCATGATATTATAAGGTCCATTATATTTAAAATTTGATTAAGGACATTTTAAAAATTATTATTTTTTCTAAATGACATGATGTTATTGGAAAAAGCTCTGTCTTTCATCCAAAGTGAGCTAATTTTTCTAAATAAGAATTGCATTTTAACTTTCTAAGTACAATTACTTAATTAAAAGTATGAAAACAATATTTTAATTTATTACAACGATCAATATTTCTGTAATTAATAAACAAATTACTAACTTTATTTCTCAGCTTATTTAATGTAATAAATATAATAGCTTCACTTATTTGTCACCTAAGTGAACAGCTAATCTTATTTTTTTAACAGAAACACTTCGTTTAATACAAATTTAAATGCTCAAAATGACCCTAAATCCTCATTGATATGGTTATATTCAAGATGTTCATACATTCCAAATTACATGAACTGAGTTGGCATTTTATAAATGTGCTTAACATATAGGGAACTTTTATAAAGATTTCGGGTATTAGGTTTATAATCTTATTCCTTCAGACAAGAAACATTTCCACAAATTGGTTCCATAAGCCAACCCCTCATTAGGACATACCAAGGATAAACTAGTCCACAGTTCCAGCATCTTCTACAAGGATCTGACAGGATCCGAACTACAATTGCAGAACACAAAATGGGAAAGAAGTGGATAGTGAGAAAGAACAATCATCCACACAAGAAAAACACAGCATGAGACAACTCTGCCTAAAGGATAACTAAGGACTCCTTGTAGGCAGCAGGCATTCATCCACATTTCCATAGATATCACAATATTTTTATCCAAGGAGTAAGGAGCATAAGCAATTAAGGGAAGTTTACTGTAATCAAGTACAAAACAAACAAGAGCCAACGTAACAGCATAAATATTATTATTACCTTCTCTACCGACAGCCCAAAATGTTTATTAAAGTGTAATATACGAGTATTTGTTATCAAGATTTCAGGTAAATAATACACATGATATAATTTTAATGTGATTAACATATAACATAGTTCCTAGGAGAAATTGAAAACTGTATTTCTAACAGGCTAATGGTTTTGGAACAACACCTAGAATATTGATAATGGGATTCTAGAAAATGAAGAATGAAGTAAGAGTATATGCAAATGGTCAAAGCCATGTTTAACAAACTAGTATCTGAGCATTATCTGAGTTAAAGACCAAAGAATGTACAATATATCATCTTTATGTTTTCTACTTTATTTTAGAGGCAAACCACTTACTTCATATAGCACTGTACGTAATATAATATTGCTTAACCATATAGTTTGTAAGACTAAGCAAAGTAAATCATGGTTAACTAGGTTTGGCATTTACAAACTTCATAAAATAATGCAGTGTAATTTAAATGGATCTTATCATAAAGCTACACTATGTTTTACTGCTGGTATTATTCTGCAAAATTCTCACGTAATGACCCTTGTTTTCTTTTTTAAAAAGAAACAAAGGTAGCCAATTAAATCATATTTAACTGTATTTTAATTATTTAGGAATTATTTTAATTATTTACCAGTTTTAAGGTCATAGGAAGTATTAAAAAAAATAAATAATTATTAATTTACATAGAAATTTATATTTAAAGACAAAATATTCAAACAAAATTTTATAGGTTATTCTATACTGTAATTATAGAAAAACAAAGAATTATTAATTTTCAGAAAATAATGATTATTGTTTAGATGTCGACGGACATAAGATAATAAAAATGGTACATTAATTTTAAACAATATTTATTCATTGCTTAACTTAAAAGGCATTATGAGTGGGGTTTGATAACTTTTCAAAAGCAAAGAAATTATTTTTATTTAAAAAATTAAATAAAAATGTTATTTTACTGATTTTTAGGGGCAATAATCTCCTTTCAAATTGAAACTTTTTCCAGATATATTCAAATTTTTTGAGCAATAATAATTTTATTTAATACCTAACAGCTCTACAAAAATATGTATTTTTTTCACTGATTGATTACTTCATTGTTTGATAAATTTTTTTCTAACAGTCAGTTTTTTAATATTTGGACACAGGAAAAAGTTACAAGGGATTAAATCTAGAGAATACAGTTTGTAAGAAAAACTTCTGTAGCATAATTCAAATAATTATGCTTGTGTAATTGCTGACCTATTAATTAATATATTGTTGTGATGAAAAAGCACTGGTTTTCTTTGTTAAATGTTGCTTTTGTTTCATTATTAAATTGATCAAATAAAGAAGTATTTCTTTCTTCTGAAATAGAATTAATATTTTAAAAGTGTTTAATATTATTAAAACTGTTTAATAATAGATTTTATGCAACCTAAAAAAAGAACTACCATAATCTTTTCAACTGATGGAACATCTTTTACCTTTTTTGAACTGAGAAGACACAATTTTTATCTTCCTTTTATTCATTGTTTGGTTGTTCTTTAGTTTTTGGTATACAATGATGAATCCATGTTTCATTGACTGCTATGAACTGACAGAAATATATTTGCATTTTGGATAAACTGCTTTATACAATACATAAAGGGAGCCACACATCTGTTTTTTCTGATTAGTTATAAGGAACATCTTGCAGATAACATTTTCATATAGATGCTGAGTAAATATTCATTCAAGATGTTCTCAAATCAGCAATCTCACATAGTATTTATTTAATGATCTTCCAAGAAAATGAATTTTTATGACTTGGTTATCTCATTTTGCTGTTAGTGCATGTGTTTTTTAAGCTTATATGACCATATCCGAATTTACCAAACCAAAAATGAACAGCCAATTTTGATAGTTGAGAGTCACCAAAGCATTACTTGTTGGTATCTTGAGCCATTAAGGTTAAACATTATATTCAGTTCAGTGAAGGTATAAGGAAAACTAATTCAATACTTTTATTACTTTTTTAAATTCTTTTAACCATTCCTCCCAGAACCAGACCTGCAATTAAGTATTAACACAGTTCCGGGAGGTGCCTTCACCTCTAGCTGCCATATGTCTTTTACTAACTTATTTTTCTCTTTTCTTACTTTTCACAGAAAGCCAAGGATTGTGTGCTCATTATGACTGCCTGTGCAAATTTTGAAAGCAATTCACTTCATGGCAGGTTGTCTACAATCAATCAATTATTGGCATCCAATGCATGAAGTATGTAAAATTACTTCATTTGAGACTGCAATTTTTATTCACCTCTATCAGTTTTCTTATCTTAGGCATGAAAATCATTTCTCTTCCAATTCTAAATGTTATATTTAAATATTCTGAATCAATTCAAAAGTTTAAAAGTTGTAAATTCTTAACAACATAATTATTGAAAAAACCTTTCTGTATCAAAAAAAACATTTAAAACTGTAGATCATGAATATCCTAAATCACACTTTATTTCTGACACCATCAATTAGTAAAAGGTTAACCATAAGATGAGAAATGAACTTAAGTGAAATACTGCCAACCACCTACTGGAGTAATCCAGTGCTACAGTAAAGAACATATACTCGTGTCATCAGAATTTAAAATAAAAATAATAATTTGTAGTCAAACTGTATGGTAAGCTGTAAAATGACTCTACATGTTAAAAAAATATAAAAAAAATCATGACATATTGCATATAAAACAAAATATAAATTTGAAGTTAAATAACAATGTTTAAAAGGCAATGCAATAACTGGATAGCAGCATAACTGTGTATGAAGTTAATTCATCATCATTAGAAGATTCTTCAGTGTTGAAAGTTGGTGATCTAGCAGGTAATCTTGGCTGTTTTGTTTTCAACACACCCAATCTTCTACTTTTCAGATTAATTATCCAGTGATCTATTTTTTCTTTTTCACCTGGTCTATCCATCACAACAGGCATTTTTCTCAAGACTTGTCTTCAATTTTTCCTAATAGTAATTTTTTCTAGGTTGTCTTCCTGCTAGCATACTATTATCTGAAGAATTGCAGTATTCACCGAAAGTGTATGAAGGATAGCTTTTTTCTGAACACAGAATTCTTTGAAAATTGACATATTTGTTCTCTTCTCCATCTATGATACTTCTAGCATCCTTTTATATACACATACATTCTTCTTTGGTCTTATGCTATAGTTGCCCAAGTTTTGGCATTGCAAAGAAAAACTGGAATCACCTAGCCCTTCAGCAACCTCAGTATGGTGTACCTACTTATAGCATGATCTTTCTAAATCACAGACAGCTTTAACATAGCATCTCTAGCTAATGTAATACTCTGCCAAATTATGAAATTGATTACACATGAAATATTTACAAGTACTAATAGAATAAGCAAATAAAAACACAGTTTTAAGAAAGTCCTGAAAAATCACAGCACATCAAACATAAAAATCTGTTTAATTTATTTAAAATTATAATAATGAAAAATAGTTATAAAATAAATTAAAAATTTAATCCTATCAGAAACTTTTGCATTAGTGTAAAGGGCTTGGTTTACTTTAAGTAAAGTAATGTAAAAATAATACTGTTCTGTCAAACATACATCAGTAATTTTGCATCAAAAGGTAAAGTAGGACTGTTTGATTAGAGTTGAATTTCCTTCCACATATATTTAAAATAAGGAATGTGATGCATAATTACAGTCAATAAATTTAGAATGTATTTTAGTAGCTTTTTTAAGTGTTCAGTAATCAGCGGAACATAAAGGCATAATTTTATTACAACTTCTTAGATTTTAAAAATATTTTACAGCTATTTATTGTAAAACCAATAAGGACAGTTCATTAATATTAAAAATACATAAGTATTTATGTTTATTATAAAATAGTAATAAATAACTTTTTTTACCACCTTTATGGAAACAATTTTATTCATGGATTTTGTTTATAACATATTTATGGAAAATAGACTGAAGACTGAATGTTATGCAAGAAAAATAAATAGAATGGGTACAGAGGAAATAAGTATCAGTTTTCATTTTAAGAGTTAATCTTGCCTACTTTCACACAAAATGGGGAATTAACTACTTGTATTTTTTTTGTTATACTGTTTCTTTACAAAAAAAAATTGTATGATATTAAAACTCAACTATATTTGTTTTATTTATATGAAATTAACGACATTATCTGGTTTCTCTAAGGGAAAATACAGAATTGTTACTGTAATAAAAATTTAATGAATATACGTGTTAAATATAAACAACAATGAAATAAGAAATTCATTTTAAAAGTACATTGCTAAGTAAAAAATGCAAGTCATTTGGAGATGCGAGGTAAAGACAATGTTACTCTGTCATAAAGATTGGTGGATATATAAAATTTTTGGTATAGTAATGTGCGACTTATTATTAATAAGCCCATTATGTGTGAAAGTTGAGATGATATTTTATTAGGAAGGGTACTACTACATTTTTAATGAACACACAACCAGGTAATAATGAGACATTAAAAAATAATAAATAAATTAAAAAAGATGCACAAAGAAATGAAGATTTTATTACAAAATTAGAAAAAAGAAAACACAATTAAGTACAAAAATATTCACAATAAAGAAAAAAGTACAACACATGCAAACAGTTAAGGAAGAAACATTATTAAATATATATACAATAATATAAACAAAATAACAGATAAAAATATAACATGCACATAAATTACTACAACTACAATAATAACAAAAACATACAAGTACAAAACATAGTACAATTAAAACAAATTGTAAATCAAATTTATCACAAATAATTAACTTAATGAAAGACTAGATCCAACAACCAATATTGTATAAGTTAAGAGAAGAAAACCAAGAGCAAAATTATTATTTTTAATAAAAAAAAAACTACATTGATCAGATATACAGACATTTAGATAAATTTAAAATAGAAATCAAAGCAACAAACAATTTTTGTAAAATCTGTAAAAAATAATTTGAGACTGATAAATAAATATAAGATTTATATTCGGCAGGTTTTCTAAGGGAACATACTTTTGGAGTTATATTTCAAGCCATTTTAGTAAAACTAAGAGGAGAATTTCCTCTTTTACTTTGGAAGGTGATTTACTTGTAGATAGAGGAATTGAAGGAAGCTAACTATTTCATATGTGATTGAAAAAGGTATGAATATTATGATATATATATATATTCACTAAATAATCTGTTTTTATTAGTTTTAGTATAGCTGTAGTTTTCTTATTATTCTAATACATAAGTCCTTAACGTTTTTGTACTATATACAATATTACAGCTTTAAAAATATATACAAACTGAATATATAACAATGATTTTCATCATGAAAAGAGTAAAGCACGTTTAGAAAATCATGTGTTGTAAATGGCAAAACAACTGACTAAGTCACTGCCATACAAATACAAAAAATAACAGTAATAAAACATAAATGAATCAATTCAATTAACATATAAAACCCATGATAAATTCTAAGATGTTGTTCTTAGGAAAGAAAGAAATAAGATAGATAGATAGATAGATAGAGAGAGTGAGAGAGAGAGAAGAAAACATTATTATTTTTCAACAAAATTATTAATAAAATACAAATCGTAATGAAAAAAGAACAACAGCAGAGCTTCTGAATTTTTAATATAATTTAAAATAATTAATTTTTCATAAACTAATTAATAATTTCAAGTTGAATTTAAGATTTCACTTTAGTACTGAATATTGCTGTATAAGTAAATAATAATAAAATTCAATTGCCATTCCAAACATAGACTTTTAAATTAAAAATATGGAAAGAATACAGATATGATTTTTGGAAAAATGTTAATAATACAATTTTAAAACAGTTCAAAAAATATACAAGATGATTTCAAAATTGAATCTTTATGTTTCAGAATAGTAAAAAGTATTAAAAGAGAGAAATAAAATACAAAATTAATTGAACAAGAGAAATAAAAATATGAAATGAATAGATTACAAAATGAAATGATAAAATACAAACAAATACAACTCCAAAACAAAAAATTAAAACACAAAAATCAACGTAAAACAGTTCACGATATTAACACAAAATATAAAATCTTGTATACAACTAATGGAAACAGAAAAAACATTCACAAATATAAATAAATAAAACTACTCGCTTCACAAATCTTATTTAAGTTACTGTTTACACAGGGAGAAAAAAATTTATTGGACTTAATAATTAAGAATATAATCCTGAAAATTATTGAAAAGAAACAATTTTTAAACAACATAATTAAAACAAAATTTCATGATGGCTGGAAAAGGAAATAATAAAAAATGAACAAAACTAAATTTCAAACATAATTCATGGTTTAAGGTTAAGTAAGCAGCGCTGTTAATTTGAATATATTGTGAATGAAGCAAAAACTGCTACCAATATCAGCTGGAATCTTAATGCTAGGATGACAACAGTGATGGTCATTAGAACAAGTTACAAATGCATAAACAATATATAAAATTGTATTTAATGCGAAACCATGAAACCTAAGAAAGGCAGAAGATTGAGGCTTTTGAAATGTGGTATTGAGGAAAAATATTGAAACCATTGGCCAGACAGAGTGAAGATTAAAGAAAAAAAACAGGTTACTGATTAATTTAAAAAGGATAGTAAGGAGAAAGAGAAGTTTAGTTGGTGCTGTCTGTTATGCCATTCAAGCGGTTTACCATGAAGTAGGAAAACAGTGTGAAAGCAAGATTACAGCAGCAGCTTAAGGATGATGTCAAGAAAAGTCAATCGTTGAGCCGTGGAATGAAAAAAAACTGTAAGGCTCAAAAAACTTTAGGATAAAAAGAAGATGAAAAACTGCTAAATTTGAAATTTGGTTAACAGTTCCCCTATTTTAAGTAATAAATATTAAAAGGTATTATTTTTTCTGAAAGGAGAGCTGATAATTTATTAGCGAATGGCAAATTATGAAATAATAAATAAATAAAATGATAAAATTTCAAGAAAAGAATTAAAAAAATTAATTTAAAAAGATGCATGCAGAAAGTATTCACATTTAAACTATTAAATTATTTTTTTTCTTTAGAGTTTGTGGACAATCAACATAAATTACTGACAGAAATAACATTAAATATCAATGAAATCAGTACACTAATTTGTGTCATTGATATGTAATTAATATACCAACTGTATGTCAGTTTACTATGTAGTTTTAGTACATTAACTGTAATCAAATTATGCAGAGATAAATTAAATGAAACTTATATAATAAAACAAATGTCATTCTTTTATTTGCAAATATTAAATCATACAACATAGTTTTACAGCAAATTAAAATAACTTTGTAAAATCATTTGAAATGATTAATTTATTTAAATAAAATATAAATATCAGAGGATCTTCTGAAAAAAGAAAAAATGTTAAGTACAGAATCTGATTAGAAATTGGCTAGTAAGAAGGCGATTACATGATTTATATGTGCTTTAAAGCTGTCAAAGTACGCATGCTATTATCTGATCTCTAATCAATTTTACAATGGTACTATATTGCCTGTAATAATATTACATTTTAAAACTAATAAATCTGATTTCATTAATTAAAATATTGATCATCAAATTACAAACATGCATATTAATTATACACATATTTATAATCAAAAGACCATGCCTCTTTTTATATATAAACATTGCCAAATTAATTTTATAGCCACTGCACAAATGTAAATGCTCAAGACATATAAACATTTTACATTAAATAGATAATAGACAAATAATCCTAAACTTGAATAAAATTATAAATTACTTCCACAAGCATAAAAAAGGTTCAAAATAAATCAATAAATTATCTAATTAAGTCAACTACTTATCTAAGGTCTACTGTTATTTTATAATGATAAATACAGTTTTGTCAAATTAAAAAAAAAAGAAGAATTTCTTAGTGAAATGAGCAAAGCATTTGATATCCAACCATTAAAATAAATGCAATCCTTAAAATAAACACACACATCCACACACATGTGTGCACATGCATATACACATTCATAGAAAACATAGCAAAGAATAATTACTTAGTAATATATATAAATAATAATATATATATATTAAATAATAATTACATAAATAACACAGTAGAACAAAAAAAATATTTCTCCTAAGAATGAGAAGAAAACAGTTGTATAGAGTAAATCGCGAAGAGAAAAACCCCGTTTGAAAAAAGATTTTATCGGATCACGTTAATTAATTATTAACGATTAAAGTTAAAAATTTTTTGACAGTCAACCATATGATTTTTTGATGTGTGTATTGGAAATTTTATACAGAATATGAATTTCTGAAAATTATATCATAAAAAAAGAAAACAAGAAGAATATTGATGTCTGAAAAATAAATAAATAAATTGAGAAAAGGTGAAATCGGGAAATACCTTCAAACAAGTGTTAATGATAAGCTATAAGGGTAATAAACAGCGGGTTGCCGTAGCATTGTTGTTACCTTTTATTGTAGGGATTACGGCAGCCCAACAATGTATTATTACAATATAATACAATTATATTATATGTGATTTATATTTATATTGTGTATTACAATTTTTGTATTGTAATACAAAAATTCATTTAACAAAATCAGTGAACTAGAAATATAAAAATGTCCATTATTTTGATACCATGTTCCTCCTAATAATATTAAAAAAAGGTTTACATAAAGAAAGGTCTGGTGGAAATTGTTAGTGTATCAATGTTCAAAATCAAAAATAGCAAAGTAATTCAATCTGAAGAAATCATTTTCTACCAGTTTATGTTTCTACAATTTAAAAAAAAAAATAATGTATGAAAAATTTACACCTTTTCTTTAGCTTGATGAATTAATTACACACATAAGCTTGAAGCTTGTCCATGAGAATATGGAAATAGAATTTTGTAGCATATGAAAAATGCCATGCCTGACTGGGATTCAAACTTGGAACTTCTGGATGAAAGGCTGAGATACTGACACTCTACCATGGAAACATCACCACAGAAATTTTGAAACCAAACAATACTATATTCACTTAATACTTACAAAAAATAATATTAATTATTCATACAATTATGTGAATAAGAGCAGAAAATGAAGGAAAAATAAGCTCTGATTCAAAAGGGAGTAAGATAAAGATATAGCATGTCCTCATTATTTTTCAGCTTCTATACAAAAGAATCAGTATGGAATTGACAAAAAAAAAATTATAGTAGAGAACTACTCAAATAGAAAAAAAGAAAAATGTTACAATTTGCTGATGAAATTCTTTTAACAGAAATCATAAATCAGTTAAAGGGAAATTCTAAATGGTACAGATTTATTGCTAAGATATAATTAGAAAATAAATATAAAACAAGATGAAGAAGTATTACAGAAAGAAGAATAATAAGAAAGAATTAAATATAAGATAAAGGAATATAATACACTGACTTATAGAAAATAAAGTACACATCAAGAGTAGACAACAAAACCAAGCGCAGCTTTCATGCAGGAATGACTGCTAGTGTAAAATACAATCTAATAGTAAAACATGGACAATAGGAAAAACAGGAAAGAAAGTAATAAAGGCTTTTGCAATGTGGTGCTACAATAGGATACTGAAAATAAGATGGTTTATAAAATATGAAATGAAGAAGTTCAAAGATGAGCAGAAGAGAAGGGAAGTTGAATCTAGTAAAGAAGTGAACCAAGTTGGTGAGCCATGCATTAAATTATTCAGGTTCAGCTGATTACGTTGAATACAAAGTAGGTTGTGTAGATATGTGTTTATGGGCAAACACTGCACAAAATGATTAAGATAGTAATTATAAAGCAAATAATAAGTGCACAGAATTTAAAAATACTGCCGAAGTTAAAGATTAACAAAAGAACAATAAGGACTGGAGAATAATATCAAACCGCTAAAATGGCTGATGATAATGAAAAAAATTAGCTTAGGTCTGGTGGAAACTGTTAAGGGTGTTTCAATGTTGAAATTCAAAAACATAAAAGTAATTCAATCTGAATAAATAATTCTGCACCATTTTCTATCTTTTCTAAAGTAACTTTTTCTTTTCTTTTTTTAATAAAGTATGAAAAAATTAAAAATTTTGAAACCAATAATGAAGTATTTACACATATTAATTATCTATTATTTCCAATTTGCATAAATGTCTCAAGAAACACCATCCTTGAACCTGAAGGAGTTGATGCAAGGATAAAATTCCAATTTCTGAAGCTAAATTCAATAAATTGATTGCCAGAGACCATTGAAATTAAACAATGGTTGGTAAATTTCCTTCTCTACATTATGTTGGTATGCTGCATTACTACTAGTGGCTAAAAAATCATACCTAATACGCTACTTAAGATTGAAATAAGAATATAAATAAAAAAAGGTTATATAAAGTAAAATGACTGATTGATTTACCTACAGATATCTTCTGCAGTTGTCTTAAATCGGCATTTCATTGATAGCTAAATCCCTAATTCATAAAATGACTGCTCATAGCTTATTACATTTAGAATTTCGAGCCAGGAAATGTTTTTAATTAGAAATCAACAACAGAATGATGAATGAGGACTGTACTAAAGAGCTGCTAGCATTAAGCTTAATTGGTTTTGCCATGCCTTGAACTATCAATCACCTTCATGGAAAGGTTAACACTAATCTTTGCCACTTACATATGGTAAAAACTATGACTTTTGTTCATTTAGAAAAATTAATTGTAACTGTTAATTTTTATTTTTATTTTGAGTACTGATTCTTTTAGGTTTATAAAACTAAAAAAATGATTATTAAAAAAAAATGAAACTGCAACTAAATGAATAGATTTTTTACATATAAACATTAAGGACCAACTGTATAGAAGAGATGAATAATCTATTCATAACTTTGATTAGAAAATCCATAAAATTTTGTAAATATAGCACTTAACAGTTATTAAAAAAAGAAATTAAATAGTAATTAAAAGAAAAATTAAACAATTTATTAAATATAAAATTTAAATAAGCTAAAATAAAAGTGAAAAACTGTATTTTTAGATTAAAGAATAACTGCTCTTATTATTTTGAGAATATGCATCAGAATAATTCTGCTGATCTCTTTTATTACTATATGGTACTGAATAAGAAAGCGTATATGAGGCTGATAGAGGAAGGGTATTTCTTATTGGTAAAAAGATGGGTAAAGAACCAGATGAAATAGTCTTACCATTTGATAACTCACACTTTTCAACCGATTGAAGTAGTTGAGTTGTTACAGCAGAAGGTTCTACGTTTTGTCTTTTACCAGCGATGCTGACTAAGAAGAGAACAAATGCACCAAGTATTGGAGGTATACCGGCCAACAGGAATGGTATTGTATAGGATTTTGTGTGATCGTACAATAAACCTGTAAAAAAAAATTAATAATTTAATATTACTGTTAAAGTAGTGGGTAATCATAAAGCCATATCTTCTCTCCCTTTCTCTGCATATATAAAGAAGAATATGTGTGTCCATTTGCCTTTTATACAGATTTACAATTTTATTTAAATCGATATGAAATTTTGCAGACTAACAGTTCCAAGCTAGAGGAAAATTTTTACTTACATTTCATTTTGAAAAAATACCCCCAGCATCTTAAGAAAAATTTTATTGCCCAGCTTTTCATTTTTTCATGAATCTCGAATATGGTGAGGAAATTTACCAATGTGGAAGGTGAGTTTCTGAAAGCTGATAAAATTTGTTACAAAATGCAATTTACCCGGCTCTGAGAGCCTTCTTAGTTCCAAAGTTATTAACAATCAAAGTTGAAAATTGGTGTACAACCGTTTTATTCTTTGCTCTGTTGTGACTGTGTAACCATTTCATCTGCTACCTTCTTCTCACCTGTTTTCCATCTTACTGTTGGTCTCTCCTGCTCAATATTAGGCTACAAAATAATCTAGAAGCTGAACTTCAAGAAGCATTTCGAACTACCAAAACTGAATCAAACAAGTGTCAAAGAGCTAGGTGTCAAGTACGCATGCAAAGCGTACTTGACTAATGGCTACCTGTAGGTAGCCACTAGTCAGCAACAGAAAGCAACTTGCGTCTAAATTTATTAAGTAGATCATTCAAGTTTTAATAACAAATTAAACCAGCTTATTTATGCTTTAAAAACTCATGTCACAATATTTCAATCATTTTTGTGGTCATCTTCAGTGACTGAAGTTGCTGTTTCTCACTCTACAATCAGTTGATGTTATTGCTAGGAATTTTCTTGAGAAAGGAAGATGCATGTTTAGAATGTGGTTGAAAAGTATATTGAATATGAAATTGTATCAGCTTATTTAGTGTGTAATTGTAGTATTTTGTGTGTAATGTTTAGTGTAGTAATGAGTGATAAAATGTGATGCATTTCAGTGTGAGTTAATATGCATTTTGATGTTTTTGATAATATTTATTGATGTTGATTGTTGTTTGTGATTTATACCTAAGGGGTGTTATGTAAACTAGGATGGGTAAATGTGATTGGGGGTTAACTTAAAAACAGTGCATGTGCAGTAGTACTTTAGAGGTGTAGCAACAACTCTAAAGCTAGTCCTGCATGTGAGTAACATTCTATTTTAAGATAATAAATTAACAAGCATTTAATTAGTGAAATTAAAAATAAAAAAACTTACTGAAATTGAACAAAATATAATGAATAACAATAACAGTAATTGTATAATATATTTATATATATATATATATAATTTTTATATATTCAATTTTGATATCGTTTTATATAACTTATGACACATGAAAATCATAGAACTGTTGTACATATTTAATAACATGATGAATAGCAACTTGCCTGCAATTGGAGGTCCAATAGTTAATGGAAACGAGCAAAATCCAAGAAGGAATCCAATTGCCTGTCCAGCACCTTCTTGACCACAGAGATCAAATGCTATTGGTCCTAACAGACTGATAAAACATCCATCAAACAATCCCATTATAAGGACAATAATAATTAATACCACAAAGTTTGGGCTTACAGTCATAAGCATTGTAACTGTACCAATAAAGAAAAAAGACAGCTGAAAAAAAAGAAAATATTTATTACTATATTTAAAAGTTGCTTTCCATTTCGTAAGAAGAAAAAACTATAAAAAAGCACTAAAACGTACAGCAATACACCAAGATGAAATCATCATAAGCTCTGCATTTATTTACAACACAACAAACCTTAACAAATTCACTACTGTCAGTTTAGCAGCAGTCATACTTTTTTGCAGCATATTTTGTAGATGAT
Organism: Lycorma delicatula; assembly: GCF_047948215.1. Lineage (NCBI taxonomy): Eukaryota > Metazoa > Arthropoda > Insecta > Hemiptera > Fulgoridae > Lycorma > Lycorma delicatula. The sequence goes on from NC_134461.1 coordinate 90,315,509, forward strand.
GTTAACATTATTTGTATTAAAATTGTACTTTTTTCTATTCGCTCAACCAGACAATGTTAAATTTCACACTTATGTATGTAATTTACTGTTCAAAGACGATTACTTAAAAAATATACAGACATCTTCATTTTCAAATTCTGATAAACTATAACAGTTAAGATAAAAAATAAAGTACTTATTTTTAATACTTTATCACATAACTCAATACATCCAATATTATATAAATTTCTATTACTGAATAGATGCAGAATCAACCGGGTTGGTCTAGTGGTGAGCTCGTCATCACAAATCAGTTGATTTTGAAGTTGAGAGTTATTCGGATTTGAATACTAGATCGTGGATACCATGTTGTTTGGTGGTTGGGTTTCAATTAACCACATATCTCAGGAATGGTCGACCTGAGGCTGTACAAGACCACACTTCATTTACATTCATACATATCACCTTCACTGAAGTAATACCTAACGGTGGTTCCAGAGGCTAAACAGAAAAAGAAAGACTGAATAGATGCAGAGTATTTTTATTGTTCTGATTCTCAACATAAAGGGCACATTAATTTGTTGCTCTGCCCTATTTATCCCAGTCTTTTTCATGGTTGTGATAGCAAAAAAAATAAAAGAAACAAATTATTATTGTTTTCTCTAAAAGTAATACTCAGTTAATACTATAATTAATACACTCAGTTTCTATGATAGCCATTGTAAAGTTGTCAATTTTCGTTCTGAATATCAGTTTCATTTTGTGGGTTTGCTGTTGCGGAATTGAACACTCCTCAATTAGGAATATTCTATACTTAGCTTAGCATCGGACACTTGTTTATTTTTTTAAATAGCTATTTAATTTTACACTTTTCAGAGAGACATATGTCTCATATCAGGTTCCCTACAATTGTAAACTTACAGCACCTAACTTAACATACATGCACATTAAATAAACTAAACAAACTAGTGGACTAATGTTGCAATTTTATATTAATGAGCATAACCAAACAACTGGCTTGGTGTATCCATCTTATTTAAATTAAAGAAGACTGTAAATTAACAACTGATGATAGTCTGAACTGTTATTGAATCCTATACTACATTAAAAAGATATTCATAAAATGTCATAGCAATTCTAATGGAAATTATTCAGAAAATAATGCTATTTAGAAAAATTTCTCTTAAGATAACATTTTATCCTATCACATTATTATTAATTATCAAATAATTATAAAATATACAAAATAATAATCAAAATCATTGTTTTTATGTTACAACTCTCGAATTTGTAAAGGGACTTCATATGTGTATAAAAATATAATGAAGGAGTTTGTGTAAGTTCTATGCAAATGCATGGGGTCTAAACTATGTTAACTTATCTTGAGACTTCAAGATAAGTTATCTTGGGACTTATCTTGAGGTTCAAATTCTTCATTTTGGGATCGTGCTGGAATATCCATGTTTCATCACCCATGATAACATTGTCCAAAAAGTGAGGATCATTTGCACACATTTCCAAAACATCTTGATGAATTTCCATGAGATTTTTGATCATCTGTCCAAATTCTTGGAACAAGCTTTGTTCGTGCAAACTTTTCTCATGTGCAAATCCTTGGTCACAATCTTGGCTGATAGTTTTTGGAATATTTAACATGTTGGCCATTAAATGAACACTCATTCAATGGTCTGTTTGCAAAAGTTCTTTCACATGAGTCACATTTTTGTCATTTGAGGAGGTTGATGGGCGTCCAGCATGGACTTCGTCACCGATCTCTTCACGGCCTTCCAAAAATGCCTTGTGCCATCTGTAGACTTGCCTTTGTGATAAACACCCATCCCCGAAGGCCTGCTGAACCATTGGAAATTTTTAAAAGAGAAGCGAGTGCTTCCAATGAGAAAGCACTCGCTTGATAGTTGACTTACACCACCATCAATCCCAGCAAATGATAGTGCGCGCTGTAACATAGTCACTTCACAATAAAAGTATGACATTACTTTCTGGACAGGCCTTGTATGTTCAAAAATCAAGAAGCAGTTGTAAGAATAGAAGTTGAAGAAAGGCAAAGTTCTAATTTAGAAAGGAGCAAGACAAAACCACCTCTGTCCATATTGCTTTTTAAATTGTATATTGTAGAAGCAATACAAAAAATTCAATATACACTAGGAAATATTTGAAATATTTCCTAGTAGTGATCAGATAGTGGAATAACTATCTGAGAAGAAAAAACAAAGATACTAAGATTTACTGTCAAAGACATGTTATTTTGACAGAAATTGCAGATGAGTTAGAAGAAATACATACATGGATGGATTTACTGCTACTTGAATATAAATGAGAATACGAGTAAAATAAAGTTAACAAAATGTGACACAAAGGTGGATAATGAGGAATTAAATATTAAGTGATGGGATCAAGAAGTACTAGAATTGGGAGAATTTAGTTTTTACGTGATAAAATTACAGAGTAAATGAAATACTATACATATCAAAAGTAGATTGGAACATGAAGGACAGTTTTTTCATGCAGAAAAGAACTCTGGTAGTATTATATGCAGTTCTTAGAGTTAAAAAGAAATTTAAATTTTATTGTAATAAAACATAGGCATTAAAAAAAGGGAAAGTGATGGAAGAAAATAGAGAATAGAGCCTTTTGAAATGTGGAGTTGAAAATTAGAAGGGTGGAGAATGTAATCAGAAGAATGTTGAAAATTAGGTAAGATGATAAAATTTGAAATAAGGAAATTTTTAAAAGAAAACATAAATTAAGGGCAGAATCTTGTAGAGACAAACTAAGTTGGTGGGTCATGCATTAAGACATCCAGTTAATTTGGTCAAGAAGGGACTTGAAGGTAAAAACAGTATACTAGGACAAAGATTGGAATATATGAAACTGATATTAGTGAATGTAAAATGTAGTAAATACGTTTCAGTAGATGAATGTTATTATTATTATCATCATAACATATTATCCTATGTTTTAACCTTAAAAGATTAAGGTTAAAAGTTTGGGACAGACCAGAAAGGAATGGAGAATAAACATCAAACTGGTCAACTGACTGATGACTTTTAACAAATTTAAAACAATGGTCTGAAGTAAAACAAACAGAATTAATTATCAGAAATCAACTCATTTAAGTAATAACAAAGTTTATGATTGACTCTTTTAGTAAATTTAGCCATAAGAAGAGTTGTTTAAAACTTCACTGACTAACTTACAAGGTAATCCTATTAGGAATAAACAAACAATGAAGCTTACTTGCTGAAGTAATATCCTATTAACATTAGGATTATCAGCTATCTTTCCAAAAATTAATCGGCCTAAACCAGATGTTACACCGACACAGAACACAAGATTTTTTCCATCATGACCAGGAAAATTATCCTCAACAAACTTTCCCTGAAAAAAAAAAATTATTAATATAGTACTATGTGATATTCTTTTGTATTTCATGTTTATATTATATAAATGAATTTAATTAAATTCTGAATTTAATTACATTACAAGTGAATTTACATTCTGCAAATATTAACTTCTCCCTAATCAGTCTCAATGGCGGCTCATATATAGGCACTGTGGAACTGCAGCACCCCCTACTTTCACTTGATATTATTGATAACATTTAATATGCGTCCTTTTTTCTTCAATTCTTTCTTTATACTTGTACAATATATAATCCTTAAGCTTAATGTCAGTAGCCATCCCCCAGTTTACGAAAAAGATACAAAAATCTTTGTATGGAACTGTCCGATCCACAGTTTCAACGGCATGGTTTTTGATGTGTACGTGTTTAGTGTTGGTGATGTTTGGCTGTTGTGTACATGTGCACACAGGAAGCTGCATGCAAGGGTGCAAGGAAGAGAGAGCACTGTCGCTCCTGCAGTGCCGACCCTGGCGTACTGGTGGAAATCAGCTTTTTTTTATTCTGTGTGTGTATGGAACATTCCTTATTTGTTCCCTTTTCTAATTTAGTCGGTGGAAGGAATATGAAAGTGGTTTAGTTGTTTTTTCAGTAGTGATCAGAAGATGGAAGAAAGCAAGGACTTTCTGATTGCCAAAATCATGTTGAAAGGGTGAAAGAGAAGGTAATTAGTAAAAACTAATTAGGTATTTTTTCTGTGTACATAGAAATTTAAATTAAGCAGCACTGGACTATAGTGTTTTTAAGCGGACATTTTATTAAGTTATTATCAAGTAATACTAAAAAATATTATCTGTATTGACATTTTATTATTTATCCAGTTAAACTGAAATGGTTTTTAAGCACAATGTGCTTACCATATATGTGTGTACCGTATTCTTGAATGTGATGAAATGTAGAATTAGATTATTATCCTGCTCCCACCTATTCTATTAGATTCATTTTTTTTTTTGGTTCTTTTATTTTACAGAAAACTTTAACCATGGCCTTGAAAAGGCACAGAAAATAATTTTCTGGAGCAACACTCCCGCTAATTTTAGCTACGAGCCACCACTGATCAGTCTTCAATCACTTATGATTACCAATATGACACAGATTTTGGGTACTTTCTATTATAAGCAATGATACAAATCAGTGGATTGTCAAAATAATTCCTAACAGTCTAAATTAATATTTTCTAAGATTACTCTCTTTAGCATTTCACATCCCTTCTCTCTAGACACCTTTTCATGATTAACCTCTTAATTTGCTAGTTTTTTGTTGTAGCAACTGTTAATTTAAATTTATGTAATAGCAACTATACTTGTCTTAAATGACAGAGTTTATGAGAGAGTTGAGCTCTTGAAATGAACAAATTTGCTCGATTGCTTCTAGTTATGATGAAGTTATTTACTAGTCAATACAAGTTTCTTTTTAGTGCTTCTGTTTTTATAACTATACTGTTAAACAGTCTGTATAATTTATCCTTTAATTTATTAGAGCCTTGTTTAAAGAAGCAGCATATTAAATTAAATAATAAATAATTTTGCATTATTAATATATTTTTAATTCACAACCAATTAGTCGCTTAATCAAAACTAATACTGTATAAATGGTTTAGTATTTTCATTGCTACTCGGAGCTCATAAGCGCAGCAAAATCTTCTGAAAAAATAGTCGTAGAAGCTTACTGAAGTAATTAAGATTAAAATAGTACACTATATTCTTTAATCCAATTTCATATGATCTGTTAATATTAATAACCTATGAAGTTTATATTCTGTTTTGAAACAGTGTGAACGTTTTTGTTAAGTTTTTTTTATTTTTTATTTAGTTCCAATACCCAGTTGACAAATTGCAACTTAAAATAAGTAAAATGTGTGTAAATTCTTTCCATTATAATTAGAAAATAAGAAACAAAACATTTTTATCAACCTATCTATATGATGGAATTTGCAATGAAAAATAACAACAGGAGTAATGGAGTTTGTTGTTTGTGTTGTATTCTCTCATTTTCGTTCTCTATCTATTCTTGTACGTGAATTACTCTTTCTAAATATATTTCTCTCTTGTTCAATTTTTCACATACAGGAGGAGCAATTGTACAAAAAAATTAAGTATGTATAATGAAAGTAGATGATAATGATAATAATAATAATGGGTAATGAGAAGAACCCCCTCCTAAAAACAAATTTTTTTGTAGAGCATTCAATGTTAAAAATTGTTATGCATGTACAAATGGCTAACTGCAGATTTTGAAATGTAGCTCATTTATATTTAAAATAGTTTATTCATTCTCACCTTTTAGTTAGGTGAATGGATTATCATCATTATTAATCTCTATTATTTAAGTTGTTTATGACATAACATGAAAACAGTTCTGTTACACCAATTTAAATTATAATCACTTTTACTAACTGTTAATAATATTAATGTATTTTGACTCATTGGAATTCTGTTAACATTATGTTACTAGAACAACTGAGATAATATTGACGCGCTCAACTTCAAGCTGTAATTGATATTATGGACTGTTTATGACATAATAATCATGAATAAATAGGTATTTATTAATTCAGAAAAAAAAATTTAACAGAAAAAACTTAGTTGCTGAAACTACAATAAAAAATTATAAATAATTTATAAAAAAAGTTTTTTAAACACTTACCAAATGCACATAAGGAACAAAATAACCAAATAATGCCAATGGTATGATGAATGCCCATGCTACATATCTTTTATTTCGCCAAATGCTTCTATTAATTAGTGAATTAAATTTTTTCTTGCCATCAGATGCATCAGCTAATGGAATGGGTTTAAAAAGTAATGCACTTAACATAATTAGACACATACAAAATGATAATACTCTGAAAAGGAAATAAGACAAAACAAAAATAATTTTTAATTAAGTACTACTTTTTTAATTTCTGAATAAAAGCAAAATGTAAACATTTAAATTAAATAGTTTTACAAAATTATTTTCACAGTAAGTCAGAGATAATTGTAAACACACAGCTAAAATAAGGTAATATGAAATAACTTTTAATTAAATAATTATCCTTGAAAAATAAATAAAAAAGAGAATACTTCTACATAGAAGCAATAAAAAATATGCTATTTACAAGGTCTAGGCGGAGGTACCTTACAAGTAAATTCAGTTTTCCAGTCAAAATCTAAATATACTGAATTTGTTTTTATAGAGGACTGCCAAAGACACAGAGTAACACAATGTAGGATATAAATGTCTCAAATATATAGGTAGTGAATTGGAGAAAATAGCAATGAGCATATTACGCACAAGATATCAAACTTGTTTATCTTTGTTAAAAATTGTTTATATTAGAGTGGAGAATACTTTGAAGCTTTTATGTACCAAATTGAATTTGAATTAAAGTTTGGGTCTAAAACCAAATTAAATACTACAATAGATAGTTAAATATTGGGTTTAACTATCAAGAGATATTAGTTTTAAGTAAATTTCATACCTTACCAATCACTGCTGCCAACACATACATTTCATATCCCTTTATAATTATTCTGAATATTTATGCACTTTTAGAAATAGTTAATAAATAATATTTTATAGACAAACTAAAAAGAAAAAAAACACTTTTTAAAAAGTTAAACTTTAAAGTTTAACAAAGTAAATATTAAACTTTGATTTGTGTTTTGGGTGAACACATTTTGCATATTTTGCAGTTGTATGAACATCCACACACACATTCATTAAGGCACACTTTGTATGCAGTAATATCACAATAATTAATAAATTAAGTAATTTCAGAATTATTCTGCAATGTTCACATCCATACTGAACTGCAAGAGTGAAAAAATTGATACATTTCAATACTGAATGAAACATGTACATTCATAAAAGTGACATTTTTTTGTAGTTTTAAAGGATGGGCAATCAAAACAATTATTATAATGTAAAAACCAAAATATAAAAATCCTGGAATAAAAATAAACAAAAACATACCAATACTCCATTTTCCAAAAAAGAAAAAAACAGTGGAAAAGGAATAACCATTACAATAAAAATTTGTATGCAGCAGCATACAGACAGACAGAGAATTCAATATGAATTTTTTTTTTTTGTCTTCAGTCATTTGACTGGTTTGATGCAGCTCTCCAAGATTCCCTATCTAGTGCTAGTCGTTTATGAATTTATAATATGAATTTAAGAAGACAGAATTCTCTGAGATGAAAACTTCACATAAAAATTAATCACTTCAAAACTTCAACTAAGAAAGGTAAGATAGTTAAACTAAAAACAAAGATTCCAAAAAAACAATTTTATAAATATATAAACTGTAAATAATTTAGATAGAAGTATAAATGGCTTTCATCAGAACTGAGGGAAAATGATACTATAAAATAACACTAAAGTTCAGAATATTTTCTAACAGCAATGAAAAATTTTAAAAACTTCTCTATTTTGACCATACTATTACCCAGAAAACCAATGTCCCATAATATTCAAAATCAAGAGTACTGCAACAAACTGCTACAGAATGGTTATGCAGAAGGCAAATTAGAGCATCATCAGAAAACATGAGAAAATCATAAATAAATCTGTACCAAAAACATAAAAGGATGATTTCTTCATGGTTTTTATCTTATTCTTTATAAATTGTTAAACAAAAACAGATAACTCTTTTTCCACAAAACAAATTTTTCTCTTTTTGGTCACAATTATTTCAAATAATGACTTAAAAAATATACGGGTATATAATCAGAACCTATCGCATGTAAATGATGATTGAATTTAGTGGTTAAATCAGCTTGTACATGACCAGATATTACTATAAGTCTAGATCGCGCAGAACTTAATGTGGATAATTTTGGTGCTAGGCACCAAGTTAGATGTTTGCCCATCCTTAAATGCTACAACAGCATATGTTTTTTTATTAGTTAAAATTTAGTCATTAGTAAGGGTGGTGAATACTGCAAATTTAAGTGGTAATAAAGCTAGTTAAAAGAACAGTTATATATCTACTTTTTTTAAACATACAATTAAATTTTTAATTCTTTCAAACTCTTTTGTTATCTAAACTAAAATCAAAAACTCATTTTCTTAATACACACAGGTATCCTTTAGATTATATCTTTTGATTTATGTAATTTGAAACGTTCGTTCCTTTCTATGAGCATATTTTATCAGTGTTTAAATATCTGAGATTCAGGTATTAGGTATTATAAAGGAAATAATACAATAAAGTTATCAATCAACTGTAGTGTTTGAATAATTATATGTTTAAAATTAAAGAATCCTAAATACAACTTTAAACAAAGCATGTAAAATTAATTTCTCTGATCATTAAGATAGATACTTGAAAAAAAAGAAAGAAATTAGTTTACCTCAGACAAATATTAAGACCAAAATTTTTAAGTAATGCATCAATAAAATATGGCATAACCATAGTAAAAGCTGAACTGCCAGCAGTTACAAAACCATTCACAATTCCCATGTAACGTTGAAAATAATGACCTAAAATCACCAGTGAGGGTGTATAAGCTAATGATGCACCAATTCCAAACATTACACCATAAGTTAAAAATAGAGCTTCAACCTAAAAACAAAAAGAAAAAACTTTTTAATGTATTACAACAGTTAACTGATAATCATTTTCTAAGGATCTACAAATAATAAAACACAGTGTAAACTCCAAAAAACTTTTAATTTAACTTTTTATACTAACAGCATAATAAGTCATTGGTCAGTTTCTCATAACAGCTTAAACAACTTTTAGGCTAGGATCTTGAAAATGTCTGAAAGAAGTTGGTGTCAAATATACAAGTGGTTTAAAATATCAGAGAATTAAAAACGGACTTCACAAATTTAAGAGCATATAAAAACTTATTGAGGTAACTTATAGATTCGGCTGAGGTCTTATTTCACAGAAAAACACAAAGTTTTTTACTCAACATTCACTTTAGTTTGATGTGGCTCCTATTTATAATGTGCCATACATATCACCAGAAATCAATTTCATTCCAGACTGTAGCCAGCAAGTCGGGCATTACCTCTGCAGCTGTGGCATTAATTCAAAGTCTTAGCTCAAGAAGATCAGTAGGCAAAGATGGTTCATAAACCTAATCTCTAATGAAAACCCACAAGAAAAAATCTAGCGGTGTCAAATCTGGGGAGCAAGGAGGCTATGCAATTGGACCTTCACGACCAATCCACCAACCTGGGAATTGAGTATCAAGAAAATTTCAGACCTCTAGGTGATAGTGAGGTGGTGCTCTGTCTTGCTGAAAGTAATGGCACCCATCTTTGTGATCATAGTCTAATTGAGGAATAAGAAAATTCTGATGCATGTCCAGATAAATGATACCATTTATAATTGCTTCCTGGAAGAAGAACAGTCTTTCTTCTTTCTATTTTGTGCTGTACAGTATTTGTTTGCTTAGGGCACAAAAAAAGTTAACCATAGGGCTATCATGAATGTGCTGCAAAATTTCATCAGTGTTTTTGCTACTCCATATTTGGCAGTTATGGGTGTTCACCTTGGCATTGATGTGAAATGTTGACTCATCACTAAAAATTATATTGCCTAAAAATGTATCTGCAATGTTATTCATCATTTCCACACAAAACTGCAGCGGAACAACTTTGTCATCAACTGTAATGTGTTGAACCATGATTAATTTTAATTGAATTCAAGTGCAATTGTTTAAGTAGATATGCAAAATGGTTGTTTGTGAAATGCCAATCTCACGTGATGCATGTTGAGTTGATTTTTTCAATTATATGCAAAGCTTTCTCTAAGTTATTCCACAGGACTTCAGGGATGCGTGGATATCCTGGTGATTTTGTATATTTAACAGAATACCTGTCTCAACAAAAGTTTGAATAAATTGTATGCCTACTAGGAGGCTCCCTATTCTACTCTCTACAAAAATTACATTGAACTGCACTGTTGCTAAGTGCAAATCATGAAATCAAATTAAATAGTGAGCACATTCTGCACTAGTAAATGAATCCATTTTTATAACACTGGTGGCCAAATTCGGTAATAATGATCTATGTGATCAAAATTTGATGTGTTTTGCAATGAAATGAGACCACAACCAAATATGTAAGTATGTAAGTTATTTAAATAGATTTTTTTATATGTCTTTAAATTTGTGAAGTACTTTTTGAATCACCAGGAACATTTGAGAGATAGTGAAGTTGCTCAGAAACGTTTATTTTCTTCTTACTCTTGGATTCGGCATAGGGAGAACCATCTTCTACTTCTTTCAACTGCTGATGTAAAATAGTAGTAATAACATGACAAAATACACAATGCTAAATAATATACTAATATTATACTGCTAAATATTAAAAAAAATTACATTAGGATAGAGCAAAGGACTTGAAGATGGAGTAAAACAATGAAAGAGCACTTTTAACGTTTACTACTAAGTACTGAATTTATGTATTCAATATGAAAAATTAATTTAAAATTCACATTATACCAATGATTATATATTTTTTCTGCATTATACTGCTTGTTCACATATGTTCAATCCAATTAAAGGTAATGTAACCCACCATATTGGTCTAGTGGTGAATGCGTCTTCGCAAATCAAATGTTTTCAAAATCGAGAGTTCCAATATTCAAATTCTAGTAAAGGCAGTTACTTTTATATGGATTTGAATACTAGATAGTGTTCTTTGGTGGTTAGGTTTCAATTAACCACACATCTCAGAAATGGTCAACCTGAGACTGTACAAGACTACACTTCACTCACACTCATACATATCATCCTTATTCATCCTCTGAAATAATACCTGATGGTGAATCCCGGAGGCTAAACAGGGAAAAAAATGAAAGGTAATATAACTTGAATTACAATTAAATTTACACATTAAGAGATATATTTTTGTCACATCAGAGTTTAATTGTGTCATTATTGCATTTTTCATAGTTGAACGAACATTTGAGAGGAGGAGGGCTGGCTTGGCAGGAATGTAATTGCCAAATTGCATATACATAATACCTGTCATTCTCTCTTTCCACTCTCAAACAGCAAGGACAGACAGCAAGCAGAGAGAAATATCAAGCAATTGGTTAATAGTCTGTAGTAATGATTGCATATGTGCATTAAACAGAAAAAAATACTCTTTATTTAAATACCCTTATTTTAAATCAAGAAACTCTTTTTATTAACGTTTTTCATACAAAAAACATATAAATTAAAAAAAGTCTATAAGTTATTACAGGAATTTAAACTATTCCATTATGAACCTTAAACCTAATACAAGATTTATATTATAGAACCTGTAAAAAACTTTGACAACATAATTAATTTTTTGAATAAGAAAATATTTATCATTAAATCTACTGCAAACTTTTTTCATTGAAAATGCAATGTTTTAAATTACAGATGAAACAAATGTAAATAGAGCATATTCCATTTCATTTAACATTTTATTCAAAATAGTAAATATCAAACTGCTATTTTATTGCACTTTTAATTTAATACTAACCTTTTCATTAAAAAATGAAGACATAAATAGACCAGCAAAAGCAAATATACCGCCAATAAAAGTTGTCACTCTAATACCAATCTTGTCTGTCAATATACCAGCAATTGGTGACAAAAAAAATGTTGTTCCAATTGTTAATGAACCGACAAGAGCTGAAAAAAATTGATTAATTTATTAATTGGGCAATTAAAAATGAATTAGTAGAAAGATTGAAAAAATATATATACATCTTAAGAATAAAGGCATTTTCAATGTACCAGATGAAATGTTCTACAAGTTTAGAACAGAACTGGCCTTTGTTTGTCATTTTAGCTAATCAACAAGTTGTGTAGTTGCAGATCTCTTTAAAATGGTAAGGTTCCTTGTTCTTCATGGAATCAATTTAGATGAAGAACAAGAAGGATTCAAAATACTTATAATTTGAAGTAATCTGTGTGAGAAATTATTCAATAAAATACATTTTATTAAAAATCATTTGCAGGTCAACCACATTGATTTGAATGCTGAGTGTTTGCACTTGTTACTAAATGCATGCATGATACTTATGATTTTATAATCTTTAGTATATGCTATGCAATATTAAAAATAGACTATAAAAAATATACATTACTACATTATTACACAAGTAACTACAAAAATGATACAAAAAAATAAAAACATTTTTATCGTACACATTTTTATCGTACACAAATTATTAAGATTGCCAATGAGAAAAATTAATGAAAATAATCTTTATGAAAATTTATCATTTCTGTTACTATTGAAATGTTACTATTACTATTGAAAATATTACTATAAAAATAATAATAATAGTTTTCTTGTTCATATATTGTCACAAAATTACAAAGTTTTTATAATAATGATTGATATAGTTTACAAATTTTTCACTAACATACAAACATGGAAATTAATCTATACAACATTTTACAATGTCAATATATATATGTTACCAAACTCTCCGATAATATAAATATATTTTTAATCATTTTTTTAAAATTTTCCCTTCTGTATATGTTATTTTATATGGAAACCTATTATGTTGTAGTTGTTTTTCATGTTTTTATAAAGCAAGGGGAACCACCAATATTTCTTAAACAGAGATTACTTTTTTAAATTAAAAACTATTATAAGAAAAATTCTAACTAATTAATCTTATTTGTTAATTATTTAATAATTTTTACAGTCTAGAATAACCAATAATGGACTATGTAGAAATCCAGCTTGATTCTTATAATATAATTATTCCTATTACCATTTATATTTATGTTCTGACAATGTTTAATAAATAACATACTTTTATATTTAAACACAAATATACACATGTATGGAGAAAAAGTGTTAAAATATCTTTCTTAATACCTAATTGTATGTTTCTTAATTTATAAGTCATTCTTGTGTAGTTATCCCCACCCAATAATTTAGTCTCATTTTATAAGATGGGAAATATTAATCCATAATAAATATTATAAATAAAGGATTATTTTTGACATGATAGCAATACTTTCTCTTAAATATATACTAATAATCTGGAAAGTAAAAATACTAATATACTAAATGATAACAATTTACAGTAAAAAAATCTCAGTAATACATCACTGAGAGACAGTTTAGGCTCCAACACATAATCAAACAAAAAAATTTTAAATAAATAACTAAATTTTATTAAACTACTCTAGCTTATCTTATTTTAGAAGCTTAATTATTAGACGATCAATTTTTTTTATATTTAATTTATGATTATACTTATCAAATGTCGATATTAATAATAATCAATGAAATGTAATTTGGTAGATTTATTTAATACTATTTCTAAATTATACCATATTATCTTTTTTTTAAATTGTTCTATTTTTTATACAAAATGTCTGTTTTAGCTACTTCATAAATTATAATTTTCTGCAGCACAAATTAGAAAAAAAAACCATTTTTACACACCTAATTTTAAATGAAACAAAGAAATTTAAATAATTTAAAGAAATTTGAGAACAACCAAAAATTAAGTTATAATCTTCAATTAGTGAAATGTGAAAAATGTTGTTAACTTATGAACATTTATCGCTAACATAAATGTTGCATTTAAAGAAACACCATAAGAATACATTCTTCTTAATTTCTAGAATACGACTAAATGTAAATTAAACAGATAAATTAAAAAACTGTTTTACCCAACTACATATTGCATTGTAACAGCATCTTCTACTCCTCATATAAAGTACTACTGTCCAATAAGATAAATATAAGAGATTACTAATAAACACACACTACTTTGCACTAATTTGGTTTATAATTATTTGTCCATGAATATAAAACAAAAATTATAGTATTGTTATTTTACTTCATTTTTTTGTTGACCTATATGATTTCATTTCATTATTGAAATAATTTTTCAAAGAAATTAAGAAAAAGTAAAGTAAAGTATTTTTTTTAAAAGCTTACTTTTTAATGTAACTTGGATTCATGCCTATAAAAAAAAATTCTTATATACTCAACAAAACAAAATCTATAATATCAACTGTGTAAACTAATCTTTTCTCACTGAGTTCATCGAGCATTCGAGCAATTTTGGACCAATAATTTTCCAGTTATTGGCCATTAATTTAAAAAAAAACTATTTCAGTTGGAAAAGATTATTTTAAAATGAATAAAAAACTTAGTATGTTTGTTTTGAGATTTAAAAGGTTACAAGTAGTACAAATAAAATACTTTTCTTCAGTTTTATGAAAACAAATTTCAGTAATAAAATAAAACTAAACAGTTTGAGAGAAAATTTATATAAACTGACATTTTATACTGATTGGTATAGATCACTTCAGGAATTGGTTATGTGTACAACTCTATGGATAAAACAAAGAGCTGCCTCATGTTGCCTGGATGGATTAAGGGAATCGTGGTAAAAACCTTGAGCAGAGCAGCATAATCAAATGCATAATCAATAACAAAATAATTAAAAATACTAACAAATAATATAATAGTAAGTTAAATATGTCAAGATACTAAATAAATTTAATAAATAACAGCTCACAAGGTGTTGATGAAAATGATTTGAGCATATATACCTTTACCTAAGTACACTTTAAATGAAATAGAAAAAAAATTGGGGTTTTTATACGTAATATTATTTAAAAACTCATAGTTAATATTGCTTCTGTAAAAAAACTTTTTAAATTTTATTTTAAATAAACTGATGGAAAAGTCTTTTAAATGAAGTGGAAATTTATTAAAAATAAGGTCCTTTTGTAAACCAAATTACACCAATTCAGTTTTCTAGTTTGATAGAGGTGGATGTTATCATTTAAAAAAAAAAAATATTTAACAATTGTCTTTAGCAAAGCTTGCAATTTCGTAAATACAAGGGTTAAAATTTCTAAATACAGGTCTGCATGATTTAATTTATGAGTGCCAAACACTAAAGCAGTATAGCTCATTTTTTAATTTTGAAAACCATACTGACTTTTTGAGCAAGCTCTAACAGATGAAAATATTATGTTTTACACATGAAGATACTAAAGCAAAATAAATATTTAATATTGATGACACGCTTAACACTTTATTAGGATGCTTGAAAGAAAAACAGTACAGTTTGATTTTGTTGGAAAATGAAATCAATTTGATTCTCACAATGAGTTTCACAAGAATTTCTTATTTGAAAAAGAACCCAACAATTTTGTACAACAGGCATCAGAAATACTATGGTTATTTAGTTTTCATTAATAGTAATTCTATCCAGGAGATAATCAGTTTTAATTTGAGAAGCACAATGCAATGGTTTTATCCATATTTAAAATTAGATAATACATTCAACGAATGTTTTTTTTAATTTTTGAACTGCTATCACAGAATTTTCTGGTCCTATTAAATAAATATTTGTTTAGTACGTATATATATTTTAGATATTCAAATAATTCATTAATATTTTGACCATTATGTTAATAAAATTTAATATTTTATATGAAATATAAATAATCAAAACACAGTAAATTAGTTAAATTTAACTTATTCAGATAACATTAAATATAGATACATTTAAAAATATATATATAAGCAGTATATATATATATATATATATATATATATATATATACACACACAAATGTTTCAAAATTAATGCAGGATTAAAATTGGGCACCATTTTTTTTCTGTTGTTTGGCAACGCCCTCTGAAGCACATGTTGTATATATATATATATATATATATATATACAATTTTTTTTGTTTTTACTTGAATTTATTTGTCACAATGGTCAGTATGTTGATGAATTATTTGAATTTTCACTAAACTTTATATACACGAGTTGTGTCGTCTGGAAAGAAGGTAACAATGAATGCTTTAAGATATTGAGGCAAATCATTATTAAAAAAATAATATCAGGGGATGAGATTTTACACATGGAGCAACTATTCTACTGTAGCTGACTTCTTTTAAGACTTTCTTGTCAAGTTTGTGCTATCATAGTATGTATGATAGCACATAGTATGCATTATCTTTAGCACATAAAAAATCTTCAGAATTTATTAAAAATTGATAAAATTATATTTTCTATTCTCTTGAAAAATATGATGACTACATTTTAAAATGTTTGTAGTTTAAGATGTTGTAAATAGGTGTGTCCTGGTGAATTTTTAATGAGCTTAACAAATCTATTTGCATATGATTATTATTTTCAAATAATGAATGCTCTAAACAAAAAAAAAAATAAAAATAATAGTTATGAAACGATGAATTAATAATGTATTAGAATATATTCAATAAAGTTTCATAATTGAAGGCAGTAAACAACTAATTAATTTCTTGATGGCATATTACTGCTAAAAAATTGAGCCCTAATTCCTCTACAAATCAAAAAAAAAAAAAAAAACACTTTACTACCATGAAAATAGTACAAAAATAAACAAAACAATAGATTAAATCACTTTGCCATTTAATCATTACACATTTAACTAAATTACACATTTTACTATTTTAATTACTTAGAATTTATAAATGTGCAAATAACAGTGGATTAGTGATATTCAACTTTGTAATATTCATTTAATTGAATCGATTATCATAGGATTTTGAAGAATTCAGTTAAATATAAGTATTAATCGTAATACTATAAGTATTAATTCTCTTATAATGATATCTACTTTTATAAACAATTTAAAACACATAGAGATTTGGATACAGTCACCAACTGTAAAATAATGGATTGTACAGTACTGACAGTAATTAATTTCATACTATTTACATAACAAAATGACAAATCAATAAATAAAATCTCAATTAATAGTCTAATAAAAACATTAGTATAATCAACTTTTAATACAAAATGAGTAATAAAAGAAAGGTTGTTAAACATCTTCATCCAAGTTTTAATAAATTCTTTTCATTTCTCACCTGACCACCAAAACAGTAACAAATTGCAAATTTAAAGCCCATTCATTACTCTAAATTATCATTAATATTATTAAACTTCTATTTCTTTTTTTATAAGAAAAGAAATTGATAACATAATGTGCTTACCATATAATTAATTAATGCAGCTGTTACACCTTTTTTTTTAAAAAAAAGGGCAAATATCTACTTTAAAGAAGTAATTAAGTAATAAAATTGAATGTCAAAAAAGTACTTAATTTGAACAATGTTTTACTACTGTTTATTTAAAACTGTTTTGCAATACTACTTATATATGCTTAGAAAATTTAAAAGCACATAACTAATCAATAATAAAAATTTAAGTAGCAGCTGTAAAATTGTGATGAAAATAAAAAAAAAAAAAGACTGTTTGCTAATTGGTTCATACTGATCTTGAATTAAAACTAATGAAAGTATTAATTCTATTTAGCCTCTTTCTGTTTCATGAAAGCTGTTCAGATATTTTCTGATGCATAGGCGCAAACAATTTAAAGATTAGAAAGAGCTATTTGATATTTCAAATCAAGTTATAAACTTTTAAAAATATTCTAATGCAGGTATGTATAAAGCAGACATTATTACTGAACTTTCTATTCAGTAATAATAATTCTATTTATTTTTTTAATTTTATTGAAATAATATAAATAGAAATTAATGGTGAAGGATGGAGGTATGTCTAAAAACAAATAAATGCAAAGTAAGAATGTCAGATAGTGGAACATATTAAACAGAAGTTTCAGGTTAATAACTTGTTAACAGACAGTAAAATTAAAAAAAAGATGAATAAAGTAAAGTGGATAACAAAAAACAGATTACTAAGAGCAAGGACACCTTTAGTGTAAAAGTCTACTAGGATCAAATATAGATCTAAGAGTAAGAAAGAAGCTTTTGAAAATATCTACACATAGAATATCACTTTACGGTAATGAAATGTGAAGAATAGGATACATAGAAAGAAAAGGAATAGAAATTTTAGAAAATGTAGTAAAACACAAGAAGAAAATGTTGGAAATAAGAGATATTCATAAAACTCAAAATTAAGAAGTTTTAAGGTGGATAAGAGAGGACAGAAACTTGTAGGAATTTTATAAAGAGCAAACTAAAACAGTAGGTGCATACTAATACATCCAAGTTTAGTTTATATGGCAATAGAATGATATTTAAATAGTGAGAACTGTACAGATAGACATTTACTGGAATATATAAATTGAGGCTGTAGGATAAATTAATTCTGTTAGTAATAAACTGTTATTTATTTATAATTATATTTACTTTTATTTATTTTATCATTTTTGTTTTTGTTATTTATTTTTATTTGTTTCCAAAGTGAATGGGTCATTATACTTCTTCCCAATAAAGAATGGTGATAAATTAATTTTTTACTTAATACAATGTTCAAGTTTTCATTTATTATTGATATGAAAAATGTAACGTAAATGAGTTACGAATATAAGATATAAGTTAAGATTGTTTTGTTTAAAAGTAATGATGTTCACTAAACTGCCAATCCCAGTGTTTGCTGTAAACTGCAAAAAAAATTTCCTAAAGAGAATAAACAACGTTTTAGAGCTATAACGACTATTGTATTAGATAAAACAGTCCATATGTAGTAATTACGTGACACGATGTACATTTTCTGACATTCATGTCCTGCAGTCCCAGGTTACATTAAGACTGCAACAACTGGCATTAGTTTTCTGATTATGTGAAAGCAGCACTTTTCGAAAACATTAAACCATGAAAAGTTACGATTCTTTTTTAAATTTACAGCTTAAGAGTTAATAATATTAGCATTAAGCACTCAGTTATTTATGATAAATACTCACATGATTATGTAATCCATTTAATTACCATTTCTAGACTAGGATTACAATTTCAATAATAACATATTAATTACAGCAGTATTTATAAACTTTTAATAGTTTAATTAATTAATTAGTTAATTTTTAATGGCAAGATTTTTAGTAATTAGTTACTAACTGTTAAAATCGTTTAACTACCATCCAGTAGGAAAAAGGTGAATCGTCTGTTGGGTATCTGCAGGAGGTTTATTAAATGAGCCTTTGACCATTAGCATTTATGTTTACTTAATCCTTTGACTTTTTAATATTTTTATTTTTCATAAGTGTCACATCACGGAATGTAGATTAATGAAAATGTTTACATACATAACAATAAAATACATTACATCAATATTTATTTAAAAGTATGTGTAAAATTGTATTCCATTAATTTTTTTCAATATACTTATTTTAAATTTAAATTCAATTTACTTTATAACAAACATTTTTTTATGCCACGTATAATTATTATGATCAGATATATCAGCTGTCAGTCAGCCAATTTATTAACTTCTAGATAATGGATACTGGTTACAGAAATTAATAATCCAATGTCATATTCATTACATGCTTAACTTATTTGTTGTTACTGATGTAAAGTATTTAGTTATTCATTTACAGCTTTACCATTGTCATATGTGATTTATTGTTTACTTTAAAGTACCCTGAAAGGTGAAAATTTATCTAATACTAAAAAAAATAATTATAAACTAAACTCTTAATTATATACAATGAAAAGACTGCTTAAGACTGGTTTAACTAATTATTTGTCGCAAAATCAGCTTTTAAGGAAAGCCTAAGCAGAAGCAGAACAGACGTGCTTGAGGTCAAAAGTTACTAGATGAGGTAATAAGTAGATGTAACACAATCTTTTCCTCTCAGAAACATACATCACCAAATACCACTGCATTAGTCAGACTCAAAGGAAGCCAGACTCAAGTTATGGCAAGACTCCATGCACAAGTTGCAGCACAGCCCCTGGCAGCTCGCAAAATCATGTTACCGACCAAAGCCATTGCACGTGGTGTCCAATGTTCGATGCGGGTTTGGTGGTCGTGACCACACTTTTAACATCTGTGACGACTTACCAGGCGTTCCTGGATACTCTGTTTCCAGATGCTCCGGAGGGTGAAGCAAAGATCGGCGTTAGGGTGGGGGCTATGCCCTTCCCTGGTATATGGACTGTGGATCCCATTGATATATACACACGAGTGATTTCTCGAATGGCACTGGAAAAGGTCCGGGGATTGACCAATTTGACCTGGATATATTCTACCATCTGCTGCCTGTCATAAGAGAGCTACTTGGCAGGCTGTTCTCAAGGTGTCTAAGCTGGGGCTGCTTCTCAACTTGTTGGAAAGTGGCTTTGGTGAGGGTGATCTTAAAACCTGGAAAGGATCCTAGTGAGGTCGGCAGTTACTGACCCATCAGCCTTTTGCCAATAATTGGCAAGTTGCTTGAAAGGCTGGTTGTGGAACGGCTCTGGGAAAGCATTGAGGTGAACTGTTTTCTAAACCGAGACCAGTATGGCTTCACAAAAGCGGTTGGCACTGAGGATTGCATCTTAAGTGCTCTTGCCGAGGTGGAAAGCGCCGACTGTAAATATCTTTTGGCAAGTTTTATATACATAGCATTTCCTTCCTTGTGTTAGAGTTCTGTCCTCTATGATTTGGAATACCACATTGTTCCCGTAGCCCTGCAGGCCATGGTATGTGACTATTTGTCTAACCGTACAGTTCTGTTTAAGGATGTGCACTTAGTTGTGGAAAAATCTGTTACCACGGGAAGCCTGCAGGGTTCTGTTCTCGGTCCCCTGCTGTGAAACCTGGTATTCGATGTATTTCTGGGATTAACATTTCTATAAGGGGTCACGGGCCCAGGCTTTCGCCAATGACTGTCTCCTTTTACTTTGTGGTAATTCATGACCACAGCTAGTAGACCAAGCGCAAGCAACCTTGTCAACTGCAGAGGGCTGGATGGACATTCAAAATTTAAAGATTTCTGTGCCCAAGACAAAAATTTATGCTTCAAGGGTGCAGACAAATTTGTACAGTCGCAACCCCCATATCAAATATAAAGGTTGTGTAATCAGCCAGTTATAGTTCATAAGTACCTAGGTGTTTTGTTTGATGTAAAGTTGCTGTTTAGCAACCACATTAAGCAAATAGTGGCAGACGCAGTCTCAGTGATGCACAAACTTAGGAGGATTGCTTGGAAAGACTATGGGTTGTTGGGCTGTCAAATATACATGGTGTCTTTGAAAGCATGACCTCATATGTGGCATCCATTTGGGCACATAGGTTGGATATGAATAGAGCAATTGTTCAAAATTTAAGGAGTGCCCAGCACAGAGCCTCAATTGTATGCACTGGTGTTTTTAAAACAACCTCCTTTTTTTTTTTTTTTTTTTTTTTTTTTTTTTTTATTTTATCTTATTAAACACCCCAAGGCAACCAGCCTCCGCCCGTTAGGACATAGCATGGTCACCTTGCAGTGTCGTGGCAGCAGTCTCTGCCCCCCCTATCTGCCTCCTGCCGGAGGATCTCCCGCCGGGGTCCCCAAAGCCTCTTCGGGGTGAGCCAACCACCTCATTCGGGCAGCTAACTCCCCCCTCCACAATGGGGCTACCCTCCCCGTCCCTATCCTACCTGTAGCCGGCACGCCTTCCGCGTACCGCTACCCCCACGCGTTCCTCTCATACCTGAGGGTCCTTAATGCCTCAGGTATGAGAAAACAACCTCCTACAATGCTACCACCATACTGGGAAAGGCTCTCCCATTCAATTTAGTGGTGAAAGTTCAGGCAGCCATGTGGAGATTGCGAAGAAGCTGGGAGGCCAAGGTATTTGGGATGTGGTTTTGAGTTGGGCCAGTACCAGAGCGGAACGGTGATCACAATGCACCGGATCTAAATTTCATTCAGTTGTCCATCTCCCGCCTGTGGAAGAAGCTGCAGAGCCTCACGATGGAAGCATTGCAGCTGGAATTGGACACCACAACTAAGGGAAGATCCTTGTATAAGTTTTTACAGGATTTTTTACAGGATTTGGGTGGATGGTATGTCTCGAGCTCATTTTTAAGGACAACGGGTGCCCAGGTGCTCACCAACCACTCTAAACTTGTACCAATATCTGTTTTGATTCCGCCTGGCAGTTGATGAGCTGTGTGTCTGCGGGGAGTTCCAGTCAAATGAACACCTGATGTTTGACTGCCCTGCTCTTGGGGGGGCCAGAGACCGGGCCACCCTGGGACTTAGAGGTTGTTACGTTCCACTTTTAGTCGTCTGGTGCTGCTACCTAGCTAGAGCTAAAAATTCCGGCTAGCTCTGATCATACGATGTTCTATGTCATGATGCCGCAAGGAGCAGTCGTGATCGTATAAGTAACCTGTATTCATTCGGCGCCCGAATCCTGCAAAGAGCAGTCATATTTTTTATTTGGTTTGGCTGGGCAATTATTGTTACTAGTAGTAAACTTGATAATGTTCAAGTGTAGTTATGTTAGCATTTATTATTGTCAATTTAGTTTGTCATGTTAGTTATTATGTCAAGAGTAACGACATATTAAATATAACAATTCAAGGGCAACAAGGAGTTGTTTCATTTCTTCATAATCAAATACAGTCCATACTCGCTCTAAAATCTACCAGAGGTCAAGGGGAAAATTGGCCACCCACAAGTGGTAAGAGCCGCAATGTCGGACCATATGGGAGTTCCTAGATGCAGTTCAACTGGCATCCGTAGTTTGCTTAAGGCAAACTCTTACCACATTACTGTGAGAAGCTAACCCTGAGTATGGCTGACCACCAGCCAATTATTACGGCTGCAAGTGCTATAAAATGGTGGACAGGTACTTGCTGGCATTCACTGACTTATGCGTGGCAGCGAAACAAATTTTATTATGAATGATATATATTTTTAGTAGTTGATGGTGTGCGCCTACCCTTTTTAGCAAATATATTGACAACTGAGCAGTTGGGGCATGTAAGCTGATGCACCATAGCACCACGCTTAGTCTGCTCATGCTGTTAGGTAAGCTGTTAGGTATTAGGATACTGGTTGCTAAACTGTTTGAGGCTCAGTTGCCGTTTGTGGAACAGACATTTGGTCTTATGCTTTAGAGCAACTGAATCGGGTGGTGGCCGGAGAAATGCCAAGCAAACTAATGCATTAGTTTAGTCAGGCAAAAGTTTATTCTAATTTAATATTTTTCCACAATGTTTTAATTAACGAGTATTAATCAGCGAGGTTTATTGTCAAAGTAATTCTAATCACAAAATTTTCTAGTAATATTAACACCCTTAAAAATAAAAACTATTAAAAGTACTCTTATATAAACAGGAAATTTTAAATACAATTAAAATAATAGAAAAAATAGTTAATATACAGTTAATATTGATCTTTATAGTTAATATTGATCAAGTTGATCTAAGTATACAAATACTATAGTACCCATCATGCCTAACAAATACAACATGCCAAATTTAAAATAGACTACAATAAAATAAATTATCAACAAAAAAAATTTATATATATATAAATAAAAGCTTTTAATTTCAAAACACAACATAAATTCTAAAGGTGTAATTATTAGTAATGAAGTTAACAGTTTTACTCCATCATTTTTTTCAGTGGTAGGAGAAAGAATAGTTACACAGACTGTTGTAAGCAGAGTACAAGGTTGTGGTATATAATGCTGTATTTTGATATATTAACTAATCTATCTGTAAATAGCATTTTCCTAATAAACTTTGAACAAGAAATACACAAGTTCTCACTTTACATTACATGTCATATTGCTTTAAATAATTCTTTTTAAAAAACTACACTCATCTGACTTGTACGAGGGTAAGTCAATTATTATCCGCAATGTAGTTATAAATTTTATTGCAATACAAATAGGAAACTTACATGTACATCATTTTTCAACATAGTCCCCTTGCATTTCAACGCACTTGGTCCATTGTTACACAAGCTTCTGATGCCCTCATAAAAGAAGGTTTTCAGTTGAGCTGCGAGCCAGGAATGCACCGCTTCTTTCACTGTTTCGTCTGAGGTAAATCGACGGCTCCTTAATGCCTCTTGAGTGGACCAAACAAGTGGTAGTCAGAAGGGGCAAGATCAGGACTATATGGAGGATGAGCCAGTACTTAAAAGTTGAGTTTCTGGTTCGTTTCAGCAGTGTGGGCAGCAGTAAGTGGACGGGCATTGTCGTGCAACAACACAACACCTTTCGACAGCAGTCCTAGGCATTTGTTTCAAATTGCAGGCTTCAGCTTGGCAGTAAGCATCTCACTGTAACGCGCACTGTTTATTGCCGTGCCCCTTTCCTCATAATGTTCCAGTACTGGGCCTTGTGAGTCCCAAAAAACCATTCGCATCGGTTTTCCTGTAGACGGTTGGGTCTTGAACTTTTTTTTGCAGGGCGAATTTGGATGTTTCCAAAGAAATTACATAAAAATATTTCTCTCAAGTAAGAGATAAGGTTCTCCGGAATATGCTACACATAATAAGATTATATTTTACTACACACTTTCCTATTAAAGTTTTTTAATATTTGTACAAAAATTCTTTGAGTTTCAAACAACATCACTGTATATCAATCGTCTTATAGCAATCAAATATTAAGCAAAGATGACAAAAAAGTCAGAGATTTGTCAGTATAGACAATATCATCCTGATTCATCCTTTTAAGTAATACCTTACAGTGGTTCTGGAGGCTAAACAGAAAAAGAAAGAATACAGACAATTTTTTTTTTCAATTTCAATTATCTGGTAAAAACTTTCAATGGGACCACGAAAAGGAAGTTTCTGTACAAAATAATAAAAGAACACAATTCATTTGACATAGAAAAATTGTAAGTTCTAATTGAAGACCTCCTTTTTTTGTTGTCTGTTAAAAATGAAGAGGAAAAAATGTAAAAGAAAGTACAAAGTATAGAGTACATGATGTATATACATAATTTTTACATCAATACGCTTTCTATATTCAAGATTACAAAAAAATAAAAATAAACAAAAAAGTAATAGAGATTCACTTCATTAATCTGTCTACTATTGTAATCATGCATCATAAATTTATTACTACTTTTGAAAACTATTATGTAAATCACCAAAGATGTTTTGTGGAACACAATTATGTAATGAAAATATACATTATCACATAGTAAACACTGAGATCAGTGAAAGTTCAATAAACTTTAGAAAACATATTTTATATATATTATTTCGCTAATTAATTAATTATTTTAAAATCATACAAAAAATAATGATTATAATTAACAAAAAAAAAAAAATTTTTGAATTAATACCTGCTCAACGAGTTATGTAAAAGTCACATTATCAAATTTTAAGTTTATATTTACAAATTGGAAAAATATGAGCAATAATGGAATTTGTTCCTTCACTTTTTTTTTAAATCTTCATTAAATTAAGACTTTAGAATAAATATATATATATTATATTTTGCACACATAATTAACTATTAATTACAAGAAAATTAGGTAAAACTAGTTTGTTAACAGATTAGGTAAAGATTAAAAACTACAAGGGGATGAAGGAGAAGACTTGGGACAAAAATGGATGGAGACAGCAAGGGTGTAAGGCTACCAAGTAGAACACCAGATGAAGATGAGATATTCAAAGTGGTTTTTTGAAAACGTTTTTCACAAATATTACTTATATCACAGAGACAGCAGAGATGAGGAAAATATTTGTGTCTGATATTTTTATTTTCCCAACTTTTTATATCCCAAAATTCTAGGCAGATTAAAAAAAAAAAATAAATGAATTGCACTGACATCTCATTTATAGAAGCCATTAGACCAAATTTCAGGACTTTATATTACTGCAGTTCAGAGATATGAAATGTAATTGGACTTTATTATTCCCTTCCATTCCTTTCTAAAAATATACCAAAATGAGACATAAGCACACTAATATATTTAATAAAACTAAAAAATATTTTACAGAATATTTAACTATTAAATAGAAACAGAATCAGCAATAACCAGCACTTATTGAAATATGTGTATATTTCCAATATTTAAGGAATAAAATTAAAAAAGAAATTTTCTGCCATATTATTAGCACCCAAAATAACAGAAAGTTTATTCTCTTTACATCTTTAGTGGGATATGACACTCCTATATATATATATATATATACAATGCATATATAATAAATATAATGTGTTCATATATACAATATATACATATTATTTTACTGAAATTAATGTTTTTAAGATTCATATTAATCCTCTGTACTGTTAAAATATATTTAAATTCTATTAAATAAACTGCCTTATACATAATCATAATATTGAGATGACATATCTTACTTTAATTTTTCATGAAAATAATTTTGTAGAAAGTTTATTTATTTATTTTATCCTCAGTCATAACTGAAATAATTTTGGTATTGCATAATAAAAATTTAAAAATAAAAATACTATAACAATGAAAACTGCATATTAGTTGACATGAGTGCTGCTATCTTGCAGTTTTTATACATAAAAAACAAATAGATTCTTTAAAACTAGATTTCTTGAATGTGATAGAAATTATAAAAATAATAAATTTGGTTTAGCTAATATAGCAGACTATCTAATAAACAATAAACATACTACTTTTGATATAAACACAAATTTAGAAATATTAGAGATTAAAGATGACATAAAATTAAATATATTAGAAAAATATTACATATTTAAATAAAAACAAAATTTCAATTTGCTAAACTATCAGGTAGTGTTTGGGCGAGATGGTCTTATAAAAACTGCAACAGATAGCAGCACTCATGTAAATTAATATGCAATTTTCATTGTTTTAACATTTTTATTTTTAAATTTTTATCATGCAATAATGGAATTATTTCAATCATGCCTGAGAATGCAGGATCCTGCAAAAGTAATTTTATGAAAAATTAAAGTAAGATACGTCTTATTTCAACATTCTGTACTCAGTGGTTTATTCAATAGAATTTAAATATATATAAACTAACAATTAATATAATCCACCTTACCAGCATGTATATATGTTCTCTATATCTTTGGGCTTACTTGGATGCCATCATCAGGAGTAAAAATTAATGCATTAAAGTTGAGGTTTAAAAAATCATAGTTAAATTTAAAAAGTCATAACTCTCCCACTCCTACTAGTATACTCATGAGTTCAGTATACAAGTAGGACCGGAACAGTCATGACTTTTTAAAATTTTAACTATGAATTTTTAAACTTTGACTTTAAATCATTAATTTTAACTCCTGATGATGGCTTCCAAGTAAACCGAAAGATCTAAAGAACAAATCAACGTGCTGTTAGAGTGGATTATATTAGTCATTAATTAATTTATTTAACATATCAGCAGTACCATGTTTGTGAAATTAAGAATTTAAATATATATAAGTTTTTTTTAATTTAAATAAATATTTATTTTTAACACAGTAATACTTCCCACAATTTTGTTCTACATAATAAAGGAAATAAAAGTTACAAACATTATAATATAAAAATAATATAACTGCAGTATAAACTTATTCACTGGTAATAGTTCTGAATGAATCATTTGGTACAATAAAATTCAGAAAATATAATTTATATAAAACATTGAAAGTAAATTTAAACTAATCTGCTAAACATTTTGTAAATAAATTTAGTTTAGTCAGATGAGCAATTTTTTTTACAGGAATGTTACTGAACTACTATCATATGTAAGTTAAAATATATCTTTGATCAGAGAAAAACTTATTGAGAAATGTATAAAATTATAATTGTAACCTAAATAAAACATTTTCAGAAAGTAGTGTACTACATTGTGGCACATCGGAATACATACAGGAAACATTCATTATGTAAATTATGTTCATTATGTATGTATATAAACTACACATGTACTTCATTCAATAATTAATATTTTTATGAATATATATATATATATTTTAAATAGTAATTATTTTTGGCTAATATATTATGTGATAAAATTGTCTACATTATAAATATCTTTAATAACTTAAACTTATCTTTAATTAAACTATAAATTACACAAAATGGGTTAGATATTAATAATTGCCTTAATTCAGATTGTTTCATCCCACGACCATTTATTAACATTAATTAATATAAAATAAATAAGACTCTTAATATTATAGTCGGTGTAAAGATAAATGAAATTAACCATCTAATGAAAAATGCCTAATTTAAAGACAAAATCTGCCAAAGCTGACCGTGTCAAAGGTCTGAGAAATAAATACACCAATAAAACTAAGCTTTCAATTAATGTAAGTACACACAAGCACACATATATACACAAGTAGTGGGAATTGAATCCTGGATCAAACTAATAAATTAACCAATACATGAACTGACCAATTATACAGTAAATCAGTAACAGTACATTGATTAATATAAAAAAATCATTACTTTTGAAAACCCAAACAATGCTACCATCTACTTAATAATTGACTTACCCTCGTATATATATATATATATATATATATATATATAAAATTATAGTTTTCCGGACTTTTTAATGTTTAACCCAAGTCATGCGTTCATCAAAATAAATGTCAAAATCAAGGACTGTTTTAGAAAAATTCAAATCCAACAGTTTTTGCCCAACCTTCTAATGAATGAAATATACAATTGCCAAGGGAAAGATGATAAATAAATTACAAAATTATCATACAGTGAACATAAGTTTGGGTTTAGTAACACATTTTATAATTTTATTTATTATCAGACCAAATTAGTGATATTTTAAAGATAATATCTTAAGGGATTTTAAATAAATAGTCTGGATATTACTATCCAAAATCGAACACGAATTTCTTTGTCTAGGGAGTGTGGTGACTGGAGTGACGGTGTAATATTATATTCAGATCAATGAAGAAGACGGCAAAATGAATAGCAAAAGCTCTTTTGCTAAGGGTTCCTCTTAGTCTTGAGATAACTAAGCTATTTTCAAGAATGACTTGTGTCTTGAGTTACGCGCCTACAATATTTAATTAAACAGCATCAGACATGGCACAAATACTTCCTGATAGAATATGTCTTATTCATTTCGACACCTTCAGAATAAAGACATGGACTACTCGTTTTTACTAGTAAAGATATACATACTTTTTATAATTACATAAAAATACAATAATTGAGGACAGATAAAAGATAATCGTTTTCTGAACTATGAAGTTCAAAGTATTTATAATACTGACAACTAATATCTATTAACAATGATTGATAACACGTTATATCACATCACAATTTTTGTTATAATTGTACATTAAAAAGAACAAAAATATATATAAACACATGCTTTTTAGTATGACTACAAAATGTATATAAATTTTATCTAAAATTTTTTTTCCAATAACAAAATCACAAAACAGCAGTTAATAATGTAATGTAAGCTCAATAAAATATATACAAACTACTCGGTTTCATTACAGTAATGAATAAATTATTAACACTATTATTCAGAAAACAAAAAAATAATATCTTTATCTATCTCAACCGAACCTAAAAAAAACGAAAAATATTAGTTTTCTTTTACTAGCTAAAATGAAATCAGTTTTTGCTGGTTGGAAATTGAGACCAATTTTACTGAACCTTTATAAAATATATAAAAAAAAAAATAAACAGATTTATTTGAAATCAGGGAGGAAGTTGATTGAGTTAATTTTAAATAAATTACCAATAAAATCACTTAATAAAATTATTATTTTTCTTTCGAATATTTAAATTACAAATTAATATCCCAATATGAAATTAAAGCAATTTTAATAAAATCTTTTCAAACATAATTCTTATCATTTACAAGCCTATAATATTAAAAAGGTTTGGCCATTTTTAAAAGAAATAAATTAAAAATTGTTTAATCATGAAAAGCTTTTCAGTCATTCATCCGAAAGTTTCATTCTGGATTCAAATCCCGATAAGGTTTGGAATTTTCCATAATTTATAAAACTTAATCTGGCATTAACGGAAATAAATAAATATTGAATTTAAGTTAACCAATTGTATAAGCAGAGTGTCACTGTAATAGACGGAAAGATTTTGGTAGTACATTCGTTATGTAAAAAATAAGTTACAAAGTTCCGATAAACATGTTTGAAAATGTCCGATGTTTTAAGGTTTTTTAACAAAAAAGGAAACTCAGTATATTAAAATTCGTATTTCAAGAGGTACTTTAATAATATTCTGTATGCACATGTAAACCAATAATTTTTATGAAAAAAAATTAATGTTGAAAATCTTGTTTTTCAAATTTCAAAACAGTGGTCACGCTAGCTTTTTTATAATTAAAACTTCGTAGGGCTGTATTTATTTATTAATAGCGCTATCAACAGTAAATATCGCTCGTTTTGAACTGATGTTTATTAATTAAGCTTTACAACAAAACTGCATTAATAAAAGTGTATTTCTTTTAAAATAATTAATGTATCTCTCTTTTTAATAAATTTACCTTTTCCCATAGAAAGAAGAACAAAAGTAGTTTCTTTAGACTACCTATTTCAGTTTTTAGACTTAATGCAGTAAATTATTTGAGGTTCAAGTTGCACCAATTATGAGGTGCTTTTTCTAAGAGTAATGATGCTTATTATAAATCAGTCCTTGCGATAAACACAGTGGAGGTAAAATTAACAGAAATGATTATCGCTTGAATTTCGATGAGTTTAGCATGCTGATATGAAACTATAGCTCAGTGAAGATGGGAGAGGAAAACCACTTCACTTCATTTTTTAGAAAAAATAAATCCGAAATTCTCTTGAATTATATTAAGTGCAACATCTTACAACAACAAAAAAAAAAGATTATTCAACAAAAGTATTCAATTTTTAAACATTTAATGATAAATAACGTTTATGCTGATACAGGGTCATTCACCCTGTTTTTCACCCCATTTTTGAAGTGGATTGTAATCGGGCGTTCGTAGTGGGAGGGGCACGTGGCTGGTGTTTGACGTTTCCTTTGTTCATAGCATTTACATTTTAGTCGTTGAGATGGAGCCGTGGACGCTAGACCAACGCCTGTACGCGTATGACAGTTTTGTGCGAAATGACAAATCCGTAACTGCTGTTCAGCGAGATTTCCGCCGTCAGTTTAATATCCATCGTAATGCAAGTGTCCCTTCTCGTAACACAATATTGCGACGGGTAAACAACCTTCGAACAAGCGGTTGAATATTGAAGAAAAAACCACCGGGTCCCAGACAAACTGCTAGCACTCCGGAGAACATCGAACGAGTAAGGGAAGCCATTGTCAGAAGCCCACGCCGCTCTATTCAGAGGCATTCAGCAGCGCTTCAAATGAGCACAAGTACGGTAAGATGAATTCTGCATACAGACCTGCATTTCCATCCTTACAAGATAGCCGTCGTGCAGCAGTAAACGAGCAAGATTTCACGCAGCGATTAAAATTTTGTCGACAAATGCTTACCATTTTTGAAGAAAATGAAAATTTGTTATTGTTAATGAGTGAAGAAGCCCATTTTCATCTGAATGGCTTCGTTAACAAACAGAATTGCCGGTATTGAGCATAAAGAAATCCACACCAGCTTCACAAGAGACCTTCATAGCCCAAAGGTGACTGTCTGGTGTGCAATAGGAAAGGTCGGTGTTATTGGACCGTATTTTTTTGAAGAAAATGACGCTACCGTAACTGTAACAGCTGATCGTTACATTGCGATGTTGAATACGTTTTTCATCCCTGAGTTACGAAACCGGGAAATCGATTTTCAAAATGTGTTATTCCAGCAGGATGGAGCTACAGCGCACACAGCGAGAGCAACGATGGTTGTTCTCCGTAACTTGTTTCCGGGACGGATCGTTTCCAGATTCGGTGACATTCCTTGGCCCCCCTCGGTCCCCCGACTTGAGTAGTTGTGATTTTTTTCTGTGGGGGTTTCAGAAATCGCGTGTGTACGGCAATAAACCGCGTACATTGGAGGACCTATTTTAGATCGCAATTCGTCATCACGTCACCCAGATTGATGTAGACATGCTGCAAAGAATTGAGGCCAGTTACCGTGAAAGGCTACAACAATGCATTGCCCAAAATGACATCACTCGCCGGACATAATTTTTCGTTCATGAGTAAGTAACAAATGCTTTGATTTTAATAAGTGTTTCAGTACCAATAAAACTTTTTTTAAGTAAATATTCAATTTTTTATGATTATTTTAAAAACATCCGGTTCCCGTGAATGACTGTAGTTTATAAAAATAAATACTTTTATGATATTAGCTTTAATAAAAACGAGGAAAACTCTCTAAATAAACATAACGTACAGTAAAATAATGAAATTTTGTTAAAATTATAAGAAAAAATATAATTTTACAGAAATTAAACTAATCGCATTACATCTTTGTCGTTGAATTTGAATCCTAATAACTCGCTCCATAATACTCGTAACTGTAAAAAAAGCTGACAACACAGTTGTAGTACTTTCCCGTCAGGCGGCTAAAGTCGCGTTCCGAGAAACAACTGTGGGTTGTTTCTGATGCACGACTTACACACAGTTGTACAAATTAATTAAAAATATTTACTACTTTATTTAAATGTAATATTTTTTCGTTTACTTAATTCAATGATTCTAACTAAAGCGCGCACGCATACCGTATTTAATTCGTGCGGGTATGGGGGTACTAGCGGCGGCGGTTGGCATTAACTAAAGTAATTTCACAACTTACATAAAGAACAAATTTCGCTACTACAGTCGGCAGACTGACGCAGCCGCGAGGCTTAACGTACCAGGTACCGAGTCAACCGGGAGATCGAGTTCGAGACCCAGCCAAACCGAGTTACATTTTATACTCTAAATGTTATTAATTTATTTAATTCTATCTCTCACCTGTGACCTCACAATATAACAGACGACTAGAAAAGCATTTTCTGGGGTGGGGGTGCGATTATTCAAAAATTGTTATTTTTTAATTGTTAACAAATGTGCCTAAAAAAATATGATCTTATTTAAGCGAAATATGGAGATACTGCGGGTGACCTTGCTCTACAGCCTTACCCCCTGACCTTTTAAGTTGAAAATTTAATGGCATCAATGCCCCATATATAAAAGTAATCTGACCAAGTTTGGTCAAAACTGGGCCACTAGTTCTGGAGATATAAGGTGGTTTAAAGGCAAACACCGAATAGACATACGTACATTAACATCCGGAAAATTTCCATCCGGAGTTTTGAGTTCCTTAGGTGTCAAAACGTAAAGATCAGGTGAAAACCGCATATGCCCAAACTGGACCGATTACCATATTTTACCTTCTATAGCTATAGCTCTGCTATTGAGTTAAGCTATATAAGTTAATTAAAATACTTTCCCTTCTAGAGCTATATCGCTATCTAGACGGGAAAATTAAAATTGAAGATAGTCCAATTTTTATTTCCCTATTACTTTTCTAATAGGCTTAACCTTTTCTTTCCTGTTTAGACTCCGGGAATTACCGTTCAGGTATTACTTCAGAGGATATGTATGAGTGTAAGTGATGTGTAGTCTTGTTCAGTCTCAGTTCGACCATTCTGAGATGTGTGGTTAATTGAAACCCAACCACCAAAGAACACCGGTATCTACGATCTAGTATACAAATCCGCATAAAAGTAACTGCCTTTACTACGATTTGAACGTTGGAACTCTCGACTTCCAAATCAGCTGATTTGGGAAGACGCGTTCACCACTAGACCAACCCGGTGGGTCTAGTAGGCCTAACCTGATTTGACTACATTTTACGCCAACTTTACGCTTTGTATGAAATGTGGAAATAATATTTAAAAAAAAATAAAACCTTATTGATTAATTGATAATTAAATTTTTCTGGTTCTCCTAATCAAATTTGGGCATTTAAACCAATTTTGGCATTCCTATTATCAGATTTATTATCTGCTAACTGTTTCATTCGGGAATGGTCATTTAAAAAAAAAAAAAAAAATAGTTTTGCTAAGCGGAATAAGAAATGTGTGTAGTACTAAAAATAACCATTAATACGATGACATGTTATTTAAATAAAACCCTTTTAAAATAACTGCTAAGGAGGGAAAGATTACAGTAATATCACGTAATAACAATCGTTGAGTAACTACTGTTGTGAATCGCTGTTTAAGAAGTAGACTCTTGTAACAATTACAGCATTTATTCACAAATATAAATTTATCCATGAGAAAAAGATGGTTGTTTTCATTGTTACATACTCAGGTTTTCAGAACGAGCATAACGTTTTTTTAATACATAACAAAATTACAATTTAAAGCTGAAAAATGGTCAATTGTAAATCCAAGAACACCCAAATTAAGCGATAAAAGTGTGAAAAGACAATTATAGAGATTATTTTAGTATACAGAATTATTAATCTTTATTATGGAGAAAAGTCTGTAATGTTAAAATAATACAAAGAAAAAGAATATTTTTCTAGTTTTCCTTCAATTAAAAAAAAAAAATTAAGTATTGCGTGAAACTGCGTAACTTAATAGGAGACAAGAAAATAAAGAAAGACAACCCTGTAATTTAATTATGATTTAATAATTATGAATAGAGTCTCAAACTAATCGGCAAAGATAAAACGAACTAATGAAACTATGTTTTCGCAACACTATGACTCAATAATGTTGGTAGGTAAAATTAATTAATTATAATAAAAACAAAAATTAATTTAATTCAAAATATTTAGTCGGAATTTATTTTATTTATCTAATCTGGTTGAACGTACACTATTCTAGACATTACACTTCTGTCACAATCAGTTCAAACAAAAATCAATGTTAATGCGTTTTCATAAAACAGATTTACCAATAGTGAAACAATTTTCTGTAGTTGTTTTTTTTTTTAAATCTGACGCCGATTTCAAAAGCAAAAAAAAAGTTGTACGTGTTTTTTGTCATTCTTTCATTTACACTCAAACTGTATTTTTTTCCAGCAGTCATTCCATGGGTTTGATCTTTTATCTATTCCTTTCTTTTTATGTTAATCCTTTATTTTTTTAATTCACCGCCTTTAAAATTCATCAACCGCGTTGATGAATTTTTAAATAATACTAATTTAAAAAACGTCTAATCTTCTGCATATCTTAATGTACACAAGTAACATGCATTTGATTTTAATTAACATTTTCCAAATTGTTATTTTATTTTGTACCAGATTTATTCATTTATCAAAGTATTAATAAATAAATAAATACTTTAACTGATTTTCGAACTGAATACTTCGTGATACTTCCAGGCAAATGCCGGGCGCATTTCTTATTTTAGGTTAGCACATTACCCACTCTTGACCAAATCTATATACTCGTATTTACAAGTATATTTGTGTAACAATCACTATAAATATTTATTTATTTATTGGATCCCCAACAGTCTGCCTTATATATTCTAATAAAAACTAATACATTCTTTATACTTGTATATATACAAAAGTATCCCACGAAGAAACAGAGAAACTTTCAGGAGATGTTCTGAAAATAATGAAAACGTTCATATAAACATAGATCTGGAAACGCTCCGTTTTCGAGTTACGGCTAACGAAAGATTTCTAATAAAAAGAAGTCAATTTTAATTTTTGAGACTCGAATTAAAGAGTAAAGTTGGTGGTTTCTTATATAATTTGAGCTGTGAAATAGGATAAAACAGGTCCCAAAACTATAACTCCTGCAGTTTTTAAGATATCCGACGTAAAACACAAATTTCGGAGTCGAAAAACAAGTTTTTTTTAAGTTTATAGTAAAATAGCTTTGTTAAACGAACAAAAAAAATTATTTAGAAATCTTTCGCTAGCCGTAACTTGAAAACAAAGCGTTTCCAGACCTATGACCATTTTTCATTATTTTCACCAGTAGAATATGTCCAAAAATTTCTCCGTTTCTTCGTGGGACACCTGTACTACACATACAGAGTGTTTCTAAAATGGTGGGCTCGTTATACTTTTTCGGATTCTACTTTTAAACTAAACAAAAAATATCCGTAGAAAAAATGGCAATCTCTCCTTCGTTCTCTCCCTTACCGCTATTTTTTTATTTTTATATAAAAATTTATATTAAGTTTCGGATAGAGGAATCACATTAATATCTGGCGTGCGTCTTGGTAATAAAGTTTCAAAATTAGAAAAAAATCAGGACTAAATACCTTAGCAAATTACAGAATGGCGGCCATGTTTATTTTTCAATTTGTTATATCTCCGTAAATATTAGTTTTATCAAAATGTATGTTTTTGCTAAAATATTAAGCTCTTTACTTTGAACAAAACGACGTTATATTTTTTTAAATCGGTTAACAAATAGCCGAGTTATGGCAGAAAATTAATGTTGCAGTTTTTTGTCTGTTTTCATGTCATCCAATTTAGTTCAATTCGATTAAATATTAATTGTTTTTATTTATTGTTAATTCTACGTAGTATTATAATTAGTATCAAATTAAGTAATAATTTCCTCACGATAAAATTTAATATTAAATAATAATAAAACAATTTATATTAATTTTTCAGTTTTAAATAATTTTACACAACGACTATTACTGCTGATCATGTTAACAATGTAAAAATGCAATGCACATATTTAAAAATAAAATCAAATTATTTTTAAAGTAATTTAAACTCATTGTTTATTTGTGAGTGTTTAACATTCAGTGTCATTGGTTTATTTTTTCAAGTTTTGTTGTTTTATCATCATGGAATTTGAATATCCTATTGCGGAAATGTGTTCAACATGCATTTAATGTATGGTTTAGCAAAGTGCAACAGGGCAGAAGCAAAAAGGCTGTATGAAATCAGGTTTCCTGATAGACGTGTGCCAAATGAAAAAAAACCTTTGAAAGACTTACGGTTTAGGGAAACAGGTTCATTTACACCAGGAAATCACGACCGTGGTTGACCAAGAAATACTACAACTATTGAATTAGAAGAAAGTGTTCAAAATCATGTGGAAGAATCCCCTCACAGAAGTACACGTACTCTGGCAATTCAAGAAGGGGTGGGCCACATGACTTGTGACGGATTTTAAATGGTAATGTCTTTGCCCTTATTACTTGCAGCGTGTACAGGGGCTGACTGCCGATGATTTTCCACGTACATTGGCTTTCTGTAACTGGTTTTGAAGAACATCAATTGAAGTCCCTTTATTTTCGGCAAGGATTCTGTTCACAGATGAAGTTTCTTTCAACAGGGGTGGGGGAGCCGATTAAAGTTTAAAAATATCAACTTTTTGAAGTTTTTAAAACTTTTTTGGTCTGTTTAAACTTGTATTAATAATTACAATAAGATATCAAGATAATTCATCCCCCCACACCCACAAAAAGAAATCTTAGGTAACTTTTTATTGATTGTACATTTCTCAGGGAAATTTTTTTAATTTCTTCTACTTAACATAGTAAACGTATAAAAATCAAAATGTATTTTGGATGGTGGAGCAGCAAAAATAAAAAAAAATATCGATTTTTTTTAATAATGATAATTTTATAATAAAACTTCTCATAAATTACCCCCACCCACAAAAAAGAAATCTTAGGTAATTTTTTTCATGTATCATTATTTTTCCAATTCCTCGTACAAGAATTATTTATTGTATTCCTCGTACAAGAATAAATAATCAACGCCAGGAAAGCATTAAAACTTTTTTTCAGTTTTTTTTTTAAAAGATATGATTTTATTTTTATATTTAAATTGTCATTTATTAATAAATTTATTTATTTTGTTCTTTCATACTATAATTAATACTAATTTTCGGTTTTTATGTATTCTATTAAATTAAATTTTTCATTTAACTGTACATTTGTCATCTACAATCGTTTAGGACTCCATTAATCATAGTAGGTTATTACTGATAGTAGGTTATTATTATTCACAGTAGGTTATTACTGATAATAAAAGTTACACGGTTTTTAAGCACAACGTGCTTAAAAACCGTGTAACTTTTTAAGGTTAAAAACCGTGTAAGCTTTTTAAACTTGAGCTTAAAAAGCCATTTAACCAAATAAATAATAAAATGTCAATACAGATAATATTTTTTAGCATTATTAGATAATACCTTAATAAAATGTTCGCTTAAAAACACTATAGTCCATCGGTGCTTAATTTAAATTTCTATGAACACAGAAACAAATACGTAATTAGTTTTTACTAATTACCTTCTCTTCCGCTCTTCCATCGTATTTTTGGACAGATTTGGCAATCAAAGAGCTCTTGCTTTCCATCATCTGCTGATCACTACTGAAAAAATAACTAAGCCGCTTTCATATTCCTTCCACCGACTAAACTAAAAAAGGGTACGAACAAGGATCGTTCCACACACATGCGGAGTAATAAAACTACCTTCCACCAGCATGCCAGGGTCGGCACTGCGGTAACGACTGTGCTCTCTCTCTCTCCTTCGCAGTCTTCGCATGCAACTTTCTATGTGTGCATCCGCGCAAAAGCCAAACACCACGCCGCTGGGAACTGTGAAGCGCACAGTTCCATACTGCGCTTCAAAAAGATTTTTGTATCTTTTTCATAAACTGGGGGCTGGCTACTGACATTAACCTTAAGGATTATATATTGTACAAGTACAAAGAAAGAATGAAAGAAAACAGGGCTCATTATAATAAATGTTGTCGATAATACCAAGTGGAAATAGGGAATGCTGCAGTTCCTCAGTGCCTATACGCGAGCCACCACTGCAAAGTAGATAAACAATCAGCACCAGCAGAAAACTGTATGTATGTATAATTAAATAAATAAATGAAAAAATCCCTTTCGGCCCGCCGGAAGGCGGATGTATATTTCACCGGTGCTAAGTAGGGGATTAAAAAAATGTCCATCTTAAAGTTAAGAAAAACTTCAAATTTATTCAATACAACAATGGTTCCATGTGAAAAAAAGTTTCACATATTTAGTATACGGCAAGCCCCCTTT
The DNA here is from genome assembly GCF_047948215.1 of Lycorma delicatula. Taxonomy (NCBI): domain Eukaryota; kingdom Metazoa; phylum Arthropoda; class Insecta; order Hemiptera; family Fulgoridae; genus Lycorma; species Lycorma delicatula. The sequence goes on from NC_134461.1 coordinate 90,354,475, forward strand.
CTTACAATTCCAGCAATAATTTGCTCATCCCTTGCCGTAAGGGTTGGTCATATCAAAAATTGTTTCGGATAAAAGTTTTAGGTAATGTTTAGAGGACTAAAGACAACTTTAAACCGATTAGATATTGTTCCTATTAAGGGAGGTATGATTATTTTTATCTTCGAAACCCCATTTTTTTCACACCCTGGGTCAATGGTTGATGGTATCAAAAAACTTTACTTACATAAGTTTTAGGTCCTTATCCAAAGAATAGAAGGAACTTTAAACGAATTCGATATTTTACTTAATAAGAAATTTATAGCGATATTTTACTTTTTCGAAAAAGGTGTCCCATTTCCACCCCAATGGTCCGATTTGCCCATTAACAAACTCGACCGAGATTTTGGGTCGTTATATTTTATGTATCAATTTGAAAGTGATTGGCGCAAAATTACGGCAGTTATCCTGTCCACAAGAAAGTGAAATATATATTTATATAAATGTATATATAACTTTTGAACTGACGGTGGTTTTGTGGTCTGGGAGATGTGAAACGCAAAGATATGCCGAAATTTTCCGGACGTCGAATCATGGTACCCATTACAATAGGTAGCTTTTTTTATTAAATCTATCTAAAATATATGTGTTTCACAGCGAAATCTCAGAAACGGCTCGACCAATCCAACTGAAATTTTAACTGTATCTTCTACTACAAATACCAGTATTAAATAACTACGACACAAGTGAATATTCAGGTTTAGGTTCAGATATAACTTGTTATATTTTAGTAATGGCTCGTCCATTCTAGCTGTATCTGAATTCTAACTGTAGCTTTTACTACCTTTATTATAATCAAATTTGAATGGATATCAGTGGTGTTAATATATGAATATATGTGCGACTACTCGCCGTAAAATATTCGGAGGTCTATTTTCTACTAAACTATTTTCGACGTAAGGGAATAATATTATAGCGACATGCTATGAAGCTAAATTTACCCATTCCGGAAAATCAGCATTCGGTAAAATGTAAACAAACAGTGTCGCGTCATGTGTCGACCTTTTAACATTTGTTTTGGCGATGCACTCTTCATCTATAGAGAGGAGGAAGATCACAGGTCGCGGAGTATTATAGATCTGATTTTTACGTGTATTAAACGGTTTCGCGTGGTTATAACCATTCTGTATTATCTATTCACTACAACAAAATAACAAATTAATAAAAAGCAACAAAAATGTTCGCTTAAAAAAACTGCCGTTTCATCTAAGAAAAAAAAAATAAGAAGAGTAAAATATATAAAGGCAGAAAAGATCTTGTAATCTAAATACGTTAGAAATAAAAGTAAAAAATTGCTCAAAACCAATTTTCTTTCGATCTAAAAAATATAAATATAAAAATGATTATCTCGAGCATTACTGAAACACGAAGGATTTTAATCGCAGAAAAATCGGGAAATTGATGTATATTTTACGTGGTATACCGAAATTCATAGGTAAATTTCTGAGCAGAATGCATACAAGTGTAAAGAAATTTTGATAAACGAACATATTTCCGTTGGATTATCAACATTTTCTAATTTCTTTACACTTGTACTTATTCTGTTTATACCCTTTCAGTTTCGATATGCCAGATAAAATAATTATTAAGCTCCCGATTTCTTCCAATTAAAATTCTTCGTGTTTCAGTAACGTTAGAATTGATAATTTTTATTTTTATATTTTTTAGATCGAGAAAAAAATTGTTTGAGTAATTTAAAAAAAAAAAAAAATTATAACATGATGTTTATTAATTCATTGCATATATATATATATATATATATATATATATATATATATACACACACACACTCGTATATATTAGTTTAATTATAAACCTATTGTCAACAATTTTAAATATAATTACAACATACAAATATTAATATTTTTATACATTACATAAAAATCACAAAAATATACAAACGAATTCAGAAGAAAAAATAAATATAAAAAGTAACTTTCTCATGAACATGTTTTCTCTAAATATTATTGTAATGTGTTATATTTTACGATGAGTTTGAAGCATATAAACTAGTTTCATAATAACGCTAAAAACTCAACGAAACTCTTTATTTTATTTTCCTAATAACTTCTGAATTAATTTATAAAATTGCACTTCACCAATAAACATTTTCTTAAAAAATAACAAAATTAAACTAAAATATAACTTTTTGATTACTTTTAAGACCTTTATTTTCTTTTTCCTGTTTAGCCTCCGGTAATTACCTTTCAGATAATACTTCAGAGGATGATATGTATGAGTGTAAATGAACTGCAGTCTTATACAGTCTCAGTTCGACCATTCCTGAGATGTGTGGTTAATTGAAACCCAACCACCAAAGAACACCGGTATCCACGATCTAGTGTTCAAATCCGTGTAAAAATAACTGATTTTACTATGACTTGAACCCTGGAACTCTCGACTTCCAAATCAGCTGATTTGGGAAGACGCGTTCACCACTCCCAGTGGGTTTACTATTTAGACCTAAGTCAAGTATTCTACCCGTATAAAACTATCTAAATAGATGCTCTACTTACAGCCTAATAAGAGATATTTTTTCAACGGTGTGGCCAATTTAGGAAAGTTTGTTCACCAACAGCATTCCATTTATAGTTTTTTTTAAGTATGAATGGTTACTTTTTAAAATAAAAGTTTGCGCAATTCTGCGCAAGATTTCCGTTAATTTAATTTGATTTTAATATTTTTTACTTTTCCGCCTAACTCAATAGCAGAGCTATAGCTATAGAAGGAAAAATATGGTAATCGGTCCAGTTTGGGCATATGCGGTTTTTACCGGATGGACCGTGATAGTGTATCACGGATGGATAGTGTATGAACGTGTGTGTGTTCAGTGACGCCTCTAAATCTCCATATACTCCAGAACTACTAGAACGACTTTGATCAAACTTGGTCAGATTACTTCTATATACAAGGCATTGATGCCAATAAATTTTCAACTTAAAAGGTCAAGAGGGTGAAGCTGTAGAGCAAGGTCACCCTCAGTATCTCGAGTTTTCTACTAATTAAGGTCTTATTTTTTTTTAGGCACATTTGTTAACAATTAAAAGATATTTCCAAAAACAAGATTTTTGTAAAATCGCACCTCCACCCCAAAAATGCTCTAAAAATAAACTAGTGGCTAAGTGGATGTAGTGTCATTAGTACCCCCTCTCGCCACATGGAGCATTAGCGTAGCACTGTCGTATAGCTGCTGCAGTCGTCTTGTTTCTATCCTTTTTCTTTTTCTATTTAGCCTTCGGAACCATCGTAAAGCATTACTTCAGAGGATGACCATCACGTCGACCATTTCTGAGATGTGTTGGTTAATTGAAACCCAATCAATGTAGTCGACTACTGTGTTGTAACGTCACAGGTGACCGGTAGAATTAAAAAAATGAATAATATTTAAAGTGTAAAAATGTATTTAAAGTAGCCGCTAGTACCGCCACATCCGCGCGAAAGAAATACGGTATGCGCGCGCGCTTTAGTTGTAATTGTTGATTAAATAAACAAAAAATATTATATTTAAATAAAATTATAAATATTTTTAATTACATTGTGCGTGTATGTGTGTGTAAGCCGTTCATCACAAAAAAGCCGAGTGGCGGAAAAGTTTTACAACTGTGTTGTCAGCTTTTTTTAATTTGGTTTAATATTGCTAACAATAGATACCGCAGATAAAGAAACGCCAACGTTCCAATTTGCAGCATCATAACGAACCACGCTTCTATCTTACTCCGCTAAAATTTTTTCGACCTTAAATTGAATGTAACTCAAGAACGAATCAACTAACCTTCATAAAATTTTCTCATGCACAACTTTAGATACATTACTACAGCATATTTAAATTTCAATGAAGTTTTTAAAGCAGTTTTGGAAATCTTCGAGCCACAGAATTTTATATATATATATATATATATATATATATATATAAAGAAACCCCCATTTAACTGAATGGATTTTTCGTACTCCTCAGATTTGGAAACGTAAAGAAAATTTATTTTCATCTTTCAATCCCCCCCCCACACTCCTATCATGGGATCGAAAGTAATACCGTACCTTTCTTCGAGAGTCGGTAAAACAATCTGTACATCCGTCTTGGAAAGCTGAATATAAAAAAAAAAAAAAAAAAAAAAAAAATGGTAACAATGAAAAATTATCACTATTACGAAGAGGATAAATCGATAATTGTAAAGAACAATATGATTACTATGATAAGAAAAACGATTAGCTGGAGCATTGTCCATAAGCAGCTCTCTGTAACAACGATCTTATTTTGTAAGCGATTATTGTATCACTAAAATAACGTGATCGTTTGAGTACTTTTTTCTTCCCAGAACAATTACATTGAAAGATTTGTTTTTTCAACTACCATTTCATTTCCATCGTGACAACGGTTAATTTTATAATTAATACATACATTTTCTTAATTAAGCTAATAATTCACGCCGTTACAATTTTGCTGCAGACATTTTCCATTAAGTGAAGGAAGATAACGTGTGTTTAGAAAAAGTAAATTTCTCTGACGAAGCTACCTTCCATGTTTCTAGTCATGTTAACTATCATAAGTATCGGATTTGGGGTAGTGAGAACCCTCAGGCTTTTCGACAAACATAAATTGATCGCCCCAAAATTAACGATTAGTTTACGTTGACAGCTTATGAAATGATCGGACCACTCTTCTTCGCCAAGCCAACGTTACTAACGCTAGTTATCTAGATACGTTATGGGAATATACAGTACCACAAATTAATTATCGACAACCCACCATTTACTTCCAATAACATGGCTCACCACCACACTGGGATTTAAATATTAGGGACTACCTCCTTGAACAATTTCCTCAACGTTGGATTGGCCGAGTTGGATCAATTCCCTGGCAACCTCGATCCCCTGATGTTAAGCTATTAATTTCTTTCTCGGGGGGGCTTGTCAAAGGCAGGTCCACGTAACGAAGGTTTTTAACATCAATGAACTAAAAAGAGTATGGAAAGTATAATTAATGGGATAGCTCCAGATATTCTTCGTAATGTATGGCGTGGAATTGAATATCGTCTAAACATTTCACAGGCTACAAAAGGTGCTCACGTGGAACTAGTTTGAAGTTAATATATGACGTAAACAGAACTGTTTGAAATGTCTTGTTCAATAATAAAACATGCATGTTAAGTACGTTACTTTGTTATTTTTCTACTAACGCCTTAAATCCGTTAAATGATAAATTATTTCCGTGCATATGTATATATATTTTCCTTTTTTACCACATTTCTTAAGAAGGAGGAAACCTCCTTTATGACGATTGGGGGAAAATATTAAAATAAAATATTTAACTGAAGACATTCTAAATTAATAAAAAATTGAAACTTATCAATCGGCTATAATCAAATGAAATTTAAAAAATATATTATCCCTACTGGCTACTAACAAAATTAAATACAAAAACTACAAATTACCTAATAAATAATTCCTATTAGTATTAATAATTATTTCTAGTTTGGGCATTTGTTAAAAAGAATTTTCAAAATACTGCAGCGCTCAAAAAAAAAAAACTATATAAAAAAATAACATTCAATGGAAATTATAAAAAGAAAAAAAATATTTAAAAAAAAACCATTATATCTATAATCGAGTCTTGATATAAATAAATGTTAGGGCGTAACTGGGGTCATTCGTAATCTTTTTTTTTCATAATAATTTACATGATCTTAAACGTAAAATATTATTTAAGATATACCGAAATTTAATGAATATCTATTACGGTTATATAAAATAATTGAAAATCATATTTTGGCCTGATTTATAAACCTACAATTAAAGTTGATAAATATACTACAGACTAGTATATGTGTGCAAGTGTATATTATATTTATAGATTGTCGTGTAGAAATATTAATACTCGTACTCTGCATTACATAAATCATTTATTATCAGCTTCTTCTACAACAGTAACAAAATATTAATTCAATAATAACAATAAAATAAAACAAATAGTTTTTTTAATCTTCAGTATTTAACTAAAATTCTTTCTCAAAATATGTAATATTATTTTTTACTACTAGTGTTGTATATTTGACGATAAGTTTAAAGTTTAACAGCTCGCTTTAAGGTTTCTGTTAACCTATAATCTCATTTCATTATTAGAATTTTTGTAAAGAAAAAAATAAACAAAATAAAATTAACAAAAATTATAGTTTAACTCGTAATGACTAATCTTTTCTCACTGCCTTCAACGGTTTAGCTGTTTATTCGCTAGATATTCAGAGATATTTTTTTGAAGCTACTTTAGTCAAATAATAATTCTTTTTAAAAAAAGACCCTATATTATAAAAAAAAAAAAAAAACATATATTATAAAAAGAACCTATATTGTATGTTTTGATGACAAGTCAGTCACTTCATATAACAATTAAAAAAACTAACTATTACTAAATGACGGATTAATATATATATATATATATACATTCGTATAAATAAATGTAGCAAAACAGTGAAAAACGTCGCGTCGCATTTTCTTAGGAGAAGCGATGTACAAATTAAACTATGTTTAAATAAAGGGATTGTTACATACTATCTTCTCCCCAGTAATTATAATTAATATAACATTATTTTTAAACAATTTTTTTTTCACACGGCAATTCATCTAACAAATTTAAAATATATGAAATCAAACACTCTTATGACTGGGATGAACCGATATGAAAAAAATATAACTTTTTAGTCATTGGCTAGTCGACTGGTTTTATACTATTCTTCATTTCTTTCTCTATTCTGTGCTAAATTTTTAAAACTCAATGCATTTATTAAATCCCCCGTCCTAAATTATATGTATCATGTATTCCAATGGCTTCTTCCTCAAATATTTTACCTTTCGCACGTCCACCATCAAGATTAACTAAACCTCAATGTTAACACAGTATTTATCAGTAGAATGATAAGGTTTTAAACGATCACATTTTTCGAATAAAGGAAGAAAGAGACTTGACGTATACGTAAAATGAAGAGAAATCCTCCAAGAATCTTAATTGTTCAGTAGATTTTGATATGCGCTCCTTTTATTTGCCTCGAAAACATCAAAACGATATTCAACCTCTTGCCATACACGAAAGATATTATCCAGTGTGATATGAGATAGGATAGATTACTGAAACAGTTTCAGTAATCTATTCTTTTAAAATCTCCATATTTTTTATTTGAACAGAGAATACTTGTATTTTTATATAACCACAAATAAAGATCCATAACGGTAAGATCTGGAGAAGATAAAGATACATTCTATCCATTCTTCTCGTCCGACCATCGCTGAGGAAATTTTTCATTTAAGTAATCCTGCATGTGTAGTAAAACATGAGGTAGCTAAGTTTTGCCACAAAAATTCTGGAGAACGGAATTTTCCGGCATTTGGGCCGTTTCTTACCAATCTAATATATCCAGAAAATATTTTCTTAGTTGTAACTTTTATTCTACAAAAGAAAAGGAAGCAATAACTCTGTCTTGTCCGACTGAGTACCGCAAGTTAACTTTTTGGCTATCATATACATGTTCCATTAATGACATGTGGAAGTTCAGTATCCCATATTCGAACATTATGTCGATGTACTTGTTTCGAGACATGAGATATATTCGTTTGAAACTCCCTACACAGTGAGAAATTTTCGTTTAAAAATTCTTCACCACGATCTAAGCTATCCATAAGGTCTGTAACGAATTCAAATCGTTTAATTTTGTCATATAGATTATATGTAACGACTGAATTTTTTTAGTCATGAAGCGCAGACATTTACTTAAAATGAAAACTCTCTAAAACAATCCGCACTAATTTTTTTAGGCTATACAAACAATCGCACAGTTTCGATGGCCTCATCAAATACTGATCGCTTGTCCCAGACATGATACTTTCAGTAAGCTGCACGTTTCTTTCTCATCGCCGAACGTTATTTTCATTAAATAGTTCTTTCTTTCTTTTTCCTGTTTATCCTCCGGTAATTACCGTTCAGATAGTACTTCAGAGGATGAATGAGGAGGATATATATGAGTGTAAATGAAGTGTAGTCTTGTACAGTCTCAGTTCGACCATTCCTGAGATGTGTGGTTAATTAAAACCCAACAGCAAAGAAAACCGGTATCCACGATCTTATTTTTACTAGGACCTGAACGCTGGAACTCTCTACTTCCAAATCAGCTGATTTGGGAAGACACGTTCACCACTAGACCAACTCGGTGGGTTTCATTAAATAGTTATTCATTAAATACGCGACGGTGTTCACACTTAACATGTATAACAGGGTCAAACTTAGAAAACCACAAAACATTCTGAATTCCACCGTGTCGTAATCATGGTGACTAATGAGCTTCGTGCGGCTATTGACTTGTAACACAGCGCGCATCCGCTGATACTACAACTTAATTACTTATCGAAAATGTGAACAATTTCTTATCATTTTGATGTATACTTTAGTCTCTGTCATACTTTGTTCCAAACTTTTTAAACACCACCACAATTTTACGGACACTGTATACGGCCCACTAATCCAGTCTCTTTTTACAAAATTCTCTTCTTTCCCGTTTCAAATAAATATTACCAAAGTCCTGCAGAAAGAAAAAAAATAACGATCATGTTCTAATGCAAAGTTTATAGCTACGATTGTGGACTGCTGTTCATAAGACAATGTGCCTAGCAATAATTTTCTTCACAGTTACTATACATCGTTAGTAACAGCGACAAATAATCACATTTGTACTTAACAATATCGATTCAACCATGACATAATAATACATGTTTTATTTATTATTTTTTTATAATTGTGCAATTTTCTTACTCGCTTATCAAAAGAAACGTACATTTACAATTTGTGATTACATAAACAATTATTGTTGAAATTGTCGTCTAGTTCACATGTCCGACATAAAAGTTAATAAACACATATATATATATATATTTTTTTTTTTTTTCTTCCAAATGAAAGGAGCGACGAAGGTTGGAGCTTAGTGGCATTTTTTAAACAAAACGTGATTTTTCTTTTCAAAAAATCAGCAAAGATATATATTTTATCTTAAATAATGCAATATTTATTATTGTTGAAAGTACTTTCGATGGCAAAATTAACAAAAATATCAAAAGGTAAAATACATTTGAACTGGTCATTTAGTAAAGGAAAGATTATTTTGTGAATAAATAAATGAGTGAAAAAAAACCACAAAATAATCTGCGGTTTACAAAGAAAAAACATATATAGATAGATAATTTATAGTAACATAAAACACGCTGCTGTTTATATATGAAAAGTAAATATGATTCAAAATACAACCTAAAAAAAAAGTGCTTAACAGAAATCGTATGAAATATAAAACTCAAAAGTGGCCATAAAAGAACTGCAGAGAAAGAAGGTGATTACATTATAATTCAACAAATGTTAGCAAAGAAAAAACGGTAAACGGTGATCGTTATTTTTCACTCTTTATCGTTTTCTTAACCATTATTCCTATCTCCAATTATGGATCACAGATTGTCTTCCTGATGGTCATTTAACCAGAATTATCTTTTCCTAGGTACACCTCTTGCACTCTTCCCATACTCATTCATACTCACTCTTCCCTAAATAAACATTTTCGCTTTTTCTCTTTATATGCCCATCATTATACTTCATCATTATCATTGTTATTATTTACTGATATTTACAACTCAATGAATTTCAGCTCTTTATATCCTACCCAAACGCTATCATTTTTGTTAGATTCCATTAATCTAGATTTGTCAGTGATTGCGTAATTAATTCTAGATCTCACTAATTCAGTGACCTAGAGTAATTAATTCTCGTACATTTTGCAAGATCTCTCTTTGTAATAAAATAAAAATTTTTCACTAGTGTTATCGGAAAGTAAAAATTACTATGGATCCACCAGATTTTTCTTTATAAAGTAATAAAGGAATCACACTGAAATCGGTCAACTTGGTCATAAACAAGGTTTATATATGTATATAAAAACCTTGTTATATATATATATAACGCTCCGTCTTCCAATACATTTAGTCCGTGCGGTTCGGTCGCTCGGCGCGATCTTTCGCCTTTCGGGGTAAAGATCCGAACAAGTGACCAGTTCGCTAGCATTCAGGCGGTGAGGATGGTGGCCGCGTTACGGAGGTACGGGAATGTTGTACCACGCTGTATATGGACATAAATTTATTTCTGCTCTCTTACCTTACTCTCCTCTCTTCTCGCGCGATAACAACGTATAAATACAGCTGCTGCGTGACGTGTGTATGTTATTATGCGGCATATATATATATATATATATATATATCGGTCGGGTCGAATTGAGAAGTTTTTCCTTTTTAACTGTAGTAAAGAACTATGAAATTATTTGTTAAAAAAAGATCCACAATAGCTGTTTCGATACACAGTACCTTCCTCAGACGTTAAAAACAGAATACTACAGCTAAAAGTATATACAACGAAGAAAAAAAAAACAAAAAAATACAGAAAAACAGGGTTGATATTGCTTTCAAATTTGTTAATTCTCTAGGTAAATTTATAAAGAATAACAAAAGTAAAACGGATAATCTTAAAAAAAAAATCAGTAATTTTAAGACTTGAATGTGGTTCTTGTAAAAAAAATTATATTGGACAAACTGGTTGATGTTTTGAAAAAATTATAAGAGCCACAAATTTTGTTTTTTTTCCAATAATAAGAGGATTTCTAATTATGCTTGTAATTGATAAGAATAATGCTTTTAATGGTAATTTCAAAGTATTTCACGTTAAAAATAAAGGTTTGAAACTGAACCTTTTAGAGTCATTGGAAATTTGGAAATAAATAAACTTAAAAATTCTAATTTTTTAAATGATCAATTAGACTTGGGATAGTTTGCCGTTGTTGAACTAATGGATGTGAGTTGGTATCTTTTAATAAGTACACTTTTTTTGTGAATTGACCAATGTATTTACTATTAAATTTATATATTACTGATACATATGTAGACTCCCTATTATTGCTATCTCTACATCTAGATTGCTATTATATTATTTATACATATATTATCCATATCTGAATTTTGTTATTTTATTTTTTTCGTTGAATGTACTTTTAGTTTAGTATTCTGTTTGTACACCTGTGCACCGAAACAGCTGTTGTGATTTTTTTAAAATAATTTTGTGAAAATCAAATATTTTTGTTTATTTTCTTTTGTTATAATATGAATTTTCATCAATTAACGTCTTCATCCATAAATAATGAAATAATTAACGGAAATATACAAAATTAAAAATAATATTTTTCAATGCCAGTGTTTGTAACCCCACATTGAGAGCCCGAATTACCAGATTTGAATTGAATTGTCGTTTCATAGAAAATAAATTCACTTTTAATTAAATCTCATCTATAAGTAAAAGCACATGACCGAAACGTTTCTTGCAAATGCGACTGTTTAATTTCAGTTCGAATATTAATCTCAATATTGTAAATTATTCTTAGTTACTTCAAATGCGCAAACGAAATTCTTTAGAATAATATAAAATGATTTACAAAAGAAAATAAACAAAAATATTATTTGATTTTCTCAAAATTCCGTAGAATTAATATTCCATTTGATGGAATATTAATTCTACGGCGCACGACTGATTTTGTACATCCTTTGAAGTTCCTTTTTTTTAGGCAAATAATACTACACCGTCTGAAATCATAATACAACAGCATAACTTTATAAGTACAATTTATATTGAATTAGTACCAATCTAAACCGATTTGAAAAGCATTATTCTTTACCGTTAAACGTTTTGAGATATCAAACGAAGGACATATAAATATATAAAAACCTACTTAAAAAGGAAATAATAAATAGGTAATCAGTGTGATTATCAGATAGCCAAAATTTAATTCTAAATTACGTTTCAAGTAATAGGAAAAATTAAAAATACCCCTACGTAAAAAACCTATGAAGGAAGAATCATTTAAACCGGTCAATCGAAAAAAGTTTTTCAATTTTTATTTTAATATAAACACACTCTACCGGTCATAACCTAAACAATTAGTAAATAAAAACATAACTGAGGCATATTAATTCTGAAATAATCATTTACATTTATCTAACACATGAAAAATTAGTTGGAAAATAAACTTTATAAGGTTGAGGAGGAAAGTAACTGGCTACTAACGCATTAATTTTAGATGACACATTTTTATTGTTTCATAAGCTTTATTTATTAATAATACTATATAGTTATACATGATCAAACTAATCTTCGGATTGATGAACATATTACGAATTTAATGAGGTTTCAAAATAAATGTATGCTGAATTTATAATTTTAACTAAAACATGTGAAATTTAATAACGATTCTCTAGAGTAATAACTAAAATTTACTGTCTATGTTAAAATATAACAAAAGTTAGGCGAAAGAAAATATTAACGTTAAGGGTTTTTCGTTCCATACATGGTTTAGAATTACACGTAACTAAAAGGATTCTTTTACTTGATATCGTATGACAAGTTAAAACCACAGGAATTTTTCAACAAATAAGTTATTTCAAAGTATCTATAACGCAACATAAGTGACATTAACTATTATTTACAGAAGAGTAACTTTAAAGAATTTTGGCCAAATTTATTCATTTAAATTTTTAATTTCTTGTGATATTAAAAAACACCTTAACCTGAATTCACAACAAAATACAAATTTCAAAAATTGAAATTTGTAAAAATATCGCATGTAAGGAGCACACACTTAATAAAAAAGTAAATTAATACAGCAATAAAATTATTCAAAACCATTTTAATCGCTTAAAATGAAAAAAAAGAAAACTTGAAAAACTTACCGGCTTTTGATGAAGCTTCAGTAACACCGCTAGCAATTAACCTCTTTTGAAGTTCAGTATAAATAATACTATAAGAATTAATGAGTCCAAATATGACACCATTACAAAGGAAGCTGGCTATCATAATTGACCATGCTCTAAGACCACCATCAGGTGGTGCACTTATCGAAGCATCGGTTGTTGACGGCATTTCGGTATATTATGTTACGGCAACTGAGCGGAGGTGTTCAGACGTTAAACTTACACAGACGATATTCCGATAGTGACTGACCTATTCCACAGATCACAGACAAAACCAAGTTAGAATTTTTTTTCTCACTCCACCTCTACAACTTCTTTTAACAATACACAGTAGACTTGACCGGCGGTGGTAGTGGTGGTGTACGAATCAACCGCCAGTATGCGCCACTGAAGAGTCTTGATACTACATTCACAATAGGAAACTAATATCAATTAACAGTTGCTATTTATACTAATATAGTAGAATCTAAACCCCGTTCTTTCATTCAGTGTACATCGTATGATAAGAGTGCACGAATTTTTTTTTTTAAATATCTAATCGTAAAAAATTACAAATGACCAAGTATAAAGTTACCCCACCCCCGAAATAAAAAATAACAATTTGTGAATATTAATTAATAAATTCCCTGATTTACTAATAGCAGTTACTTTTATTATAAAGACGAATAAATATAAATGCCCAGTATCTAAAGCTAAGTACAAAATCTTAAATAATTTAATAGTAGGTAAATTATATCAATTTTATTCGTATTTAAAATAAACAATCCAACTAAGGGCTTTTTATCTTTGCCGATGTGTTAGAAGCTTAACATTTCCATCATAAATATGGTAAAAATGAAGCATAGTTTTGTTTTATTCTCTATCTTTTTCTTTAACTGCATTACTTAATCCTGTTACTGAAATGTTCTTTTAGAACTGAAGAAAAACTAAAGAAATTAACCAATTCTTATTGTTTACCAGGAATTTCGATAAAACCATGTTACTGCCTAAAATCAAATAATCTTTTTCATAGTCGCTCACTCAATTTCGACGTTTTAGGCACAAATGTTATTTTTTCGTTATCATCAGTATCTAAATAACGATTATTTCAGTAGGAATTGCAATTAAAATATATGTTTTAATTACAATTTTTGTTTCGATACTTTTTAATGAGAGATTAATCTTTGTTAATACTTCGACAACAATTTATTGAAACTGGAAAAAAGTTTGTAACTATTTTTAAAAATAATTTCAGTTTACATCCAAGTGTTTTTGAAGTCGGAAACGAATTTGACGATCTTCTCATTGAAGAATTCTGCCACCTACTGCTTGAACCAGTAGGTGACAGTTATCGTGCACGTCATTACGGATTTGCATGCGTTTTCCACTCTAAATTCCTTTAACTTAAAAAAATAAATGCAATATAGATTGCGTCATATTAGAACTATAGATCCAATGCAGGTCCAATACGTACCATCGATACTTTTTTAAATTATTCTGCCGTTTTCGAGTAACTTAACTGGGGGAAAAGACCAACTCTCTATGATGGGTATGTAACGTAAACTGGTTAGAGCTTAGAAATACTTTTTTGTATTTCTCCACAAGGAAGGTACTCGATCAGAAGAATGCCTTTCCGGTTTTAGAAAACCGCTGCCGTAATTCTCACGATTAAAAAAAAAATGTTTGAACTTCTTTTGTTTAGTCGTGTATATGAGTGGTGCTGACATTCAAGAAACTGCCGTTTAATTTCGCTGCGTAGCGGGATACACTTGTTTCATCTCCCGTCACAAGCGAACCCCGATCCCTGCTATTGGCGAAATTGACAATTAATATGGTTTGTGAATTACTATTGAATAATAACGTCTGGTACACTCAAGGGCTCAAAACTAGCTGCTAGCGTCACAGACAAATTAAGATACGTTCCCTACAAGGTGCATTTCAAACGGTCAACTTGTTTCCTTAACATTTGCCAATCATTCTAACTTAAAAATGACTACATTATTAAATGCTGCAGGGCACTTAATAATGTAGCACAAATAATACAACTCATTCAAAATAAGTACGATCATGTTATAACTTAACAGGGACTATTGTGCGCCGCTTTTCATAAGACAACACACCTAATAATCATTTTCTTGGAAGTTTCTACAGTATGCCTGCACTAGCAGGAAATGATCACATTTTTATTTAAAAGTATAAATTCAATCGTTTCGTAATAGTACGTTTTCGATGTCTTTTACATTTTCATTAAAACAAACAAAGTAAACTTCGTTTTAATTTTTTCAAACTACCACTCATATCTGAAATAGTCATTACCTGAAAAATTACTAACTAGAAAACCGTTGGTATAAAAACATAAATGAGGGCAGTAATAAAAATACCACATCATGTTTTTAGATATCTTTGCTGCTAATCTTACACCGGTATAAATTTATAAATTATTTAAGAAGTAATCAAAATAAAAGGAGCTTTTTTTATAAATATGAAATTAATTGATATAAAATCAGATTTACAAAAATAAGACTACCAGCTTCCATTTTTTATTTTTATTATGAAGCGAATTATTAATCTTCAAACTCATCAGTAAAGATTTAATGCGACTATTTCATAAACGATATCTGTGATAATTACGCGTACAAGAGGATTGAGAGTATATGTACGAATAGAAGAAAAATGTTACATCAATCAAAAACATAAACAATATTTTCTACTGTAACAAAATTATTATATAAGTTATCCAGAAACTATGTAAAAAAAAATCATAAAGTATATATTAAAAAAAATCATTCTTATAAAGCCTGCAAACCTGCTAAGGAACATCATCTAGGCTTATTAAATAATTATCGAGTAGTAACTGTCACTATAAGTACAGTGGTATTTAACCTAATTAATCTTGCACGCATACATTTATTTCATAGAACAACAAAATTAAAATACGTGATAAAATAGTGATCGGCTAACTTTGTCAAAATAATGCCGATTCTTACAAAGCAAATAATTCGTCATTCACTCCATAAAGATAATAGTAAAGGAAAAAATTAATAATATTCAGCTTTTATATTTTTAAACAATATTAGGATTATACAAAAGGACCAAATAAATAAGTATTAAATGAGTTATGTAAACAATAAGAAGGCTTTATACACGACTAAAATAAGTAATGCCTTATATATATACATATATATGTATAAAAGATCAGCACCATATCATATGATAACGAATAAACAAATAATATTGCTCTTTAATCGAATATGATTCATTTATTTTCTTCAAAAACATAATCTACCTAATGGTGCAGCGTTAAACTAGAGAATTCAAAAAAAATTCTAGAAAAAACGATTTTATACACTCAAGATAAAAAAAATCACAATAAACAAATAATGTTTGAAAAAAAGAGTAAATAAAACAATTCCCGTTGAAAATATAAATAAATCTCCTTACAGAAGATCCTTTTCAATCATCTCGTTGATTGCCCTCCATTTAGGTTTCGTAGAAACACTACTTAACTATGTGATCAAATAATACATTTGATCTGTTTATTGATAAGATTTATTTTTATCAAATATTATGTTGGTAAATTTCACATTGATTGTGGCTTTTTTTTACACAGCTAATAAAATCATAGTTTTACACAGCTAGTAAAATTTACCGTTTCCTCAGTGTGGGGAAACTGTAAATAATATAATCTATTATTTCTCAACAAATTGGGTACAATAACACTGGTCAACATGATTTCCGTCACATGAATACCAATAGATGAACTTAATGCAGTTTTTTGTCCTGTTTTCAAATATGTACTCGGAATTTTTCAATCACCCACAGCTTTTTTGTTATTTTAATTTTTTTAAATATTTTAAAACGTTTTTTCGTCCATTTGTCCATTGTCAAGGAAAAGCTCCTAGAGTATTGTAAATATGATGGAACCAAATGGGCCAACTCAAAGGGTAGTGCTGCTACTGTTGTGCAGGTTCAGACGTGTTAAGCCACCGGGTTGGTCTAGTGTGAACGCGTCTTCGCAAATCAGCTGATTTGGAAGTCGAGTGTTCCAGCGTTCAAGTCCTAGTAAAGCCAGCTATTTTTACACGGATTTGAATACTAGATCGTGATACCGGTGTTCTTTGGTGGTTGGGTTTCAATTAACCACACATCTCAGGTATGGTCGAACTGAGAATGTATAAGACTACACTTCATTCACACTCATACACATCATCCTCATTCATCCTCTGAAGTATTATCTAAACGGTAGTTACCGGAGGCTAAACAGGGAAAAATAAAGGTTCAGACGTGTATAGACGAACGTGATCTAGTGTAGCAGACATTCATCAGAACGATGCCAGTTGTGAGATAGTAGTAAACCAGTAAACACATCACTGTGAGTGCTTTATGTCTGAATTACTGCGTATTACATATTTACAACTTTATTTCTTTTAATTAGTCGTTAGTTACAAAATGCCTAGGTTTGTTTAAATCATCCTAACAATTTTGTTAAGTATGTGGTGAAGTGATACACAAGTCCCAAAGGCGAAACCTTACTCTATTAGTAAAAAAGTGTCATGAACATTATTTTGGGTGTAAAGTCGGGGACCAAACAAGGGCCTGAGCCCCACATATCTGTTGTTTATCGTGTTCTAGGCTTCTCACTACATGGAAAAATGGCACATGCCATTTGCTATCCCTATGATTTGGAGAGAACCCAAAGATCACTCCTCTCACTGTTATTTCTGCTTAACAAACATTAAAGGGATAACGTCAAAATCAAAACATACAGTGATGTACCCTAACTTGTAATCTGCAATGAAACCAGTTCCACACTGCGAAGAATTGCCCATATCAAAGTCTTCAGAACATGTGACATTAGATGAAGAAAGCTCAGAGTCTGATGGAAGTAAGGAAGAAAAGATTCTGGTAATACAACTTTTGAACAAAGCAGTTCATCTGAGCCTCATTTACTGACTCAAGAAAATCTTAACGATCTCATAAGACATTTAAAATTATCCAAAAAATAGTCTGAAATGTTTGCTTCCCGACTAAAAGGATGGAATCTTCTTCAAAAAAATACAAAGCTATGTACTTATCGTAATCGTCATTCTGAATTTAAAGAATACTTTTCTGACGAAAATGGCTTAGTGCTTAGTAATGGCATTTCTTCTCTTATGGAGGCGCTTTGTAATGAACATAACCCAACAGAATGACTTGTTCATCGATTCCTCTAAAGTTAGTTTAAAAGCTGTGCTTCTGCATAATGATAATAAATTCCCATCAGTTCCAGCGGCTCACTCTATTAGTATGAAAGAAACATATGAAAACTTTAAATTTATATTGGGAACCTTCAGTATGCAGTGTATGAATGGAATATTAGTGGTGATTTGAAAGGAACTGCACTTATTCTTAGTCTACAGCTTGGTTACACAAAGTACTGTTGTTTTTCGTGTGAATGGGATAATAGGGACAGAAAAAACCATTACATTAGAAAACAATGGCCAAAACGCGAATCACTCATTCCTGAACAGAAAAATGTGAAACATGACCCATTGTGTAATCCTAAAAATCTGTATCTACGTCCGTTATGTATCAAACTAGGATTAATGAAGAATTTCGTCAAGGCCATAAACAATACTCCTGGTTTCATGTACTTAAAACAGAAGTTTTCTAAAATTAGTGATGCAAAAATTAAAGAAGGAATATTTGTGGGTCCACAAATACGATCACTAATGCAAAATGAAAAGTTTGAGGAATTATTAAATACACTGGAGAAAGCAGCTTGGCAAGCATTCAGAAATGTTACTCAGAGTTTTTTGGGAAATCGAAAGGCTGGAAATTACCGTGATGTCAACGATCTTATAACATCTTATAAAAATTTGGATTGTAGTATGTCCTTAAAAGTACACTTCCTGCACTCGCACCTAGATTTCTTTCGGAAAAATCTTGGCGCGACGAGCATGGGAAACACTTTCATCAGGAGATTTCAAGATGGAAAAGAGGTATCAAGGTAAATGGAATCCTAATTTACTGGCCGACTATTGTTGAACCATCAAGAGGGATGCTCCACAGGCGAAATATAGCAGAAAATCGTAATTTCTTACCTTCTAGGTGAGTCAAATGTTTGAATATTGTGTAGTTAAGAATGCAGAAAGTATTAAAATGTTTGAAATTATAAACGCCCGTCTCTCGGAAACCTTGCGTGATGGGGGAAACCGATATCATATTTGAATTCAAGAGAAAAAGTACTATCAGAAACGCATATTTTTCTTCCCGAGACAAAAAAATTATTTTTTGTTCCCAGTGTAATTTGTTCCTTTACACTATCTGCCAAAGTATTTATTGAGGTTATATAAAAGATAAAGCATCTATGTACATGCGTTGGAAGAGAGGTTTATAATATAGCCGCCATGGTGAACAGCAAAGGTGAGCCTTGAAGGACTGAATTTAAACTGTGATATCTTGACATGCAGGTATGCAATATATTCATTTCAATAAAGAAGGCAACTACAAACCACTGCACTCCTGAGTTTCCTTAGCAAGTTTGGAAAATTATTCTGTTAAGACGAGCTGTGTCGAATGTTCTAAAGACATTTACATACAACCATTTGTTTATGCCATACATTCCATAAGTAAAACTTGAACGTTATACTTTTCTGAATGTGGACCTATCATGTCTGTAAAGATATTAACTCTACTATGAAAATTTTACTAGAGCACAAAAATCCACGGATTCGGTTAAATATGCAAAATTATAAAAAGGCTAAAAGATAAAAACAAAAACAGACAACATATTAGATGAAAACACATCATTAATGTTTTTATAAATGAATTTGATCATGTACTAAGTTTTCCTAACAATATCTAAAAGCGTGTTCACGTTTGATTCTTTTCTTTTTCGAAAAGCATAATCACTTCTATTCTTTCGATCGTAAATGATAGTTATCGATCCGTATAACTTGCTTCAAGCAAGAAAATTAGTCAGTTAAAAGAACGGATGAAAGTTAAACGGGTTGTACCCATTCGATCTATAATACCGCTGGAGCAACTGAAAGAAAAGACCAAAATAATCTTCTAAAGTTTAATGTTTTAAATTTTTTTTGTATTTACATTTGCGATACTTTTTCGTTTTACGCCTCCCACTTTTCCCCCATTTTTCACATAGAAATTACTTCATATAGCATATTTTAGAATAATTGATGAATAAGATATTAGAGAAAACATACTAACATGCTGTTTTATATCGGTCATTTTAAACATATTAACTTATTAGTCAAGGTTAGCGAGCGAAGCGGGGGTAGGTTAATGCCAAGTGAAACAATATCGGATTGGAATGTAACTGAGAGTGGTGTGTATGCTGATCAATTATTTTTAAAAAAACCAAAAAAGGTAAGTTGTCCTGGTATGACGGTATAAATAGACAAGTCCTCAATTCAAAAAGAAAGTACAATAGAGGCAAAGTTCTTCGAAATCAGTGAGCATTTATAGGTATTTGCAGAGAAATTATAAATGTGATCTAACCAAACTTAACCTATGTTCGCTAAGCTTGACTAATTAAAAGTAATATTTTTATTATTTAAATAAGAAATTCAGTAATTATTACAATTATTTAAATAATCAAAACATTACTGTTAATTTCTCAAGATTAGCGAGCAAAGGGAGAGTAGGTTAAGTTTGGTTAGATTATAACCAATAATGCTTATATTTTTAATATGTAAAATATGTTAATATGGAGAATGCTTAAAATTACCGGTATAAAACAGCATGTTAGTGTTTTTTCTAATGTACTATTGGGTTTTTTTATTGAGTTATAGGGTTACTACAGTATTTTTCTAATGTTTTATTCATCAATTATTATAAAACATGTAATATTAAGTGTGTATTTTTATGTGAAAAAATGCGAAAAAAGTGGAGGACGTAAAACGAAAAAGTACCACATTTGTTTCTCAAAATTTTCATTACTCTTTATGCATATCTCAGAAATAAATCAATCGACTAAACTACCCTTTTTTTGTTTAGCGTCCGGAACCACCGTAAGGTATTACTTCAGAGGATGAATGAGGATGATAATTAATCAGTAGTGAACGATTATGTATGTATAATTATGTATGAATGTAAACGAATTGTAGTCTTGTAAAGTCTCAGCTCGACCATTCCTGAGATGTGTGGTTGATTGAAACCTAACCACCAAATTCCTGAGATGTGTGGTTGATTGAAACCCAACCACCAAAGAACACCGGTGGTATCCATGATCTAGTATTCAAATCCGTATAAATGAAATTACCTTTACTAGGATTTGAACTTCTCATCTTCGAAATCAGGTGATTTGCGAAGACGAGAACACTACACTGGGTTAAGAGTAAACCTAACCTAACTGCTGGTTATATTATGAGTCACAAAAAAAACATTTTGTTCAGGTTTTGATGGAAACCTGTAGGAATTTCATAAAGTTGTGAAACTCCGCTTGCGTAAAGCGAGATTAAGATATAAACTACAATTTCAACTATCATGATAACATTAAGAGATTAAAAAAAAAGGAACACTTTAGAACATTCAAAAATAGACTTCTATCTGTCATTTAATAGAATAATTTTTTTTTAAATTTCCGAAGATTACTGATCTAGATTCTTCTTTTCAAAGATTATATGCGGCAGTATTTTCTTAATTGTTATATGGGCTCTCCGAAAAATGAGGAAAAATTTACATTTTAGTAAAAATATTTACTTACCGTAAAAATTTTACAATATTTTTACGGTAAGTTCGTAATTTTATGATTCAATTAATAACGGGATTAAAAAGGTTTGAAAAGGAAAGAAGAATTTTATTTAGAACGGAAGGAAATGACTATGGTCTGGTAGAAAAGAGTACAAGCTCAAAGTCATAATCTTTTATTGAACTATTGTGAAACAACTGCGTACTCTTTTAATTCTAAGAGACGGTCGAGACGATTTTTCTTTCCTTTATAAACCTTTAACCGTCCCCATGTTAAATGAATTTATGAATTTCTGCACGTAGAAGAGTAATTAAAACACAAGGTTCGGCGAAAAAATATGCTCTTTTTACTGAGAGCAGAGATGGGCAGCCTTTTACAGCCTTCTTAACAGGCTTTCAACATATGAAACCGACCATAAGAAATTTTTTTTGTAATTTAAACAACAGACAAATGTTTTGTATATATCATAACGAATTTAAATGGAATTGAAATTACACTACCGGGAAAACTGACGAAAAAAGATATCTTCCATATTACCTGCAGATTTTCTTCAAATATCAACTAAAAAAAATTCAGAAAATTACAAGCTCTTATAAGGTATAACAATTTTTTTTTATCTAATGGTTCGTAAGGTTTGACTCTTCAAAAATAACCTTTACTTTTATGAAGAGTATTTTACTTGTAGTTTAGTTATTCAACTCGCAACAAAACAAACATAGTTTGTTAATATAATATAGATACGAATTGTAAAATTTGACAATAATTCTTGTTAAAAACTTTCATTTCAATGAGGGAAAATGTTTAAAACAATAAATCAACAATTAAACAACACATTTTAATTACAAATACATAGGAGAAAACAAAAGAATTTTTCACAAAAAATATTATAACTCCATATTTAAAAAAAAAAAGTTAACTCACGATTACGTACCTTTTTATCATTACCGCAGATATTATTCTACAGTTACTAATAAAATTATTATTCGGCCGGTAAGACATGTTGTATCATAAATTTAAACAATTACATTATTTAATGAACTTTAGATTTATATGGTACTGATTAAATGAAAATTCATCATAGATAGATCTGCAACATTAAAAACAGTACAATAAAATAGATAATTATAGATAAATAAAAATGCATACTTCATTAAACACACATAAATACTATGAACATTTTTTTATAACCATAATTCATTGTCAACTGCTGTTCGTCTACACAGGATAAGAGTTAAACTTATTTCTATCCTGCAAAAAAAGTTCTACGCCTTATCTAAAAAAATAAATAAATCATTATTAATAAATTAAATATTACTTTTCCAGGGGGGATACTATCTTTTAACACTCTGATTATAGTTTTCAAACCCTGATAATAAAAAAAGCTTTAGAGAAACTAATAAAATAATTATTTACAGTAGATAACGTGAATTACAAGATTCCCTTTAATTTTTTTTGTTATCTATTACTTGAAAAGATCCTCCGCCAATAAAAAAATATATTTTTAATGAGAAAATCTGTTAAAATTTGTTTTAATTTTTGTTTCCTGAAATGTTTTCGAAGCGAACAAATCCTCTTATTTTTTTTTTTAATTTTCATTACTTAAAATGTTATGCTAAAATATATAATAAGCAACTAAACCATAACAAATTTTGTTAAAAAAAAAAAAATGTAGACCTCTGTTTTCTGTGTGAAATGTTTTTCATCCGTTAAATATTTATGCAAAAATGCATCCTGTGCGTGTAAATTAATTTTAAAAAATAATCATTAAATGGTATGAGTTTAATTCTTTACAGGATTATTTTTAGCATAATGCTTCCTGGGCTAATACAAGAGATTCTCTGAAGTAAAGCCCGCTGGGAAATTTCTCTCCTTAAGGTTGACGAACCTGTGTCGTTCATGGCCACACTAGTAATGTACACACTGCATTGTTGTCTGTAAGTTGTCGCGTTGTATTATCTTTGATTACGTGCGAGTAATTTCGTTATAAAATGAATAGGAAAATCGATGTTGCCGCCGAATGTGAAATAGTGGAGTCATACGTTTTTTAAACCATCAAAACGTTAAGCTAGCTTAAATTCATAGGCGGTGATAATGTAATGAATGAAATAAACTTCCGAAAACAGTCCAACAAAGGTCAAACCACAACCATTTGGACGCAAACTGATGGCCGCAGGACGCAAACTGATTTGGGATCGATTTGGCATATTGCTGATCGATTTCATGTCACGTGGAACGACTATAAATGTAGAAGGCTACTGCAAATCTCTACGTAAGTTACGGTGCGCCATCAAAATCGGAAACGTGGACGGCTGACCGACGGCGTCGTCCTGCTACACGATAATGCACCTCCACATGTTGCGGGTCCGACATGTGATTTACTGAGAACATTTGGATGGGAAATTTACGATCACCCACCTTATAGTTCGGACTTAGCTCCTTCTGATTACCATTTGTTTAGGAAATTGAAAGAATTTTTGAGCGGTAAGCAATTCGCGGGTGAAGATGAACATAAAAATGCTGTTAATCGGCGGCTAAATGGACTGGTAGCAGAGGAATACGACGAGGGTATATTGAAGCTGGTATATCGCTACGACAAATGTCTTAATTCATGTGGCGATTATATAGAGAAGTAGTATAAGAGTTTTTACAATTTTGTAAGAGTCTATATATAATAGAAGTAGCTTAAGAGAAGTAAAAAAATATTTATGAAGTCTTCAGAATAAATGTTTTTACAATGAGACTGTCTTTACTTTAGAGATAACCCCTCTCGTAAAATACCAGAATCTATTCATCAAGACGACGGAACTAAGATTTAAGTCGTTTAAATTGTTATGAGAGATTTCCCGTTCAGGTGGCAAACAAATGAATATCCATAGAAAATACTATTTATTTTCTTAATTTCAACTAAAACAACGATTAATTGCATCTTTTGCAGAGCTTGATTTAATCAGCGACTCAAAATTTAACTGAACGAAAAATTATGCGGTAAAATAAACACTCGCTCTACTTACCCCTTATTGCTAACTTAGTAATGGAACTATTTGTTTAAATCTACACTTAAAACTAGTGTAAAAGTCCAAAAAAAAATTAATAATAAACTAATCACTCAGATCCGGCCCAGCCGTTTTTTTCTTTTTTCAAGTTTTAAGTGAACGTTGGTACAAACATATACACGTACAAAATACATGGATATTCTTATTTATAAAAATAATCTTGAATAGTAAAAATACAGAAAGGTAAAGAAATTACTGATTACTGGGAGTAATTATTAGACTCAATCCTTCGATAAAGATATAATATTCTTTCAATACTAATAATAATTAACTCGGAAAACACAAGATGTTAGAAATTTAACAAAAGATTACTAAAAAGAAACCTGCATTACAACTGACTTAATTACATTATGATAGAATTCTATCAATTTAATTATTATTATTATTATTATGAAAAGAAATAGCAATATTATTTTCCTCAGAAGTATCTGTAGGAACATCACAAATATTTTTGTATGGTAACAAAAAGTTGCACATTTTTTCAAATTTGTATGTATTCAGCGAGTAAAACTGAATACGTACGTAAGGTTTTACTTTCATGAATAAATAAGTTTCAAAAATAAGTTTTACTTTCATGAAGAGTATTATTTGTAGTTTAGTTATTGGAAGCCGATTTTAATTTAGAACCAGATTCAAAAAGTTCAAATTTAAAAAATATTGACTTTTTTCGCAAAAATTTTGAAATCGGAATTAATTTTTAAATATTTTTCTTTTAACAAAAATTTTATAATTTTAAGTCGAATCCATCGCCAATCAATATATATATATCAATAATAATAATGAAAATGAAATCATTACTTTAAAAAAATGCTAATTTATAATTAAATTTCATAATTTTATTAAAATAATCTAAAGAATCTAAAGGCGCATATTACGCCTTTAAGGATCTGAAAACCGGTTGACTCTGCGTATTACCCAACAATTTGTACTGGTTAAAAGGCGGGTGGTATTTCACATTTTAATTCAATAAATAAATACATCGAAAAAGTTATAATAGCTTTCAAACAAGAATTTTTTAAGAAGAAGAAGAAAAAGAAACTCGGAATAGTGAAAAAACTTATCCTGTTAACCAGATCAGATGTCTTTTATTGTATTTGATTCATATTGTTAGTAATGATACAGACATAGTATTCATCATTGTTAAGAGCGATAATGAGAAGCTATTTTGAACTTAATATTATTGAAAAAAAAAATGGTTATCTTCCCCGAAGCAGGTCATTTGCACTATCCCCGTCTCCATTATTCTCTATTAGCAACTAAAATTTTATGATCCTTTTAACCTTTCTTTTTTCTGAGGTGGAGGACCCCATTTACGGGCGCCGAAGCAGTGTCGAACTCGTTAACAGGTTCCGCAAGCTGTTACAAAAAATGCGTATGTATTCCTGCGCATTACCGACTAAACCTCCAGCCCTGGCGACCCCACCTCCTGGGAAACCGCTAATTAAAGCATTACTTCAGGAGGGGAGTAAGCGCCCACACACACATTCGGTCTCCACAAGCAAACGTCATCCATACTAGATCACTACACACACACACACACACTAAACCACAAATACCTAAAGAGAAAAACATTCAGAAAAAATAGAACACCTAACAGGCACTAAGACGTACCACACACATTTATACATTCATACAATCAAGCCAACACAAGACAAGCGCGCAACAATCAAGAAGACATGGCCACAAGACATAACTTATCCACCTAAGTACACTCAAAATTTAATTAAATTTCCACATCTCATCAGAGTACACAAAACATACACCTACCAACTAACACACAAACACACACCCAACTCAACTACTTAACAACTTATCACTTACCCACACGACCGTCACGTCATCCATAATCATTAAAAACGTGAGCAACGCCCTCAGGCACCGGGAGCGGAGTGTCCACGGCCTCACCGTACCAAAGCGACCCCCCTCATGATCGAGAGGGCCCCCAAGACATTCAACAGACCTGTCCAACCCGGCACCCTCCGACGCCTCATTCCCTTACAGGCCGCGCTAATGCTCGCCGTCTCCTACGAGTTTTTTCTGTTTTACTAAGTTCTTCTAAAACTTTTCAATAATAATTTGCAAAAATAATCCGCTGCTTCACACCCTGAAGCATTATCTGCAATTTCTTTTTACATGGTCTATAATTTCTATTCTAGTAGCCTCTTTTTACTTTGCCGGCGAATATAGCTTGAAAAACCTTATTATTAAAGCGGAAAGTATGATGATCATGTCAAAAAAGAGGTATCAGGTTTTTTCACATCTTTACATTTAAGGGTACAACTAGTTCATCTAGATCAAAAAAACATATGTATATATGTATCGATGTATACACCCATGTACATGCGTAAATACATACATACGTATGTGTGTCACACTGCTTTTTGGCCTTTCATCTCAGGATTGACCAAATCTATCTCCTTCAAATTTGACTCAAATATTTCTATATGTGGGGTATCGATTTTTAATAATAAATCATATCAATATCAATTAAATCATCATATCAATTTTTCAAAATTAGGGTGGGGATATCGCGGAAAAAACTATTTCAATTTTTCAAAGGCATTTAGAGAAAGTTTTATTAAAATAAAGAAAGACATGAGCCTTTATTAAAACAAATGCGTTACCTAAAATTCATATGTAAGTAATCAAAATAATTTTTAAACAATTTTTCTTCTTTCCTGATATGTTACAGCCTCTCTGGCTTTTCTACTCTGATTAATCGACTATTCCCGTTAATTCTCTGCGATACTTACCCATTTTTCACTCTGTTTTGTCTATTTTATATTATTTAATCGCTTCCTTGCCCAGATTTCATATTTTTACATATTTTATTTTTCCCTTTTATTCAGACTTCATGTCATACAGAAATATACTCGAAACATAACACTGCATAAGACACTTCTTCAACTCTTTAACTTCACCTTGCTACATAACAGTTCTTTCTTTCTCTGTTAAATACTTCCTCAGCCACTGCTATTTTTTTTTTTTTTTTGCTTTTTCGTTTCCATTTTTACAATATTTTAATAATTTGATAGTTATGTATATGTGTTGTTTAACTTTTTAATCCTTCTTTCTTTTGAACACACATAAATTGGCTTCTTTTCTCCTATTCTTATTACTTTGCATTCCTTAACGTTCATTAAATATTCTGTCATGGTGTCCTATAACGTTGAAATTATTACATTCTGAATATCCTGCGATTCATCTCTTCAGATTAACCACATCATTTGCTAACCTTATATTATTTGTTCTTCTTATTCTTCTTACATTAATTCCTTTATCTTTGTTCAGTATTTTTTACATTATTTTCAGCATACATATTAAATAAGGTCGGTGATGGATATCAACCTTGCCTTACTCTTCTTCCTAGGTCAAATTATTCAGTTTGTTCATCCTTTATTTTCATAGCCTTTTCTCATTCAGACACAATTTTTCTTTCATTTTTAAAAAAAAAAAATATTTATGAAGAAAAATCTTTTCTCTATAAAGAAAATATTCGAATATAAAAATTTTCAATTACAGAACCATCACACTTACAATCAATTTAGGAGAAGAAATGGAAAAAATAGAACACATTAATTTATATACATTACATTGTATTATCAAAACAATTATCAGCGTAAATAATTATTCTGATGGACAGGAGTATATATATTATTTCTTAAGTTATTTTAAGAAAAAGATAAGCTAAAATGTCAAATGAAAAATAACAGCAGATAAAGAGGTTATCCGTTTAATTTTAGGCTATAATAGCTATGAAATTGTGGAACATACTTATAGATAGGAATATGAAAAAAAACGCGTTTCGTGCGTAAGCGTAAGTATATTCTTTTTTTTTTTTAAAGCAAATCGTGAAGATAAGAACTAGGAAATTAGACGACACGTTTAAAGTTCATTTTTTAAACTGACGACCAAACAATAGCAAACAATGGGAATGACAGATTATCCCCTGAATAAATTTAAATATAACATAATAACAAAACCGGCTTCATAATAATAATAATAATAATAATAATAATAATAATAATAATAATAATAATAATAATAATAAATAATAATAATACTTTTTGATTCTTCTTTAAATTTCGACTTTTAAAAATTGATGCTAAATTAAAATCTACTTTTACCAACTTGGACCCCTGATTCAAAGTTTGATAGTCTATGTTTTTAAATTTGTAGCCGAATTTAAAAACACTGAAAAAATGTTAAAAAAGTATTAACATTATTTTTATCTTTCCGGTTATAGCGAAATACGCTATAATGGAAACTATATACAGATCGGTAAAAAAATTGGTTTTTTAAGTTTTGCGCCTTAAGGAGACAAAAAAATAAATCTTTTAACAAAAAAGATTTAAATAAATTGTAAATCCGTGAAAAAAGAACTTCATTCCAATGCTCCCAAGACAGAAAATGTATTTTTTCAAAGGGACATTTGTATGTATGTTACAAACGTCCGGCTTAGCCGGGGAAAATAAAAAAAATCCAATTTTTTAAGTTTATTTTATTTGCCTTTTTTGTTTTATCTTTATTTATATGGATAAACCTATAAAAAAAAAAGTCGTCTGTATGAAAATTAGCCATTCGCAAGAAACGACCGCTGTACCGGCATCCTGATAAAAGAAGAAAAAAGTAAAAGTGCGTCGAAATGATGTAAAGAAATGGCTACATATTCCAAGGGTTTCTGGAATGTCTATAATTGAAATACGTATTACTATTTTATTCCAAGATCTCCAAATTATTTTCTACAGTTTTTCCGCAAAAATACTTGGAATATCGGCTGTACATTATTACAATATAACAATTTGATACTAACTGACGACGACGAAGACGGAAAAACACAAAACCAACTTCAAACCGTCTACGCTGAATACAGGAATAGGGATATGGAATCGGAATAAAGAATAGAAGTACACTTCTGCAAGAATGTAAGTAAAAAATTTAAAAAGAAATGAAAATAAAAGAACTGATATAATCGGATACGTGATGAGAGATGGAAAGGAAAAATTAAGGTTAAGAACGATGACAGGTCTAAAGATCAACTGCGACTGGTGGTGGTCTATCTGTACAAATCTAAGGACAGTCTTTTCAGCTACAAACTAGACTTCTAGTACCGAGCGCTTAACCCTGAATTTACGAAGAATTAAAATAATATTAAATTAATAAAATAAACCTATTAAATTAATAATAAGTTCAACATTAAAATGATATGATTTGATAATCATTATGATATGATTCACTTAAATTGATTGAAATTCACTGTTTACGAAATAATGGAGAGTATTGATTTATATCACATGTTTTTTTTTTTTCATTTTAATTAGTAGATATTTTACGTAGCGTACGTCATGAATGAAAGTATAAAATGATTAATTATAGAACGATTAATTAATTATTTAAATGTATTTTTTTTTTGTAATTTTTCTAATTTAATTATAAATGATAGCAGTAAAAATATCATTATTCTGATTTTTTTTAATTTCGCAATTATTTATCAATTTAATAAAAACAGTCAATATTACCGTAAAAATTTCTACTTTAGTTTCTTCTATAGATTTAAATCCAAATAGGTCCAATGTCTTATCATTATCATTGTTTTCATTATCACAGAACGAATTTTCGTACCCACTATCCACATTTATTACGAATGATTCAACCGCTCTTTGATGGTTCCATAATGTTCCTCAATTTTCTTAGTATATGAAAATATTCTTCACTTTTCTGCCAAACCAACTTAAAAAATGTCTTTCGAACAGTTCCATTACACAGATTAAAAAACATGTAGTGTGATGCTACCAAATTTGTTTTTTTTTTTTTAAGTCTGCCCAAATCAATTTTATATCGATGTAATTCCGAATGTAATATAATTACGTTTGATCGAAGTAATTTCGGAATACGAAGAAGTGTGTTTTTCTTTTCGGGCAAGAATGTCATAACTATGTAGCGGTATCTTTATCGTCGGATAGTTACAAATAATACGATTTTGAAAGTATCGGTCCTTTTACGAAATATGATTTGTCAGGCTACTTGAACACTGTGGTACGAGACATTACTTACCACGAAAACACTCTTTTTTTGGTAAATTTGATATTAATTTCTCTGGATAAATTTTGGAAATTCATATTTTTATGGCAATCACCTGTCATCGTTGTACATTTTCACACAGCTAAGCAGCCAGGAATGAACTTTATTTCCACATCGGCGTGTACTATTATTGCTCCGATACCTTTTGAATAGGAAACTTTCAAATCTTGATCATTTTCTTTTGTTCGATTCTAGCCTTTGCTACGAATGTGACTTGAATGAACACAAATTTCGTTCATGTACACCATCGGGCGAACCTCTTACCTAAATTTTTTCACTACGAAAAAACTAAACCTTTATATTCTATATTGTGTTTTTCCACTAATATAGAACAGTTTGATATCATTCTTTTCTACGTAAAACCAATCAGTAGTAAGACTTTTCATAAACTGTCCCTGTCTCCATGAAAAACCACCTTTTTTTAAGTTTTCACAAGTTACCTTAAAGTTGGAAAACAACGACCTATTATAAAAAAATCTTTACACTATCATTCCAATAGCCCTTTATCGAAACTATCAAGACTGGAAAGTTTTTTGGCATTTTTAATTTTTTACGCGTTTAAACGAAAGACGTATTCCCTTTGTTCTTTCCTTCGGATTAAACACCTTTTAATATTCTCATGGATATCTTAATCGTGTTTGATACAAGTTCAAGAATATTGTTGGGTTTGATCAGGAATATCCAATTACGTACTTCCCCGCAAAAATAATATTTTTAAAATTACTTTAGTAATTATCTTACAGTATTGATTTAATTATTATAATTAAAAGAGAGAATCGGCAATGGAGTACAAAAAAAAAACAACGCAGTTAATTTACTTGTAAATTTATTCACTCGAAACTATCCGAAGTGTTAAACTAAATACAAGATATGAAATCACTTCTACATTTAAAACATGAAAAATTCGAAAACATTAGCGGAAAATGTAAATAACGTTTTAAAAAGAAACACTTTCCGACAACATTATTCTCAAACGAGCAACAAACGATCCAAAAATAAACAAGAGATAATGACCACTTATAATGGGTGAGGAACCAAAGTGCAGAGTTTCTCTGTTCTAGTTCTGCAGAGGCCTCCGTTTAGTAAGCTCTATAAAAAGATGTTACGGAAAAACAAATAGTTAAAAACCGAAGATTAGAAAGTGAAAATAAATTTAAAAAAAAATCCCTTCGACATACCGGAAAGCGGAGGTAGATTTCACCGCTGCTAAGTAGGGGATAGAAAAAATTTCCACATTAAAATTAAGAAAAACTTCAAATTTACTCAATACCACAATGGTTGCATGTGAAAAAAAGTTTCACATGTTTAGCATACGACAAGCCCTATCTTCTTACAATTTCAGCAACATCTTGTCATCCTTTGCCGTAAGGGTTGATCATTTCTAAAACTTTTACAGATAAAATTTTTAGGTAATATTTAGAGGACTAACGACCATTTTAAACCGATTCGATACTGTGCCTATTAAGGGAAGTATGATTCTTTTTTGTCTTCGAAACCCCATTTATTCGACCCCCTGGAGCAATTGTTGGTGATATCTAAAAACTTTACTTTTAGTAAGTTTTAGGCCCTTATCCATAGAATAGAAGGAA
Source organism: Lycorma delicatula (assembly GCF_047948215.1). Lineage (NCBI taxonomy): Eukaryota > Metazoa > Arthropoda > Insecta > Hemiptera > Fulgoridae > Lycorma > Lycorma delicatula. Next base: position 90,386,715 of record NC_134461.1, read on the forward strand.
CTGTAAACGAATTCGATATTTTACTTCATAAGAAATTTATAGCGATATTTGGGTTTTTTCGAAAAAGCCCCCATTTCCACCCCCATGCTCCGATTTTGGCCGTTAACGAACTCGACCGAGATTTTTGGACGAGTTATTTTTAAGAAACATTTGAAACTGATTAGCGCAAAATTACGGCAGTTATCGTGTCCACAAGAAAGTAAGTTACCGCGTGTATCAAGAAAGATACAGGCGCGCGTGTATTTAAACTTTTGAGATGACTATGGTTTTGGGGGTCTGGGGGATGTGAAACCCGAAGATATGTCAAAATTTTCCGGAAGTCGAATCATGGTACACACTATAATAGGTAGCTTTCTTATGAAATCTACCTAAAAATAACAATGATTAAAAAAACAATAATGGTAAAAAACAAAAACAGATGTTATGTAGAAAGATGGGAGTTTTAAACCAAGTACACATACCAGCAAACCAAGAGCAACCAACAGATTAGTTGGTTATACATGAATAGAAGATTAGGTCACAAAGAGACCCAACGTATTTGTTGGTCGTTGTTCAAGTTCGCTGTCCAGGTGATATAAATGTCAATCAAAGAAAATAATATTTGTTGGGTGGCATAGAAAAGTGTGTCCATCAGTTCATGTTGGGTTCCAATCCTGTGATAATTTCGTCCATCCTTGGTGAACCTTCTTCAATAAGTACTGTATTTTTGCTATTTTTTGTTAGCGTATTTTTCATGGAGTGATATAATGTCGACTCTTCAGCATTTATTAAATTAATAAAGAGAAAGAACTGTTGATGAATCCGGCACACAATGAGTAGAAAAGTAAAGTGAAGAAAAGTGACAACTATAATTAATTGTTAGACTGTGATTCAAATGGTGAAGAAGAAAATGGAGTATTATTAACTTCGTTTCTAATTAAAAAACAAAAAGAGGACTGTAAAATGAGATCCAAGGCTGACAAAATACACAAAATTCCCTGGTCTGCTATTAAAAACAATTTCTCCACAATTGGAAAATAAATCAAAACACAGTAAATGCAGAGTTAAGTGTACAACCATTAAATTCATCTATTTAATAAAATAAACAATGAAATAAGAAATCTAACCTAGTGCAATACAAAGATTCTTACCAACTTTGACATATTTTCATTGAAATCAATTTATAACAAAAATGAAAAACAATTAAAATTGTAGCTCAACCTACTAAAACTTAGTTTTCATCAAACTAAATATCAAAAATACCAAAAAAAAAAGAAAGATACTAAACTCTTTGAATGATTATGAAAACCACACTACCCCAATACAATCTTTTTCAAAACCTTCCCAGGAAAATGAAATATATTGTTCTTACTCTTTCCTCAATTTAATGGTACAATTTTCATGTTTCACAAACATGAAAAGACAGATGGTGACCACCATCTGATCAAACGGGATTTCCTATGTCGGTTGACCTTGGTCTTGTGTATGTGTATTGCCTTTAGAAATCATTACATTTGAAGAGTAATTCCCTAAAGATGTAAATCATGGAACCTTAGGAAAAAGAGGAAAAGAAAGTTGGAGGTGGTTGAAATGTGGGTAGGGAGGAGATTGAAGAAGATTAAATGGATAGACAAAGTGAAAAATAAATAAGTAATGCAAAGTGTGAATGAAAAACAAGGCTAAATCGGAACAATTCCCATTCAGGTTTCTTTTCAGGAGTACCTAATTTCTCTTCACCTTTAAATGATAATATAACAACAAATTGTGTCAGAACTAGATACATTAGAAACTTTAATAATGATACTAATTTTAAGAACAATTAACAATTAAGTTGATATAAGAATTTTTTTTTTGTATGAAAATACAATGTAGCTATGAAATAAAGTAAAAAAGAGTAGAGGAGAAATAATGAATAAATAAATTAATTAAAAAAATTCAATACAGGAAAGCTGGCTGATTGAGATATCTTGTGAAGAGAAGAATTGATTAAAACAGAGCTAAAAAAGTTAGTGGAGGCAAAAAAGCCAGAAAAGAATAAAAATTATAGATGATCTAAAAGAAAATGGTTGGTATCAAGATATCAAAACTTTAGCACAGAATGGAAACAGACACATAGCAAAGAACTCGCCTTTTGGAAGATAATTATGTGATCATGATGTGACTTTAATTTCATTTTAAAAACGGATTACTTAAATTACATGGAAAATACTTGCAATGAGATCACCAGAGTAACAAAATAAAAATAAACCATCAAAATAAATCTATTTGTTTGAAAATGGTACTTGCACATGCATAAACAATATCGATACTTAGTGCTCGCAAAATATGGAAACCAGTGAATACCTTTTAACTGCAAAATATAGAAAAATGAAATTTAGCTAATGCTGTTAGCTTAAAACATCTACTTTTTAGTATGAGACTACCACATTTCAAGAACCCAGGAGGAGAAACTAACAATTTTTGTTAAATAATTACACATTTTAACTTTGTTAAAACTGGGTGTGATACATAACTAATCAGCCAGATAGCCAATCGACATCAGTTTCATGAGTTTTGGACCATTGGATTTTATCTATGCAAAATGAAAGAATAAAATAATTGAAGTATTACATACTATTGGTTTCCAAAAATTTTTATGCAATAATAATTTAATTTAGATTTTATTACATCAGAATGAATGAGAAAGTGAAGAATGAATGCAGATGGGTTGAGTGAGGTTAGATCACATCACTATAGAGAGAAACATAGATTTCTGTCAAATATTACTTGTCTTTTAACAGTTACAACTTTTTTACCTCTTTATAACTTTTTCTATTAGAAAGTCCCTAAGAATAAATACTGTTTTAATTACAGTTTTAAAATATTTACTTAGCTTGTTACGTGAAGTGTAACCTCGAGTATTGATGAGTTTTAGCATTTACATTAATCTAGCTGTCTAACATCATTACCTGATTTACATTACAGCACACTTAATCTCACTTTTTCAGTTACTTTTATTTATTTTATATAGCTTCCCTTATAAGTGCTCAGTTTTAAAAAACTTTAGAATTGATCTAGTGTCATTCAATATCCATTCTAATATTAAAATTTTGGAATTACCTCAGACTGAAGAGGATAATGTATAATTCTTTCAAAATCAATGCTTTGTAACGACTGAGAAAATCTATTAAAATGGTCATCTAATAAATATATTCCATTGGTCGTATTGTGTAATATAGCAACAAACACGGTTAAAGTTTGAAAATGTGCTAGTAACTAGTGAGATTCCTGAATGTCATATATCAACACTGTTCGCTCTATAAGTGGGAACATAAAAATTGTTTATGAATTGTGAAATCAATATATAATGTTTATGAATGACGCTGCACATAGTTAAAAACTGGACTTATCACAAGAAGTATGTGCCGAAAATAGATGAAGAATTCCACAACTATCAGTGAAAAATAGCTAATAAAAGTAAAACTGTAGATGATTTTTCAAAGAGAAAACCTAAACTTGTCATGTTTAATTGAAAAAATTAACACAGAGCTATTTATCATAAATCTTGATTTTTCATCAAGGTATTGTAACGTTATTGTATTGTAACGTATTGTATCGTAATCTGTCACTTTTGGAAGAAATTAAAAAAAAAACAAGAGAAAGAAGGTACAACCTCTGTGTCTGAATCATGATGAGGACACCAGAAAATGGATCAAAATGGGAAAAGTTTTTCATCATTCAAGATTAACCATCAGTACAATTTTGGGGATTCAAATGATGAATCCTTAAGATAAAGTGGTCATACATGATGTTAGATTTTACTTAAGGTGAAAGCAGATGGAAGATTTGAACAGGTAAAGATTATATAAATTTCTTTCTTTGAGAATAAAAAAAATACATTTTTTAAAAATTTACATCCAATAATAATAATAACTACTTTTGATTGCATTAACTGAACACCAAAAATATAATAATAAAATACCTCTCACCACGTGAAAATAAAACCCACAACACTTTTAACCTGTGTAATATAATCACTCAATAATTAAGTTTATTTTTTTTTTATCAGACTACATCATTATTTGGATAATATGTGTTCTTATAATTTTAGAATGGTTGTAACAATTTTCATAAATATTATCATCAAATATTGGCAATAAACCAGTTTTCCAAAGTAGAACACCAAAATTATTTGAAAATCACTAGGTTTGGAATAAGGTAAAAGTATTTACTATGTAACTTAACAACAATATTTCTACTTAATAAATAATATTTGGTAAGGATAAAGATTACTTATTTTTCTACATAATTCTCCCCTAATTCCGCTTAGTTTTTCTCGTAACAAGCTTTTTGTTCACGTAGACAATTTTTTATTTCATACCAAACTAATTTTACAGTATGTAAGTGCCCTCTTTATATGATATAAATTTGTATTCTCCCATCTATCCCTTGAATGGGTCAAAAAAGTGAATATCACTTAAAACAGGTCATGATTATATGGCAGACAATCAAACAAGTTATAAGAACACATTAAAGTTAAAAGGATACTTAATAGTCTGTATGAGATTAAATATTACCCTGAACATAAGATCACTCTGAATGTTTACTTTATTTGTTCCAATCATTAATTAAACAGCAGAAATATAAATTTTGAAATTTTTTTTGTTAGAAATGATGGATATTTTCATATTAAACTATGTGCATTATGACCTGTGTACAATGATGCACTTGCAAATCAGTTACAATTTGTTTGAAATGAATGTTTGTTAATTAAATATGCAGATCTCTAACCATATTTAATTCATACAGAATTTTTAATCGTTGATTATCATGAATTAATCACTCAACATCTTACAATCTTGATCTTAGTCAAAAGTAACACCTATCTGAGAGCTATCCTGAAGAGAGGAATCTGACAATTTAAAAATGAACAAGCACTAGATCCTGCTTTGATTATCAACATATATGTTGGTAATCTTTTCTAAGAATAATCTCTGTAGTTTCACAATCTTACAATAAATAAAATAATTGTATCTTCTCACATTTCTTCATTGAAATAGATTGAAATGGTGAGCAATTATTACAAATTAACAGACAGCTGAATAATGAACTACTTCTTTGAGCAAGTACAGACTGTTTGATAATCAGCATTAAAAAAGAATTTACTGTTTCCAGTCTCTTAACAAAAATAAAACTTTCCGTTTATTTTTTGACTTTGGGTATTATTCTCTCATTGGTTTCTAACATGAAGGGTTAAATTTCCTAACATGAAATTAGCTGATTATGAATACTTAATTAAACAAAAAAGACGATAAGTACTTTAAAAAATACAGAAACACTATTTCATAAGTCTAATAACATTTTAATAATACTATAACTTGGCGTTGTTTAGGTTGCTATAAATCCGTTAAAAATTAAAAGTACTCTCAAAAATAACTAACATGATATTCTAAAAAAATACATTCTCCATTAAAAACAAAATAAAAGGTTGTATATGTAAGAAATAAATAACTTTAATACATAAGTATGATTACCTTAAATCAAATCGCAAACACCTTTCTCACGAACACGTGTTTATAGACTTCATCATCATTGCAGCTAAACATAAAATATCAGGGTTCCCCATACGCAGTTTATTTGACGACATTCATAAATGAAAATAACAACACAATTATTATTAATTTAATTTGCACTAACCCGCTCCGTAACTTGATTCAATTACTGTGATTGCATCATCCAACTGAATTCGAATAATTTATCTTAACCAATAGAAATTCTTCATAAAATTGAACCGGTAGACAGTAAACATACCATTAGTACATAAAACTGACGCTAAAATTCTAACAAATGGTGAAATACTCGAGCAACTCTACTTACAAAATAACACGTCAGGAAGTAATTAAATAACGATAAAATATAACACGTTTTCTAACCTAACACGTAACAAAAACGTGTCGTCTGCTGCATATCATCGGCGCCATCTTTTCACAGCTGATTCAAAAAATCAATGTTATTTATAGTTCAGAGAACCGCGTACGATAAAATCAATTGCTTTTTGACTTAAATGGTTAGGATAATTTCAGAATATAATAGTGAACGAAATGTTGATGACATTATATGATTTTAATCACATATTTAATTTGCAAAGTTGTTCACACAATAACAAAATTTTCAGTAATTTAATACAATCAACATGTATAATTTTACTTCATTTAAAATTTATGTAGCCTATGCAAGGTTAATTTTTGATAACCAAACTGCTTTAATGGCTTCACATTTATTTATTATTATTTTTTTATTATTAAAAAGAAATATGAATATAAGTTTAACTTTATAAAGTTATTAATTGTCTTCAATTTCCCCCATTTCCCCAACTTTCTACCATTTTTCCTGCCTTTGTGCAGAAAAAAATGGGGGTAAAAAGAGGGTTTAATCCATTTTTTCTGATTTTTGCTTCATTGTATCTTGATAATTTTAAAGATAATCGATCGTTTTTTATTTTATAGCGAAAAACGAGTTCAGTTGTTAGTAAATAGACGTGTAGTAAATCCTCGTACAGGCAAAAAAAGGTTTTTAGTCAACTAAACATGCAAAATAGAAGTACACGCTTCATTTTCTGAGTTCTAAATATTCATCCTATTTTCTTGAAGATCATCATTATTCATAATACAGTTTAGCCACATTCAGACTCAGACAACAATCATCTAGTTGTTAGTTTAATTTTGATACTATAAACACGTGCCAATAACGAAACTTATTCAGTTTTGTTTTTAGCTTCATTTTTGGTAAGTGATTTTTATTTTATATTGTCAGTAATATGGGTACTCGTGAAAGTGAAATATACAACAGAAATGCTCTGTCTAAGAAAACGTTAGAATAAAAACAGATTAACTAACGTTAGTAAAAAGAATAAATTAGTTATAAAGTCATGAGTTCAGTGATGATAGCTGATGAAATCAAATAAAATGTATTAAGGTTTTCCCAGTTGAAAGTAGAAAGTAAATTCCTCAGAATTTTAATGAGATGAATCGTAATGACAAATAGAATTCTTATTCATACGGGTTAATATAAGTGCTATTGTTATCCAGCGAAGTAATCGGTAATGTAAAAATTATACAAACTTTCGTTATAAAGTAAGGTTTAACATTGAAGTTAGTTGAAATCTGCAAAAAACGTTTATTTCAAAACATGGAATAAACCAGAAAAAATTGAATTCTTTGAAAACTTGACTAAATTTTCTGCTACATCTTCTAAAGATCAAAAAGTCAAAAATAAGCTACTCTCACTAAAAAAAAAAAATCATTATAAAAAATCATATTGTATCACTTAAAGGCCGAACTACTTAGTCGTTATAGTACATTAAATATTTATCAAATAAATTTTTTAATTTCTGAAACTTAATTTTTATTACTGTGTGAGAATTTTATTACTGTGTGAGCAACTATTGCGAATTAAACATGTAATTGAAATCGGATAATGTCAACATTTCATTCACTATTATTTTCTGAAATTATCCTAAGCATTTAAGTATTTTGACGTATATTTTTAATTTCATAATTAATAACTTGTTTCATCTATTATAATGTGTCAAGGGGGAAAACTTGTTAAATTTATTCCTTTTTTGCGTGTAAATTTTGATATTTTGAATTTAATATCAACATAAAAATATTTTTTTTTATTTAAATTTTTATTGGGATTGCTATTTTTAGAAAACATTATTTATTAACAGGTTACAGTTAAATATAAATTTCAAAAAATTAATTTTTTAACAGTTACTACAATTTTATAAGAAAAAAAGCTCTCCAATAAAATTGGCAAAATGTGACTAAAACCCTTTTTCCTCTGTAACCTTCAATTATAACATTGTAATCGATCGTTTCTTTTTTTATTGGTCCAAATTTTATTTGTTAAAAAAAAAATAAATAAAAATTAATACGTATACACCAGCATCCCTGTTGTGGCTTTGACCGCACTATATGGTTACTTTCATTTCCCGTCGCGGTCAGGGCTCACTTCGCTCACCTTCTCCGTTTAGCAAGAGTTCTGCTATCTGAACCCCTCTGTGTTCATTAAACTCATGCTTGTGAGAATAATAATGATAAATAATTAAAGCCTGTTCAATTTACAAAAACTAACAATGTATCGTAATTTCTTCAGATCAACAGTTTGGTCAATACAAGACCCGTTAATTGGTTTTTAGATTCCCCGTCGCTTCGCTCACGAAATACCTAATAAGAATTACAAACATAAATTACCATCACGGTGTTACTGAATCTTATAAAGATTGTTTCGATACTGGTAGCATAAAACGTCAAAAATGTAAAAAAAACGATTTATATTTTTTACCCCTTAAAATATTAAAATTCAGAACACTCTGAAATGGTTATTAGATATTCATCTGACAAGTATTTGCAAGCCTAAATCTACTGAATATCTTGTTTATTATAATCGAGAATGGGGAAAATTTGCAATCATTGTTCGAAATTTTTTACCTTACTACACCCTTTCAAGGTCGAATTTCAAAAAATCTAGAAAAGAGTTTTTAGATATTCACATGAAGATTGCATACACCAAAAATCAAGTTGATATCTCCAGTTGTTACAGAGAAATTAAAAAAATAGTAAAATTTAATGTTACCCCATTTTAACCCTTTAAACTCGGAATTTAAAAAAAACTCTTTCTTAGTGTGCATTTACACCATAAGAAGGAATGTGAAAACAAATTTTCATCAATTTAACTTCAGTAGTTTTGACTAGGCGTTGATTATAAATCAATCACGAGATGTTCTTTTATATATAGCTATATATATGTAATTGCAATTGTTCTTTGGTTTTTAGGTTTATTTCCAGTGATATTACGAAACTAATTATTTTTTGTTCAAAATGTAAATCAGGATTCATTCAGTACTCTTTTAAACTATTTAAAATCAATTATTTTTGTAATTTTTGTCACATACACTGTTCAATTAACAAAATACAGTATAAGGATATATCCATGTCGATAATATTTGTTTAAATTATAAGTATAGCTAAGAGATACCATTGTACAGCGTGTGAAGTGTTTTCATGTTGCTAACTAAAAATAAAATTTATTACTAAATTCAAAACGTAAAATTATTATAATATTCTACTGCAATTTTAAAAATTATTATTTTAACTGGTGTTCCACGTAATGCAGCATAGTTCTATCGAACGGATATTATGTTTTATATTAAAATCAATTGTTAATTTTATTGAAAGTACAAAAGCAAAACATAAAATGTAGTAATATACAGAGTGATTCCAAATCGCACGGCAATCTCTCAGGAGATGATTTTATAGCCAAAAATAAGAATAAACGTTCATATAAACATAAGTCAGAAATGGCTCGTTAGCGAGTTTTGGCTCGCGAAACATTTAACCCTTCTTTCTGCTCCATCAGTTAAATTAAACCTTACTAAAATTCTTGGTGTACAAATAGAGTTGACAATTATGTTTTCTTATGGTTTTTTATCTAAAAAATTAAATAAAATTGGTTCCAGACCTCTAACTTAGGTTTTAAGAAAAATAGAATAACAAGAAAAGGTTTTGTAGGGAAATACAGTTTTTTTTAGATTTTGAATAAAATAACTTTGTTAGTCCACCAATAAACAAACAAAAATTAAACGCAAATTTAAGACGTTCAACTTTAATTAGAAACAAAACACACAAACTGGATAGGAAAAGTGATACGATTTTAAACTGAACAATTTACATACATATGCTAAAAATTAAAAAAATAAATTTGAAAGACATTTTTCTAAAAGATATTACACTTTTTTTCATAGGTTGGCAATAACAGCAGATCATAAACTAAGTTTAGTGTCTAGCATTTGAATATTTACTTGAGCGGCGTTTGTGCAGTTATTGTTCGTCAGTCATTCGCAGTGGGTGATACCATAATTTTTTTTCATTTGGAGAGTTCTCGGACATGCGAATTTACAGTAAATAAAAATGGATTGACTGTTGTACTTGAATAACGAGAAAGTTATCCAGATCGAAGCGTACCGGAACGTAAAACATTTAAGGCTTTGGAGAGGCGAGTTCAATAGGTATGCTTAAATCACAACGATTCGATGCTAGTCGTGAACGTTTTGTGAAAAATGCCAACGCTGAAAAGCAATATTGAATGCGGTACTCTCAACTCAAGCACCAGAAGGTTATCACATCGCTTTCATGTTCCGCAATCAAGTGCGAGGCGAACGTTACGGGAGCAAAAATTATACCCATTCCATACAATGTATGTACAAGAGTTATTACCAACTGAATTTGACAAACGGGTGAAATTCCATCAGTGGTTAATTAGAAAATGAGAACATCATAACCCGATTTTCTAAGTAACATTCTAATTACTGATGAATCCTACTTTACGAGAAACGGCGTTGTAAATTATCGAAACACTCACAGTTTGGCAGAAAAAATCCACATGCGAGTGCTGTAAGTCATTTCCCACGCACTTTTTCGTCTAATATGTGGTGTGGTCTCCTTGGTGATAATATCATAAGCCCTTTTTTCTTATCGCTTAGGCTCAATGGAAAGCGGTACTTGCATTTTTGGAAACAAATTTTGATGAAACTCTTGGAAGATAATCCACTTGCAGATAGAGTACAAATGTGCTTTTCCAATGATGGCGCACCTGCTTACTAGTGTCGTGATTGATGAACCGTTTAAACAGACATTTAGTATGCAACGGATTAATCGAAACGGACAAAATGGCCACCTCAATCTCACTCCAGCGGATTCTTCCTATGGGGTGGATAAAGTCGTTACTCTAATTCGTTTTTATTGGACCACAAGTAGAATTGAGACATCGTATATTAGAAGCTGGAGGTACTATTAGTAATAATAATGATACTATTAGACGTTCCCGGCTAGAACGGATTCGCCGAGCTGAACTATGCATTCAACAGAATCACGACCACATTGAGGAACTGATTTGAAGACACGTTTGCAACTTTATCAAGTAAACATTTTGATATTTGTTAGAAAAGAAAAAAAACACAAAAAAATATGAGATTTTTTATTTTTTAAATCTACTTTTTTCTGTTATAGATAAATTTTCTAATCGTTTTCATTTACATTAGGTTTTTCAAACATTGATGAAAATTGTTCTCTTTAAAATCGAATCACTTTTCCGATTCAATTTGTGTTTTGTTCGTAATTAAAGTTGAACTCAAATTTGCGTTTAATTTTAATAGACATTATTTAATAAATTTTTTAAGAATTAAAATTTTTACAAAGATAACTAGAAATTTTTATTTGTTTACTGGTGAACTAACAAAGTTATTTCAAAACTTAAAAGAATATAGTTCCCGACAAAACGTTTTCTCGTTCTACCCGTTTTTCTTAAAACCAAAGTTAGACCTCTGTCTAACTTCAGAGGACCATTTTTTGACTTCGGGGACCATTTTTATTCAATCTCTTAGCTAAAAAAACCATAAGGAAACACCAAATTTACCGTTCTATTTCTACACTAATAACTAGCACGGTTTAATGTCACAGATGGAGAGAAAGCAGGGCAAAATGTTTCGTGGCCGAAACTCGCAAACGAACTGTTTTCTGACTTATATTTATATGAACCTTTTTGGCTATAGAATCATCTCCTAAGATATTGCCGTGCAGTTTGGAAATACTCAGTATATAATATAGAGTACGTAATACAGGGTCATTCACGTGAACCGGATGTTTTTGAAGTGGGTTATACTCGGGCGTTCGTAGTGGGAGGGGCACGTGGCTTGTGTCTGACGTTTCCTTTGTTCATAGCATTTACATTTTAGTCGTTGAGATGTAGCCGTGGACGCTAGACCAACGCCTGTACGCGTATGACAGTTTTGTGCGAAATGACAAATCCGTAACTGCTGTTCAGCGATATTTCCGCCGTCAGTTTAATATCCATCGTAATGCAAGTGTCCCTTCTCGTTAACACAATATTGCGATGGGTAAACAACCTTCGAACAAGTGATTCAATATTGAAGAAAAAACCACCGGGTCCCCGACGAACTGCTAGCACTCCGGAGAACATCGAACGAGTAAGGGAAGCCATTGTCAGAAGCCCACGCCGCTCTATTCAGAGGCATTCAGCAGCGCTTCAAATGAACACAAGTACGGTAAGACGAATTCTGCATACAGACCTGCATTTCCATCCTTACAAGATAGCCGTCGTGCAGCAGTTAAACGAGCAAGATTTCACGCAGCGATTACAATTTTATCGACAAATGCTTACCATTTTTGAAGAAAATGAAAATTTGTTATTGTTAATGAGTGACGAAGCCCATTTTCATCTGAATGGCTTCGTCAACAAACAGAATTGCCGGTATTGAGCATAAAGAAACCCACATCAGCTTCACGAGAGACCACTTCATAGCCCAAAGGTGACTGTCTGGTGTGCAATAAGAAAGGTTGGTGTTATTGGACCGTATTTTTTTTAAGAAAATGATGTTGCCGTAACTGTAGCAGCTGATCGTTACATTGCGATGTTGAATACGTTTTTCATCCCTGAGTTACGAAACCGGGGAATCGATTTTCAAAATGTGTTATTCCAGCAGGATGGAGCTACAGCGCACACAGCGAGGACAACGATGGCTGTTCTCCGTAACTCGTTCCCAGATTCGGCGACATTCCTTGGCCCCCTCGGTCCCCCGACTTGAGTAGTTGTGATTTTTTTCTGTGGGGGTTTCTGAAATCGCATGTGTACGGCAATAAACCGCGTACATTGGAGGACCTAAAGATCGCAATTCGTCATCACGTCACCCAGATTGATGTAGACATGCTGCATAGAATTGAGGCCAGTTACCGTGAATGGCTATAACAATGTACTGCCCAAAATGGACATCACTTGCCGGACATAACTTTTCGTTCATGAGTAAGTAACAAATGCTTTGATTTAACAAGTGTTTCAGTACCAACAAAACTTTTTTAAAGTAAATATTCAATTTTTTATGATTATTTTAAAAACATCCGGTTCCCGTGAATGACCTTACGGTGGTTCCAAAGGCTAAACAGAAAACGATAGAAGTATAAGACATACAGAATGATTCAGGAAGAAAGGGAAATAATTTGGGAACTTATTCTAGAGTTTGAAATAAGGAAAAATGTTCATACAAACATATGTCCGAAAACGCTTTATCTTAGAATTATGGTTAGCAAAAACTTTCGCCCTGAATTCATTCCTCCAAGTGAAATGAAGTCACACTGGAATTTTTAAGGCGTTATATAGAGGATAAATTTGATAGTTTCTTATGTTTTTTGACCTGAAAAATCGAATAAAAAAGGCCCCCCAGAACTTAATCTCTCATAGTTTTAATGATAACCAAAGTAAAACAGAAATATGGAGTGACGAAAAACAGTTTTTTTTTATTAGAAGTACAATAACTTCGTTTAACGCGTAATAAATGCGTAAATTTTATTATCAAAGTAATATAATTTAATTCTGACAAAATTGTTATAATAAAGTCCATGAAAAAAAATCAACTTTTTAGTATAAAAAATAAAACAGCTGTGCTGTAAGAGTAGTTTCAACTATAAAGTATTTTGTAGAATTTTTAATAATCTTCATGAGAATGGTACACTTCCCAGCACTCAGGTTTCATGTGAAAGGAAAGCATTTTTCAAGCGAGTCCCACAATGAGCACACAAAGAATACATGAATCAACATTCCACACAGTACAATATGGACATCAATACATGCTCACGAAGTGCATCTTTATTGTCTTCAGATAGTTGACCACCTCCAGCTTAGTGGCAATGTTAGATGACTGAGTTTTGTCAATGGTTTTCAGTAATTACTACTTAATTCCGATCATACTGCTTTCAGACAAAACTACTTTTACCTGTAATGACATAAACAACACACAGAATTCACAACATAATGGTCAAAAGAAAATACATATGCTGTAGTCAAATCAAATTTCCAGTGATTTTTAATGAACATTTGGTGTGGCTTGATCAACAACCAATTAATAGGCCCTTTCATACTAGAATGTGTCAGAGATAAATTATATGAAATTTTTAAACAATGATTTCTTACTACTTGAAAATTCTCATTGGCAAAAAGAATTAAAATTTACTATTAACTTGATGGAGCACGAGCACATTTCACGAATGAAGTAAGACAATTCTTAGATGAAAAATGTACAAATAAATGGATTAGATGTACAGGGCCAGTAAACTGGCCACCTAGATCACCAGACCTTACTCCCTTAGATTACAGTTTATGAGATGGATGAAATGTGAGGTACACAAAAAGTAGACATACATTATGAACTGATATTGCTGCCCTCATCAAGGAACGTGAAAATATCAAAAGGTTGGCGACAAAATTAAAGGAAATGAGTTGAAAGGTGTATTGATGTTAATGGTGGAATTTTTTAACATTTGCTGTAAATTAAAGTAGAAAAAACTACAGTGGTATTTTAAACAAAGACTTTAAAGAAAAAAGGGTTTATATAACCCTAACTTATTACATCAACTATCCCAGAATTAAATTTTCTAAAGATTTTGATAATATAATTACTCATTTAACCAAGTTAATGCACTTCAAACCTCAAAATTTTGTTTTTTGTTACTAAATTCTTCTTCTTCTTTACTTTGGATATCATGAAAACTTCAGAAGATAAAGTTCTGGAACCTGTTTTATTCAATTTTTCAAGGCAAAAAACCAAAAAACCATCAAGTTTTCCCCTTATATAATGTCTTAAAAATTTCACTATGACCTCATGTCACTGGGCAAACTGAAATCCGGAAAAGTCTTCACCAGCCATAAATTTATAACAGTGTGTTTTTGGACGTATGTTTATACGATTTTTTTCCTTATTTCAAGCTCTAGGATCAATTCCCAAAGCATTTCTCTTTCCCTGTGAATCACCTGAATATTTATTATTATTATTAATAAATGTAGTATATATGTGTGTGTACTTATTAATTACTGGACATTTTATGTAGTGTGTTACAATTAATAGTTAATTACTAACAAGAACCAGGTTTGAATACATCAAAGTAATACGATTAATAAAGAATTATCAACTTAAGAGCTTTTCGAATCCACATATTTGTCAGTTATAAAATACTACATCTCGTAATGCATTACCTGATATTTAGTTTTTTAAAACTGATACAAATTTTTTTATAAACTGATAAGTTGATATTAAGCTTATTACTTTGGCACATTCAAATGATTTTTATTGATAATTAGAAAATATACAGATTTATGTATTTTATAATATATAAATCTAGGAATATAAAGAAGAAAACAGTCAGTAAGTGATCTGACAATACACATATAAAAACTAGGTCTATTAACTTATGCAATAATAATTTTTATGATTAATAATAAATAAATAAAGTTTAAAATTCTTTTTAACTGTTAGAAAATATTCTTTAAAGTGCTCATTACAAGAGAGAGTTATTTTTTTTAAGAATATGTTATAAAAAATGAAAAGTTGATAGCTTTTTCTCTTTAAAAATATTTGTTTATTAAACATCCTGTGAAGTGCTTTTTACTTCCTTGTATGAATTAAAGGAAGTATTGTAATCACGAAAAATTTCGGTTTCCAGATTTCAATGGAAATATCCATTTTCACTAGTTTCGGCATGATATCTATACATACATACGTATGTATCTCGCATAATTTAAAAACGATTAGCCGTACGTTATTGAAATTTTGGATTTAGGACTGTTGTAACATCTAGTTATGCACCTCCCCTTTTGATTGCAATTAACTGAACCAAGTGTCCTAAAAAGCCCAAAATCCCCAAAAATTTGGATTTTAGACTTTTTCTTAACTGCAGTAATAAGCCATCATGTAGAGCTTTTCAATGTTATATCATAAGTGGTACTTATCTTCATTGGTTTCAGAGTTATAGCCAAATAAAATTTTAATTAATGAAACATCTGCATCTTACACGAAGGGACATCAGTTTGCATCTCCTTTTGTTTTTTTAACTTTTTTTTTAAATTTAAATATATTGATTTATTAATAATTACTAACCTCTCATTGTAAAAAAAAAATTACGATGAATAATAATTCAATAATAACAACAGAAAAAAGTGAAAAAATATCCAAGTTTTTTAATGAAATAAAATTTGATGTACTTTTCACTTAAAAAAGAAATGTGTAAATATAATTTAATAGGCATACAAGAAAGTCATGTGTTGTCCACATCAGATTTTTTTAATTTCATGATGTGACATGTTTGTGCTATATTCATGTTCTTTTAGTATTGTTGATCTAACATCACAAAAGTGTTGAGTTTCTGGTTTGTTTCATGTAACACTCCATTTCAGATTTATATTTTTACATTATTATGGAAACATTAATGTAACACATAAAACACAATATCTGTGTTTATTGAACCTTAAAATTAGGGAAATACAAGGAATGAAATCAAAAGGATAAGGCTTCTGTAAACTAGCTTTACTAAAATCTTTGTATAGACTAGCTTTAGAATAAAGTACACCCAATAATTAAATTAATTAGATTATTAAAGGTTACATTAACTGATAATGCATGTAATAATAAATTAATAACTTAAGAGTATGTAATCCCTTCTTTTACAGTTAATTACAGAAATCAAATTCATTGCTTACTTTTAAAAGTTTTAATCCTGCTATCTATAACATATTAAGTTTCAAAACTGATTATAGTATACTTTAAAAGGTGAAAATAACAAGAATATCATCTGTCTGCAAGCTAGAGCTTATGTTAAGAGAACAGAAACCTCTATTCAAAATCTGAATAAGCCTAGCATACATATATACTTCATATAACTTTCACCCAAAAATATTGGATAGTACAGTTGAAACTTTAAAAGTCACACGTAATAGTTTACATGTAATATTATAGGTCATTAATTAAGTATTCTATTTAATCAATAAATAAATCAATGTCATAAGATAAAGTATCAATCTCATAAAAATATTAACAGTGAATAGAGGAACTATTTTACCACTATGACATTTAAAGGACCATACACCCTTACAAATCATTTTTATTTCTGGCATAATATTTTTACCTATGTAAAAGCATACTAACTTTTTTTGTCATGATGAAAATTAATTACAGAAAGAAAAAGAAAATATTTAGGGTACCTCATGGAATCAATTCCATGATCAATTGAAAGAAAAGACAGCACTCTGTACAATTTAAAAGAAAGTTTTTGTCACGAGATGCACAAAAGGTTTTTTCTTGTAAAAGTAAGAGTAACTTCTTTAAAATAATCACTGGCAAGATAACAAAAACCATACAGATAATTCAAAAGTATAATTTATTTTACTAATGAAGCTACGAACATGGTACAGAACTTGGTAATTACAGATCTACATATTATTAAATATAATTTTAAAACAGCTTACCAAATTCTAGTTTAATTTCCCCAAATGCTTTTGGCTATTTCTATTCTTCAAGAGGAATATAATTATGATTAAAATGATAAAACTATCATAATTAAATTACATATATAAAAACTGATTGTCATTTTATTATTCATCCAAATGGACCATTTTATTATTATACCAAATGATGCCATGTTCAAAAAACTAGATCTACATATCTATAAACAAGACATCCTTATGGTAGGCTAAATGAATATACAACTAGTTTTATTATTGCAACTTAATATAATTTTACAGTACATCCTCAGACATTAGGTGGTACATGAAAGCATGTTGTAGAGAATAAGTACTTTGTTTATAAAAGCTAAACAAAGGAAGACCTTACATAGAGAGTAGATTGCCTCTTTGTAATTACCAAATATCATGTACAGAAATAAATCAATGCTGCTTTTTAGAAGATAAATAGCAGTAATCTGCTTTGTGGTTTCTATCCCAGAAAGATAATTTAAAATGAAAAACCTGGATAAATAACAATTAATAATGTAAACATGAAGAGTCTCACCAATCAAGATTATTTCTAAAAGTGCAAGATAGATTTAAAAATAAACATAATACGGAATAGTATAATTTAAAGTCATTCATGAAATAACTGATACAGAGGTAAAACACAGCCATCTCTGTATGACATATAGTCAAAGTATGTTGACAGGTTTTAAAAGAAAACAGCAATGTAAACAGTTTTCTTGACATACTTCATAACAAATTTTAGGTGCATGATTACTGGTAAATTAAAAATTGGCAGTTCATATTCTAAAAAGAATATAAAAAATCATCATTAAAGATATAGCTGTTTACCAAAAATGAAACTGTAACTGGTGGTTGATTCTGTAAATCATAGATATATACTATATATATTGTAAAACATAAGATATAACTAACTGCAGAAATATGCTTAAGAGACTTTTTTTTTCTTTGTTCACAAAATTGGATAAATTCCATTTAAGAAAAGAAATTCTGAGCTGTATTCATTCACATAAGACTTCTATAAATTTTATACAGTTCCTTTTTTTCTCACACTTGGCATAATGAATAAGATACTACTATAGAGATTAATGAAAATCAGTATATTTATATTAAAATTTCTCAATTAAAAAAAGCCCTTCATTAATGATTATAAAAAAAAAATAATATTACCATCCAAATCAAAATCTTGCTCTTTGTAAAATTAATTTTTATATCTATCATTTAATTTCAGATCAGTACATCATAGTCAAACTGTATTTCTAATAGTTATTAGCATAATTAAAAAAGATCAACTACAATTCTGACCTTTATCTTCTATTTCCCATGAACTGGTTTAAAATATACACTCTTAATCAACACAATTAACTTAAATAGCCTAAATACATACAGTATGTTTAATCCTGTGTCTATTGACTTTCCAGTTCCTATAAATAGATATACATGTTACAGCAAAGGTCTTCATTTCTGATCTACCTAATTTAATTCTTTATTTCTATTAAACACTACACAGTAAATATAAATTAAATATAACCACACCAATAATTAATTATATCACACTAATTCTTTTGAAACTTGGGAACATGTTGTTACCACTTGCCTTCCGAACAATAGCCTTTTTTCAAAACCAAACAGTCTAGTACTGTGTCCTTGGGTTGATAGATATCTTTAAGTCATCTATTAATTAACAAGATGTTCATTGTAATATCTCATCTATAGTAAATTTCTGTTGCATCTTAGAAGTACTATACGATTTTTTCTCAAAGCCATATCTGCTTTTCAGAAAGAAAAACCTCCTCACATATGGAGTGAGATAAACATACAAAGAGAATTGGTACAGCTGAGTAATAAGAAATGGCAGCAACATTTTGTAATGCATAGGCAAACCACTCTTGCAATTACAGTCTTTTATATCAAATTTTGTTTCAGAGAACCACAAAACTTTAAGATGATATTCCTTCTCGACCATATGACCTAATAATTACATTAACTTCAGTTTAAGATTAAACTGATAACGCAACAATTGATGATGTAAATTGAATATTAAAACAACTAGGGGGGAAAACAAATTAAATCATCATCTTATACTCAACCTTTCTATCAGATTCTTCTTCAGTCTGGAAGGACTTGAGATCTTATTTACCATGAAGACTGGACTGTTAGTGATGTACCTATGTGGATAGATGGTAATACACTATTGTTCATTATTATGTTTTTAGAATATTTAAAGTAGTGACATAAATGTTGAGTCGCTTTGCAAGAGGACGGACAGAATATTGATAGTTTACTTATCAGTAGTATTTGGCAAGTAAAAATTTACGCGTTAATGAATTCTTTTATTAAAATAAATACCTCTTCTTTAATTTACATTGAAATATAAAAGGAGAATAGAAGTAAAAGAAGTTAACAATATAGTTTTAGTTTTTTATTAATTTATAAGTTACTGTTTTTGAATATTAAATTTGGCCAAAGTCTGTTAGGTACTGTATGGAAGAGATAATAATAAATGACCATTAAACTCTTTGGAAAATCTAAGATAAAAAAATAGGTTTTGAAAAGAAAGGGAAACAGTATAGATCATGGATTGAATGACTAAAAAATATACACAGTTCTGAGAAAATCTGATCATACTGGCTTCAGTAAAAAAATAAATTCTGAGTTTGAATCATTGTGTAAGTAAGCCAAGTATTACACAAAAAAATTATCATTTTTAAGAGTTATATTTTGAAAAACGTGGCTGACAATTCAGAAAATCTTTCATGTCATTATAACTTGATGGTTAAGAGTATACGGTAACTTACATGTATTAAAAAAAATGTTATGATTATCAACAAACAAAGAACTGTTTTAAATAAACTTAATTTATTGCAATTTTATTAAGAAAGCTGGTAAAAGTAAGCCTAACTAAATAAGCTAGTATGAAAAGTAAATTTTTACTATACTGAAACTTATCTTAAAAGGCCAAAAGATAACAAAACCAATCTCAGGAAAATAATTTATTGAACACTATAAATTACATTATAATTTTATTATAATATTCTGATGGAAAAGCACTTAATGCATTGACCTTAAAAACACTTCTTCTTCTTCAAATGTGGTCGTTTTTTTTGCAATTTCTGCCTTCAGCTTGTAAAGTAATGATGCATAATACTGTCCTGTTATTGTTTTACCTTTTTGAAGATTATTGATAAACAAAATTCCGTTTCTATCCCAAAAAACAGTTGCCATCACCTTCCCGATGCAACTGTCTTTGCCTTTTTCAGAGCACGTTCACCCTTCACCCTTTGCAGTCCACGGTTTTGACTGTTTCATCTCAGAAGTGTAGTAGTGGATCCACGTTTCATCTACAGTTATGAATCAATGTAAGAATTCTGACTCTTTTGCTTAAATTGCTCTAGCAGAGCTTTGGAAATGTTCATTCGAATGAGATTTTGGTCCAAAGTGAACAAACACGGCACCCAACACGCAGATAGCTTAGGTATATCCAATTCTTCAGTTAATATATGACAAACACATTCTTTCAATATATCCACAGCCTATGCTATCACTCTAACCTTAATGCATCAGTCATCCAGTACCATTTGGTGAACTTGTTCACCACTATACAATATTGGTGTAGGTTACAGTTTTTGGCCATCCTGAACGCTCATCATCAACGGTATGACCATGTTTCAATTCAACTGCCATCTTTTCACAGTGGCAAATGATGGAACAGAGTTCCTGTAAACAGCATCTAACTCGGTTTTAATTTGCATAGGTATATTGCTTTTCAAATGCAAGAATTTAATCACGGCATGACATTCAATTTTTTCCATTTTCACAAAAACACTTGTAATTCAAATGATTATCAAACAGCTAAGCATCCAAAATGGCTGAAATTTTAGTTAGTACCTTTCAATGCATTCGTGAATATATTCCCTAACTTCTGTTGACGAGTGCTGCCACCATCTTCATGTTGAGGGTCAAAACTTTTCAGACAACCCTCATATATTACAGCTGGATTGTAAACACTGAAGTTTTGAGAAAAACGGGAAGCAAACAAAAATGTTTTATTGGAACCAGTTAAGAACAGACAGCTTTACATCCTGGTCTTACAGTACAAGGGACAAGATATATTTTCTACAAGCGATAATGCAAGAAAAGATCGAAGGAAGGAGAAGTGTAGGAAATAGAAGAATATTATAACTGAGTAATCTAAGACAGTGGTTCATATATTTATTATGAAACTTGTTCTCACATGGACAAGCAGTACATTTTTAATTCTAAAATCAAAAATGCAATGGTAACATCCATTTTTTTTTCTCCTGGACCCACAACAAAATGTTAACAGTGCAGAGACACAATATTACTATAAGAAAGAATTTACCTTACGAACGCCAAACATAAAAATTAAATAACAGTAATATAAAACAAATAAAATCAACAATTAAAATTGCAATATCATAACAAAAGTATTAAAAATCTAATTTAAAACAACAAATTTATCATCTGGCATATGCCAAATAAAACCATAATAAAAAATAATATTAAATATTTAACTTAAAACAACAAAATTGCCATCTGGTATATGCTAAACAGCATAAATGGATGAAACATATTAAAATAATAATCAAATATTTATAAAGATTCACAACCTTAAGAAATAGTAAGACATTTGATATACATCGTCATATTAGGATGTCAAATATTCAATGTTTTAACATCCTAAAATATTTTGGATGTTAGTCCCAAATTTAAATTTCTGATGTAATGCTGCATAACAACAGACACAGTTCACAAGGTTGTGTATACTATTAGTTGGCAGTCGCAGTGAACCCAGAGTGCATTGGTCTGTGTAATGAGATGTCTATAAGCGAGTCCAGTGTGTCCTTTTTGCAAACAGCAAATAATAACCTCCTCTTGATGATTATTCCTGCATGAAGAGCTCCACGGTGACATAGTGCTCTTAACTGGATGAAGTTTATTGTTGATGGTAGCATTCCATTCACTTTGCCACTCATCATGAATTGTCCTCTTCAGAAAAGAAAATATCATCTGAAATAACACGATTAATGAAAGGAGGTTGCAAATAAGCCTCTTTTACTGTACTACCAGTCCACTCACTGCCTAAAATTCCAAAATGGCTGGTGATCCAGAAGAAGCTCACTTTTGTGTAATGCTGTCATATTGGAAATAATAAACTGTATCTCACAGACAACAGGGTGTCTGGAGTATACTTCGCTAATCGCCTGCAAGGTACTCATGGAATCTCAACAGACAAGAATGTGTTAATATGTTGGGCTAGTTATATTTAAAACCTTATTAGTAGCACACAGCTCCACCATGAAAACACTGACAATGCTGGGAAGGCCAAACATGTATGTTCCATTACCAACCATAAAAGCACAAACAACAGAATTACAATGATCTCTGATGAAGAAACAGAACTTGAAGATGATTATTAACCTAATATATTTAATTTTGCTACATCACAATTTTAATGAAATAATGCTAATTTCTCTGAAAATTGAGTAATAAATTGTCATGCTCTAAGTCATTGATTCCCAAAGTGGTCCAGGTAGACCCCCAGGGGTCCACGGTTGACTCGACGGGGGTCTACGTTGGCGCGACAAAAAAATGGGGGTTCACAATTCGTAAGCGGGGGTCCATGAAAATTCATCTGGTTTCGATAGTGAAGAACTAAAATGTTGGCTTGACTTTGCATATCAATCTAGGCAGATAATGTTTTGCGAAGCTCAGCGACTGTTACTTGTAAAAACTTGCATATTCCATATTCAGTACAACGAACGTGTCGAGACTTGCAAAGTGCCGCCGCTGCCGTCCGCATCGCTTGTTCAGACATGCAAAAGGATGAAATACGACTTGTGGTGTGTGTGCTAGCAATCTTGCATGAACTTGTTTGATTCTTCACTAATATAAATACGATTGCCAAGGATAAACGTTACTCATTTGTTTCCGGAATTTCGAAAAGAAAAGTAAAGTGAATAGATGTTAGCGTTTGCCAGTGTCGGAAAAAGTAGTAAGTACTTACCTGCTTTTTTGTTATACTTACTTTTATTTTATTTATTGTTTATTTATTTATTTGAAAATTTATTGTACACGTCAGTAAACAAAAGAATGCACAAATTACAAAAAATACGTAGGTACAAAAGGCGAGGCTTATTCCTAAAAGAAATCTCTTCCGTTTAAGGATTTATTAATTTTTGGTCTAACTTTTTTTTCAGATATATAAAAAAAACTA
The DNA here is from genome assembly GCF_047948215.1 of Lycorma delicatula. NCBI lineage: Eukaryota > Metazoa > Arthropoda > Insecta > Hemiptera > Fulgoridae > Lycorma > Lycorma delicatula. The sequence continues at coordinate 90,410,281 of NC_134461.1, forward strand.
TTGGAATCGACTTAAAAACTGATCCTGAACATACCATTTCCCGGTTGTAACTCTTATTCTGTAACACGTATATTTTCATAAATTGTACCTGTCTTTACATACTCGTAACGTGCATCAAAGTAATAATTAAATGATTAAAATCGGAGAATTGTGATATCAAAATATTGGTTATTTAAAAGTATTTTCTATAGAATTTACAGAAATATATCAAAATATAATTAATGAAAAAATGTTTTACATCACATTAAAATCGGTTCAGCCATTTTCATAAAACTTTATTATGGATCTTACAGATTTATTGCTTTTAATAATTAGAATCAGTTTGCCACTGGTACTTTATTTCATTGCAATAATTATTATTGTTAAATAATTATTATTCTGTTAAAATAGTCATATCCTGTTAAGTAACACCGCCTTGAGATTACTAAAACAAATTTTTTTTTTTATTTACTGGTAGGTAACTGATACGAAACATGGCTGAATCTAAGAAGAAATGTTGACTGTACAGTGTTGATTATTTAAAATTTGGATTTCTTTCATCAAAGGCAGACAAGCAATTGCCTATATGCCTTTTGTGCAGCAAAATTTTGAGCAATGACTCTATGAAACCATCAAAGCTCAAAGATCATCTAAGAAGGTGTCATCCTGATAAAATAGATAAAGATTTGAAATATTTTCAAACATTGAAGGAAAAATATGAAAAGAGACCTACTGTGCACAGTATGTTCGCTTCAACATCTGAAAGTAACGATGATGGCTTCCGGGCATCGTACAATATTTCATTACTTATAGCGAAATCTGGAAAACTGCACACCATTGGAGAACAGTTAATTTTACCCGCTGTTGAAGAGGTTTTAAAAACTGTTTTGCATAAATCTCCCTTTGAATACTCAAAAGAATTCTTTTGAGTAACAACACTGTACAAAGACGTATTGATGAAATGAGCTCTGATATTGAAAGTTTCTTGTGTAATTATCTGCAAACAACTCATCTTTCTATTCAACTGGACGAGTCAACTTTACCTGGTAATGAAGCATTATTATTGGCATAAGTTCGATTTGTTATGGACGAAGAAATTCATGAAAAGCTACTATTCGCGAAAACTATGGAGACGGACACTAAAGGTGAATCAATATTTAATGTCCTGAGTGATTTTTTGAACGAAAGATCAATTCCATTCACAAACGTTATTTCGGTGGCAACAGATGGAGCTCCTGCCATGGTCGGGCAATATCGTGGGTTTATAAGCCATCTTAAAAGAATTATACCACAGGTAATTGCAATTCACTGTGTCATCCACCGACAACACCTAGTAGCGAAAAATCTGAGTGATAGATTGCACCAATCGCTTCAACTTGTAATTAATGCTGTTAACAAGATAAGAAGCAATGCATTGAATACGCGTTTATTTGCCCAATTGTGCGATGAATATGATGAAGGCTTCCAACGATTGCTCTTACATACTGAAGTACGCTGGTTGTCGAAAGGTGCATGTTTAACAAGATTTTACTCACTTTTGAATCAGTTTTAGAGTTTCTGGAAGGTAAAGATTCAGATTTAAAAGAAAACCTGATCACTTTGAAAGCTGAAATCGCGTATTTGACAATTTTTTCAAAAAATTTAATGACATTAACTTACAATTACAAGGGGACAGTCTCAATTTAATAAAAACAAAGGGTGTAATTTCAGCTTTTCTTGGAAAATTGAAATTTATGAAGCAAAATATTAGTCGGCATGTATTTTCCCAGTTTCAAACTTGTCACAGGTAGAATGCCTTGATGAGGATATTCAGATATACGTTCAACATTTAATTGCCCTGCATGATGACTTCAAAATCAGATTTGAAGATATTCTGACGATGGAAATACCACCATGGATCATAAATTCATTTCATGAAACGGAAGTGGAGAATGTGGAATGTGATATTACAAGAGGAGCTACTTGAGCTTAGCACTAATGAGGAGGTGAAGGTGAAATTTAAAAGAGGGTATCAAACATTTTGGCTGCAGGCAGAAATACCAGAAAAATATCATGGACTGTGGGGAATTGCGAGAAAGCTTTTGATAGTGTTTCCCTTGTCATATCTTGTAGAAAAAAGTTTTAGTGTAGTTACAAACCTTTTATCAAGGAGCAGATTCAATATCACAGAACGGGGAGATGCGCTTATTCCTAACAAAACTGAAGCCAAATATTGATAATTTGCTGTCAATCCATCAAGTACATCCCTCCCATTAAAATTGTAACTATTTTGTGATTGTCATTGTAGAAGTTACATTACGTTTAATTTTAATTACATTACGACAATTTTATTATATTACATTGCAATATGATAACAATAATAATTAATAGTGTAATGATTACATATTTGAATAAATGCAACACAAAAATATACTATTTTTCTTTTGCTTTTTACCACTCTGAATGGGAAGTTTTCTAAATAAAATAAGTGAGAATTGATTGCTTTCTTGTGCTGTGAGTAGATGTCAAAAATGTAAAGTTGGATGGAAGCATTTTTTTTGATCGGCCAACTTTACTTTTTTGACATCCACTTGCAGCACAGTCAGTTAAAAATTAACCAATCAATTCTCACTTTTTTTTCAGAAGCTGTTAGTTCGTGGAACTCAGCCGTAACGCAAATTTTCATAGTTAGATCTAATTATCACATTTTCCGTCGACTGGAAATATGGTAGAAATGTAGCTGCAGGGGGTCCACCGGAACCAGCAAAATTTTGAAAGTGGTCTATGAGCAAAATAAGTTTGGGAACCTCTGCTCTAAGTTTTTGATGAATGGTATATCAATAAATATCCTTCACTCAACATTCATTATGTTATCTTCACTTATACAATTCAGTCAATGAAAATATGTGCAAATATGAATATATATTATAGGTATATAGGTTAGATTTTTTTCTTTTTCCTATAGAAAAATTTGATCCCTAGGTAAATCAAGAAAGACCAACAATATTGATGAAGCAATATTAAAGAACTGACCTTTAGCTTTAAGGGAGAATTTACAACAGTTAACATTATTTTGACTAAGTTTCATAATTTACAGCATCATACAGTTACATGCAAATTAATACGAACATAGGGAATTTTATTTATTTCTATTTTGTGGTTACACTGCTTGACTACACCCAATTTTTAAGTTGTCTGTGTAATGTGAAGTTATTATTATTTGGTTGTTTAGCAATTTTCATGTTATAAATAGTGTTTTGTGAAAGTTTATTTAATTTTTTGTTCGAAAATTGTTTCTCTTTCTGAGAATACCAGTATAATAGAATGACAAATGGCTTCTGAGTACGGTGTTGGTCTAATGACAGAAAATGCAAGTTTAGAATAATTTAAAGAAATTTTTCATCCTAAAGGAAAGGCAATTATGACCTTCCCTTTAAAAGAAAAGGTACTCCAACACAGGATTGGTTATTAGTAAGAAAAAGCAAACTTAATCCAAAAGTTATCAGCTGTGGACTTAAATCGAGAATTAGCAGCAAGTCTAACAGATTTACACATGATAATTGTTAAGACCTCTTCAAGCAGGATGTAATACTCATTGACCCACTAAAAAGCAGCTTTTAATACTAGCAATGTGCAAAAGAAGACTCTTATGGGCCAAAGCACATGCTACCTGCAACAAAGAGGACTGTAAAAATGCTATGTTTTTTGATGAGTCACATTTTTATGTTCAGGGATAATAGATTCCATTTGCTAGAAAAACATCAGATAAAAACACATCACCAGCTCATATCTATCATCAGTTAAACATCCTCAAAAAAATTTATTGGGGATTGTTTCACATTTGAGCCCTCGCTCATTACTTCCAGTAGATATGTTGAAAAGCAATGGAAATATCAATACTTTGAAGGAAAGATTGTGATACAACTTCAAAAAAAATTCTCACAAGGTAAGAGTATTCCAATAAAATTTGGCACCATGCCATGCTGCAAAAAAGTGGAAAACTTTTTCAAAGAACGAAACGTTAAAGTGCTCCTGTGGCCAGGCAATTCCCTAGATTTAAACCCAATTGAATATCTTTGGGCAATAGGCAAAAAATGACTCACAAAGTAGGTTGTACCACAAAAATTTAACTCTAGTTTCATGATCAAGAAGTCAAAAAAATGTGTAGTTCACTTGTTGAATTGATGCAAATCATTTAAGTGAAGTGATTAAGAATAAAGAAGAGCAATTTTTTTTTTTTGCTTGATGAAATTCACTACAGAAACTAGAAGCTTGTTTGGAGGAATATGAAATGTAATTTTTATAGCATATGAAAAATGCCAAGCCTGACCAGGATTCGAACCCGGGTCCTCTAGATGAAAGGCCGAGATGCTACCACTCAAATGTGCAAAGGCAGAAGATATCTCATGTAATGTTTTTATTGTTGTGGTTGGTACTCTAGTTTCAAGAGAAAAACCATAAATCAATCAAGCTCTATTCATTCAACTTGAGTTTAACGAAACTAATACGATTGTATACCATACGAACTTCTTTATTCAGTGGTTAATAAGATGATTATAAGCAAATGCTCTTCCATAAAAAACAAGTTCTTGAACTTTATTTATAATTTAATTTCTTTTCAAAATATCCATTTTACTCTTAATAGTCAAGTTCTAATCATTACATGTTCGGTGATAGCTTATACTAAAAATATTCAAACAGTACACAAATGTATGCTAACATATTTTTACATTTTTATTTAGAATCAAATATGAATTTCAATAATTTGCTAAGTAAAACAACAATAATAATAATTTAATATATAATTATCCAAAAATTGATAATTATTACATATATTTCCTCAGCAGGTGACACTACCATATATTTCATGCAAATCTCAGCAAGGAAAATAAAAGACTGGAAAAATGGACTATAAGTGGGAAAAATCCCAGTTTAGAGAATGATATTGATGGAATTTTATTTAATGAACTTCTCAACCCTAGGAAAGATAAAACTAAAACAAAATGATGTATTATTAATAAACATTTATTATAAAGCATTAACTATTACAGTTGAAACTAAATTAAGAACTTAAATGAGTAATAAAGTTACAATAGACTGATAAAAATAAAATCCAAAACCGATTAGATGAATTGTAACACTGCACTTTGTACTATTAGTGCTTAGACACCATTTATTTTTTCATCTTTTCCAGTTTTATTTTTTGAATTGTTTGCAATATTCTTTACGGTTACCATCTTTTCTTGTAATGAACTCTTAATTTCTTCTAACTGATTATCATCTTCGTTAACTGTGAGAAGTTTCAAAACTAAATCTGAAACAAAAGATGTATATAAGGTACTACATTTTTATTTCAAGTAATGTAAAATAAATTTTGCTACAAAGGCCAGCTTAATGGTATACCTAATAATTATGTACATATAATTACAGTTTTATTTGTTATATGAAATCACAATTTTAATGAAAAATTTTAATATATAAAATTCATATTACAACTGCATGAATATTCAAGAATAGAAAAATGTGTTAAGATGAAACTTCACGAATATTCTCTTCACATTATCTAATCTTTAATCTGCCAATGCTTTCTAAAAGGGATTGTTTAAATACATTACATTCAGTTCACACACAAACTATGGATCAATAAATTTCATCCTAATGCATTAAAATGTATCATGGTATAATGGAATTCATTTACAAATATGTAAGCAGAATGAGGAACAAATAATTTATTCAATCTCCTCATCACGTTGCATGTATTTAAAAATACAGTGATAAAAAAATAAGTACTTTTAGGATATTAAAAAAAAAAAAAACAAACAGATAATTTATTTTTATCATGTGTCTGCTACTTACTAAAGATCTTTTAACATAGTTTCTAACATAATACACACATTTATTGTAAGGTTTATCTTGCTTATGTTATTGCACATGGATAATTTTTGTATTCCCTGATTGTAGAAAGAAGTTGCATGTAAAAACAACTCTCTTAGTGTTGTCACAGTTACTGAAATGGTATTTGGAAAGAAACTACTCCAAAACAGAAACAGATAAAAATCACTTGGCAGGTTATGTGGAAATTGATCTACTTGTTTCAAGATAAATGATGAAGTGAATTGCTGGGGTTTAAGAAACAGTGTCTGATATGAAACAACACAATGCATACATAAGCGAGCTGCATTTTTTATTCTGAATCATATAATGCAATCTCTTCAAGGTTTCACAGTAGAAGGTAGCAAATACTGAGCCTCATTTTATTTAACATGCAAAACTGTTCCCATATACATATGACTCTGTCCCATAAAACAATGCATGTGATCTCGTGAATTGACATTGCTCGAATATGTTCCTTTTCAGCAGTGTTGTTTGCCTCCACTTCTTAACTATTGTTTTGATGAATGAGAGACATATTCTAATTACCAGAACTCTTCAGAATTCGACCTTTATTTAATCAAAACATTGCCAACTCACAAACCACTGACATCAAGCACCAGCGTAACTTTGGATAGTTAAAATTAATCGACAAATTTCAAGGATAAAAATTCTCAAAATTAAAAAAAAAGAAAAGAAAAAATACCAAAGTACAAAACTGTAAACAGTCTATTATAATAGAGTCTGTAATCAACACTGATCACAGATGACTGCCCACAATGAAAAGTATCTTGCACATTCTCACATCCTTTACTTAAATACCTGATCCATTTCTGAATGTGTCAAGGTAGTTTGAAAAAACACTTCACATATATGAAAATGAATTTCCATTGATTTCATATTTCTTAGTTTAAAAAACCAATAAAGAGAGAGCATTTCACTGTTGACTGGTTCATTGACTGACTTTTAACATTTAAAATAGGCAGAAAGAAATTGTCACTGGTAGTTTTATTGAAGCAATATAGAAATCAGCAAATGTCAAATGACAACTACAGTGTTGCTGCAGAGATATTTGCAAATGCTGTTAAAAAATCATTTTTGTTTTAAAAAACACAATGTTGTTGCTGAAACTTACTGTAATTAACAGAGAGAGCTTACATTTTAACCCTTCCCCAATAAAAAAGTAAAAAAAAATTATTATTATTACTCATGAATTTATATTCTTATTCATTTATTTTTTATTTATCTTTTCCTTCTAAAAATAAAAAAAAAAATAATGAAAAATTCCATAATTATTTATAAATTTAATAAAAAGTTATAAAAATTATTGTAACTTCAATCCTGAACTTATGTAATGTGCCATGAAATGTAATACAATACCCCTCAAGAAGCAACATAATGCTGCTTCTAAACAGCAACAAATCAACATTAAATTTTGCTAAAAAAACTTTAGATTCATGAAATAAAAAAAACAAGTCATTGGTAAATAGTATATTTTCTTATTTTTCAAATGCAATTTTACTTCCTGGTATGAAGTAAAGTATTATGATCGCGAAAAATTTCAGTTTTCAGATTTCAATAATGGTCAGAGCTTGCTTTGCTTGCCCTTCCTGCCTAGTGACTGCTCTTAATTGAATAAACTTATACATTGTGAGAATAATAAATAGAGTTAGGCCTGTTCAATTTATAAAAACTTGGAGTATTGTAATTTCTTCAGAGCAACAGTTTGGTCAAGAAGAATGTAGGTTTCAAAATAGTAGGTTAAATTTTATAAATAGTAGTTATAGCTGGTTGCCCATCCTTCATAGGGTAAAAATGTATTTTACCAGTTTCTTAGCATTACCGACAAACACCTCATTTCTCATATTTAAAAAAACGTTTATTTTATGCTTTTTAATCAAGTAACAAACAAATACCCACAAGTGCAGCAGCAAGTCATGTCATACATACAGTAACAGTGGCTGTGCTGGTTAAACCACCATACAGCACACCTTTGCATCCCTTAAAAAAATAAAAATCCAAAAAAACCGAAAATGGTTTTAAGATATTTATCTCAAGAGTAACTGCAAGCCCAAATTGAGTGAACATCTCATTTAGTATAGTCAGAAATGAGGAAAATTTGCAATCAGTATTCAAAATTTTTTTAACTTTATCATCCCTTTGAAAATCAATTTTGAAAATTCCAGAAATTGGTTTTCAGATATTCACTTGATACACCCACTAAAAATAAAGTTGATATCTTCAATTGTTACTGAGAAATTAAAAAAATAGTAAAATTCAATGTTACTCCATTTTAACCCTTTATTTAGCTCAGAATTTCAAAAATCCTTTCTTAGCATGCATTTGCGTTTCCCTTTGCAGTTAGTGGATATTTAGCCAATCATGGCTAACTTCTCTTGCCCTTTCTGACTAACCAGAGGGCTCTGCCCCGTGGACAACATTGTGTTCATTAAACTCATGCTTGTGAAAATAATAATGATAAATAAAAATTAAAACCTGTTCAATTTATAATAAATATCAGTGTATGTAATTTCTTTAGAGCAATAGTTTGTTCAGTCCAGGACCTGATACTTTATTATTTTAGTTATTTTTACTAGGATTTGAATGCTAGATCGTGGATACCGGTGTTCTTTGGTGGTTAGGTTTCAATTAACCACACATCTCAGGATTAGTCGAACTGAGAATGTACAAGACTACACTTCATTTACACTCATACATATCATCCTCTGAAGTATTATCTGAAAGGTAGTTACCGGAGGCTAAACAGGAAAAAGAAAAAGGACCTGATACTTTGGGTGATCTAAGAATGTGGGGGTTTCAAAATAGTTCGCTTCCATCTTAAAAATATTTCTTACAATTGGTTACCTGTATTTCATATGAGTAAAAATGTATTTTGCTCGGTTCATAGCGTTACCTGACAAACACTACTAGGAGGTGACTGTACATCGGTTCTCATTTTTAAAAAAATTTTAATTACCTTTATTTTGCTTTTTAGTCAAGTAAATGGAAGCAGGTATAGCCAGTCGTGTTGTACCTAAATATTATATTTTACTGAAATTAATCTTTTAAAGATTCATTAATTCCTCTGTACTGTTTCAAAACTAACTCAATAGTTTCAAATTTTAAACTGAACATGCAAACATTTATTATTTATAAGATAAAAATATAACATATACCATGATAATTCTGTAGTACATCATAATCTTCCTGAGAAAGATGGCTAGTCAGAAACAGTAAAATATTTGAAACAAAACGTCCAGATGCATGTAACATAGTTTGTGTAACATTTTGAAATATAATAAGAGAAGCAAGATGTAATGTTAATGCAGGATCATCGGTGTCCATCATCTGCTGTAACAAGGCTTGTCGATGTGCAAGCATTTGTGGTCTGTAAAATGAAAATTAAGCTGACAAAAAATCATTCTTATCTACATCTATTCTTAGGAAACTAAAAACTGTAGTGGAACTTGGCTAATTGGAATATTAGGAATTGTAATAAAATTTCAATCTACTGAATTTAAATAAATATCCCAAAATTTTCATTACCTTCTTGAATTAAAATAAGTGTGCATTTACTTTTATTACAGATTACGGTATGGTACTGAAATCAATATTCCAAGATAAAATCTTTTTTCCTGAAATTCATCATTCCTAATATTATTATCCTAATTACTCAATTAAGCCTAATTTACACTTAATCATAATTCCTGAAATTAATCATGCTGTAAACAGGCTGCTCATGTAAACAATCTTTGTGACTTAAGATTTCTCTCATTCCCAATATTTGCATTTTGCAAGCAAACACCATTTCCTTCATTTATTTAAAATTGCCTACTTTTAATTATAATTAATAATTATAATAAGAAGGCAGCTGTATCAGACGGATACGTAGTTCAAAACTGAATCAGATGCACACATATCTGAAAATTGAAATCAATTTGCCATTATATTCTTTTCAAATGTTACTTTGGATGGTAATGCCATCATTGCTAGTGAAGCAACAAGCAAAGAAGCTGTAGGGTACTGGAAATTAATGAAAGAGATCAGTGTAACAATGAAAAGAAGCCAAGCCCTCACTTATTCTTGGTAGTTAAATTATGCATCCTATCTGGTCAACAATTGTACATTAAGGATCAAAAACATATTGCAGACATTTTTTACTTCATTAGAAGCTTACAAAAAAGTTTGAAAAAATGTTCAAGAAGTACAAACTTCAAGAAGTAGACAAAAAATTGTCCTTTTTCTTTTATTATACTGTAAAAAAAAATTTTTTTACATACTATAATTGATTTTAATTCTTTTCTTACTTCATGGTGTACATAAAAAAAAAAATTAACAATTTTTAGTTGGATTCAACTGTTTTCTCAAGTCATTATTGTTATAAGTAGTGTGTTAAATGTTTAAATAGGCTTAAGTGTATACATATTTAAACAAAATTACACTGACAATTACTATTTTTCTTGTGTATTTAACAACTAACACTTCTTATGGTAAATAATATTTTGTTCGCCAATTAGAATTTCAGGATCTGCCTAGGGAAATATTAAATATTAAAACAAATAATGGATTGTTTTAGAATCTAAAAAAACTTTAAATAAAATCTGAACTTTGACTAAAAAGTAAAACAATTCATTATTTTTTTACACAGGTAATATTTTAAAATCTGACATTGGAATCTAAACTGAACAGTGGCATGTGTTTCTATTCAGAAGTATTAAGTTATCAAGTGCTACACCCACATTATTAAAGGCATTAGTGTGGCACAAACGCACATGAGCCTCATTCCTAATACTGCTACATTTTTCTAGAACATTCTTTGTATTTTCCTAGAGCAATCTAATAAACAAATAACTGAATGTTCCTAAAGCATTCCAGAATCAATGTTACTTTTTTTGTTATTAAAATGTGTATCAAACATTTAACGATATTTGCTTTTAACTATTTTGAGTTGTCCTTCCAACCTTAAACTGCATTTAAATAGCATATCCTTCTGTCAGTTGCCAGAAAAAAGGAAGCAAAGCACAAATCTCTTTCCCCCGAAACATTACTTGAACAAGCCCACTATTACTCATACTTATTGGTTGGTAATATAGTCCTTGAAGGAACACTTTAACTATCACTAATTAAATAATAATGAATGCTACACTATTAAAAATTAATAATAAAAGAAAAAGTTTTTTTTTATGTCTACTTCTTGAAGTGATGCTGCATTTTTTGTAAACTTTTTTCTACGCTTCTAATGATGTAAAAATGTTTTGTTGCCAAGCATAAGAGTAGGTTTGGCTTCTTTTCATCAATACACTTTTCTCTTTCATAAATTTCCATTACTCTATACCTTATAAACTTCTTTCATTTGCTTCACTAGTAACGATTACATTGCCATCCAAAGTAACATTTGAAAAGATGTAATTTTTTTTTTAACCTCCAGGACCACCGTTAGGATATTCAGAGGATATAAGATGAATAAAATTTTTGTAGCATGTGAAAATACATGCCTTACTGGGATTCGAACCTGGGACCTCCAGATGAAAGACCGAGACACTACCACTCACACCATGGAGGCTGGTAAAAAATTTCAGTTTTCAGATGTATATGCATCCAATACAACTTCCTTTTAATATTCATTATCTTTGTTACACATACTGAAGATTGCTTTGTTTAAGAAATCAGCAATGGTTTCATTTTTTAATATATTTATTCATTCCTCTAAAATTTTGTTCATGCCATATAAAAAAATAAATACATAATCAATTTATCAAATGTTATGCAAGCACTAATCGTTAATTGCTTTTGAATTCTATTACATTTGAATTTTAATTTGTATGCAACTATGGAATTAATGTTTCAATCTTATGTACATAAGATTAAACTTTTATTATAGCCAATAAAAGTTGTATGTGAATCATACAGAAAAAAAATTAAATAAATTTTTCATTAGAAAGTTCAAATTAATACTATTTGATTTAAGAAATTGTCAGGGCTAAACAATCTTTTTTGAATGAGCAGAAACTTTTTTAAGATTATTAAGGTTTCAGGCTATATCTTTTCAGATTTCTTGTACCAAACAAACTACAGGATTATATAAAACACTACCAGAATAAAGTACATTTAATAGATCTAGAATATGCTTTTATTTTAATATGTTATGAAAAAACTTCATATTAATGAAGTTTAGTAGTTAACTTACAAATAAATGTACAAATAACATAATTAATATTATAAAATGTTTCTAAAATAACACCTAACAAAATATTACACATAAAAATATAAAAAACAATAAATATCAGGCATCCTTTCTTAAATACAAAAATTAGTCTAATACACATTGCAATAGAAATAAATAAATTTAAAAATGATTATTCTTACAGACCTGTCTTTCTTTTTGTCTGGTTTACGGATGACCAGATCCATACAATTAAAAGCTGGATCCACAGCAGCCATAAATTCTTCTAAACAATTACCAGTTAATGATTTGTTTAATTTTGTTAATGATTCTCTGGCTTCTTTCTGTAATTCTGTTAAAATTTTTTGTCTCATCTGAAAAAAGAAAATATTAATTAATTATACCAATAAATATTTTCTGTTCTGTAGTATTAAATAATTTTCAAGTACATTAAATCATAATAAATTAAAAATTTTAATTTAAAATGAAAAGTTTTACACTCACAATTAAATTAATTCTAAGATCATTAAAAAAAAAAATGATTTTTAAAAATCATACTTTAAAAATTATTTTTGTTTAAATATTCACTTTTTGTTTAATCTGGTAAATAGTTAAAAGAAACTCTTTGTAGTTAATATCTAAAATTTTTTAATTCTTTCTAAGAGGCATGTTTTTAAAGTAAGTACCGTTTTGAAATTCTGCTGCTGCTGTGCTGCAGTCGGCATTCCACACATGCGCACTATGTACCCACATCTGTTGGCAAGCCACAGACGCCATTACGAAAATATTCTACTGTGTTTATGTTTGTTTGTGAGTATTTAAAATGCCTCTGCTGATTTAGAATCCTGTCTACTGTGAAATACGTGATATGACTTGTATTCTTAGTACTAAATGTGAAAGAGGCTTAAATTTATCATCAGATCAATGAAGTGTATGGAGAAAATATTATGAGTGATGGAATGGTATGAAAATGGATTAGAGCTTTTAAAGATGGCCGCCAGAATGTTCATGATAAGGAACAGAATGACCTTCTGTCATTACTGAAGATTTGGTGCAGAAAGTTGACGAAAAAGTGAGAGAGAACAGATGCTTTACGATTTCTTCGCTATCTGAAGAGTTTCCTCAAGTTTCAAGAAATGTTGTCTATAAAATTGTGACCGAATGCTTAAATTATTGTCAATGATTGTGTCAAAGCGACAGTGTTGTAGTGGTTATTAAGTCAGGTGGCAGACTTCTATAACGATGGTGTTCAAAAGCTGGTTGCATGATATGACAGGTGCGTTAATATTGATGGCAATTATGTAGAAAAGTAGATTAAAGTACAGGCTTTCACGTAAAAATAAAATTGTTAAGCAAAGTGTACTTGTCTTTTTTAATTTGAAAATGGTACTTGCTTTAAAAACATGCCACGTAGTTTATATCTATTTTTTTTTTCTTGTAAGATTCACAAATAACTTTTATTGGCTGTAATAAAAGACTAATCTAATGTACACAAGACTGAAACATTAATTTCACAGTTGCACATAAATTAAAATTCAAATGTAATAGAATTCAATAGCAATTACAATCAGTCCTTGCATAACATTCGGTAAACTGAATATGTATTTCAAAGAAATTCTTCTAGTTTGAGATAAGATAGCCATAGCATGACCAGTTTTGACAAATTTTCATATAATCTAAGGTTATTCTCTCAAATACTTCGCACTTCATCCATTTCATAAACTATAATCTAAGGGAGTAAGGTCTGGTGATCTAAGTGGCTCTCTATGACTAATCCATTTACTGATAAATTCTTCATCTAAACATTGTCTTACTTCATTTGTGAAATGCATTGGTGCTCCATCAAGATGATAGTACATTTCAATACATTTCACCAATGAATTTTTTCAAGCACTGTAAGAAATTCGTTGTTTAAAAATTCCAGATAATTTATCACCATGATATGTTGTTCTAGTATGAAAGGGCCTATTAATTACAGTTGTTTTTAATTTTTTTAAATTCATAACAATTTTCTGTTAAGTTTTGTTTTTAATAATAAAAGTTGATTTTTTTCACAGACATTACCATATCACTTTTCTTAAAATTAAAATTTCTACAGGTTTTGATAATAAGATTTATGCATCTTTAAACCTGAAAACAAACCTAAAAAACACGTTTTTCAGTACAGACATTTTCTGTTTTATATTGGATGTTGTCAAAAGTATGTGAGATACAGTTATGTGATCTGTTTTATTCGATTTTTAAAGTCAGAAAACATAAGAAACTATCAAGTTTACCCCTTATCTAATGGTTTATATGACAGTATGAACTCATTTCACCAGGGGAACTGAAATCCGAGCAAAGTTTTTCATAGCTGTAACTCGATAACAAAGCTTTTTCAACATTTGTTTGTATGAACTTTTTTCATTATTTCAAACTCTAGAATCAGTTCTCAAATTATTCTCTTTCCTCCTGAATCACCTGTAAAATACTTAATAGTTTTGGGATCTCAATCTAAACAAAATTTAAAAAGAATTTTTTACACTGTGCAAGAAACCCATTAGATGATGTATGGCAGGAAAAAGGAAATAAGTAATCAGTAGGCAACCTTTAAAGATTGAAGATGAATGTCAATCCCATCATTATTTATTATGAAATAATAATCAATTGTAAGAAGACAGAATTTAAAAGAAATTAGAAATTAAATTTTTGACACACAAAATATGACAGGTTAGATTGTCTGAAAGTTGGTAATGCTTTTTGTTGCATATGACATTTCATACAGGTTTAAAGTTCAAGTTGAAATTACAATACATGATAACAGAAAATTACCTGTGATGGTAGATTTGAAAATGTTTATACTTTACAGAAGAATTCCTTCCCAATCATAAGCTAGCTAAATAACTTTAAATTTAGAATTAGATTTAAGTTAACCCTATTAATCAGCACTGAGTCTTCACCAGGTAAAACTTTTTGTTCATCTTCAGAAGATGTAAAAAATCTTTCATAAAAGAAAACTTTTCAAAATTATTAGTCAACTGATTTCATTTTGAGAAATACTTTAAATTCCAGAGATGGCCAGCCTCTTGATGCCGGAGTGTTCCTACCATGTAAATAATTTAAAATTACAAGGATTATTGAACATAATTACAAAAATTATCTGATTTCATAAATTTCTTTTTGCTTTTGTATATTGTATACTAGCAAGATATAGAAATGAGAGTCCATTCATTACATTACATCATTAACGGCTATCTCAAATCTTCTAATGCCATAAATATAAAATAATTAAAAATAAAGATTAAAAAAAAAATACCTCAGGAGTTATTTCTTTAACATTATCATTACATGTAAAACTTTCTTGAGCAACAAATAAAAATAAATTATTAACTAAATCTGTTGCAACGGTTTTTATAAGATATTTAGTTAACTGAGTTTGTGTATCTTTATTTGGAAATTGTTTAATTCCTTTTTCGTACAATCTTATATCATTTAATAACATATTTAATTTATCTTGTAATTCAGAATGTAATTTTCGTCGAGACTGAGTATCAGATAACACCCGATTTTCAAAAATTTGTTGTGCTTCTGTTAAAGCTGATTTATTTAAAATTCTGTAACAGAAAAAATTCAAATTAAAAAAAATGAAAAGCTAATGAAACAAAAAAAAAAAAATATGATAAAGGCACTTTCTCATTTTTCTAATTAATCACATCAAAAAACAAATGCTTGATGAACTAAAAATGAGAAGTTTAAAAAATATCCTAATAACAAAAAATAATCCCCATGGATAGAACAAAATGCAGCTTAGTGGGTTAGAAGAAATAATAAAGAGATATAAGCTTAATCAGCTGTCTTAAACAAAATAATAAGGAAGTATCATAATAATTTGGAAGTTACTGAGATATCTGGCGCAGTTGTTTATTTACTTGAGAATGTAGGTAGGTTCTATATGGTTCTAATTGGGTTCTCTGTGGTATGCAATACCACAATACCATCTGGCTGTGGTACGCAATATATCACATCACTACAATTAATTTATGATTTATATAAAATACTGATATTGAAATTATATTATTTTAGTATCTCTTCTCTTTTTGTTATGTTCATGTATGTGACAACTGGAGATGCTATAAATTAATGTACACCTTTATAATGACACATTGAACCAAAACATTAAAAAAAATGTTTTAAAAAACTTATTTGAAGAATATTTTATTGTAAAATTTGGTTCTGTGTATCATTATAAAACTTTACATTTCATATTAGTATAAATAAATTGTCTGATATATTAATCATTTTCAAACTAAGAAAAAAATTTTCTACATAAGGATACTTGTTATTAAATTTTAATTAGTTTTGCAATTCATATTAAGTATTTTAAATTTTCTTGATTACCGTTGCTTTTTAGTGCAATCTTAAGGTTTATTTAAGGTTCTATGGGAGGATTTTTATGCAACATTTATCATCATTTTAAAAATAATAAAATAAAATATTAATTTCAAATAAAACATTTTGGAAAGACAAAAAAAGGCAAAACAAATATGAGGAAACATCAATTGGGAATCAGTAATTACACTGATTTATACAAAAAACGTTTATGTTTGAAGATGATTAATTCAGATTAATTGCTGATATTTTTTTTGGGGGGGTTTCTGAGTTTTATTACTAATTTATTATTACTATTATAATAAATGTTTTCTTAATGAGTATATACAGAATCATATTCAAATTATTGTGAGAAAGCAAAGAAGTTTCTTCTCATATTAGAATTCATAGCTGATGAATAATACGTATCTACTAATCTTTTTATGATATTGTTCTAAGAAAAAATCAATTACATAAAAATTACTAAATATAATCTCTTATCAAATAAATACACATATTATTTAACTTTAAAACAAAATAAAAGAATAATACAGTCTTAATCTATTTTTGTTTCTTGATCGGCCAAAATAATGAAATAAATTACTAACTATTTAAACAATTTTTTTTCAATTCATTTATATCCAGAAAGGTAGTGTGCTACCTTCACACTGTAAAAACATATTATTAATTTTTGAAGTAAAAATAAATGATATCGATATAAAGAGATAATGAAAGAAGAGTTGAAAACTGCATTAAGTTTATGCAACAGATTAATTTAACTATACTTTCAAAAGTCTGACTGATAAAGTCTATCAGCATCTAGATTAATATTTAAGTAATAAAGATAATATTCATTATAATAATATCATTAATGCCTACACTTTTTGTACCATTTGAATAATTACTTTCTAAATGAAATTTTCATAACTGTCAAACTTGATTTCTTAATGCCTTCAGTTAGCACTTTCTAGAAATGAATCAATAAAGTTCTCCAGTTTCATCCTCTAACATTACAACATCATCTACATTCATTTTAAAATAAATGTAATACACAATAAATAAAAAGTATTTAAATGAACAAAAAGGCACAGAAACATTAAACATCATATGTAAACAAAGAAAAATGTGTGCATTACCTACATTTTATTTTTCTGTTTAGTTTCCAGAACCACTGTAAGGCATTACTTCAGAGGATGAATGAGGATGATATGTATGAATGAAGTGTAGTCTTGTACAGTCTCAGGTTAACCATTTCTAAGATGTGTGATTAACTGAAACCCAACCATCAAAGAACACTGGTATCTATGACCTAGCATTCAAATCTGTATAAAAGTAACTGCCTTTACTAGGATTTGAACTTTAGAACTCTCGACTTTGAAATCAGCTGATTTGCAAAGATGAGTTCACCACTAGACCAACCCATTACCTACAGCTGTGACAATGACAGTTATTTTTCTCACAACTAAGTTACTATAGTGCAAATAGGTGAAAATAAATCATAAAATGTTTGAGAAGAAAAGCCATCTATTAAAAAAATATTCAAACATGTAAGAAATATTAAATGAGGTAGACAGACAGAAATCTCACATCTGATCACAGAAGGATTTCTAAAATAAATTTAAATGGTGATACAACATCTTTTAGTGCAAATGGGTTAAAATACTCTTTTTAAATGTATTTTATAAAGAAAAGTTTTTTTTTTACACCAAGATAAATAATAAGCAAAAAAATTTTGATCTAAAAAAAAAAAAACTGTTTCACTGACAGGAACTGAAAAATATAAATCATTTAAGTCTACCAAAAATAAAAAACTTACGTGTGATAATACAAAGCGATTTCTTCAATAAGAGGCTCAAGTTCTTCATCTTGAAATGATGGTTCTCTAAGTATAATCCTCTTAATTTCTTCAATCTTAATCAATTCTAATTTACTACTAACAGCAGATTTTTTTCCAACTACTTCCTCATCAGAATCTGATTCCTCAACACGATTTCGTTGCTGATATTTTTTTTTTGTTGACTTGGTTTTAGTTTCACGTCCCTGTAAATTAATAAAAAGTAAAATGCACATGTCAAAATTTTTACACGAAAAAATTACTTCAACCTGACCAAGTACCAAGCCTAATTAACTTTCATTAAATCAATATAATTGCTTTTATTGAGAACAATGAAGCAAAGGATTTTATTAACTTTTACAAGTACACTGTTAGAATATTTATTAGTTAAAACTAGGGACAATATTACTGTACTTAAAAACTTCAAAGGCCTCTATAAAAAAATCTAATTTAAAATTTATTAATTTTTACATATTTGTTTATTTTATAAAAAGATACCAACAGCATCCCTAACATAACTAAAGTATATGAACCGTAAACAAACCCCAGATATTAGTTACAACTATTTTTAATATAAAGTTTACTAACAAGTGAATTGTAATATAAAACTAAATGTTTACATTATCTCATTTTAATTAAAGACAATATGATACTATTATATAGAAACATAATATGTTTTGTAGAAATGCCTTTAAAGATAAAGTTTTCAAAATGGCAGAGGAAACTATTAAAATTGTTTTAAGTGAAGACCTGAAAAATGACAGCAAAAATGAAAAAAATGGTAGCCCTAAATTTTTTTTCAACCACACAAAGGAGAAGATTTTAAAAAACAATGATAACCAATTGAAGCAGTAATATGAGTAGTTCTATGATTTGTAATAAGTTAAAAAGTAATAAGAGTAAAGAAAGCAAATGTAATTAAAAAAAATAATAATAATTAAAAAGGTGGTAACAAGGGGAGCAGTGAAGAAAAGAAATTAGAAAACAGTGAAAATAAATTTTTGGGAATTAAAGACATCATAAAAAAGGTCACAGAATAACAATTACCTTCCAAAGGAAGATAGAGTAAATAGGTGGGTTATCACTTACAATGCATAAATCATCAGTTTACCAGAGAATGATTGAGAGATAAGGAACAGAAGAAAATACAAGAAAGACAAATATGGTAAGAGACTTTACAGAAAATTGAATAATGAATTAAAAAAAGTAACACAAAATGTAAAAGAGAAATGGCTTGCACATCTTTCTCAATTATGGAAGATTTATGAAAAAAATCTTTTTTTAATACGTAAAAGTATAAAAAAAGTAAAACCACAAACAAGGAATAAATGAAGAAATATTGGAGAAATTAATGAAATTAAAAGAGATTGAGAGTGTAACATAGAGAAGGAGATACAAGATAAAAGGAATTATGCTAGTCGAACGGAAAGCCAAATTACTTCTTCACAGATCAGGATGAAATAAAAAATAAATAAAATATGGACAATTAGCTTAGAACTGTACATTATACGTGCAATAACAGATGTGGTGAATGGGAAACATGAGGGAATAGAATCTGTCAGTAGAAGTTATGAAATGTCTCAATCAACAATTACATAAAAGATGATGAAATTGTATAATGGAATGCTCCCAAAGGATTTTCTTCAAATTTTCTGATCGTGATGCTGATTATCAAAACTATGGCTAAGTGTCAAGAATATATTCATAGGAAGACATATTTAATTTTGCATTTAGCAAATGCATTTTTGCAATCACTGAACAAAAGGCTAAGTAAAGAATGAAGCTAATGGTGACAGAACAATATGGATGCAGGAAGGAAAGAAGTTAAGGGATGAGATGGGGCTAATAAAACATACTGAATAAAAAGTGAAAGTGTTTTGTAACTGCAATCATTTGAATTCAATATATTCTTCCGTCATATCAAAGCTTGTTCAATTCTTATCCTAACACCAATCATGTAATCTCAACAACTTGAATCTTTCAACCCAGGCTATTTTTACATAGTTTCCCAATAACCCCTCTTCTCAATTCTCACTCATCTGCTATACTAGAGATACATAAGTAGCAGTCATACATAAGCCATGGGTAACAAGTCCAACTAATGCAATATTTCTGGTTGGCTGAATATTTTAACAGCGTACAAACTGGGGAGATCATCAGTTGGAATATTACAATTAGGGACCTTATTCCTCATTAAGGAGGATTTCAGACAGCCTCTTACTTGAAATACTACTGCAATGCAGATCTTCATTTGGGTCACACAGTATTCCCTGTATAGCAGCAGTCAAAACTGCTAATGATTTACTGTGGTGAGCTGTCATTTGACTCTGCTCCTTGTCCAGTGAAAACTGAACAAACAAATGGAATAAAAAAATCTAAAAATAATTGAGAAAGTGGCTACACAGGAGATATTAAGTCCAATAGCGAAGAAAAGAAATGCAGAAAACAATGCAAATGAATTTTTGGCAAAAAATTCATGAAATCTTCTTCCCACTCATGAGATTTAAAATCTTCTAAAATATAATTTTAGAAGATCACCAGCAACTTCTTTCAAGGTGAATGGGAAGTTAAGTGTTTTCTGACTGCCTAACAAATGCTGCTCTTTGATAGCCAATTTTATGATTTAACAAATTTTTAATTTTGACAGTGCTGCATTAGTCTCCTTTGTATACAGTTATCGTCAGCAAGATTTATCATGTTAGTTATCAGTTTTGAGCTCTTACTTCAATTCACTTGTTATCACATTATTATTCATTATAGTAGTCATTATTCAATTAAAAAACTATGGACAAGTATTAATTGATTATCAAATATTAAGCACTATCTCAAAAATGTAGTCATATTAAAATGCAATAAAAACAAATGTGTTTTTTTTAAATAAATCATTTCTGTTTATTCAAATAAAATTAGTAAATTTTATTCTTGAACAAGGTGTATAGTTAGATATAAAAGTATAAGTGTTAATTTGATAGACAGGGAATAAGCATTTGATTGTCCACTGAAGTAAGCTAATGAAAATATTAAGTTAACATTAAAGTTTAAAATTAAGTTGGAAGACAAGACTAATTAAAGAATTGTACCTGAATCTTAAAGCAGCTACAAAAATAAAGAAAGCAAAAAGTAAATGTTTTAAAAAGTTGAAGGCTGAACATCCATGAAGAAAGAGAAGACTGGTAGGCCTTCTTTTGTGAGTAATGATCTTGTAAATGAAACTGACGAAAAAGTGCATGGAAATCAAAGTTTTACCATCTCTGAACTATCCAAACAATTTTGGCAAATTTTTTGTACGGTTTTGTATGAGACTGTCACCAATAAATTAGGCTACTGGAAGTTTGGTGCTTGGTGGGTTCCAAAAATGCTCGCAGAGATTCATCGAACCAAATGAATGGGATCTGTCTTAACTTCCTTTCATGCTAAGATTAAGAAAGAGATACCTTATTGAAGAGAATTATGATTGGGGATGAAACTTGGATGGCCTATATGAATGTTTAAATGAAACAAGAGTTGATGGCCTAGGACTATACCAGTTCAGCAAGCCAAGGAAAGCCAACTGAACTTTATTATGGCTACAGTTTTGTGGGATGTCAAGGGAGTTCTAGTCGATTTTGGGTCAATCCATTTGAAGTGTCCCAAAAAAACATAAGCTGGTTGATTGACCAATTCAAAAAAATTGAAACATACCCAATTGTTTTCTACTTGTCTAAGGACCTTAAAACTTTATTTTTTTTTAGCCGTTTACTTGTGGTGGCTATTTTTGTTACAGTGCATACACCTATTTTTGTGACTGTAAAGTTTACAGAAAAACTCATAACTAAAAAACTATTGGTCCTGGAAGGATGAAACAAAAAGCAATTTATTCATATTTTTTCAAGGTAAAAGATTTGTCCAGTGGTTTATTTATCTATCTCTCTTCTTTCTATGAGAAAATTCCCAACAAAATTGAACATGAAAAACAGTGAAATTTCACATTCAGTAAATTTTTTCAAGAGGCAGGGATGGCATACACAGTTTGTATTATTTTTTTATATGTAGGTATATGTTAGTAGTTTTACCATAAATAATATTAATGATGATATACCTAACCCTAAATTTTTATGAATTTTTGAAAACTAATTTAAAAATAAAATTCAAATTTTGGCTTCAAATAACTCTGATGGGGCTGGTGATAAAAATCTCAAATTTGCCAAACTTACTGTGTTTTTGTAGATGCTTATAGCAAATAAGAAAGTTTCTTGTGTATTGTACTAATAAAAAAGTTATACTTCTCAAAAATCATGAAAAACCTGTTCAAAGCGATACCATTTTGACTCATTAAAAATAAGTGCTCCAAGGAGGTTTCTTGTCTTCTTTGCACTTTACATTTCTTATATATTTTTTATATTTAGCTCCTATTTGTTGAAGTTAATGTTTTCACTACTTTTAGAATAGTTTTTTTTTTTTTTAAATTATTAATGATAGGTTGTAATTTTAAGACAATTAGGATATACATTTTTTACTCTTTCTTTAGATTCTTTAATTCTTTGTTTTATTCATTTATTAATTCATGCAATTTCTAAATCTTTACTTTTTTTGTGTTCTGGTTTTTTTATTCATTGATTTTTGGAGATCATTCTCCAAACAAGCTGAAAACCCTGCCAAAGCCATAGTAACTAAAGAACAAACTATCAAAAAATAAGATAAAATAACCAATACTAATAACCTAATACAATTTTGATTTAAAAATTCTTGTAAAACTATCTTTTTTTAAGAATTCA
The DNA here is from genome assembly GCF_047948215.1 of Lycorma delicatula. Lineage (NCBI taxonomy): Eukaryota > Metazoa > Arthropoda > Insecta > Hemiptera > Fulgoridae > Lycorma > Lycorma delicatula. The sequence goes on from NC_134461.1 coordinate 90,433,208, forward strand.
TTTTTATTTTGGTTTATTTTTGTAAAAATTATCGAAGAAAAAATAAATTATAGCAAAATTTTAATTATTTTTCAATAAAATAGCTTGTTTTTATAGCAATGAAAGTTTATTTAGTGTGGTAAACCAACAGCTGTGATATCCCTTCTGATAATTCTCTTGAATTGTGTGAGAACGACCCAACAAATATTGTTGTTCAATATTGTGATGTGAGGCAATGTATTGCTCTTGGTCTTTGCATTCATATAGTTCTTTATTCTGCTGAGAAAAAATACTTTTGAAATGGCTAACACAAAGAGACTTTCCAGGAACTAAATTTAAATTTGGAGAAATGTGTTCTTTAAGAGCTTGCTTTAATGTTATTTGTCTTAAATTCATCTTAAATGTTTTTTATGAGTTCTCAAAATAGAACTGTCCATACAGGTGATTGAATTTTGACAAAAACCTTTTTTCATGTTATTTACAAACACTAGTGACATCTGAATTAACACGTAAAAAAAGTTATTGGTTTTCATCACTATATTCACAAATTTTAATGAGTTCTTTTGGCACTGTACCATACACTGTTTTATCACTCTTCATTCACATAAATTCCTATGGAACATTGTTCTTCCATTGTTTTATGTGAAATTACTGAAAATAATGAAAATATTTAACTGATTTTAAAATTTGCAAATATAGTATTATTAAGTAAAACTTATTTATTTAATAAACACTTTCAAACACAGGATGAAATTTGAGACACTCGGTAAAGATGTGAACAGGTCACTGGCTAATGTCAGACTGACCAATTTGTAACTACAAACCTAAATGATACAACAAACATAAATGAACATGTTGCAACATGAATTTTCCTGACGAGTGGAAATGTCTTCAATCACCTGTTATAACATGAACACTGCAGTTGAATGGTTCAAACAAATCTATTTCAACTATAGTAATAAATATAGAAATAATAAAATGCCAAGAAGGTAAGAAACCCCCTTGGAGCACTTATTCAGAGTGTCAAAATGATATCGCTTTTACAGGTTTTTCATGATTTTTGAGAGGTTTTTTATTAGTACTTTTTTATTAGTACAATACACAACAAACTTTCTTATTTTCCATAAACATCTACAAAAACATTGTAACTTGTGCAAATACGAGACTTTTATTACCAGCCCCATTAAGAGTTATTTGAAGAAAAAAATTTGAAATTTAAAAAAAAATTAGTTTTCAAAAATTTAAGGATTTAAGGCACCATTAATATTACTTATGGTAAAACTACTAACGTATAAAAAATAATAATTCAAACTGTGTACGCCATCCCTGCCTCTTGAAAAAATTACTAGTGAAATTTCACAGTTTTTCATTTTCAACTTTATTGGTAATTTTCTCAAAGAAAGAAGAGATAGGTAAATAAACCACTGTAAATAAACCAATCTTTTACTTTGAGAAAATATGAATAATTTGCTTTTTGTTTTATCCTTTCAGAACCAATAGTTTTTTGGTTATGACTTTTTCCATAAACCCTCACAATCACAAAAATAGGTGTGCGCACTGTAACAAAAATGGCCGCCACAGGTAAAAAATAAAAAAATAGTTTTAAGATCCTGAGACATGTAGGAAACAAGTAGGTAATTTTCAATTTTTTTTTGAATTCGTCAAGCAACCACCCTTGTGTCATCTCAATTCCCCCCCCCACACCATGACGGAGAAGAACACTCGCCTCGTAGCGTGTCTGGTTGCTGCACCATCCCCTCCGTTTCTAGCCCACCCTTGGGTCACTTCAAATGGGTTGACCCTTTTACAAAACATGGTATGACAATTACTTCAGCAATCTACTGTCAAACTTTGAAGAAACTTAGGGCGAGCCATTCAGGACAAATGTTGCGGTATGCTGTCATCCAGTGTTGTTTTTTTGCAATGCTTATCTTCATAATGCTCGAAGAACTCAAAACTTTTGAATCAATTCCATTGGGACATTTTTGATCATCAACTTACAGCCCGGACTTGGTACTGAGTGATTTTCATCTCTTCACTCAAATGAAGAAATGGCTTGTGTCGCAGGAATTTGATGATGATGAACTTCAAAATGCCATGAAAGGTTGGGTAGGTACCCAGGTGATTAAATTTTATGAAGAAGGTATTTGTAAATTAGTAAAATGCTGTGACAAATGTTTGGATTTAAATGGTGACTACATTGAAAAATAGTTAAAAAACTATAGGTAAGTTGTACATAATAAAATATTTTTATCTATGTAGGTTTTTTTATTTATAGCCAAATGGAGATTACTTTCCAAACTGCTCTCATATATATATATACACACTAAAGATATAATAAAAAAAAAAAATTTAAAGAAGATGAAGGGATTAGCCAGGAAGAAGGAAATAAATTGTATTAAGATTCACATATAGCACGTTTTTTGCTTTTCTGGCAACTATAACTTGAATAGCTAATGTTAAAGGAAAAAGTATAGTGACCAAGTCAAAAATGGGATCAAAAAGCTCAATAGCTTTTTACAAATCTTTACATTTTTGGGTCCAACTAGTTAATGTAGACCAAAAAAAAACAAATGTATGTGTGTGCTTATGTGTCGCCCTACTTATATCTCAGAATTATTGCACTACTTATATCTTGCCTGATATCTTAGGAGCTAACCAATTTTCTTCAAATTTGGGTAAAATATTTCTTTACAAAGAGCATTGATCATATCATCTTTTTTCAAAATTTTTTTAGGGAGGGGGGAAATCACAAAAAATCAATCTCGATTTTCTTTAGAAGAAGCTTAGAGAAACGTTTATTAATGCAAATTTGTTACCAACAATGCAAATATAAATAATCCAAAAACCTTTTTTCAAAAAATCAATCTCCACCTCTTAAAACTGAAATATATGTTTTTCATTATTTTGCTCTATCTTCCATCGGTTTAAAGATTTTTTGAACGTTTATAATTCATGTAGAGCTATAAATAAATGTCTACAGTTTTTTTAATTATAGAACCTGGAGCCAAAATGAAGAAAAGTTTTTGTAAATTTTCTTTTTCTTATTTTATTGAAGGAGGTATTAGATTAAGAGAAAACTTTACCTATACAAATATGTTGAGTTTAACCTATGTATGAATATTTTTAGAAAAGTTTTTAATTTATTCTACACATCTTATGAAAATATATATTCTGTTTTTTGACAATAACTCTTTTAATTAAAAAAAATTTTTTTTAAATATTTTTCTTCATGTAAACGGCTATTGAATTTAAAGTAGCAATGTCCTGGCTGGGCCATATCATAAAAGAAGAAGGGGTTTACTAAAACAACATTAAATTGGAAGGCGCAAAGAATTGAAGATGAAAATAAATAAACACTATAAATGATTTCAAAGGAAATGACATCTATCAGGACGTTTAACTGGATGTAGAAGAGAAGCATAAGATGGACATAAAGCAAGGTATCTGCCTCGGGATGTTAGCTACAAGATGATAAACTTTAATAGCTACTTTTTTTTAAAGTAATTAATTACTTTTAAAATATAACAGCAAAATGAAATTAGATATTTTATTACCATAGCTCCACCGCCAGCTTTTCCTCCAGCAGCTTTACGTCTTCTTTCTTCTCTTCTATCTACTTTAGTATCTTCAACTTCAGTGTTAGTGTTACCTCCACCTCCTTTACTTAGTTTTAGATCAAGCTGATGCTTTTGGTAAGTACCAGAACTTACAGCCTGAAAACATTAATAAAAAATAATTAAAAATTGCTATTTTTTTATAAAATACAACTCATTTATCAATTCTAAAAGCTAGTTAAATGCTGGAAAACGTGTCTTTAATCTTTCTAGTAGAAATCCATGTTTTTCAAAAATGTTGATAGATAAATCATTATAATCTGATGTTTTAGAATCATAGTAAGCTTTAAGAGCAGCTGAATTAAAGAATACACAAATAATTTCAAAAGTGTTTTTTAACATGTGATTTTTACCCAATCATTAGTACATTTGGCACTATGAGTTCTGTAGATGATGTGGATCATTCATGCTTGTGATGGTCAACATAGGTATCACAAGCATGAATGATTGGGTACTGGGTCTTTAGTATTTCTCATTCCAACATAGGTCAGAATAAATTATAAATGCTTACAATTTAATATCTTGAAAGGTCTGCTTTTTTTCTGTGTAGTTAATAATTGTTTTTATGAATAATTATTTTACAATTTTTTGAAGATTAGTGAAAGAATTTTATATGTAAGTTAAATTTAATATTTTATTTAATCTAACATTACAGCTGTTTGTTAATTCTTAATGAATCTATTTTCCTTATTTTTTTATACATTGCCAAAATCTGATAATAATGAAATAAATATGGTAACTGAGACATTATTACAAATAGGTTTTTCTATTACTAGTTATTATTCTGTTAACTCTTTTTATGTTTTAGCCTCTGGAACCACTGTAAGGTATTATTTCAGAGAGTGAATGAGGATGATATGTATGAATGTAAATGAAGTGTAGTCTTGTACAGTCTCAGGTCGACCATTCCTGGTCGAACTGAGAATGTACAAGACTAACACTTCATTTACACTCATACATATCATCCTCATTCATCCTCTGAAGTATTATCTAAACGGTAGTTACCGGAGGCTAAACAGAAAAAAGAAAAAAGGTCGACCATTCCTGAGAATAAATAAATGTAGTGTGGTTAATTGAAACTTAACCACCAAAGAACACTGGTATCCACAATTTAGTATTCAAATCCGTGTAAAATTAACTGCTTTTATTAGGATTTAACCTTTGAAATCTCGACTTCAAAATCAGTTGATTTGCGATGATTTCACCACTAGACCAATCTGGTGGGTTTTATTCTGTTGACTGTGATTACGTGTCAGCTCCGCTTGAAACGTGTACAATCAAAGAGCAACATTCAGTGATAAGATTTTTGCCATCAGAAGTTATGAAACTGGCAGAAATTTACTTAAGACTGTTGAAACAGTATGGTGAGAAGAACCACAGTAAAGTGTATAAGTGGGTGAAACAGTTTAATTCAAGCAGAATAAATGTCACTGATTTCCATTACTCTGGAAGACTAGTTGAAGTTTCGACAACCACACTGAAAAATTGCATAAATGATCTTCACTATTTTTCACAGGCGAATAAAAATTTCCCAAATTGCTAGTTTGTGTAATATTAGTGTTGGAACCGTGCTTTCAATCATTCATGATGTGTTGAATTATCGCAAAATGTGTTTGATATGAGTTCACAGACAGTTGGCTCAAGCCCACAAAGACATACAGATTTACATTTGTTCTAAGCTTCTGAAAAAAAACCTTTTAAGGTTTTGAGAAAAACCTTTTAGATCGTACTGTCGTGAAATGTGGATACACCATTCCTAGCCCGAATCCAAGTCCGAAGTCCTGAGTGGAAACATCCAGATTCGCCCACCAAAAAAAAATTCAAAACTCAAGTGTCAGTCCGTAAAGTGAAGTTGACATCTTCTGGGACTTGCAAGGCCCAATTTTTTAGTGACTATTTAGAAGAAAAATGCACTGTGAATAGCGAAAACTATTCTATCATGCTGCAACAGAAAGTGAAACCTGTGACAAGTGTCTAAATGTTGCTGGAGATTATGTTGAAAAGTAGTGTAAGTTTCATTGTCATTGAATAAATCATTTTTTTCTCTACATCAATTTGTCTCATTAATTATTAAACATCCCTCATAACTACTTATATTTTTCACAAAAAATGAAATTTCTGGGCGAAGAGAACAAGTAGATAAAAGCATATTTACTTCACAATAAACCTGAACATATTTTTTTATGCACAATACATCAACTCACCAAGTGGCAGTATGTATCTTCTGTCTCATAATAAATTATTTACATAAGAAATAAACATATTGTGTTTAACGCTAAAAATTAATAATGGTTTTTTCTTTGTGTATGTGTGTGTGTGTGTGTGTGTGTGTGTGTGTGTGCACGCACATATGCGTGTGTGTGAGTGATACTATATGTAGTTTGTCTAAACTAGAAGAAACAGAAAAAGATATTCATCACAAAGGATACCTAAATTAATTGCACTTCTGTAAACATATTAATGAGCAGTAAATATTTTTTTTAAATTTTTTTTTACATTACTTAGCATATTCCAATTGTCCAATCTCGTCTGATCTTGTAACTGATTGTTATTCTTTTCAACATTTATGTTTCATTATATAACATTTTATGGTAGTTAAATACTTAGCAAATCTACGAAAGGCACTACTGAATAACAGGAAAATTCTCATTTTTTGTGTCTGATATCTGTGATTTAAAAAATTTTTATTACAAATCACATTCAAAGGCGGGTGGTAGGTTAATTAAACATACATCATACAAAACCATTAAACTAGACCTTGATAATCTGTCTGTTTACATAAAATTTCTAACAATTTTGAGAAGAAAAAATCAACAGAATTATAGAAATAACTCCGTCATGATTATATGCATCCAGTTTAATACTAAGACTGATTTTTCAATTGACCATTTACAAGAAATGGCTAATGCACTTTCTAAAAGTAACTCATTTACTTTTCCATAAATATTTAACAATTTAATTAAGGCCAGAATAATAACACAATAGAATAATTTTAACACAGAATAAAATCAACAATTTTAAAATTTAAGTAAGTCACTTTAATTTTGTTTAAATAGTCCGTTAAAAAAAAAACAGTGATGTTAAAATAATGAATATTATAAATAAATATTGGTTATTGGTTAATCTGACGTCTGATGGTTCACATGAAGTGTGTTATCTTTAACTCAATTATACATATCTAAACGTAATTAAATACCTCTTCAGCCTTCTTTTTGACCAGTTCTTCTTGGAATGGCTTTGACAAGTTCTGCAGAAAAATATCAGTTAATATGTAAGTATTACAAAACTTGTGAATTGCTGTTTTTGAATTATTCCTTTTTAATACTTCTTTTAAAACGTCCTCAGCATCCTCTGTCCCAAAAACAGAAGGAAGTAATGGCTGAAAAATAATAACTACATGTTAAAACTAAAACATAAAACAACTGTTCTTTTTATTTCTTATAAAATTAATCTTAATTAGGAGATAACTGCAATCAAGTTCAAATTCACAAATAAAAAAAGCAAAAATTACATGTGATGGTATTAAAAAATTTTTTTTATTTTTTAAATAAATAAACCCAAGTTCTGACAAATAAAACATAATGAAACCATTTAAAAAATATAAGTTTTCATGTTTATAATCAAAATCAATTAGAACTGTGAAAATCAAACAGAAGATTGAAATCCTACCACTAAGTTCTATTTCTAATGATAGATGATAATAGGTTCCACATTATAGGATAAACTTAGGTTAGAAATAACAGGATTTTGAAAGACAAAGACAGATTATTTAACGCTCAGAAATGTATTTCATAAAAATTGTTATTCACATCATTAAACCTTGTCGCTAAATATTTCTCTCAATTTTTAATACAAAAAATAAGCTAACGTTACTGATAGTTATTGTAGCTGCCATTTCATTTTATCTTGATTTAATTTATAGTACATAAAGATAAATTAAATTGTTTTGAAATATGTGTACTATTGGAGTCCATTGTTACTATACAAGCTGAATTCATGTTATATCAATTTAATTTGTTAAAAAAGTAGGACGTTACACAGATAAAAAAACTACAAGAAAAATTCTTAAGTAATTGTAAATTCAGTTTTAATAAATAAAATATTTTAAAGGAATTACTAGATTAAAAATGATGACTAAACACTGTCATTTCATTACTCTAAAAAAAAATCACAACTACCAGTCCAGAATTTTAGTAAAAGTCAAGTTTTTAATTAACAAATACAATATAGAACAATATCAGTACTCTGATCTGAACAGGTCTTTTAGGTGCCTGAGTTCTGGAAAAAGGTAGATCACTGAATAACAAGGATTTTGACAATCAATTGACAATTTAAGAAAGCATGTAAAACCTATAATGAGGAAAATTTTAATAAGAAAATTAATAACAAAAAATTTGTTCTAATAGTAAAAAATTTTCAACAGCAAAAGTTGTCAAAAAATTTTTTTGCACAAAAACGTTTAATGGAAAAAGCAGAATAAAACAAAATGGATAAGAATTTTATTTTATACATAAAATTTTTTAAAAAGCTTATTTTACCAATTTTTTTCCAAAAAAATTTAGTCTAATTTTCTTATTTTTACAATGAATTTTATCCTAAGAACATTTTCCACCACTTTTTTTTAGCAGAAAATATTTTTCTGCATCTATATCTATATGCTTTACCTATTTAAAGCATGTGTTGAAGGCTGGCAGTGATCACAGCAGATAATAAATTTCACCAGTTCGTGTTCAATAACATATGTTTTGCCTTGTCCTATGGATTGGGAGCCTAGCAACAGGCAACAGGGTGAGTCCCCAGGTTGCAGATAGGTTGAAAAACCATCAGAATGATGGCTAGCTGAGAATAAGGGGAGACCTGAATAAGCAGTTGCAGATAAGCAATGGCGATCTTGAGATATCGTGGAGTACTTGGTAGCACTTGTGCCTCTATAAAATACTACAAAGCTGATAAGAGATCATGACGGGGGTGAGTATGTGCTGCATCTTAAACAAAAGTTCATGGCTGGTGTCTAATTTTTTTTATTTTTGCTGGCAGAACCTAATAAATGTTCTTGAGTATGGCGACCTCACTGTATAAAGCCTACATGAAAGTGTGCAAAAAAGACAGAGTAAGGCTAGGGCTAGGGTGTGCCCTGAAAGCAACCCACAGTTCTGAGGAAAGTGGCGGAGCTGTGAAAAATAAGTGATCATTTAAGAAAGATGTGAAGGATGTATTATTTTCTACTGTGAATGTGATGTCTGATGGGAAGACTGGAAGAATTAATAGACTTTATGGCTGAGAAGGATATAGGAATCCTAGGACTTAGTAAACAAAATGGAAAGGATCAGGGAAGAGAGAACTCAGGAAAGATTTTGTACTATTTTGTAGCAGAAGAAGAGTGGTTAGAAATGCAGCAGGTTTTATTGTGAAAAAATGTAGAAAAATGCAAGCAAATGCGGGAAGCATGTGGGAATAGGATTTTACAAATGAGACTGAGAATAGAAGGAAAAAACAGAGATGTCCAAGTTTATGCCCCACAATCAGGGAGTAGAGAGGGTAAAACTGAGGATTTCCTGGAGAAAGTAGAAGAGATAATTCAGAATAAGTAAAGAATTACTTTCCTAGAAAAGAAAGAAGTAAAGAAGAAGAGATAATGGGACCACAGGGTATGGGGAAAGAAATGAAGAGTGTATGAAACTGCTACGTTTCTGTGAAAGAAATGGTTTATTTTATTCATAATTTGTGGTTTAGAAAAAAGAATAACAAGAAAGTAACCATATATAGATGGGGAGAATGAAAAACCGGAATTTTTATGGATTATATTTTAATAGAAAAAGATTATAGAAGGGAGTTAATGGTTGTCAAAATTGTAGCAGAGAATGTCGTAAACGGAAGCAAAAAGGAATAATTAAAAAATTTATTAATTTAAAAAGGAAGAGGGAGGCAGGATTTGGAAGAAATTAGAAACTAATACCAAAGGGTGTAGAACTAATAAAAGATGTAGAACAGGAATGGATATAATTTAAAGAACCTATGGTTGGAGCAGTCGAAGGAGCATGGGGTAGAAGTAAAGAGTTCAGGAGGGAGAAGAAAACAAAATGGTGGAATGAAACAATTAGAGATATAGTAAATGGAAGGAAAGCAGAAAGGAATGGCATAGGGAAGTGTATAGAAACAAGAACATAAAACGTAAGAAAATAGTGAGCAAAGAAAAGAAAAGATGCTGAGAAGATTTTACAAGGGAATTGGAAAGGGATATTCAGGGAAGAAAGAAGCTACTGTGTGGTTTGGTGAAAAAAAATGAGAAGAAGGAGAGAGACGATGATGAGCTTCAAAGATAAAGATAGAAGTTTTGGAATGAAAAGAGGAAATCCTAAACTGATGGAAGGAATATTTTAACACACAGCTAAACACAGGAGAAGATAAAGAGGAAAGGGTAAGGATGATCAAGCAGAAACTGAAAATGCAGGCTAAAAGAGGTGTTAGTCAAAATGCTGACTAGTGCAATAAAAGACAGAGATTATTGGTATTCAGTGGTGATACAGGCTCTTTAGGGCCATATGGCAGGATAAGGTAGTACCAAGTGATTGGAGCAGAAGCCTTATTATTCCAATTTTTAAGACAGGTGATAGAATGGGCTGCAACAACTATAGAGGAATCATCTTATTACCATTGACAATGAAATTATTTGAGTGTACATTAGAGAAGAGAATCAGAAGAAAAGTTGATGGACAGTTGGAAGAAATTAAATAATATGTAGCATTACTAGACTTAAATATGTAGCAATCATTATACTTTTCAGTCGAGTGAAAATGGTAAAAAGGGAGGGAGACCAAGGGAAAGGTGGGTTAAAAATGTGATGAAGAGAAGATACAAGGAGAGCAGTAAGGGAAAGAAGACAGGAAGAGGACAGTGAGAGGTGGAATAGGGTAGTAAATGGGCCAACCCAGGTTAACTTGGATAATGGGAACGGACAATGATGATAATGAATATATGCTCTTATCTTTTCTAAAACATTAACAACAACTTATCATCAATAATTTTTTCTCTATCTCTTCTCTTTCTAATCAGGATGGCATTCCATACCAAACGTTGATATACCAGAACATTTTTAATAAGATAAATCGTTTAAGTTGTCTCCTCAATATTATTATCCATATCAAGGCCAGCTTTGTAGCCTTTATCATTATGATTTAATTGGTGACAACATAAACCCTCATTTTAATTTTTAGGAATTAGCAGATGTGAAAGCCTCAATGGTTTCTGTTAGTTCATAATAGTGATTGGAAGTTTCCTTCAGGAGGATATGGAAATAATTGCAAAAACTTATACATATTATAGTAGGACGTGTTCTAATGCAGTGTGACTGGAGTGGCAGTACAGTTTAGGGTGATTATTGGACATAATGGATAGTCAAACTATTGAGATCGCACTGAACACAATACCTGTGTAGTAATATTCTAGTTTACTTGACTCTTGTGTGAACAAATATTTTATAAAAGAAAATTTAAAAAAGGATGATTAACTTTGATTTTTAGCAATAGTGCCACTTTTGTGCTTAAAATTGAACTACTTTTGGTTTATTAACATTAACAAAAGATGAAATGAAATATTATGACAAGTAGAAGTTTTCATAATATGGAGGTCTACTATTTCCAAAGAGATTAAATAACACATGTGACGGATTTGGCCTCACATCCTCTGAATTGATAGTCACATTATGTGTGTTGCTCCTATCAATTCCAGGCTAGTTTGGTGACAAATAAGATTGTTTATAAGTTCCCTAGGAGTGTACAACTATTATAGAGATATTCTGGGTACATATGAGTAAACCCTTGGATGTAATCACTACACTTCCAGTCTTCTAATGGTTCTTGGCAACAGTAACATGTATGGGAATGAAAAGGATGACAAATTGATGAGAAAAGAATTAATACATTGATAAACCTTTTAAAACTTTTATTCCTCAAAGTACATCAATCAAAGTAATTTCAAGTCTGTTAGCATAAAAAAAGAACAATTACAGCAGTCAGAAAGAAGCAAATGGGATATAATAAGGGATATAAAATTAAGACCTTATACTTTCAACACTTTCTTAATGTATGTAGAATAGCTAACTAATAATAATATGGTAATATGGAAAATACTGAAATATACAGAGTGTATCATGAGTCCTGCCGGGACTTTCATAACCTACTCTCCTCGTAAAAATAATGTAAAAAGTTCACATAAACATAATTCCAAAATGCTTTGTTTGCAAGTTATGGCTAGTGCAAGAATTTGGCTTTCGCTTGAATTTCAGCTATCCTGGTGAAATGAAGTCATACTGACATTTTTAGGACATTAAGGGGCAGAATTAGTTATATTTTATAGTTTAGCATTATTTCCATAATTAACATTCCAAAAATTTCAGTACGACCTCTTTTCACCAGGTTAGCTGAAATCTGAGCAAAATCTTTCACTAGCTATAACTCGCAAACGAAGCATTTTAGGACATATGTTTATATGAAATATTTATATGAACTTTTTTGCATTATTTTCACAAGTAGAATAGATTATTAAAGTCCAGGGAGAACTTAATGATACACCCTGTATTTGAACTACTTAGACAAGTTTTGAAACTGCTACTATTAAATTAATATAGGAGGACTGTCCAAAAAGTAACTTACATTTCAATGTAGTTCGCAAAGCAGTGGGAATAGCAGCATTGGTGTTCATTGCTAACCTGACTAAATACGCATCAAGCTGCGCTTCATTAAGGACCTTAGCGTCTTTTTGTTGAAACATTTCGCTTACATATCTTGTTGACTTTTTACAAGTGTTTAAGATGTGTGCAGCTAGAGAAAATCCTAACACTTGTGAAGTGAGAAATTTTGATGTCACTGTCTAATTTTATTATAACTAATGTAAACTAAAAATTACTTTTAAAAGATTTTAAAAAATAACGAGTAATACCATGATATCAAGCCAAGATCCAGTAGCAAGGGTTTCTTCAACTGCAGCTTCAACTTGATCTAAAAGTTGACGGCCGACAGCACAAGATGGAAGCATTAATAATTTTTCTGAAGCTAAATGACGATGAATAAAACTATGGACATCAGATATACCTAAACGAGTTAATGCATCATATTCTGCAAAAAAAAAAAAAATAAGGCACTAATAATCACAACCGAGAGAGAAACACTTAATTGAACATGAGAATTAAAATATACGTTGCAAATAAAAAAGAGTAAAACTTGTAATAGTAAAACAACTGTAATATTAGCTTTATGTAAATAAAGCACTATTTAAATGTATTGATTAAATTTAATATACTTAGAAACAAGGTTATATTAAGTGCTTTATTTATTACAAAATAAATATCTACTACATGAAAAAATAGCTTGTTATTTTTCATCATGATGTAGGGGGTATACCAAAATGAAATGACTAGCATTGGATAGGTCTTGGAGAGCTGCATCAAACCAGTCAAATGGCTGAAGACAAAAAAAAATATATACTGCTAGGACGCTAAACTACAAATTCCTAAAAATTTAATTTTTATTTAAAGTTTTACTTTTCATAATATACTAGTGTAACATACACATAAGATGTAATTAAGCGTAAATAACTTTATTATACTTTAATGTAAATTTAATTTAGCTTAATGTTGTAATGCGTCAATTAAATGCAGACAAGCTAATTCCTATCCTTTTGCAATGCCTACAAATTTTCTGTCCAGTATTACTTGTTCCGGTGCTAGTGTAGAGGGATGGAGCAAGTGTGAATGCTTTTGTATTAGATAATAACACTAAGAAAAGTCCAATTTTTATTATAATGCATTTGTATGAAGTGATTTTTATGTTCAGTAACATTTTTTTCATTTTGGTAGTTGTAATTGACACTACTCAATCAAATGATCTATTTTTTTACTTTTGAAATAATTTAGATGTTAATTATAATATAAATGATTACTTATTTTTTACATTGGCTGAATTTTTTCCATTTTTTTTATGTTGTATAAATCTGGATATAATTAAATAAATAAGGCCATCAATGGACACATTATAATAGCAAAGATTTTTTGTTAACTATTAATTATCCTGTTAATTAAAATCTCTATTTACGGATCTAAAATTAAAATTTGCTCATTTATAAAAATAAAATTGTGAGTGAAGTTAGTTGATGTAAGCTCTTGCTTTTTCTTTATTCATTACAGTAACCTTTCTTAATATATTATTACTTTCAGGCAACAGAAATCACTACTGAAAGTTAGAATGGATTTTTTTATATAAAAAATAATAAACACTGAGCCAACAAAAATGTTTTTAGGTACAATTACGAAAACTTGAGCATATTTTGTCTATAAAAGAACAATTTTTAATTTTCAAATACTTCTTTTATACATACGTTGTATAAATATTTAGCTTTTAAAATTATTAGCTTTTAACTTAGTAGTACTTTTTTTACATTTGAAGAGAGAAAGTTATACAATAAATTTAAACAAAAAATTCTATGCACTATTTTTCAACAGCACCCATGTTTTTATCACAAAAAATAAATATACACATGCATTATGGGGGGTTACCTAAACTACAGAGAAAAAACTATTTCAGCAAAGACACATACAAATAATGGCAATGCAGAGAATATGTTAATAAAGAATAATAACTAAATAGTAATTACATCTCTTACATACATTAAACGCTTACTGAATATTTCATTTTCTTCTCTTATGAATTTATATAATTTGAACATGTTGAATAGTTTACTGTAACTATTTCTATGACCACACTATATAAGCGTAAAAAACAAAAACATAAACCAATTTTGAAACAGTATATATCAATTTTTGTAAGCTTTCATTAACTCTTTGAACATGACTTTCGTAACCACTTTGAGCACAAAATGCACTTTATTTTAAAATATAAACTTGTAAATTCCCTTTTTTGAGTATCTAAAACTTTTAAGTACTTTTTTTTGTGTTATATCATCAAATGGTTAGCTTATTCTAGTTTTGTATTCATTAGAGTTAAGCAGTAAACTTATACAAACATCTTTCTAACAAAACAAAAAAAAAAAATATATATATATATATATATTATTATTAAAAAAGAAACTTCTTAGTTGTTTAAATAGATAATAAATATCTTATGTTAAAATTCTTAAGGTAATACAACCATTTAATAATAATAAATTACAAAAATACAAATTTAAATGTTGTTTAATTATTTTTTGTATTGTTGTATTACCTTAAAAATTTTAACATAAAATATTAATTTTATATATATATATATATATATTTTACTAAAATTAATCTTATTAAGATTCATGTTATGAATATGTAGTGTTAAATTATATCAATATAAACTATTAACCCAGAGTAATGAGATAAGACATATCTTACCTTTATTTTACTATGAAAGTACTTTTACGGGATACCACATCCTTAGTCATGATTGAAATATTTAAATGTAATTTAATTAAATATTTCAATCATGACTGCAGATTCCAGGAAACACTTTCATGGTAAAATTAAGATAAGATATGTCTTATCTCAATATTCTACACAAGGTGGTTTATATTAATAGAATTTAAATATATATACATATAATTTTTTTTTAATATTATATGAAATAGAAATACATACTTTTTAAAGGTTTAAGAAAAAATAAAAAATCAAATAATATAAAAAGTTTGAAGGTTTGGAACGATATACAGCTAAATTAATAGCGGAGAAGAAGGAAGCCTATAAATTACATTTGTAGCAGAACATAGAAGAGACAAGGAAAATTTACAAAGCCAAAAGAAATCTTGCTAAAAATCTCATATAAAGCTCACAAAGATTCGTGGGCGAAGTTTATAAGAAAAATAGTGAAAGACATGTTTGGGAGACAAGTGGCTTATAAACTGATGAAGCATTAAATAAGACATAACAGGATGTTGTTCAGTTTAATATAATTCCAATGAGGGAATGGATAGAACATTACAAGAAACCGTGGGTCAGTGAGAGAGATGGTGCAGGAGATTGAGAGGATGTTGAAACAGTTTGTATGGGATGGATTCATTAACTGTGCAGGAGCTTGGGAAAGCACTGAAGGGTGTGAAAAATCAGAAGGCAGCAGGACCAGATGGGCTAAACACAGAAATTTTCAATACGGAGGTCTCTTCTTTGAACTTCAATTCTTAGATCTGATGAATGAATGCTGGAAACAGTCCAAAATCCCAAAATCTTGGAGAATTGTCTTTGTTAATTCAATTTTAAAAAAAGGGAATAGGAGTAGCTGCAATAATTATAGAGGTATTAGTCTACCTTATTGTGCCTATAATATTTATAGTAGGATTATTAATGGACGAATGAGAAAAGTTTCTGAGGCTTTATTGTTAGAGGAGCAGAATGGTCTTAGGAATGGGAGATTATGCACGGATAATATTTTTACATCAGACAAATCACTGAAAAACACAGAGTTTAATTTAGAGACCCATATACCTTTGTGGATTTCAGAATGCATTTAATACAGTATATAGAAATGTGTTATTGTAAATACTTGAGAAGGATGGGTATCTGCAATATCAAATAAATACAATTTAGGAGTGTTTACGAGGGGACAAAAGTAATTATTGACACAGGCTTTGAAATGTCTGAGGAAATTTTAGTTAATCATGGAGTCTGACAAGGGTGCACTATTTCACCTACACTTTTTAATATTTATATATATGATATAATCATAAGTTGGAACAAGTGGGATTAGGGATAAAATTAAGCCATTGTGATACTGTTGGCTGTTTGATGTTTGTGGAAGAAGTAATTGTGTTACAGGAAAGAGGAGATAACTCGTAGAAGGGTGTTTAAACTTCTTGAAATAGCCGAGCAATATGACCTGAATTTTTCTGTAAGACAAAGCTTATGGCTTTTAAAGGCAAGAAAATTATCAAAAATAAAACAGCATTATACGACAAGAGCAGGTATCACACATATGATATCTTGGATATGATATTTCTTATCAATATGACTGTGATATATATATATATATATATATATATATATATATATATATATATAAAATAAGATTAATTGATTTCAGTTTGTGTGTGGGACGATTCATAGAGCTCTGAAGAATCTTATGAGGAAGGACACCCAGCTACAATTTTATAGAACAATGGTAGTGCCCACTCCTTGTACAGGAGTGAGACATGGGTCATGTCAAAGAGAGACTATGATAAAATCCAGTCAGCAGAGATGAAGTTCCTATATTGTACACCCAGGTATACAAGAGAAGACTGAAATTAGAACGAATTTCGGCATCTTTAAGGTACAAAAGGTTATGTAATATTGTGAAAGATAATGGCAGCATCTTGATGGAATGGAGGAGAGTAGCTTACTGAAGAAAGTGTTAATCTATGTACCAGATGTAGTGAGATCTCTGGAACATCCTAGGAAAAGATGGAACAATTTTTAAAGTTCAAAACAGGCAGGAATGTATACCATGAAATAAAGAAGAAGATAAGTATATACAATAATTAGACAAGTACAAGTATATATAAATACACAGTAATTAAATAAGTTAAACTTACCATATTAAATTCCAATAACCAGTATCCTGCATCTTCAGTTGGTTATAAATTCTATATTTATTACATTAAAACACATTCTTTTAATGATTTGTCTTTTTTTTTAATTATGTTTTCTATTGTGATATTTTGAATGATATTATAAGCATACATCTAATTTTATGCTATTATTTTGCTGCCCAGTACTGGACAGAAAATTTAATTTTACAAAAAAAAATTGTAAAATTAATTAAAAGATAAAAATTTTAACTTAATAAATATAGAAAAAATTAATAAATTAAAAATTTAATACCAACTGAAGATGCAGTATGCTGTGAAAACCAGTTTTTGGAAATTAATATGGTACGTTTAAGTTATCTAATAACTGTGTTTTTGTGGTATACATTTCATGTGATATTAAATTATTAACACATTGGTCAAAATGTTAATGAATTATGTATCACTATTTAAATAATGATTATTAAACTATTATATTATCACTATTTTAAATAGTATTTATTTAAATTTATTAAATTTTAGTTTTTTTAATAATAATTGATAATATAATAACAGAATTTTTTACCAAGTTATGATGTGGGATCTCGTGAAAGTCGATTACTGTGCTAGTTTTTTAAGTTTGTTTATTTGTTACTGTGTTTTGGTGGTTACATTTCCGTTAATATTGAATATATATATATATTTATTTATATACATGTTTTCTTCTGGGAAACAGGAAACAGGAAATGCAATATAAACCAGTAAATTTTAATAAGAAGTTTAAATTGTAACTTACCAAGATATCCATTTTGTTTATAGAAATTAGTGACCCATTCATTTTGTGCCTTAGAATAAACATGAGGAATGTACAAACAATTATTTGACTGACGTCCTGATAAAACACCTGCAACCTGTTTTGCCTCTATAAGAGAATCCACGACAACTACAAATCATAAAATGTAACAATTTAAACATTCATCTTCACTGAACATAAAATTATTTTCTTTTTTATATATATGAATTTTATTCACTAAAAATTGTTAATCTTACAGAATTACATTTGATTAAAGGTTTAAATTACATCATCTATCTGCTTGACATATCTGTTTCATTCAGAAAAAAATGCAGCTTTATAGCAAATGTTTTTAAAAACAATGGAATATATTTTTCCAGTTTATATACAGAAAAATATACTAAACACTTAGTAATGAAGAAAACTGATTTCTCCACACTACAACTTGTTAAAAACTTTTTTCAGAAAAACAAATAAAAGCACAGTAGTAATTTTATATTACAACAGAAATTTTCAGATACAAATTGAAAAAAAATATATATTAGGAATTTAATGAACATTGCAATATCATAACCTACCTGTGGCCAAAATTGTTTAATAAGGTAACACATATTACTTGATAAATAATTTACAAAGATGAATTTTTTAACTACTTTATTATTTTTTTGTAATATTTATAATTAAATTTCAAATAAAAAAAGAAATTAAAAAAAACTCGCTGTAAATAAATGTACAATACGCTAACTATAATCACAGCACTTGACTGTTGTTTTAGTAATACCATAAATAAAATAGGATATTTATGATTAATGATAAATAACTAAAAACAGGATATAATAAACATATAATCATCATTTTTTAAATTCCTTTAAAAATATGTAAAAAAAGTAACAAATTTACATCAATAAACTGATATATTGGATCTAGTCTTAGATAACAGAATATCAATTGCTACTCAAGCATGCAATTACAGGGTACATTAATATGTATTGTTGTACTAATCAAATCAACAACTGTTGATTTGATTACTTGCTACTTTGATGCTGCAAAGTAGCATGTCTTTGTTTAAAAATTAGTTATTTATAAATCACTAGCTATAATGGTTTATCATTTTGTAATGTAAAAGAAATTCCCAATATTCTATTAAATATCTTTGTTGTAATATAATATCTTACTTTCTATTAACCTTTTCTGAAGAGTTATGTATTAATTATTTTTAATATAACAATTTTTTTGTTTTTTGTTTTTGTTAACAACAACTATACTAAGAGAATTGCATGTTCACCTCTTGCTATCGAATTGGGTTAAAAGAAAAAAAATCTACTCAGAATTGTAAAAATTAGAGAGGATAAATAAGTGTAACATGAACAGTGACTTTAACTACACAAGCATGTATTGAAACAACCTACTGAAGATCGGCTGCAAGTCTTTGAGGAAAAAGTGATTTTAGACCAAGTCCTCCCTGTACAAATATTTTCATGTAAAACAACACATGGAAAAAAGACTTAGCTTATAATAGAGAGCTCTGTATGATATTTGTTGATCTTAAGGAAATACATAATTGTTACCGATTCAATATCTTTGGGAAACAAGAGATTTTGGAATAGGAGATTTTGGAAGCTTATTATGGCTAAGGATGAGGGGCCATATTTTGCATATGACTAAGAGCTTGGTAGTGGAGTATAAAAATAGAAATTGGAGATCAATATAAGATATGCTGTATGGTTGTATGGTAAAAGGGAAGCGATTTGGAAGCTTTGCTGCAGATTATTAAGTATCATGATAAACTAGAATATTTGGTAGTACTTTAATGTATGACGTGAGAAATCAATTGAAAATTAAAAATAACGTTAAAAATGGTAAGGTAATTAAAAGAAAATTGCATTCAGCCCTCCAGAGTAACCAAATTTCTAAGAAGAATGATCAGTTTTTTAAAGCATTAATAGAATGTAGCATGTAATATATGAATAAGATGTTCGGGTTTGAATAGCCAATTAAATCAGAAACTGAAGGCTAAAGAAATTACATATCTGCAGAGATGTTGCCAAGTGACATTGTTAGGTAAAGTGAAATGTGAACAATACCCCTATGAAACAAATTTTGTAGTATGGTAGTATGTGCCACCAATGTAATGTACCAAAGAGATTACCACATCCAATTTAAGAATGGCAGTCATCTAACTAAGATGAAGAGGATAACCACAAACAACATAGAGAGTAGGTATGATGAAGGCGGTGAAAGACCATAATTTGGAAAATAAAATTACCCAAAACATACAGAATCAGAGATTACAATGCAGGTGTGATGGCAGTAGAAACCAAACAAAATAAAATATGTGTATGGTAAATATAATTATAAAAGAACTCAAAACTATAAAAATTGGGTTTCACTATTAGAAATTGTTTACATTATAAAATATGTTTCCTTGAAAGAAGAAACTAATCTATAACATTAAAAATACTCAGAAAAATAAAAAAAATGAACAGGAATATACAGCTGACTTTTAACAAATTAGTTATAAACTAAAAGATATGGTAGAATTATACATACAAAAGAAATCTCGTTTTTGAATGCCACATTGATTAAGAATGGCAGTAACTGGTGTAGGCTGAGTAATAGCAGCTAATGCTCCTCTAACAATACATTTATTACGAGTAACAAATGCTTCGGTGAAAAATAATCTCTGATCTTGTTTATCTTGTTTTGCATGTATAGTTTTACCCAAATTCTTTTCAACCAACTGAAATAATTTACAAACATATAAGTATAATGAATTTTAAAATAAACTTTTAACATTATAATTATAATTTATACTTTCTTTATTTCATCGAATAGTTTATTCATAAATTAACAACCTATTAAGTCCATTATTAAAAACCACATAATTAGAAAGGCAACACAAAAGATACAAAATTGAGAATTTTTTACAAAATGTCAAGTAACAATTAAGAGAGACAGAATAACCACAGTAGTACTAAATAATATTTTAGGCAAATTGAAGTGATTATTTAAAAATAAATATTAACTAATTTCTTTTTTCCAGAAAAAACTTTTAAAAAACACAAAGATTAATCCATTATGAAGCAAATGAAAAAGTAAAAATGTGCAGGTTTGAGTTCCTTTTTAATATGATTTCAAAACTGGTTACTATTTAAGATTCTTTTAATTTTTATTTTGTGTAATAGATATATCTAGTCTGCCTAGATTACATTTATTTTCTGAGATTTGTTTAGTTATTTCTATACAAGTTAGATTTAATTTAATTTTTTTTTTGGTTATTTTATTTTTGTCTGCTTTTTATAGAATTATAAATTACAGTTTCCATTAGTATTGTTAATTAATCATGACTGACCCATCTACCTGTTTCTAACATTCCTCAAGTCAGTAACAAAGTAGGTAAACTAGAGTTATGCGATATATAATTGTGCATGGAGTTTCTCTACTCTGACAGTACCGGGAATATTGAACTTTCATTGATGAAAATGTAGCTAAATAACTTTAGAGCAGTGTTAAAAAAAAAAGAGTTGTCACATTTTATTTGTCAATCAATTTCTGCAGAGACAAATCAAATTTCACACAATTATCAAAGCCCAACACCAAAAAACTAATCAAGAATAATGAAAGGATTTCTTCTATGACTACTTTTTTACATAACCCAAAGTTTAAGCAACCTGTGTGATGTACAAGTTACTTCTAAAATTAGCAACACCATTCTAACGTAACAAGCATTTCTTGGCAGGTTAATTAAGGACCATGATGAATGAAGTGGTTCCCAATGTCTGAGTCAGAGAAATAAAAATGATTACTTTAAGAGAAATAAACTCTTGACTAATTACTCAAACTTGAATTTATAATAAAATAATTTATAAAAAATAAAAATAAAAACTTAGTTCAACAAATAATAGCACTAAAAAGTTACAAATAATTATATCATTATTTATTAACTAAAGTAAAAGTATTTACAACAAATAACTATTTTTGAAGTCAGTGTCAGCCAACACAAATTAAACATAAAGTTAGTATCCCAACTGACCATTAGGTGGCTAAACAGGCTTCCCACATGTGAAATGGGATCTCAGGAACAAATATGACAACACGTCTCATGAGATCATACCTCATCTTGAGTTCACTATGGCATATATACTTGGTGACAATATATGTACCTAAGCATCTATAAAGTATTCTGATATCATATTTTTGTATGACGCATTTTATTATTGTATTATATTTTTATAGATCTCATTTTACTGCAGCACAACTTCTATTATCAATGTGCATTGTATGAAGTAGACAGACTACAAAAATAGTAATTTGTTGCAAATACGTTTAATTTAGTTAATAAATAAAAACAATTATTTGTAACTTTTTAGTACTATTATTTGTTTAGGTCAGTTTTTATTTTTAATTTTATAAATTATTCTATTTCCCAATTTTTAATAGTATCTAGTGCCTATACATATATATTACATATTTATATTATTAAAATATGGGTAGGCCTACTAAACGCGTTGCTCAAATGAGAGAGCGATGTTTAAAGGAAAGTTGCCAAGAAAAGAATGTACCTTTAAGAAAAAATAGAGAAAGAAGTGCCATGAATATTTTTGCAAAGACTTCTCAACAACAAGAATATACACTCTCACAAATGAGAATGTACAACAGTCGATTCTTACAGAATGAAAGAGTCGTGCTCCTTATGTCAGTTTAATACACAAATGTTTGTCAAACGAAATGCAAGAGCAACATTCTCACCACCTCAGAGGACGGAAAGTTACCAGGTGTACTCATAAAATTTGGTGATAAGACTATTGGACTTAGAATGAAAAATGTTGATGGTTGCCATTTCACCAATTTGTACAAAATTCCAAGCGGCCAAGGGACACAGATGTCGAGCATAAAATGCAACCTCTAATATTTTTTTTTTTTTTGCAATTGTACCAGGTGGAGACCAGACCCACTTTTTAAGCTTAACTCAGTCCCCACCCTGCAAGAGGTCACCAGCTCTGCAAAACGGCCAAACCAAATCATTTTCAGCTACACAATGGCAAATAACTTTAGTACAATTTTCATATATTGAAAAATGTTATGCTCCACACTTATTTCCTCCTTACATGGAATAATGAAGAACAAGAAGCAGTAACATTAAACCTGATGAAACCCAACACACATATTATACACCAATTACAATCTTACACAATAACATCACCACAACATGAATTACTGTAGTGCCTGAAGTATACATCACATTTTTTTTTTTATCACAGTACGATAAAACAAGCATGCACAATATGATACATGATATGAACACACATCGCATGATACTATATGATTTGACACACGGTACGACATGCGTGTTCGTACCATGCACCATCACAACACAAATTACTGTAGCACCTACCCAAAGTATACATCACACACACACACACACACACACACACACACATACACACACATATATATATATATATATATATATATATGTTACGGCATGATACACGCATGAACATGCACGATAGCACCACCGCAACAAGAATTGCTGCAGAAACATTATATTACAAAATACAACAGACACACAAAAAAAAACACATTGCAATTTGGTGCGATTACACCACCACTATACCGTTTGCACTTGAACATGACACACGAAGAAGAGGAAACACAAATAACTAGTATAACTAGCTACCAGACTAGCAACACCACAACGCAAACTACAGTGGCCCCCAAAGAATTCAACCTGTTTTTAAATATACATAATCAAATGACAAAACAATTAAGATAATTTCATCAATTTATATAGAAGAGCCCCTAAGGTCCACAACCAAACATATGAACAGGGATCAGAGAACCCTCAACCATCTCCATACTGCGAACAATGGCCTCCACCATGGCAGCTACGACACTCCACGCAGCCTCCAACTCAAGCATTTTGACCACACGTTCAGCCACCAACTCCTCGAACTCCTTGACTACTGGGTGCCATATATCATACCATCACCACACCAAAAAATCACTTGTTCTGGGGAGTCAAAAACTGCACAATACCTACATAGGGAGGAAGCTCTTTTCCCAATCCTATGCAGGTAAGCACCAAAGCAACCGTGGACAGAAACTGAGTGAGCTCATACTACAGGTTTCCAGACTTCCTCCCTATCCAGGCCTTGATTTCCAGGGTGAGAGATCTTGTCCACCCACCTGTCTGTGATGCCTGCCACCTCTCTTGCCACTGCTTGATAAACCAATGACGTGTGACACTTGGCAAAGCACCCCGTTGTCTCATCTCCCTCTCCT
Source organism: Lycorma delicatula (assembly GCF_047948215.1). NCBI lineage: Eukaryota > Metazoa > Arthropoda > Insecta > Hemiptera > Fulgoridae > Lycorma > Lycorma delicatula. The sequence goes on from NC_134461.1 coordinate 90,457,391, forward strand.
CCACTGTGACCGAGGGGCAGCACCCCGGGGTTGCTATAGGCACATGTAATCTGCAAGGCCAGCACCTGCTGCAAGCTGTCCAGGAGCTCCCTGGCCATGGAAATGTTGCTGTTGCTGTTTGTTGACCATTGCTTATGAGAATTTTGAAATCTGATAAAAACTTGAATAAAATGTTCATGTTTGGCAATTTGAACAGCAGTTGAATGTTATTATAAGTTTATTTTACATAAAGAACTATGCATAGTAAAATCAATCTGTTGAGGCTCATTAGACACCTTCATGACCTGCTGTTCCACCTTTTGAATATGTATTTCTGCACTTGTCATCTGATTCTAATGAAGAATCTTTTGGAAACACATAAATTTTTTAAAATTCTTGATCACTATCTGCCACGATATTGACATTGACACTTCTGATCAAGTGCCTTTTTTCTATCACTCTTTTTATCAGATATTCTATCCTCACCTAAACAATTGGTCTTTTTTCTTTCTCTGCAGATACAGAAAATTCCATATCAAACCCATATATGCCCTCCTTAGTAATATTCTATAGAGTATTCAGTAGGGAATTTTTTTCATGCATGTGCTTCTCTTAATAAGAAGGTACAGATTTCATGCCAACGTTGCATCTTAGGAAGTTAGTTATTTCATCTCATTATATGACAAGGCCGTATTAACTTGGTAGTTGTCCAAACTTTAGCGTGAAAAACTCATTCATAATCTTTGACTCTTTCGGATTCACCTTGAATCTCAGTTTAGAACTTACAGTGCTCAGTTCCAATTTGCACTCATAGACATTAGCACTATTGTTAGGAGAGATGGTCAGCTCTTCAATTTTCCACTTAAAATTTAAGTAACTACTTGCTGTAGCTGGTTTTTTGATAGATTTTCTACAAGTCTAATTGTATTTTTTTGAGCAATTGCCGATGATCCTTTAAATTTATGTTGTTCCTTTTTCTTGATAAAACAAGGGAAATAGGTTAAGTGAAGTATTATGTGTATCACACATAATACTTCACTACTGATGTTGGCTACTGGTGTCCTTAATGGAAGAGTTGCCATTTGAGAGCTCCATCTACTCCAGTGAAAACATTAATTTTGATAGACATATTTCTCACATTACCACATCCTCTTATAGTTTTTGCTTTACCATGAAACCACCCAGTACGACAGATGAAGCAATTGTATGAACCATCATTAGCCCTGGTTTCTTTTGGTAAATTCATGTCAACATATTAGGCATTTTTGGCAATATCCTTTTCAAAATTTTCTTTTCGTGTTCTAGTAGTGCTGTGTAGCATGTACTACAAATGCTTGATAGGAACTTTGGATCAGTGAGATTGAATTCTTGATTCAATAATTTCTTTACGAAATGTTTATGCTTTTCTATTAAAAAATCTGAAAATTTTCAAGTTTATTTTTACCAAATGAAATCTTTGAACTGCAAGGAGCACACATTTTTTTCTATTATCCTCATGTGTACATTTAGAAAAATAATTCATCTTTAGTTTATTTCTCTAATACAATATATACACCACAGATACATTGCACATAAACTAACACGCTTGTATAGACCCTTCCAACTACTACTGGTATTAGATTCTTTCAAACTCACTACTCATTTGCTACTGATTTCATTGATGAAGATTTAAAACTATTTATGCCATACACAAATGCAATAAAAGTGGTGATCATTAAAATTTCAGTTCTTGATCCTAATGTCTCAACAATTAGACATGATATTGGTAATTAGAAGAATAATATGATTTTGATAAAAAAATTTAAGTTATTGCTGGCATAAAAGTTAAATATAATGTAATCATTAAGATAAGTCTAATGATACAAAGCTAAATAAATAATACAATATCAGTAAATGTTATAGTTAATTAGCGCTGCACATATTAGGCGTAAATGCCTATAAATTACAAAACTCATTACTGCATCTTTACAAAAAGTATCGATTCCATATTTCCAAAGCGACTAAATGAAAAGTTATTAAATTCATTAACTCAACACATTTACTGAAATTGTGTCAAAAATCAGGCATGAGAAAAAATGTAATAATACTGTTACTATTAAGAATAAATATTATATATAATATTGTATAGCTAATAATCTATTAAGTGTTTATAAAGATTTAATGGTAATAAAATCAAAGTAATATGTGCACGTCCATAATTACCCAAATGGGAACCAATAGGATTTTAATTCAAACGGATTTTGAAGCTATGTAGATAAGCAAATCAAATGTTTTATTCTGCATTTTAGTTAAACCTATTGCAATTTCTAAAGCACTGAGATTAGTGGATTTAACAACAGTTCTGTTGTTAATGTTGTCTATCATGAAGTGATTAGGAAATCTCTTTAGTATGAGGGTGAAGTGATCAGTATATTTGATATGTATTATTTTTATTCTTTTAATAAATTATTTTTGCCAAATTTAAGAATGTTTTCGTAAACTTCATAACAGTCCAAGTATGATGAAATAGTGATTTTTTACATAATATGTATAAAATTTGTAAGTTATTTTTAATTTATACAAACAGACATCATTAGAGTATCCAGTTTCTAATAATTGATTTGCTTATATTAATTCTGTTGTTGTTGTTATATACTGTGTGATTATGTATAAGATATTTTTATCCGAGTGAATATTTTATCAAAAAAAGCTGACAACAAAATTGTAATACTTTCCGGGCAATGGTTATTTATTCTTAAATAATGGAAAAGTAGTGATACATGAAAAAAGTTACCTAAGATAACTATTTTGCGGAAGGTAATTTATGATAAGTTTTATGTATAATTATCATAAGTTATATGTTCAAATAAACATATAACAAAACAAATATAAACAGATTCAAAAAATCAGATTTTTTAATCTTTTTCTGCTCCCCCACTTCCAAAATCACCTTTCAGGATTTTTTTTATTTCTATGTTTACTATGTTAAATAGAAGAAACTAAAAAAATTCAACTGAAAATTGTACAACCAATAAAAAGTTACCAATGATATTTTTGAGATGGGGTGAATTATGATGACATTCTATTGCAATATTATAAAAGCTTATTATTTTAACTTTGAATAACATTAAAGGTTTAAATAAATTTAAAAAAATTTATAAAAAATTCAAAAAAATAATATTTTTGCTTTGATCGGCTATCCCCCAGTATTGCCCCTTAAGTATTCTTTAGGGAGTCACTTGCACTATTATTATACCTAGGAAGACAAAAAAATGAGTTAAAAAGATGCAATGAATTTTTTTACAATTTTGGTAAAGGAGGAATTTTGGGGCAAAATTAAAAAAAAAAAAAAATGGTAAGATAAGCATGCATGGATGTATTGATCTTAAAATGATCTTTCGTTTGCAAAATTTTGAGAACATTGATCCAAAAAATTTTACCCCCTGTTGATACTGACCTCAAAATTTTATCAACGAATTACCCATATACATGTTTCTGTACAAAATATCATTAAAATCGGTTTATCCAGTCAAAAACTTAAATACACTTTAAATGTGCCAACATGCTTACATAGGAACATTTATCCCCTACTTGTTTTGTTTTTTGGGGTCCCTGGGTCATGAAATGTTAAGATAGGCAGAAAAATCCTTATCCCATTTTTTGACTGATTACCATATTTTCCTTCTTGCAACATAGTTCTTCTACAGCTATGATGTATGCCAAGAAAGTAAAAATATTTGCAATTCTGTACTGCTGCACAAGACCATCAAAGAAAGGTTTGCTGTTGCTGAGTCATGTTTAAAATAACAAATAGAAACATGATATCATATAATGAAAAAAAAAAAACAAAAAACAAAACATATTATCAAGCACACAAGTCAAGAATGCACAAATTAAACTGCAATGACTGAACAAAATATATCAGACAGAAAACACATTGGACAAACTTTTATTCTCTGACACACAGAACATATGTAAGCACTACATAAATAAGTACTAATGTGGTTTGTAAATCACATCGTAGAAAGAGGACACATATTAACTACAATATGAAAATTCTTACTCGTAAAAAATATAATATGCATTCAAAAATTTTTTATTACATTTTTTAATTGTCATGATTTACATATGCATCTAAATAGGATGTAAAATCAAAAATCTGATTATTTAAAAATAAATAAATAAAACTGAAAACTTACACTTTGCAGGAAATCAGTAGGTAAATCATACTGCCGAGTGAGATCACCAATTGTTACATGTCCATGAGCAGACAAATAATCATTTATTTCATCAGCTACATGTTGCGTGTAACTTCTATCAATAAGTTGTCCAAGAACTAAACTAATACCACTGTCTGATCGTTCAATTTCAATTGCTTTAACCGTAACATAATTTAAATCAACATTTAATATACGTGCCAATTCAACCAAATTGATTCTACCTGAAAAAATGTAAAAAAACAATACTTAAGTTATTTTTTACAGTTATGGCTGATATTTAGTGAATAGATATTAATCTCAAATAACTAAAAAAACTAACATTATATTTAAATCAGGACTCCAAGTCTTTGTAAATATATAAGCTTCTATGTTCTTTTATATTTTGGGTAGATTAAATTTTTAAAAATGTATTATTTTTAGTAGTACTTAGAATTGACTGATTCATGTTATGGTAGTGTCCAGACAATCTTAGGCAGTATTTTTTAATCAAGGCCTGAAGGTAACTGCAGGTATTTTTACTTCCATCTATAAAGTAAAGGAAGTATTGTGATCGTAAAAAATGTTGGTTTTCAGATTTCAGTGGAATATTCATTTTGACCATCCCTGAATCCATTTTGACCAGTTTTGGTGTGACCTCTGTACATACATATTTTTTTATGTACGTACGTACATACATCTCACATAATTCAAAAACGATTAGCCATAAGATGTTAAAATATTGGATTTAGGACTGTTGTAACAATTAGTTATACACCTCCCCTTTTGATTGCAATCAACTGAACTAAAAGTGTCTAAAAAAATTTGGATTTTGAACTTTTTCTTAACTGTAGTAATAAGCCCACATTGAGAGCTTTTCAACAATGTATCATAAGTGGTACTTATTTTAATTGGTTCCAGAGTTATAGCCAAATGAGATTTTAATTAAAGAAATATTTGGATCTTATAAGGGGAAGGCAGATCGATTCAAAAGGAGATTTCATCTCCTTTTTTTTAATTTAAATGTAGTAATTTATTAATAATTATTAACCTCTGATTGTAAAACAAAATTTACAATAGATAATTCAATAATAGCAATAAAAAAATATATATGGAAAAAATATTAGAAGTTATTAATGAAATAAAATTTTATGTACTTTTCATTTTGAAAAAATGTATATATGTATGCAATTTAATAGACATACAAGTTATGTGGTGTTCACATCAGATTTTTTCTTCATGTAGTACATATAGATGTAGCTAATTATATTCCTAAATCATTAGATCAAAATGTGATTCAAAGGGACCCAACATCATAATAGTGTCCATGAAACTGACTTACTGTTAAGAAAATATTATACTTCCATATTTCAAATTCTACTTATATTACTTGTGGGCCACAGTATTTTTTTAATGTATATAGTTTTCATGCCTTATGTCTCCATTGTCCAGGATTTGAATTTTCACTGCTGCATTACAGTGCAACTGTACCTTTTAAGCTTTCAACCCTTCTACCACTAGTCAGTGTTGGATAGAACTGCCTGTGAAATTTATAATCAAATGACATGGATTCATCAGTCACCCAGGTCTGATACGAATTTAATCGTTAGAATTATTCAGTAAACGTAAAAAAATAAATAAGGAAGAAGACAAAAAATACATCTACTGCAGAAAATACGAGATCTCACCATAAATGCTCATACAGGATATATACTAATACTGCAACCAAAATGTTACATACTGTCTTGCTTGTCGAATATTCATAATTAATTTCAAAAACAAAATTGTTTCTCTTTTAAGGCAGTAAAACGTTTCTTAAGTGGCCTCTCAACTAAGCAGGAAAAAATTCTAAACAGATTATTTCTGAATGTATTAACACCTACATTAAAACAAGACACCTCTTTAAACCTCTTTTCTATTTTAAATGAAAGAAGATATTTTATTATAAAATTAATAAAGTAATTTTATTAATTTATCGTCAACGGGAGAAGTTCATTCCCAGATAAAGAAAGATTTGACAAAAATTCATTACTTTTTTTCTAATAACAAGAGTTAAAAAATGAACTATATTAAAAGCAGGTTACATTTTATCTCTGATCTGAAACTGGAGGGCTGTTTTAAAAACAAATGGAATAAATTGTGAATTTCTTTAAAAACAGATAAAACTCATCATATACCACATTTCAGGTGATGGTTTATTGCGTGTTCACGGCACAACCAGGATATTGAAAGACTAACAAATAAAAATATTTAAGTAAATACAATTTATTAGTCTAAGGTCTTAGAAAATAAGGTAAATAAATAATAATAATGATAATAATAAACCCCCCTCTATGAATCATGAGACCTTGCCGTTGGTGAGGGGGCTAGAGTGCTCAGGGATACAGAGTAGCTGGACCGAAGGTGCAACCACATTGGAGAGGGAACTGTTGAGAGCCAGACTAAGGAATGATTCCTGAAAGAGGGCAGCAGCTCTTTCAGTAGTTGTTAGGGGCGTGAGTCACAATGACTTAAACGGCCATATCAACATCACTCAGTCCTCTGAGTACTGCGCAGCTGAAAGCAATGGAAAACTTCAGCTGTTTTTTTTTTCCAAGAAAATGTGGCTCTCTGCATTTTCACACAACAATAATGGAGGCGCCTTCCTTGGTAAAATATTCCGGAGGTAAAATAGTCCCCCGTTCGGATCTCCGGGTGGGGACTACTAAGGAAGGGGTCACCACAAAACTAAAAAATAACATTCTACGAGTCGGAGCGTGTAATGTTAGAAGCTTGAAAAAGGTTGGTAGGCTAGAAAATTTAAAAAGGGAAATGGGTAGGATGAAGGTGGATATAGTAGGAATTAGTGAGGTTCGGTGGGAAGAGGAAGGAGACTTTTGGACAGGTAGTTTTAGAGTAATTAACTCAGCGTCAAATAATGGGCAGGAAGGAGTAGGTTTCGTGATGAACAAGAAGATAGGGAGGAGAGAGTGAAGTATTTCAAGACGCATAGCGATAGAATCATTGTAATAAGGATAAAATCAAAACCTAATCCGACAACGATTGTTAACGTCTATATGCCTACAAGCGCCCATGATGATGATGAGATAGAGTGTGTATACGAAGAGATTGATGAAGCAATTAAACACGTAAAAGGAGATGAAAATTTAATAATAGTTGGAGATTGGAATGCAAGCATTGGAAAAGGAAAAGGAAGGAAATATAGTGGGTGAATACGGGCTGGGCAAAAGGAATGAAAGAGGGGACCGACTTATAGAGTTTTGCACGAAGTATAATTTAGTAATTCCCAACACCCAATTTAAAAATCATAATAGAAGAATATACAGTTGGAAAAAGCCAGGCGATACTGCAAGGTATCAGATAGATTATATCATGGTTAAGCAAAGATTTAGAAATCAACTCGTTGACTGCAAAACTTACCCTGGAGCAGACATTGATAGCGACCATAATATGGTGATAATGAAATGTAGATTGGGGTTATCGGTGGAATTTAGAGAAGCTAGAGGAAGAGGAGGTAAAGAAGATTTTTGAGGAGGACATCGCAAGAGGTCTGAGTAAAAACGTTAAGGTAGAAAGAAGAATGGGAGAATGTTAAAAAGTAGATTCTTAAATCAGCAGAAGCAAACTTAGGCGGAATAAAGAGAACTGGTAGAAAACCTTGGGTTTCAGACAATATATTGCAGCTGGATGAACGTAGAAAATATAAGAATGCTAGTGATGAAGAAAGTAAAAGGAACTATCGGCAATTAAGAAATGCTATAAACAGGAAGTGCAAACTGGCGAAAGAAGAGTGGATTAAAGAAAAGTGTTCAGAAGTGGAAAGAGAAATGAACATTGGTAAAATAGACGGAGCATACAGGAAAGTTAAGGAAAATTTTGGGGTACATAAATTAAAATCTAATAATGTGTTAAACAAAGATGGTACACCAATATATAATACGAAAGGTAAAGTCGATAGATAGGTGGAATTATTGAAGAGTTATACGGAGGAAATGAATTAGAAAATGGTGTTATAGAGGAAGAAGAGGAAGTTGAGAAGGATGAAATGGGAGAAACAATACTGAGATCTGAATTTAAGAGAGCATTAAAAGATTTAAATGGCAGAAAGGCTCCTGGAATAGACGGAATACCTGTAGAATTACTGCGCAGTGCAGGTGAGGAAGCGATTGATAGATTATACAAACTGGTGTGTAATATTTATGAAAAAGGGGAATTTCCGTCAGACTTCAGAAAAAGTGTTATAGTAATGATACCAAAGAAAGCAGGGGCAGATAAATGTGAAGAATACAGAACAATTAGTTTAACTAGTCATGCATCAAAAATCTTAACTAGAATTCTATACAGAAGAATTGAGAGGAGAGTGGAGGAAGTGTTAGGAGAAGACCAATTTGGTTTCAGGAAAAGTATAGGGACAAGGGAAGCAATTTTAGGCCTCAGATTAATAGTAGAAGGAAGATTAAAGAAAAACAAACCAACATACTTGGCGTTTATAGACCTAGAAAAGGCATTCGATAACGTAGACTGGAATAAAATGTTCAGCATTTTAAAAAAATTAGGGTTCAAATACAGAGATAGAAGAACAATTGCTAACATGTACAGGAACCAAACAGCAACAGTAACAATTGAAGAACATAAGAAAGAAGCCGTAACAAGAAAGGGAGTCCGACAAGGATATTCCCTATCTCCGTTACTTTTTAATCTTTACATGGAACTAGCAGTTAATGATGTTAAAGAACAATTTAGATTCGGAGTAACAGTACAAGGTGAAAAGATAAAGATGCTACGATTTGCTGATGATATAGTAATTCTAGCCGAGAGCAAAAAGGATTTAGAAGAAACAATGAACGACATAGATGAAGTCCTATGCAAGAACTATCGCATGAAAATAAACAAGAACAAAACAAAAGTAATGAAATGTAGTAGAAATAACAAAGATGGACCACTGAATGTGAAAATAGGAGGAGAAAAGATTATGGAGGTAGAAGAATTTTGTTATTTGGGAGGTAGAATTACTAAAGATGGACGAAGCAGGAGCGATATAAAATGCTGAATAGCACAAGCTAAATGAGCCTTCAGTAAGAAATATAATTTGTTTACATCAAAAATTAATTTAAATGTCAGGAAAAGATTTTTGAAAGTGTATGTTTGGAGTGTCGCTTTATATGGAAGTGAAACTTGGACAATCGGAGTATCTGAGAAGAAAAGATTAGAAGCTTTTGAAATGTGGTGCTATAGGAGAATGTTAAAAATCAGATGGGTGGATAAAGTGACAAATGAAGAGGTATTGCGGCAAATAGATGAAGAAAGAAGCATTTGGAAAAATATAGTTAAAAGAAGAGACAGACTTATAGGCCACATACTAAGGCATCCTGGAATAGTCGCTTTAATATTGGAAGGACAGGTAGAAGGGAAAAATTGTGTAGGCAGGCCACGTTTGGAATATGTAAAACAAATTGTTAGGGATGTAGGATGTAGAGGATATACTGAAATGAAACGACTAGCACTAGATCGGGAATCTTGGAGAGCTGCATCAAACCAGTCAAATGACTGAAGACAAAAAAAAACAATAATAATAGTAATAATAATAATAATAATAATAATAATAATAGTAGTAGTAGTAGTAGTAGTAGTAGTAGTAGTAATAACAACATTAATAATAGTGAATAAATGACATACAAAATAATATTTCTTATAAGGACAAGACTTATTTAAGAATAGTTAAATCATAAAATCCAGAATACAGTCCAATTGACTAAGAACATTATAATGACCGCTAATACTAACAACTAATATTGCATTAACAACAAGATAAAATTAATGACAATTCTAAAGTTCATACAACTCCATTTTCTGCGAATACTATTGTTATTTCCAATAAAACCTTTACTACTGCCTACCAATAACTCACTGAACAACTTCCAAAATTTACCCACTGTCCATAATGAAATGCTTGTGACATAATCTTCATTCGGTTGCTAAATGCTTACTGATAACGCAGTCACACAATAGTGTTGAACACGGCCTCACAGAACTACTTACAATGTTATTGTGACTATGCCAAACACAGCCTCCCAGCAATTGCTTAATAATGACTGTCCCGCTGGTCACTATAATATTTATATCCGCTAGCCTATAGAACCAGTACTCGCCTCATCCCTTAACTGTTTAAGCACAATAATCTCATAGTCCGCAGACTTACATTTTCCTATAAATTCCTATTCTGGTCCAGTAACCCTTCTTGCCAAACAACAGCTGCTGGAGGTGTGCCTATTGTCAGTACTAGAAAGAACAGATCGTTAAACGTACCTGTCAGCCTGAGAAAAGGATCCCTTTTAATTTCTTTCTGGATTCCTTTCATTATTACTTTTTCATTCTTTCTTCTTATTGGAAGGAAACTATTACTCAGATCCGTTATACTAGTCTTGTTACAGATTGTTAAATAATATTTGTCTTATTCTGTTGTTAGTATGTAATATAGTTAGTTCAACAATAATGTGTTCTGTTGTTTTCAGTTACTCTGATGTAATTAAAATGAATATCATCTGCTCATAGTATAGTTCTTTCACTTTGATTTTTACCATTTATTTAAAAATTTTGTTTGTAATTCAAATAAATGATAAATTCAATAGCAAAAATTAAAAATAATACTTTTATTTGAATTTTTTTTGCTTTTTTATTACTTTGGATTTTTATTTTCAAGGAAATAAATTATGAAGGGCAGCTGAAGTGTAGTGCAGTTATTCATAACTCGCAAATGAAAAGAGATAACCAAATGAAACAAACAGGGCATAAAAATACATTTTACTACACCACCTACAGCAACACATTCCTCCCCACTGTGAACAGTTTTCTCATTCTGTCAATGAACAATGCTGGCAGTCTTTTCTTGATCCATGTTTTTACGGGTCTTTCAGTTCGCCATCCATGATAAAATTAAGACCCTTATAATTGCTCTTTTATTGCAGAAAGAAACAAAAATTCCAGGGCGCCAAATCTGGTGAGTATGAAGGGTGTGGAATAAGTTCAAATTTCAACTTAACAATACCTTGGTGGTTGCATGCGATGTAAATGGCCAAGCATTATCATGATGCAGAATTATCTGCTCTGCGGATTGTCAAATATGAAACACATTTCTAAAGGCATTTCAAAATATTATGTGATACGACAGTCATTTTAAAACAATTCACCCACCTCCTTTTGATTCTTCTCATTAGTCACAGAAATTGGTCAACTAAATTGAGCTTAATCCTCAATATTCACTTGACTGGTGAAAGAAAGATTAGGAGACCAAAATTTACAGTAGTAGATCATAATAAACTTACATGAAAGTTATAATGATAATAACTAATTATCTGTGTCAAGTGAGACAAGCTACAATTTATTGCACAAGGTATTTATTTTTAATAACTTTGATTATGTTAAAATCATAAATAAAGTTATTTATAACAACTTTTTTTAATTTTTTTTTAACATCCGGGTGGGTCCGCAGTTAAGCAATTTTTTTTCTGCAGAGGATGAGATGAATGCTTTGTAGTGTGTGTGAAAATTGCCATGCCTGACCGGGATTCAAACCCAGGACCTCCGGGTGAAAGGCCGAGATGGTACCACTCGAGTCACGGAGGCCAACTATTTACAACAATCTAAATCATTTTAAAAATCAGGATTATGTTTATTGCAGTTTAAAATAATAGATAATTTAAAGGGGGATAAGGCTATTTGTCATAAAAAAAAATTAATCCAGATGCCATTCTGTAACAGCATCACAGAATCAAAGGATAACTATATTTTTCTTTTGCCAAATATGCCTTCTTTTATATTTATTTTACAATAATTTTCTAACAGATGCTTTTATAAAATATTTTAATTAGCAGCTGTCAAAACCTTTTTTAAAACAAGATTTTTGTATATTTTCTTATATTATTTATTGAAAAAATTTATATATTTTTTTCTACATAGTAGCAATATATAGAAATCAAATTATAATGATTTATACAACTCTAATATATTAAAATTTATGTTCATACTTCTAGTGTTACAAAAAATAAAAAAAATATTTTTTATATTAATTTTTCTTCAGTTTATCTCTTACATCCTAGAAGTACAACTGCGTACTACTCAGTAAAAAATGGATAAAATTTTATTTTGGAAATTTGCTTAATAAACTATGAGAAACATACAGTAAACAAAAATGTAATAATCATGTAAGAAAAATAAGCCTTTAAATATATCAGATATACATCAATTATCATAAATTGTGTATCATAAATCTAAGGCATTAAAAAAAATTATAGATAATGTTAGTATGAATGAGTAGCAGTGTGTGATATTTGCCAGTTCTTCTAAGTACTAAGACTAATTACTACTAAGACTATAGTAAACTATTCACCACCAGTGCACTTAACATCAATCCAAATCAGCTTTCCAAAATCCTACCTATCATTATTAAACGTTACAATATATTTAAAATTTATTGGAATGAACTTGGTACAGCATATTTTTTATAGTAAAACTAAACTAAATTAAACAAATAGAACTAATTTAATAGAATAGACAACTACAATTAAAAACTACGGGAGTACAAAAAGCGTGTTTCTTTTAAATTACTTTTTATTGAGAGAATCAGTAATATCCCTGCTCTCCAGTTGAGTGAAAAGAGGCCAATATCAGTTATTAATTCAGGCATATATCCCAATATTTCTCTTCTGTAGATTAATTCTCCCAGACAGGGACCAAGAATGTTGTGTTCTATTAACGCTCATATATATTTTGTTATACAAAATAATACTGACCTTCACTGTGAAATCTTTTCCTAACAAGTTTAACTTTAAATTATAGATTTTATATCAGAACACAAAACTGTTATAGATGCTATAACATACTTATATAGACATAGTACATTTTAAAGAGTACATTATATATAGTATATATTGTACATTGCTATAGCACATTGCATTATAATACTAAAATTAAATTTGTAAATAACCATGAAGAAAATGAGCTTTACACATTTTTTAATTGATTAATTATTTACAACTCTATTTCTAAATACACTTTCCCAGAATTTACTTCAGAACTGAGTGATAATTCTGAAAAGACCTTCTGGAAACATATTTCTAGATAATTAGAAAATCAGCCATAAATAACTTATCATGTTGTAAAAGCTAGAATTAATGCTACATAACCAATGGAAATTAGTTATATTAGTTTACATAAATCCCCACTCTGTAAATAAAGAATACAAAAAAGTGTAATATCCAAATAATGTTTAATATAAATTAAAATGAAATAAATAGAATAATTCATTGTGTGGGTTTGTATGTGTTGCCATCCATATTTCTCTCTATATATAAATATTACTTTGTGAAACCGAAAATTCCTAAGCATTACAGATAATGTTTACAATAAAAACAATCAGATAAGATATGGCAGCTTTAAGTAAATTAACTATGTAAATCAAACTGAAAGATGTAATCAGATTTTATGAATTAATTATTACAATTACAAAAAAAGTTACTTTTAATTTACAAAGATGTTACATAGTATAACAAAAACTTTTCAGTATTTAAAAGTAAATGGTAATTTTAATATTTTAAGTTCATTCTGGTGTATTTCAATGGTAATACTAATATGTCAGGTAAATATTAATCTCACTAATTTAACATTAATATTGTAATTTTATTAAAAAAAGATAATTTTTTTTTTTTTACATTATTATGAAATAATTGAATTACAAACTTTAATCAGAAATGAAATACCAAATAAATCTATTCTGTAACCTAAGAAAGAATATTAAATTGCACTACTATATTGCTAATAAACAATTTCTATATCTTCCTAATAACATCTTGCAAATAAGATGTAGTAAAATACAATGAATTAAATTTAAAATAATAAAAATATAATACCGCCATGCATGTAGAGTTCATCTTTTATTTCTTTACTAAGCTGTTGAGGAGTAATGTATTCTTTTCCATCTGTTGTAAAGATTACATCCAGTAGTTTTAATTCGATCAACTTAGTAATAATTTCAACACAGTTTCTCTCAGTTAACCTACAAAAAATAAAAAATTAAATTTGACAAAACATTTTACAAATAAATTAAAAAAAAACAACCAATAAGTGTTAATAAAAGCCACATACTAGATTAGAAAAAAATGAATCATAATCAAAAGTCTGTGATATTGGTTTTTAGTCATTAATATTTTAAATTAATAATACCTCTGAGCTGTAGAACTAAGCTGAGCTCTTTGAAAATCAGCAGCCAATCTTTTAACTTCATCCCAATCACCAGACGACATGGTTAAGAAATTTAACCTCAAATTTCTATACTGTCAACATAACCATATGATTTTTATAGTTTACAGAGTTGTGACTTGGCAGCTGCAGTCACGCGTACTGTGTTGCCGAAAAAAAGGTGAAATTTATTATCAATGAATGTGTCATTAGCACATTAGTATTTATTAACAAAGAATGTATATATTTGATTTCTAAATGAGTTATTAGTAAATATAAAATTTTAACCTAATAAAATATACTACCTCACTGCCTTAAAAAAAAAATTAAATATTGTTTATGATAATAAATAATTATAGCAAAATTATAGAATTTTTTTCATAATCTTCTTTTGCGATTTTTTGAAGTATACTGAAAATACCGTAAATATCTTAATTTTGGTAATAGGGAATATTGTACCGTTACTATATTTAGCCACTAATTCGAATCTCTTAATTTACATTAAAATGAACTACCGTTACAGGAATTATTTATATTCTCGTAAAAAGACTGTGTACTGATACTAATCCATAATATGTACTGCAGGAAAATGATTCTCATTATTTTGTCGTAACGTTGATTAGTACAAATTAGATTACAAATAATCAAATAAATTTTTTATGATGTTGGATTGTCTTTCTCTCTTTATAACAGAATTTTGCATTTTCATCTATAGTTTATTTTAAACTTATGAAAAATATTCTTGAAGAAGTCAATCTGCTTTTGATAACATGACCTTACCTCTGATTCTCTGTGATCTCTCTGTAGTTGCATGATTTTGTATTTCCAAGAATTGACTGCAAAAGTATTTAAACTAATATTTTCCATGTCAAATAAAGCTTTGATCAAAATTCACACCCAAAAAGTTAGTTTACCTTAGGAACAAAAAATATCAATTCTTGTATACCTTCTCCCTTATGTAGGAGAATTCCTATTTTGATAAAAATGGATTTCATTCATTTTCATTGTTTTCATAAACAACTTTATTAATAATAATTTTATATGTGAAGAAGGTATGAAGACTTTTGTGCAATTGATTAAAACTGGGTGCACCACATCATCTCTCCTGAAATTGTTTCTCCATGGAGTGGTATTCCTTTAGATAACAATGTTACTCCTTCATATAACTATCCAATCTACACAGAAAATAACAACTTATGGTTAAAGTATTATTGTATAATCTTGCATTTAGTAATAATTTTTTTCAGGTCAGTACCTCTACTTTTATGTCTGTGCATAAATTTTACAGGCATTCTTTATCTTATATTTTATCCAGCTTTCAATTCTTTTGCACGTTTCTTTTTTGAAAACTGCATAAGCTAGAGTCACCAAAGGCTGATTATTTTCTTTGTACAGTACTATTTAGACTAACTTTAAATGATTTCATGAGAAACCTCACTCTTCAGGAATATAGACACTGAATTTCTTCAATCAGACAAAGAATGTCACACCAATAAACTAGATCATTAAACACTGAAAAAGAGTTAGCATTTTCAGTTTATTGCTTCTTGTATGTGAGATTTAATTTCCAACTCCAGCAGATTCATCATTGAAGTATTGATAAAAGCAGTATTGCTAAGTCTCAAATAAAGTTATTTAACTTACTGGCTTATTAAATATAGTTCTGTGGTAGAATATACAGATACTTTTCATATTTTCTTATAATGCACTTATCCAACTTTGAACAAAATTTCTCAGAGTTCTAGTTGTTTTTTTGTATTATATTCTTTTGATGATTCTGATATAGGCATCATGTGGAACAGTTTTCCACAGAGAAGAAAGATTTGAATAGACTCTTTTGTATTAGAATTTTTCAGAAAAACGAATGACTTTAGCAAACGTAGCAGAAAGTTAAATGGTTGTGAGATTCATGGCATACCATGACGATAGAAAAAGGCATTGCTTTACTACTTTTAACCAGGCAGTCAGTGTTTCAATCAAGTACTGAAGCAATGCTTTGACCAAGCTTACTTTGGAAGTAAAGATAAAATGCTGTGTTTGCTAGTGGTAATAAGAAATTTATTTGTGTTCTTAATGCCAAATTTCCACAGGTGCAGCAGTATATATCAGATTGGTTGTGGCAAGATTAAGAGATTTAGTTTCACAAATAAATTTAAAAACATTTTTAACAGCTAATTCAAGTTAAGAAAAGAGCACTGTTACATTCACCATATCCTATCATTTTCAGTGAGCACATTTAAAGTTGTTTTTACACATATGTACGTGCATGGGCAAATGTGTAAATGAACTGTCAGTTACACAAACTGAACAGAAAAACCAAGTACCAGATTTCTTTCAATCTATAGGCATTAAATCTTGAATTTATAGACCACATTACAATTTTAAATTTGTTGTTAAACTGCCTTTTCATAAATTAATATGAAAAGGCAATAAATGGTAAATTATTTGGAAGGTAAATTATTTAACAACTCACCATTTTAGATTTAAATTTATAAACATATGAGAACAATTTTCCTAATTATTCAAGTATTACTTTTTTTTAATCCAATTATAACATTACACTAGCCATCGTAGCAAAGTGGTAGCATTTCTGCTTTTCATCAAGAAGGTTCTGAGTTTAAATACTAGTTAAGTGAGTGGTATTTATCACATAGGCTTACTACAAAATTAATTTATCATGCAACCTCAAAGAAAAATGCTTAACTAGTCATTCTAACATTTAAAGCATTCAATCTACCAGCACAGTTTTGTATCTTGTATTTGTTTTTTTTATTTTAATCTGTTCATTTGTATTCATGTTTATTACAAATGAGATATTTTACTATGGTTTAATTTGGTCTGTAAGCTATATTCTACTTTTCTTTATTGAATAAATTTATAAATTTCTGTAACTGAAATGTGTTATGATTTTTTTTATTTTGTACACCATTACTTTATATTTAAATTGTTCTGATAATTTATATTATATATATATATATATATATTGTGGAAAATATTTATATAATATTTTATTTTGAAAATATATATATATATATATGTGTGTGTGTGTGTGTGTGTGTGTGTGTGTGTGTGTGTGTGTGTGTGTATATTTCCAATACAATCTTTACTACAGCCAGTTTGATTTGGTTTAAACTTGATTTTTTTCTTAATTCTTTAATAATTTGTTGCAAATTATACTCTTTTATCATAAGATAATAAGTTTTTAAGAATAGTTACAATTTTTACTAAAGTTTTGTAATATAAAGCAGCATCAGTAATAGTATTACTTCTGTTAGAAGTAATTTTCCTACCCAAAAAGATCATAGTTTCATTTCTTCAGTTTCAAATTTGAATTCTAATTGTTAATTATATAAATTCAGTTTGTAAAAGTCCATCATTAATGTCACTATTGTAAATTACCAATAGGTATTACAACTTCCTGCTGTCTACATATCATCTATAAAAGTAGATCATATGTATAAGTAAATTTTTTGTATTAAAACTGGTTATCACAATACATTTCCAGAGTTTATGAATAATTATATTGTTGCTGGTAGATTTATGGTAAACACTTATTCATTTGTATGGTTTATGGTAAGTCAGGCATGATGTTGTTATGTATAAGTAATTATAAATAAGAACCATTAATTTATTTTAAAAGTTATAAAAATAAATTATAATTTCTCTAAGTAGATATAATAATCATCAACCTCTCTCCTCCTAAGTTTAACCAGAAAATAGTCCATAATAAGAAATTATTTAATATTAACACTTTTATTTTAATTTGGATAATATTTAATATTTTTATTTTATCATTAGAATGGAAAAGTACTGGGTACAGATTTGTATTTAACAAGTTGAAATACCAAGTGTCCCTTTGGGTACCAAATATTATTTATTTCCAGAAATGGAACTCCCAAAATTTAAAAAAAATTTACAAATCATTTGGGATCCTAGGTGATTTTGATGGTAAGACTGGAAGTCGACCCAGGAGTACTTCTGAAGGCAATGTTTTCATCATGATAGTAAGAATGGCATTGCTACTGGTTACTGGTATAGGTCCTCAGTGATATGGCAAAGATTGGGGAATTGTACTATACAAGAGAACATCCTTGATATTTTTATAACAATACAGATAATATCAATAGGGGTATCTCAGAGGTTCAACACTTCAATCTTTTAAGCAACCTGAAAGTGAACAATCGCATAAGGATACATATTAACATGATGTCTCAATGTTCCTTTAAAGATCCAAATATGGGATGCAATTAAATTCAGATTAAGGCAAAGCAGTTCTGGGTAGACCCTTGTCACTGGAAATTTGGATGAAGAATTTTTTATAAACAACAGGAGCAATCCTTCTTATATTTTTAAAACTATTCCTCTATTAAATTCTTTACATTCCTCTTGTAACAACAATCTGACAAGAGCATTCTCTAATAAATAAATAGCATAACAATAAATAGCAATAACAATAATAGTAATAAACAGCATTAACAATTCTGTCCATAAAAATAAATTATAATAATATTAATACACATAAAGTTTGCAACCAGAAAGTTCCTAATTTCTAAAAAATATTACTTATTGATTTCTCTAACCAAACAATGATTTTGCTAAGGATAAGATTTCTCTTATTAATACCTCCATCTAAGAAATAAAACTTAAGAAGTTGAAAAGTTTTTTCGTGATGAATCAACAGATTTTGCATTTTTTTCAGAAAATTGGTTAATTTTTCTCCAAAAATTACTTTTTTATTGTATTATGGAAAAAACAAATAACTTATATCTTGCTTAAATTAAGAATTACTATTACATATTTTTGTTTGCTTATTCATAATAATAAAGTTATTCTTGAAAAATATTTTTAAGAAATGATTTATTTCTGCATCTTTTGCCCATACCTTGGTAAATTCTGAAAATGTGTAAAAAAGAAAGGAAATTGAGAATGAACAGTAAAAAAAACTGAAAAAATAATTTTTTTTAACATGTTAAATTATTTAATGTATATAAGCATATAGCAAAAATTACTAAAATATAATAGTATGTGATAATTTCTTTACAAACCTACATTTGACTGGTGTAATTTAGGCAATCACAGTAAGACCAGTATATCCTTTACTATGTATTAAATTACTTTAAATGCATTTTATATTAATTAATTTAAAAAAAAAAATTAATTTATATCATATAGAAAAAAAAAATCATACACTTTTCATAAGAAGCTTGGATATATTAAGCATTAAGACCCAGAAGGAATTATTAAGTTAAGGCATTTGAATTTTGATCTATAAATATTTGAAAAATTCCAATTTTTGCCTTCTTTTAAAAATATGTAATTATATAAATTTATTGGAAATATCTCAAAAATATTTGATTTCAGACAAAAATTACTGAAGTAATAAATTCCTTTGAATTTATTTTTTATTTTATCCCTGTATAAACATAATGTGTGTGTGTGTATGTGTGTGTGTATGTATGTATGTATGTGTGTGCGTGTGTGTGTGTGTGTGTGTGTGTATGTATGTATGTATGTGTGTGTGTGTGTGTGTGTGTGTGTGTGTGTGTGTGTATGTATGTATGTGTGTGTGTGTGTGTGTGTGTGTGTGTGTGTGTGTGTGTGTGTGTGTGTGTGTGTGTGTGTGTGTGTGTGTGTGTGTGTGTGTGTGTGTGTGTGTGTGTGAGTGTGTGTGTCTTTAATTCAGTGTTGGCCTTTAAATCACTTCATATCAACAGAACTATTGGACCGATTTAGACTAAACTTGGTCAGATTACTTCTATGTATGGGAATTAATGCCATTAAATTTTCAACTTAAAAGGTGAGGAGGGTGAAGCTGCAGAGCAAGATCACCCTCAGTATCTCGAGATTTTGCCTAATTAAGGTCATATTTTTCTTAGGCACATTTGCTAAGAATTAAAAAATAACAATAATTGCAAAAAAAACCTTTTGAAAAATTGTACCCCCACCCCAAAAAATGCTCTAAACTTTGAAGCTTTGTTGTGATTGCTATGATGGTTATTCTTCATCGTGATTTCTTTTATTATTGTCTAATTACGCATATAAATTAATCTTTACTAAATTGGGGTTGCCCAAACCCCACCAAGTCAGTCAGACCCGACCAACCAAAAGTCATGCATTTTTTAAGATTTTTCTTCTTTCCCTTTTTTATTGATCGACTAATTTAAAAAAAAAATTTATAAAATTGAACTTTGATTCCCACTTTGGGTTCACACAAAAGTAACAAACATGGTCATGTGATATATCAATTTATACATTTTCAAGGGTGCTGAAAATGATTTTAATAATTAAAATTGCTAAAATAGGAGCATTTTTTCAGCAATACTAGATTTAAAATTTGTAGTTTTAACTTCAAGCCAATATTATTTATTAGCTTGTAATTATAATGAGGGATTTTTTTCAATATGTCATTTATATATAAATTATATTTTATTTATAAATAACTGTGTGACAGGGAAGTCCTACAACTGTGTTGTCAGAACATTGAGAACAATTATAAATATAAATTTTAACATACATTGAAAAATAACTTATTTCTCCAAAAAAGAATTTGGAAATTAAATTTAAAAAAAATAACAAAAAAATAAATTCATCAAGTTATTATCAAGAAATAATATTATGTAGAGTACATTTGAATAGTCACAACCAAGTAATTTCCATAAAAATAATTTTAAGAAGTAATCAATTTCTGTATATTTTATCCATATCTCAGTCAATTTTAAGTGAATAGTAAAGAAAGAAAATGAAAACCCTCTAAAACTTCTGTTTCAAGTATATTTTTCACAGAAACTTAATTATAAAATCAATTACAGAAAAATGATGAGGGAAAGGGTAAAAAAAAAACTTTAAAACGTCATTAATGAAGTTAATTTTTTATCATAAAAACTAGCTTCAGGGTTTTTTACTATTATATTTAATGGAAGTCAGATAATATGTTTTGGTAAAATCAGTCGTTTTTGAGATTATTGAAAAAAATCCCAATTTATCCCCTTTTCCAACATAGCAGCATATCAGAATTTGCTAGGACCTTCCAGAATTTTAATAAGTGAGTAAATCTGTCAAATATAAAAGGTTAGTGGTATTTAATTATTAACCTATTCAATCAATATTTTGCTATATTATTTAGAAAGCTTGAATAATTGGAATATGTTATCCATTTATATAATTGTAATACTACAGCTCAGTCTACATAATTTCAGTTAACTGGAATGCAACTCCATCATTTCTGGAAAATGAGCTATTTTTAACACTTTGGTTTAATACAAATATTTTTTTACTCACAGGCAGGTGTTGCAAGAGGAATGAGCTCAAAAAATAAAGAATCAGAATTTAGCAGCAAATTGTCATCATTTTCAAAAGATGAAGATTCAGAGGACGATATTTCAATTGAAAGGTCAAATTCATCAAGTTCTGGTTTTAGTAGTGCAATAAGTATCATACCAGAAAGTAGCCATGCTGGTAAAATTGAAGTATTACCAGGTTGTTTCGTAGGAAGTAGTGACTTAGAAATGCCATCAAAAGTTAGTAGTGACAGTATTCTTCCAGGATATTTGCAACCAATTTTTTCCAACTGGAAAAAAATAACACGCTCCACAATGGGAACATCAAAGTATGTTTTTCACAAAAACACAAGTAATTTATTACTCCCAACTAACAACAGCTTTCTGCACTTAAAACCTTTCCTCCATGTGGGTTTTGCATTATAAATACATTTCAATATTTATGTTGTTATAATTTTTTTTTCTGCAGAAATCTGATAATCAGTTATATTAATTTTTACATGAAAGAGGTCTAATAAATTAAAAAAAGTAAATAAGCATTCATGAATTTTTATCAATGAATAGCGACTAAAAAGGTACACTTTATTAATTTAAATGTCATAATTATTGCATTATAGAAATTGCTTAACTTATGTAAAAAAAAGAAAAACTGTTAGCTAAATTTTCGAAACCCTTTCTGGATTCTTTCTGAACTTGGTTCTCATCCAAAATGAATTTTGAAAATAAAAATATTCAAAAAAATATGATTTTTTCCCCTTTGTTCTAACTTTCAGTTAAATTAATAAATCTAACAGTTTAACAACTTTTGTAAAATTATTGATTCTTTCATAGATATTTTAATTAGAGCTAATGCAATTTATTTATTTTTTTTACATAGATATTCACTTATGATGAAGTAAACAGCTTTTTGTTTTGATCCAAAACTATAATCTTTTCTCATTAGATTGTTAAAACAATGTTTACAATAACATGCAAATTAATTTGAATGTAAAAAATTTTCCTTTTTGTATTTTGGCTGCACTGCTTGACCAAACTAATCTCTATATCATCAGAATTACATGATGTAACATTGGCTTTATAGTAACTATCTTGTATTAAATAGTGTGTTGTAAAAAAAACTCACTTTTTTGTTGTGTATTATATGTTCAACATAAAAATTGTTGATTGTTGTGTTGGGTTAAGTGTGCCTCTAAGAAAGATAAGTGTTGTCATATAAATAAAACTAGTTTATCACAGAATTGGTTATTAGTGAAAAAAAAGTAAACTTGAACCTAGACTCTCTGTTGTGGACTTAAATTAAGTGGTAGAAGTTATTGGGACAAATCCAAATGTGACAATTGATTGATGCAGAATGCTTACAGCTGTTCATCTTTCAGCATTCTGTCTAGAACTCACGGCTAACTAAAAAGTAGCTCTTAATACCAGAAATGTGCAAAAGAAGGCTCATATGGGCCAAAACACTAGCAAACAGGAGTAAAGGCGGTGGAGACTTGTTTTGTCTTCTGATGAAATCTCAATTTTTGATTTAAAAATTATAGTAATCATCAGCTAATAAAGGAAATGGTGTCTGCAATGCTTTTAAAGATTGTGATTGACAATGTTTTTTTATTTCAAACTCTATGTAAAATCAGTTCCCAAATTATTTCCCTTTTTACATTCTACAAAGTAATGAAGAATCTTCATAAACACCACTTTTCAATGTACATCTATTAGCATTAATGAAGATTCTTCAAATTCATTACTTCAAAAACTGTTTTCATAAGGAATCTGAGTATATCTCTAATACTTTTTATCATATCATATTGCGAGAAAAGTGAAAAAAAAAATAAAAGAATAAAGTAAGTGCTCCAATTACTAGGAAACTCCCTTGAGTATTTATGTTTAACTGAAATTGTTAAAAATACAATCTCATGATGAAGAAACATAAAAATGATAGTGTGTTTGTTGAATCTAAGTCACATCATGTACGCAAACTAATTAAGAATTAAAGACACCAGCCTAGATATTTCAAATTGTACAGGTACAAAATTTTTCTTATTAAAAATAAATCTATTAAACAATAAATCTAATAACTGTTTGGATTAATTTGCACACTACTGTATAATACATTGCTTCACAACAGAAAGTTGGGCACTCATTTGTTATTTTATAGTAACTGCTCTTCTCTTACTTCTAGATAGATTTAAATCATCTTTTATTTGAAAGATGCTTGGAAAAGCTATTTTCTTTAAGATTAATGATATTTACTATGCAATCAGGTCCTATGATGAGTAAAATGAAGGTGTCACTTGTAGGGCTGTACATTCATCCTGGTGAATTTGGGATGTTTGTGCAAGAATAAAACAAAAAGGGGATTTAGTTCACTGAAGAAGGTAATAAAAATCCCATTCATTCCTTACTTTCATTTGTAATCCTGGGATGGATCTTGTTACTTTTAATAGCTATGCCATTTTTAGAAGCACCTATATTGAATCACAAGTTGCCTAAAACTGTCTGTATGTGGCACTGAATAAACAGTATACATTTAAATGGATGCATCAAGATACTATACCATTACAGAAGAACAAACTAACTGATTAGTGAACATCAGGTGTCAAGGCTCAGACCCATTTACATATTGGTGTTTCAGCAGGTATTGAGAACTTGAATAATTATAGAAATCTGGCTGATTTTAATTTAGCCTGATAAACTGTTACAAGCTGAGAATAAAAATAAGTATATATATTTAATATTAAATTTTATTAGTACAGTAGTCAATATGTTAAAGAATTATTTGAATTTTCAAAAAATATACTATTAAGCATACATTATTGATCCATAATTACGGAGCATTGCTGCACAATTTTTTTTTGTTTCACAATTTAATTAAAATGTTTCAAAACTTTTTTTAAATTTTTTTCAAAATTGTAACATTAAATGTTACTAAATGTGTACACAACAGCCTATGTTATGCTGGTTACTTGCTGACATTTACAACATAATATGTATTAAGTCATGATCTCTTTCCAACTTATTTTTCTCCAACTCATTTGTTGAATATTTTTTATGGCATAATTTTTCCATTCTTTCCTGACCATAGAATTCTCAACCAGCCTCAATATCCCAAAATAAGAATATTTTTATTATGAAAAAAGGTATCTCAGATGTTTTACATTTGTCACAACCACAAGAAAGATTGGGATGGATAGTATGAAAAAATCAAATTAATGTACACTTTTCTGTTGAAAATATCTCTGCTTATTAATTTAATTAAACATTCATTGTATTAGGACTAAAGCAATATTTTATCAGAGTTCATTAAGATTAAGGAACAACATTTTCAAATCTTATGCAATCATTTAAATTTGTTGTAGGTGTTGGGAAAGCATAGTACTTAAAAATTAAAATCCATTTTACTGCTTCATTATGTCTAAAATAAATGTTATTGTGAATGATTAAAATTTTGGATTGCCAAAAATCACTGGTATATATCATTACAAACTAATGGAAAAGTAAAGTTACTTCTGTGTTCCACAATAATTGAATGTTTTGCTGACTGCAATTGTACATTAACCGGCCATGGTGTACATTAAATAAAATGCACTAGTTCATAAGAAATAATGTAAAAGATAAATAAATTAATATGTATTACTAGAATGACAAAATTAAACAATATTGTTAACTACAGACAATGAAAGAGAAAAAATTAATAATTGAAAATATTATACTAGTATATATGAGGTGTGTGAGAAAAGTAATGAGACTGATTTTTTACTTACCAAAGTTTTTATTTTTTTCACATTATCTCCTTCAAAGTAGTTCCCTTGGGCAGCTATACACCGGCGGAGACGTTGTTCCCACTTCTGGTAACAGTGCTGGAAGGCTTCAACTGGTAGGGCTTTTAACTGGTCGGTCACAGTCTTTGTCATGATGAAGCATCCACTTGTCTGCAATGTCTGGTCTCATGCAAATCACTCTTTTCCTGAGCCTTTCAAGGACACTTTTGTAAAACACTTGGTTGACAGTTTGTCCTGGAGGAACAAATTCTTTATGCACGATAAAGTCAAAAAAGCAAATCAGCATGGTTTTAATCTTTAATTTGCTCATTTGACATTTTTTTCGGTCGAGGAGATGATGGAGTGTGCCACTCTTCGCTTTGCTTCAGGATCGTACTTAAATATCCAGGATTCATCATCTGTGTTCACATGATCGAAGAATTCTTAGTCATTGTCAATCCTCTTAAGAAGATGAAAGCACACATTTCTTTGGTTGCTCTTCTGTTCTATTGTGAGGTTTTTTGGCATCAATTTCGCACAAACCTTTTGCATCTCCAAATCGTCTGCCAAATTTGATGTATGGTGAAAGTGTTTAAATTTAACTGTTCACTCATCATCCTTAATGTTAAACGACGGTCTGATCTCACAAGAACCCTCACACACTCAACGTTTTCATCAGATTTTGAAGTTGAAGGTCTCCCTGAGCAAGGTTGATCTTCAACGTGTTCTCGGCCTTCCAAAAATGATTTGTGCCAGCAGAAAACTTGTGCTCTTGGTAAACAATATTCCCCATAGGCTTGTTTCAACTTTTCAATGGTCACACTCATGAATTCCCCAAGTTTAACACAAAACTTTACTGCACAACGTTGCTCTAAATTCCAATGCTCCATTTTCGTTACACACAACAAAAACACAACTTCACTGATGGTACAGTAAAAAATAATGTGTTGGCTGAACGGAGTTGAAACTCGTACTCAGCATGTGGAAGGGATGAACAAACCGGTAGACATAGCGTTGCCAGATCGCTTGCAGTGTTACCAATCTCATTACTTTTTTCACACACCTTGTATATATATATATATATATATATATATACAAAATAATATATATATATATATATATATATTATTTTTTAATTTATACAGTAGAGAAAGCAATGCTTAATAAAAATCTCTAATACAAGAACAGAATAACATAATACAGTATGAAGCACAGCCTTCTAAAAAAAAATAAATGGAAAAATATTTTGCAAATATTAAATTAATCAAAATAAATTTATTTAAAAAAAATTAATATGTAAAACTAATGTGAAATATTTAACTGCAGAAAGATATTTTTAGATGAATATTTGCCCATAATACAATTTTTTCCAATAATCTTACCTCCAAAAATATCCAACTGCTTCTTGTAATGAAATATAATTTTAAGAGAAATGATCAATTCAAAGTAGTGCTTCTCTTTACAAATGATAAATTAATACCAAATTAGAGATGCTTGAAATTTTTTTTTGTAATTTATTGAAATAAGAATCCCCTCTGGCAACAAATCTAACAATATATATTATATTCAATCATACATACAACTGATACCAACATTTAATTTTTATAATTGCACATGATTACTGATTGGAGAGAAGTAAATTTTTGTTCAATATTTGTAACATTTTAGTTACTTGTAAACCAAGATTATTTCTTGCAACCACATTTAAAATGAAAACTGACTGCTGTTTTTACATTATAAAGGTTGCTTCCATAATAAGGTTAATAAGGTATTATAAAGTTACGTCCATACTACAGTTTTTTCCCCTCAAATCATACTTCATACTTCACCCTGTTCAGTATATCAGTTGTAAAAACTATATACAATATTTTATCATTGGTAGCATATAACAAATAAGTTTTTCCAAATTTCTTTCAAGTACATTTAATACACTTTCATTCAAATTTTTTAAAGCATCAAAATGTTTCACAAGTTGTTATTCTAATGATGCATGGATTTTATGTAGCAAATCTTCACTCAAAATATTCTAATACTGCCTTTCTGACTAAAATTTTTTTTTATTTTCTTCTGATTAAGTTCTCGACTTTTCAAAAAATTATTATATTCACTAAGTCAAACCACTCAGCATAAATGAGACAATAGAAAATTAAGCACTAAGAAACATGTCTTACATCTAAAATGCATCTGATACAAAGTTGTAACTGGGGACTGATCTCCTAAGGGGCTCTGTGTGTTGAAAATTTTTTTTCCACCAATCCAAACCCGTGATTTATAATTGAACCCCTATTTTCTGGGTAGATTCAATAGAAATAGTAACTTATATTAAAATGGAGCTAGTGATTACTAACAGAAGGGTCCAAAGATAAAAAAAATTGTAAAAATGATTTCAAATAATTGAAGTGAAGATGGAATAAATCATTAATATGATAAAAAGATGTTCAAATATTGTTTTAGTAGATGCCATTTTATCCAACATCACTCATCATTTACTTTCAAAGGTTATCAGTCAATGCTGTGCTAATGCCAGAATATGTAGAGTAATGTTTAGTTTTTATTGGTATTGTGTTAATGTTCTTTTGTCAGTGTTGTGTAAAATATTAATATTCTCCACATTTTCATCATTCACAATAACAAGTAAATGTATAAGTAATATTTTTTAATATCCTGTAGTGATCAGAAAGTCTCTTGTATGATACACAAGATTTTGTCTATAGTATATAAATGAATGATGTTTTTGATATATGTTTTGGTTTTTGTAAAATTTGAAGTATTTGTACATTTAAAATTGTTGAGATCAATCTTTATAAGGTATTTGTAAAATGTATGTGTGGTGATTAATAATTTTATGTGTATATTCTATTTCTATAAGGTGACAGGTTCCATTTGTAGATGATATAATATGTTCACAGAAATTTAGTTTGAAGGAATGGAAATTCAAAATTATTTCATGGAGCAGAACATCTCTTTTTTAACGACCTCAAAATAAAAAGAATAGAAAATAGTTAAGAAATATTTAAGTGTCTATGGTAATTGCAGATAAAATTTTTTACTGCAATTACAATACAAATAAAATTTGAATAAATACAAAAATATTACAATATATTTTAAAATTTCTTTGAGAATAGAAACTGTGTATTATTTCTCATTCAGGAGGGTGTAATTAATTTGTTACTTTACATCATCTCTCCAAATATTTTTTTATTGTGACATAAATAAAATATTATGTGGAGCTAGCTAGCCAGAATAATATTCAACCTCATTTATGTCTGATCAATAAATTTAAAACCTTATCTTTACTATACAATGTTAGGAGTGAGACAACCAGTTTGATGAAAGCACATCTTATTGTTTGAGTGCATCAATATGTATGTAACTTCAATAAGGTATGTAACTTCATAGCTAGATTTATTACAATTTTCAGTTCTACTACTACTACTTCAGGATGATATTACCCTTCTTACTGTACACAATCACACATTTTTAATTACCAAATATGCTTTTTAGAAATTTCAAAAACGTTTCATTGATTCAGTAATTCCAATAAAAAATATTGCATTTAGAGGAGATCCTTTCTAAGGGGTTCTACTGAATCAATAATTTATCTAATTTTAATATTAAAAAGATCACTTCATTTTAAGTCGAAAAGACAAATTTTTATTCTGTTTAGGTATCGAAGAGTTACAGCAGCAAATTATTTATATACACGTAGACTTGATAAACTGACAGAGCCACCATTTACTGAACCAAAAATTATAACAAAGCAAACTCCACGTTTATTAACAAAACAGGAACATTTAAAGAAAATGAAAGAATTATATGATAAGTATGTATTAAACAGACAGAATTATGGACCATGGAGACATATAGCTTTGGGACCAGGTAAAACGTTTTCTTTAATAAAATTTATAATTTTTAATGGTGCATGTAAGTATGAAATGTAGTAATATAAACTTGAGGACTAATTCTAGCTTTTCCTTTAAAAAGTAACAATGATAACGTTTACAAGTAGTCTAGCTAATTGCATCATAGCAGCAAAATATAATATTTATAAAAATGAATTTTTCTATTTACTGCTTTGTTTTTTCTTCTATATTTAGTACTTTGTAGAGATCAATTAGTACTCTTGGTTCATCAGAATATTTTACTTGGAAATTAAATTAAAATATAAAAAAAATACAGAGAGATTTGTTTAACATCTGTTACTGATATAAATTGAATTATTCTCCTCTTTTGCAATCTGTGGGAGATAATAAACCATTGTGTTTGGTGTCATAATTCAGGAATATTTTTTACTGTAAGTTGAAATTATTATTTTCTTATTCAAGTTTTAGTACTGTTATTTTCAGTACTGATTTTTATTATATGTATTTCTCAAATGGAAAGGATTTAATTTATTTAAGCCTAGTAATTGCTTATTTTCTATGTTTGAAAAGTTATGCTTATTATACTTAACATAAACAGAATAATTAGTTTTTGTTTATTATATTTATTTGCTTATAAATGTTCATGAAATAGTTTTTTTATTCTTTTTAGTTTTTATTTTATTCCCAAACCAAGTTCCTATAAATCTGTGAAATTAAACTTTTTTCCTCAAAACCTTCTCTTCAATAACTGAAGAAATGTGCATTAAAATATTTTTTTAAATCATGTGACTTTTTATTTCCTTGTACGAAGTAAAGGAAGGATTGTGATCGCAAAAAATTTTGATTTTCTGATTTTAACGGAAATATCAATTTTAACCATCCCTGAATCCATTTTGACTAGTTTCGGGATAACGTCTGTACGTACGTATGTATCTCGCCTAACTAAAAAATGATTAACTGTAGGATGTTGAAATTTTGGATTTAGAACTATTGTAACATCTAGTTGTGCACCTCCCCTTTTGATTGCAATCAACTGAACTAAAAGTGTCTGTTCCGTTCCACGTCGAGCCATCCGGTGCTGTGATCTAATGGGTGCTAGCGCTCACCGGAGAGTTGTGCTCGTTCTAGCATTCGGCGCTCAAATCTGATCCAAGGCGGTCACGTCATACTCTTAGTCCGGATGGACTCCATTCTTTGTTCGGATGAACATTAGCTTTAATGTTTTATTTAAGTTTATATTTTTTATTTTTATATGTTAAGTTATACGTTGTTACAATTCATTTCATTAACTATCAAGACGACAATTCATTAAACCATTATTCAACAGCAACAAGGCGTTGTCTTCATTCATCATCTATGAACATATAGTCCAACCTCGCTCTAAAATCTACCAGTGTCCAAAAAAAGCCCACTATTTCTTAACTGCAGTAATTAGTCCTCATTGAGAGATTTTCAACAATATTTAATAAGTGGTACTTATTTTCAATGGTTCCAGAGTTATAGCCAAATAAAATTTTAATTAATGAAATATTTGGATCTTACAAGGGAAGGGACATCAGTTTGAATCAAACTTCATCTCTTTTTTTTAATTTAAATATATTGATTTATTAATAATTGTCAACCTGTGATTGTAAAAAAAAATTACAATAAATAATAATTCAATAATAATAAAAAAAAATCAATAGTTATTAGCAAAATAAAACTTTATGTACTTTTAAAAATGTGTGTATGTAATTTAATAGGGTGAAATAATTGATTATTTAATATTAATTGAGAATTATAATTTAGAATCATATTATTTTTGTATTTTCTAGTTTAATCTCTGTTTAATTTTATTTAATTATTCTGGAATTTCTGTTTAATTTTATCCACATTAAAGTTAACTACAGAGTGACTGAAAAATATACCCTTGCAAGAACAACATACACACTGAGATATACATACCTGATCTTTAATAAATTGCAAAACATTTTTATCATTTAGTTCATTACCCCTCTGACAATGTCAGACAATATTCTCCCTAAGTCAAAGTTGATCATTATTCATCACCTCATCATTCATTTATTTGTTTTTTGTTGCCAATCATTTAATCGTTCTTTGGTTTGATGTAATTCTTCTGTCCTTAATTTATATACACGTTCTCTAGTTTTAAAATTTTCTCTCTCTTTTTATTCATCATCCTCTCTTAATCTTTTTATTCTTTCCTTGGTCTTAACGATTTCTTTCTCTTTATATTTATCATCTTATCTTAATCATTTTTTCTTTCTTTGGTTTTAACAGTTTCTTCCTCTTTATATTTATCACCTTCTCTTAATCTTTTTATTCTTTCTTTGGTTTTTACATTTTCTTCCATTTTTTTTTATCATCTTCTCTTAATTTTTTTATTCTTCCCTTATTCTTAACATTTTCTTCCTCTTCATAATCATCTTCTTGTCATTTTTTTGGAATATATTTCTTCATGTTATCTTTCTTTTTTCTGTTTGATTGTTTCTTTTCATTTTTGATTTTTCACCAAATAATCCAATAATAAAAACTGAATATTTTACACCATAAGGTCGAAATTAACATTTGTGACCAGTATACAAGAGTTTGCTAAATGGAATAGTTTAATTATTATTAAGTTTTATTTAGACGACACATCAGAAATCTGAAACTTTTGTTTATTAGGAACTCACGAAGATACGAATAATACTGATCTAGTAATACGAGTAATAAAGGGACTTTTTCTCTATCCTAATATTTCATGTAATATTTTTGCATTAATAATTGTATAAATATTTGATGTTAATAAAAACTAATATTTCAGCAATTGTGTAACTGCCCACTTTATTAAAGAATTGGTGGATCTTTTTATCTCACTTTCAAATGAAATGAGTTTAAATGAACTGCAGCAAAAAATGTGTATATGTAATTTAATAAGTGTACAAGGAAGTCATGTGATGTCCACATAGATTTTTTTATTACGTGAAACATGCAGAAAATATTCAAAACATTTTACTAATTGCCTTATTAGCAAGCTGTTTTATCATGGTGTTTGTGTAATTTGAATGCTTTTCAACTAACAATTTTCCTTATTGGTATTATTTTATTTCCTTATTATTTTATTTACCGGTATATTTTTTATGCAATACTATTGGTTGTAATAAAAACTTATTCAAACTTCAACAAAGGTTCCATCTTATTATCTTATCTTTAGCTTATTTATTTAGTTAAAAAATTATTTATTTAAAAAGTGGTATGAATTATTTATTTATATTTCAAAGGATATGCAATGACCTGCTGGTTAGGTCTAATGGTTAAGCTTGTCATCATAAAATTAACTGATTTTTGAATTCAAGAATTCTAATGTTTGAGTCCTTGTAAAGGCAGTTTCTTTATACGGATTTGAATGCTAGATTGTGGACTAGCACACCAGATTAACAATAGCTAGACTGTGGATTAACCACATGTTTCAGGAGCGGTCGACCTGAGTCTGTTCAAGACTGCATATTTACTGGTACATTTACACTTTACAGTGCACTATGTTTAGAGCTATGTCAGGCCTGGTAAGCCAGTAGTGGTAGTTGCAGTTCCTAATCTATACACACACACCCAGACCCAACAGTACCTGGAAAACTGGCTAGAGAAAAAAACAGAAAAAAACATTTCTAAAGGATGTGCATTATTTTTATGAAAATTATTTTTTACAGTATATCATATTCTAAACAAATTTTTTTAATGTATATTATCAAAATATCTGATCCATGATTGTGTTTTGTGGATATTTATAAACTTGATAACTACTTTATCTTTCATGTTTTGTAAAAATATTTTTTGTCATTAAGCCACATAAAGGTAAAGCCTTTATGTAGATTTTTTGTTTAAATTTTTTTGGTTCAACAGTAATTCTTCTTTGAATATTGGCAATGCCTCTGTAGTCCTAACAGAAGGTCATCTATTTCATTTTATGTTTGAAGCTGACTCCATTGCTGGAATCAGTTTACTCTTTGCTGGGATACAGGCATTAGGAATTTTTTTTGGGAATGTTTGATGTGTTTCTTGAAAGGATACATAACACACATAAGCTTCACTTTACTATCCCTTTCCTCCATCGAATAAGGCATTTTAGCAAAACACAAGTGCAAAGAACAAAAGTATATTGTAATGAAACATTAATAGTTTACATCTGACAACAGTAGATGAGGGTTCTAGAGTTCTAACATACACAATCAATAGTGGTGCTAGGCAGCATTAAAGGTGACATTTAGATAACAACAGTTCGAGTGGCTCGGTTTGGTTTCAAGGTGCTCCCCCCACTCAGTAATGCATAGCACAGATTGAGTCATAATTGTACCGCAATACTTTGGGAGATGATGTGAAACATTAATATAGAAAGTTCCCATGCACATATTATCTACAAAAACATATAATTTACGGGTTACTGTTAGCAAAATATTTTGTCCTGATTTCTGCTCTTAAAATGAACCCAAACTAAAAATCTTCAAATCCCAATTAAGATGCAAATTTGGTGGTTGATATGTTTTTTTAACTGAAAAACTTATCTCAGAATTGTATCTTTAATAGTTTACGAAAAATTGTTTCAAAATCCAGAAATTAAAATAGAATTAAACAGTTTTTTTAGTTT
Source organism: Lycorma delicatula (assembly GCF_047948215.1). Lineage (NCBI taxonomy): Eukaryota > Metazoa > Arthropoda > Insecta > Hemiptera > Fulgoridae > Lycorma > Lycorma delicatula. The sequence continues at coordinate 90,491,297 of NC_134461.1, forward strand.
TGCTATAAATTTACTTTGTTAAATTGCCAGTAAGCATACAAGAGGTTTTTAAAAAAAATTGTAGATAATTTAATTTTGAGAGAATTGATATAAATAAAGTCAATAGAAAGAAATACAAGTTTCGGACTTCAAAATCGAAAAAAAAATGGGTTAGAAAAATCCTATAACTTTAAAATAGAGCAAAAATCCTCTTCATAATGATAAAATATGTAACTAAAAATAAACAAATTAAGTTATCTGAGATTTTTTTAAATTTATTAGTTGGCAGTAACAACTGATCAACAGTTAATTTTATGTGTTATGTACGAATAATTTTGTAAGGGGTTTTGCATTGCTGTTTAAGTTAACCGTATGATGTTATCTCTTAGTTCTGCTTGTGTGCCAATAAATAAAATACATATAAGAAAAGAAGAGGTTCACTGCTTCTTACCATCCAAAGAGCTTATGCTTATTAGCTGCCATCTATTAATAAAAATTTTAACATTGCAAAATTGGAACATTTATTTTTAAAATGTGCTCTTTTAAGTTCCCAGATACTTTTAATTCCTGAAACCCTTAATTAAAAAAAAAATAAATTTTTGATATTCAAACTTTGTTTTCAATCTATATCATTTTTAAAGACCTCAATTACATCAATAAGATTATAAACCTCTTGTCCAACCAATTTAATTAAAACCGTAAAATTTCTCTCTCTAAAACTATGAATATATAAAATAATTTGATGTTGCAACCATTCTAATTCAAAACTTTTATTTTTTGAAGAGATTAAAAACTGCTGTGTTGATCATCTCTGGCCCCTGCTTTGCTGCCCCCGTCCCACTACCATTTAATTATGAAAATGTCAGGCCTTGCAATTTGCATAAAATTTATGTTTATTAAAATTAATCATTGTTGAAATCTATGTATGGTAAAAATAAGCTTTGTATCACAATCTTCTATCTTTTAACATGAAATATTAATGGGAGGGCATTCCGTTATATAAAAAATTTTAAATGACTCATGAGCGTAATAAAATAATAAAATAGAATTTGTATCTATTTCGTCATATACATTTTTCAGGGATTGACAATATTTATGGCTTCTATGATTGACAGTGGTGTGTGATATACCAGCCTGAATAAAATATTTATTTATAAGAGAATCGAATTCGTAAAGTGTCAAAATTTAATTTACTTTTTCATATCTGTCCTAAAGCATTTAGTTCAGTACCAGGCAACATCAGTTATGTTTCTTTTGGTAAGCCACAGATCTTCTTGCATGAAAGTTAGTGGCAGTTTCAGCTAGTTGTGAGATATTCCTCATTTGCTGTTCTCATATCTCAATGTGATATTCATCCAGCAACCTGAAGTTGTTGTGACCAGGTTAGTTTGAACAGCAACCATATCTGTTTTTATTTATTTTTATTTAATGTTACATTCTCAGACATGTTACACACACATTTTAATTAGCATTAGGGGATGAATGAAATGAAAATGAAAAGGTGTCAGTGTCAGACTCTTGCTAGGAAAATCTGAGATCAGCCAATCCAGAACCCAGCATGCTTTCAACTGCAGTAACTGGCTGGTCACTTGCTTTTATCCAGTTGAGACTTCTTCATTTTTTCAGTCAAGTTGCTTACTTGTTTGTACTGAGAGGGACAGTTCTTAGGTGTTTCAATAGGATAAATAGATTCACCAGTGAAAAACAGTGCGCTTATGCTATAGTTCCCTTATCATTAGAGTTTGCTACTCATTTGCTTCCAGTCAACTTTTTAAGAATGTGATTTCTGTTGTTCTTACCTTCTGACAATTAAATCAATGTCAGAGATCTGTCCAAAATTACAAGGTACTTTAGTTTTTCTATAGATACTGGGAATCTCCCCAGACTTGTGTAAAAGTTAATACTAGTGACCAACTGGTAGATTCACACTAACCATATGAAATATAGTTATTAAAAAAATTGTTTTTTCCACCCAGTAAAGAAGTAGAGGCCTTGATTCAAAATGTCAAATAAGTTTTAGGTGAAAATTCATGAATTATAGTTTTTTTATGGGAGTCCTTTCTAATATAATCCTTAAAAAACAGTTTAACCAAAAGACCAAAGTTCCTGTAAAAAATTAAAAAAAGTTTTGAATTTAAGTTAGTGAAAGTTTAATAACCTTTTATCTTGATTATAGAGATTTTTTTTTAAGTCTTCAGAAATTTATTTTTCAAGAAGACACCCAAGCACCAGAGAAAATCATAAGGTAAGCTGCAACTTTGTGTTTAAATGAGGTAGATATTCAATAGGATTTGTTAAAATCAACTGTTTCTCAGCCCAGAGAAGAAAAACCAGGTCTAAAACCAGGTCTAAAGACATGTATTGTCTCTTTATGAACAGAAATGTGTGGAAAAATTCAGTGTATATCCACACTACATTTTTATTATTACTGTACATTTTTTATAAGTGTAGGTATAATGACAGATATCTCAAGTTGGGAAATATTTTAAAAAGTAATTATTTACAAATAATAATCCAAAATTATCTGGATCTTTGTAAAGAGTTTTTAAAATGATCCCCCTAGAAATGAATGAGTAATTAACTCACTTCACCAGAAAATAGTCTCATGCAGAACCATTTGCAAGGAGTTAAACTTAGGTATCAAATGACGGGGGTAGATCTTTTTATGTGTCTTGACCGTATGAATTAATATTCATTTAGTTTGTATTATAAGATTATCGAAGATTGCCAAACCTACTCATTGACAACAAAGAACAAAGGTCCCACTACAGAATGATTGTAAGCTAATGAGAGTTGGTAGAGGCTATAGAATTACAGAGTTTTTTCAAACTTAATATGACAATATCTTGGGACAATTCTTAATGATGGAGTTAAACTTTGATGTTCAAAGAAAGAAGAATAGTGTTTTTTATAAAACTTTTTATTTATTTGTAGTACATGCTGAAAGATATAAAATTTTGTACTACTATTATGTTTGGAAGTATGTTGAGAAATGGCAGTATGACGAACTACAATATTAATGAATGTTATCAATTTAATACACACATTAATAAATTTTAGCTGTGATGCATTCACTGATTTTTCTGTTAATTCTTTTCAAATGAAGGTATGGGGCCTTGTAATGCTGAAATAAATCCCAATATGCTAGAAATTTTTCTGATGGTACTACAAATTCAGAAAGTAACATACTCTAATACTTTGATTTGGTGCTATTGCACAGACTTCTTTGTACTTAAACAGATGTGATGATGGGTTCCATGGGTTTTCCACATCAGGTGTAATAACTAGTATCTAATGTAAAAGTGATACTTAAAAAAGAGAGAATGACCAAGCTGATAAATTGCATTGTGATCTATGAAATGCATTAAACATCATTTGATAAATAAAACGTATATGTGAAATTTGAGATTCTCTTGACAAAACATTTCTTGCCTGATAGGTCAATTAACAAACCATTATTTTTTTACAGTTGGGTAAATTTTAAATTGTGATCCTGATCCAAGATGTGAAGATAGAACGTATAGTAATAAGCTGATTTTTATTTTTGGTGTTATAGATTTAACTTAATATCATGACGTATAAGGCTATGACATGACATATAATAAACACACTAATAAAATATCATAAACCAATCAATGATACATAAACATGATTGCTTGAACCGATATTTATGTAACCTGTTATTTGTGTATTGAGTAACAGCAATATACCTATAATGTTTTTCTTTTTAATGTATTATAAAGTTTTTAAAAAAAAGTATTAGGTAGGTAAAAAAATTAAGGAACATTTAGAAATAAATAAATAAAAGAGAAACTAAAACCAAATATAACATTCCTTTTAGGTTGAAATAGGAGTATATAACAGATCATCAGTGGTAAGACCTGGCACATTGTATAATTCAAAATAGCACACTATAACAGTTTAAAATTAGTCCTAATTCCACAAATAAATTGCAAAGTAGGCTGTAACCAAATCAAATTTATAAGGTAACTTAAAAGGTATTATATGAAGTAACATGCATTTTTAATTTAAACAGATGTAATTAAGGTTTATTGATAATTATTGGAATTACAATAGAAAAACCACAGAAGGTGTAAATTTAAAGAAATGAATACTCTTGGAATGAAATAATTTTTCTTCTTTGAAAATATTCTCTAACAGGTTTTACAGTTTAATTACAGTTTGAAACCACATATTTGTTATTCAAACACAAAAGATAAGTAAAAGTAAGTGTTGTTAAATGGATTTGACTACCAGATTGTGGATACCAGTGTTCTTTGGTGGTTGGGTTTCAGTTAATCACACATCACTGGAATGGTCGATCTGAGACTGTACACGACTACACTTCATTTACATTCATACATATCATCCTCACTCAGCCTCTGATGTAATACATTACGGTGGTTCTGGAGGCTAAACAGAAAAAGTAGAGACATCAGCTAATGATACTAAAGGTAATTTTCTTTTAATTTAAGAAAACATATTTTGAATAAGGTCAGAAAATTTGTTAGACAATGTCAAATAATTATGTATAGATCAGTGGTTCCAAAACTTTCTGAGTGGCAGCGCCCTTTCCAAGTCGTGGTGCCCTTTTTCAATTAAAAAATTTTTTTATGGTGCCCTACCCTATGTAAAAGTATGACTACTCTTTAGTAAGATATAAAATAAATAAAACTCATGAATTTTCATTATTTTTTACTTTATTAGCATTACATTAATAATTATAAATGTCTTGGTTCAATTAATTAGGAAGCTTTTATAATATTTCGCAGCGCCCCTGTGGAGAGGCTGGCTCCCAGGGGTGCTGCGGCACACAGTTTGGGAATCACTGGTATAGATGATTGGATGCATAACATACCTTATCTACTGATATATAACCTATCTTGCATTCATGTCATTGACTCTAACTGTATGGACTCTACGATACTGAATGACTTCACTTTCTTTCGATACTTAATTTGATGTAACTATTTCATTGATGTATTATAAGAGATTCACATTATATATATATATATATATATATATCTTACCAATAGATCTGACAACAACACTGGCGCAGTTTGTGTCAGATGAAAATTACTTGACTGTATACAGAACTGATGTTTTGATTGCATATAAATTTTAAGAGTGGACAGAAAGGTAAAGTTGTATAATAAACCCATTTCTCCACAGCAGTAAGTGGAGTTCCAAAGCTCATTAACAACTTCTAGTTTTTGTAATTATACTTAATTCTACTTATATGATTTTATATTAGGGATTTGTATTATCATAAATGATGTTCACAGTAATATATGTAAGACAGAATGAGAAAAAATTATTAATAATTGGAAAAAAACTTTTTGTTTCAGGGTTCCATCATTTTGGTAAATTAGATATTCGTGTAGGCAGAATTTCACAAGCATCAATTCACCCAAAGTCAATAAAATTGTATATTTGTTTAGTAGACATTGGCACTGGAGAACCTATACCAGTGGTAAGCTTTAATTAAATCTATATGTATACATATATATATATTTATATATATATATAATATAAAACTTATTCGACCATTTCACAAAGTACAGAATAAAAGAACATTCTTACCTTAATTTTTTTTCATTAAAGCATTTTCAGGCATAAGCCCATCTTCAAGTAATATTTTTTTAAATTTTACTTTTTTACATTTACACAATAGATAACATGGTATGTTAAAATTTATAGAAAAAATATTTATCAGTCAATAAAAAAAAAAAATAAATTTTAAACGTTAATATGAAATATTAAAATTTCCTTTAACATGTTATCTATATTTTAATACAGAATTGTACTGATTATCTAATTTATTTAAAATTCCTTATCAATTTATAACCAACTTATAAATATTACTTAAGTTGGTTATAAATTGATAAGGAATTTTAAATAAATTAAATAATCGCTACAATTCTGCATTAAAATATAGATAACATGTTAAAGGAAATTTTAATATTTTGTATTAACGTTTTAAATTTAATTTCTTTTTTTTTAATTGACTGAACAAATATTTGTTCTATAAATTTTAATGTATCATGTTATCTCTTGTGTAAATATAAAAAAGTAAAATTTAACAAATCATTACTGAAGATGGGCTTATGCTTGAAAACGTTTTATTGCAAAAAAAGTAAGGTAAGAATGTTCTTTAATTCTGTAATTCGTGGAGTGGCTGAATAAGTTTTATATAATATAATTAGCTAGATTTTACATACAGAGGAGATATGGACGACAAAATTTAATTTAAATAAATTAATTATATATATATATATATATATATATATATATATATATAAAAAATATCTTTAAAATTAGAATTAATAAAAAGATATTAATTATGATCAACCTACTTTGATGTAAAAAATCTAAATCAAGAAGGCTTGCTAATAATAAGTGATAGCCAGAAAGGATGTACTTACAAATGATAATGGTGAGACAAAGTTGTAGACTATCTCTGTTGCTTTCTTAGTTGTATACAGAATACACAATAAAGTAACTATCCTTTATTAAACTAACAAATTTCATGATGCAATTAAAATTCAAGAAGAAAAAATTTAATATATGCAGATACTTATCATATTCTTCCTTTAGCTGCATTAAATATGGGGGAAAATGCAAATACTGAATAGCTGTAAGGAGATTTTAAATTTGAAAATAAATTACTATCAATAAAAAAAAAAATTATATACAACAATGGGGTTATAGAGAGAATGTAAATCCATGTTATTACACTGAGTTTACATTTTCAAGCCTCAGCCTAAACAATTTTCTGAGAACAGAAAATTGTATGATCAAATGGATCATAAATCAGTTTCAACATATCAAATTGATTTTTTTTTATAAAATAAATATCAATAATACAGAATTACTAACTACATAAAGCTACAATTGAAACTCAGGACTGATGTTTTCCTAAAGATCAGCAGATGTACCTCATTTAAAGAGTTCTGTTCAGTTTCTCTATTTGGAAATTCATTTATTAACATTGATTTGTAAATGTCATAATGCTTCTTAAAAAATCTTGCTGTACACTTGCTTACTCCAGAACATTTTTCCACATTAGATTTGTAATTAAGTTAGTTCTTTTCACTTCATTTTCATCACTTGTAGTAGTTATGGGATTATTGTTCTAGGTATTCTTCCACATTATCATTAAACATGTGCACAAATATTCTCCAAAAAGGAAAAGTTTTGAAAAAAGATCCAAAAAGTTCATCCATAAAATTCATATGAAGAATAGGATTCTTTGCATTGTGGGTAATGGTCCGATCCTTATTGGGGCCGATGTTTATGCAAAGTCACTTTTCTGACAAAGTGGGATCACTGATCATGGTGATGACTTAATTGAAAGTTTCATTGCGCAGCATAATTTTGAGGTCTTTAATGTTGCAGACCAGCTGGCTACTTACGTTGGTATGATTGACAGACGAAGGGCCTTTTCAGGTACAAATATTGACATTACCATTAGTAGGGACATTCCTGGCAGGATTCTCGACTGGTCTGTAGTCAGTGACTGTTCTAGCTATCACTGATTGATACTTTTTGAAATAGCGGATGAGCTGCGTGATGGCCATGGGGGACACTATCATGAGCGCTTCCTGCAGAGTTGCGTCAGGTGATCTGTAGTATGGCAGGGCAGAAAGCCCTCGAATGTGACTGTATCACAGTGGAACTCCTCGTCTGAGTGCTTTCAGTAGTTCTTGGTCCTCTAACTAGAATTTATAATAGGTTGCTCTTTGCCGGCCACTTTCCGGCGTGTTGGAAGCGTGGAGACTTGGTACTGTTGTTCAAAGATGGCGACAAAGATCCTAGTTCTTCTTACTGTCCACTAAGGCTCTTGCCTATGATTGGTAAGATTATAGAGAAGGTCCTATACTTGCATATTAATGTTAGATTGGTCACTGATCATTTGCTAATGGACAACCAGAATGATAACCGGGCAAGAGCACTGAGGATGTCATAATGAAGATGATGGATATAGCTTCCTCTAGTTCATGCAAATATGTATTGGGGATTTTTCTTGACATATCCGGGGCATTTAATAACTTATGGTGGCCCTCTGCCCTGTTTATGATGCAGAAGCGTAAATGTATATGAAAGTGCTCTCAAGTTATTTCAGCCATCGGACTGTTTCCCTGCATGATAGCGGCTCGTGGATTCGTAAGCCCGTAAATAAAGAATGTCCTCAGGGCAGTGTTCTTTCTTTGGATTATAGAATTTGATCCCATGTTGCGTTTGAGGCTGCTATGTGGTTGTCGTGTCATCACTTATGCTGAGGACGCGCTGCTGCTGATTGAAGGGGATTCACGTAACGAAGTAGAGTTCCGAGCTTTTCATGCTTGTGAGACACTCCAGCTGTGGAGTCTCCAACATAAAATGACTTTCAGCTCAGAGAAAACCACAATGATGCTTAAGGGCCGATTGGCTGCTTCCCGACGAATCCGAGTTCGGATGGCTGGTCACTCCATTCTTTACGTTACGGCTCAAAAGTACCTGGGTGTTATCCTTGAAGAGAATTTTCGGTTCAAGTAACATCCACAATATGTAGCAAAAAAGACCGCTGATGCTTTTTATGGAATCCTTGGTCATTCATCCCGATTGGGGGTAGATTTATCGTACCATGCGTATCCTTTACAAAGGTGTCAGTGAGGCTATTATGCTATATGCTGCACCAGTCTGAGCTCACTGGTTGGATTTTAGGTATTACACGGACATTTTTCTGCGGGCCCAGCGACTCCTCTTACTGGCTATTATAGGCGATTATAGAACAGTCTCGCGGGAGGCAGTCTGTGTTATTGCAGGAGTCAGTCAATCCAATAAACATCTTAGCTAATGAGTGTTAAGGAATGCTACATTTCCAAAGTAAATAAACTATTGACGTCAGAACGAAAGCAGGAGATTGATGACCGGAGCCTTGCGTCTTGGCAGGTCAGGTGGGATGAATCCCCCACAGGTCGCTATACGTATGGTATATTACCTATAGTGTCTGGTACCTATAGTACAGGTGCGATTAGATGGGTTTCCCACAATCGGTTTATCACAGTTTCTCTCAGGGCATTATGCCTTTCAGACGAGTTCGGTTAGATTTCGTTCGGTGGATTCGAGTTAATGCCCGGATTGTGGGACTGATGATACAGACTACCACGTCCTCTATGTCTGTCCCCGATATGAGGTCGAACGTTCACGAGCTGTTAGGGAACTTGAGAGAATACATTCCTTTCTGAATCTCCGTATTAACTGGATGATCCGCGAGGAGTGGTCTATAGTGGCTGGTTTTCTTCGCGCCCTTGCGGTGTGTAGGTCTGCAGAGGGAGTTTAATCGAGGTATTTGATCATGATAGGATCCCGGGTAGCTAGGGTTCCAGCCTAGGCATTGGATTGGTTGGAGATAGGCGCATTAGCATCGTGCCACGGTATTGGTATCGTTTGTGATTCGATTTAGGGCTCCCACTAGCGGGGGTGTCCGCCCTGCCGCGGTATGGTAGCCCGTGACCTTCGTGGCTTCGTTGGCGCCGGTGGCGGTCCCTGATTGTGACTTGGTAATGTCGCGTGAGACTCCATGATGGGACCGGGTTGGAGTGAGGGGTTTGTCCCTGGCTTCTGCGCGGACCGGAATGAGGTTACTTACTAATTTGGTCGACTTCTTTGTGTTTAGGTCTGAATTTCTATATTGCGTAAAACATAATTTTGATTGGTATGAGTGTAGCACTGATTTGACATACAACTCGTTCGTTTTCTGAAGTATTCGCAGTCACGAACGGTGTTATCAAATTTAGACTAGACGCGGGATCACAGCTTCCGCGGTCTCGCTTAGTTAGTTTGAAAGAATCATGTTATGTTGGATGTGAAGATGTACGTTTGAGGCCTACGTGAAGGCAGAATTTGATTTGTATTTTACTGATGCAAATTTCTGCTGAGGCATTTACATCGGTGGCATCCCGACCGAGGCCTGGCTGATCACTGTGAGATGTAATCAGTTAGAGGGTCTAAAAACGATCTCCGGTAAAGCCCTTCAGGGCTCGGAACGGAGGGGGTGGTGTGGCAACCTGTAACGTCACAAGGTGTGTTTTTTCCCCTGTAGGGTTGGGGGCTCCATCTTGTTGGAATACGATTTCAGGTTGTAACTCTTCTAGCTGAGAGTAAACAAACCCTTCTAACAAGTCCAGATAGATATTCGCGTTAACTGCTGTTTCCACATAGAAAAAAAGTCCAATCACATTATCATGTAACAGTACATGCCAAACATTACTTTTTTGGTTATCTTTAATATGTTCAAGTGTTGCATGTGGGTTCTTTGATCCCCATGTTCAAACATTCTAAGTGTTCACTTTTCTAGACTTGTAAAATGTAGCCTTGTCTGAGAACATAATTTGTTTAAGGAAACAATCATTTTCAATTCTTTCAATCATTTCCACAGCAAATTCCTTTCTTCTAGTGTGATCCTGTGGTGTAATTTATTGTAATATTTGTAATTGATAAGAACGCAATTTCAATAGCTTCTTCAAAACATTGTGAATGGTAGATTGAAGAAGATTTATCTCACTTGCGCATTGCACTCCGAATTGACTTGCTCGGGCTGCAAAAAAAAGACTGACGAATGATCTCTATTTTGTCATCTGATGTTCTAGGCTTGCTTCCACCCTTCTTATGTTCAACACTGTCAATTTTTTTTAAGTCTATCATATCAAGAACGAATACTTGTTTTAGGGGGTAGCTCTAAATTATACCAAGTTCCAAAATTGCGTTGAACTTGAGTGTCTAATTTGTCTCAATAAACCATTCCATAGAATGGTTTAATGGTTTCATTGTGCTTTCATCTGTGGATTCATTCATGGTGACTCACATGTGCAGTACGTAGACAATCACAGCGCTATGTAGTATTTGCCAATGAAAACTTTATGAGTTACCTGCTAGAGAGCCCAATCATTCATTAATAGGACTATTATTTTTTTTTCTAATAAGACATCAAAGTTGTTCAGATAATTCTCTGACACCCAGCATTTTCACTGAATTTGAGTACTTTACATTACAGAATATTTCAATTATATATTCAATGCTAATAATGATGTTGCAAGTAAATTCAAATTTTCAAGGTTTTAATCTAATGTTTTATTTGTTATGTATTAAATAATAAAAATAATTTTTTTTAAAAATATTTACAGGTAGTTACTCTTGGAAAAAATATTCAAATTTCAACATTGATTTTAAGAAGGGTTGTGCTGGTAGCAAATATAAAGCCAAGTATTATACTGGGATACATGTCCAAAGCAAAAATAATAACTACAGTAGATGTGGCAGAAGTAACGCCAATTTATCCACCAGAAGGATCTGAACCAGGAGATGTTGTAATTGCGAGAGGTTTTCCAAGAGAACCACTTCCAGTTTTAGAACCAAAAGCTAGAATATATCAAACTGTAAGCGGATTATTTAAGACAAACAATGAATCTATTGTTTGTTACCAAAGAATACCATGGGAAGTTGAAGGGAAAGGATTTGTAAATATATATCATTTTCCAAATGTACTTGTAAGATAAAACAATAATAAGAATAACTCGCTACATTTTTTTATTAAAGTTAAAATTATTACCCGATAATTTAAAAAGATTAACTACCAAATTTAAATACTAAAATGATAACTTTCAGTAGTAGATATCTACAGGGACAGCACCTTAAAATTATTTTTAGAATAATGACTATTTCATAGCTGTTCAATAGTAACTCGAGAAAAATTATGTTGATTATCATCTAGTACATGATTTAACTACCAAATAGACTCAAGTCATAGAAGTAGACTGAAATATAAATAGAATCCAATCCATTGTTAATATGAAGAACTTGATACTCAGTACTTTTATTGAATTTTAATTTTTCTTATTCATATATATCTTTCTTTTTCTTTTTTTAAAATAATTTCCATGTAATTAATACATATATTATACACACCCTCATAGGGGAATACACACCTTCAATCACACCTGGCAATCTTATCGCCATACCACCCCCTCTGTTCGTCATACCAGCCTTCTCTGGGTTTTACCAGGTCGTCTTTTAGATCCTTTAAATCTGATGTTATATCACAGTCATCACCTTCATATGGCTTCTTCCCATCACGACTATCTACAATAACTTACAACACTTAATTATCAAATAATCGATTTGCAAAAGCATGATCCCTGTGGCATTAGAGGAAGGCAAAATCACAAAACCTTCTCATATCTAACTCCAGTTAGACTATGCAATAATATCATTATTTGAGTGAGTCTTTAAACACCAAAAATAGTATTTTCATACCAACAAAACAAGTGTATCGCAACAACAACAATTTTGTCCAACAGTACCATTTACTCAAAGTTATTTTGATTTAATTAAAAATTAAGAAAAAATTTATAAAATTTAATGATCTTCTAATGAAAACATACCCTACCTCTCTGTGTTCTGGACTGCTTTTGGGAGTGAAGTCAATGCCTATATCCTCTCACACCTCGACTCCATCACAGAGTTTTCCACACATCCATTCTCATCCTAACAGCAAATATCTCAGTTAACCGAGGTTTAATACCAAAACATCTATCTTGGTGAAAGCATCCAGGTGGGCCACAGCCACCCAGGTTACTGTTCTGTATATACATCCATAACATCATCAGACCCCTTAACCATCCTCTGCAGGGCTAAGAATCTCAGAAAGCCACTATGTTCCATTCCCTTTTGGTTTTCCAGTTAATTTGTAGGTCAAACCCAGAAATCATCCTCACAAGCACCCTATCTCGAAAACCATCATGTCCAGAAAGAAACTGTGTAATAAGCTGATTGGGGGAAGTCCAGCTAACAACTACATACTTCTCACATCAGGAAAAATACCATGATTATAATGGCCATCGGATGATTCAGTTCACCTGACCTGCCATAAATAGAAATCTTGGTCATCTATTTCTTTTATCTGCTCAGAGGTAAGTTGGCCTACCTTTTTGCCATCATGATGTAATTGGACACAGTCACAAGTATATCAATGGGCATAATACCAGAAATAACAAGGACTGCCTCTCATGAGACAGTCCTATAGGCACCAACCACGAGATAACAAAAGGAGATGTTGTGCTCTCAATAAAATATTTCTATGACATTTGTACCTTAACTCGATTGGATTTAAATTAGGATGTTAAGTGGAAGCTATAGAACTTGAAGCACACTTCTTTCCAAAAATTCGTCAAGTTGGTATCGTCTGCTGTTATTTTTGTTCAACTTAATTAGTTCATACAATTGTGGTTTAAACATTTGAGACGAAAATGGAATATGACGTTCCTGTAGCCAAACAGTCATGACTTGTTTCTTGCTTGATGACATAGGATTTTTTCAGAAAGGTTATTATGATACGGAGCATTGTCCGTAACTACTACAGACTCAAGAGGAAGGTTGGAAACTAACTTTTCTTTAGCCCATTTCAAATAATTTATGGTATTCGTGCATTCATGTTAATCGCCACTTTTTGATTTGAATGTCCAAGTTAACATTGCGTTTGGGAAGTCCACTTCACCTTCGGCGTGAATTATAGTTAAGCATTCACTTTTATTTATTGGTAAATTAAGTTCTGTATCGATGTCGTTAGCCCATGAATTTGACGATGAATAAGATGATAAAACTTAGGATTCGTCTAAGAATACCTTCACCCGGTTACATTTTCTATATCGCTGATTGCCTCCAAATATGAAATCCTTTCTTCCTAATATCATGTCTTTCAACTAAAACTTTCCTTTCGTTTTCTGTTTTGCGCCACTTAAAACTTAATCTTTTCAAAATTCTTCTTAAACTAGTTTCACTGCCGTTAAACTTAATTTTAATTTTCAATCCTTTACAGAGTTTAACTATTCGCAGCTGCCCTATCTGGAAAGAAATTCATTCACAGTTCGCCTAACCACACCTTTATCAAAATCATATAATCCTGTAAGTGGTTTAGAACGTTTCTTTTTTATTTTTTGGGGTGATGAACGAACATTGTGGCCCCTCGTATTGAAGTTCTATTTTTTCTCTACTTAGGCTTTGAACCTGAGTCCTGGTAATGCCATAGGCAGCTGCAATTCTCTCTTCACACTTTTGCATAGAAATTAAATACTTGTCATTTTTTAATTTTCCTACAGCTAAAACTTCTTTCTTCATGAAATCATACACGTTATTTACAATTTCGCTTCCCTATGTTCGAAGTTTTTTACTTGTGCGACGGTTGAACGAATTATATGAGGTAACCCAAACAGAACTTCAGGTAAAATGTGTGTGCTAGTCACATTTTATGTGAAAAATGCCTTTAATTGCATCACCTACTCGGCAATTAGGTAGTCATTGATAACACTAGGTCTTCCTGGCTATCTTGTAAGGATTATATCGTCCTACCTCACGGGACGCAGTCTGTTTTGTCAGGTTGAGAATGGTGAAATAGTGCGTGCTGTCGATAGGGGAGTCCCACAGGGGTCGGTCCTTGGACCGACCCTTTGGAAATCGGACTATAATAGGTGTTTTGGTCTACCGCTCCCCCCAAAGGTCAGTCTCGTCGGCTATGCTGATGATCTTGCTTTGGTTGTGGAGGCGGGCTTTAAAAGAGAGGCTGTGAATCTTATTCGCATTTCCTATTGTACAATAAATGATTGGATGCATGGTGTAGGACTGCAGATGGCCCCAGATAAAACTGAAGTAGTTGTAATTTCGGCTGCGAGAATGAGACTCAATCTGATACTAACCTTGGATGGCCAAAAAATTGCTTCTAAACCTGCAATAATAATTTTCACTAGCCTCACGCATGTGAGATCAGTGAAAAGGCGGACAAGGTACTGAAGCTGGTGGCTGGACTATTACCTAATTGCTATGGCCCTAGATTGCAAAGGAGGAAATTACTAGTAGGAGTGGCCTACTTCACACTTTTATATGGCGCAGAGGTATGGGGTGGAGTCACTAGGTATGCTATATATAGGGTCGTGTTAGAGGCGCTGCATAGGAGATGCTGCCTCCGAGTGGTGTGTGCTTAACCGTCTCCAAAGCTGCGGCAGAGGTGCTGGCTGGGCTCCTCCCGATTGATCTTGCAATAGAATGCCGGAGAAGGTTGCAGGAGTTAGGGCCGATACCACCTGCTGAAAGGAAGAGGCAGACTGGAATGCTGATGGACGAAATTATGGATTTGTGGCAGCGATGATGGGATGGTGATGATAAGGGACGGTGGACGCACAGTTTGGTGAGAGATATCAGGAGATGGTGTGATCGACTCCATGGCTTGGTTGATTACTGTTTGACTCAGTTCCTGGCGAGCCGTGGGGGATTCAGATTCTACCTATTTAGATTTGGGTTGGACTACTCTGATTCTTGCCCAGTTTGTGACAAGGAGGAGACTGTCCCAGATTTGAGAATACAAGAGTGGAATTGCTAAGAAATATCCATAAAGAGACCATGTTCATTCCTGAGGTGGTTGTCTAAGCTGTGCTGCTAGAATTGGAGAGTAACTGGATGGTGATGTCTGAATTTACAAACAAGGTCATCTAAGAACTCAGGGCCTGGGAGAAATCTCGCTCGAGAACAAGGCATCAGAGGGTGCAGGGGCGGACAGGCCCTCTGCTAAGCACCTACAGGGTTCCCCGTGCGTGTGGGGATCTCCTGGGTGTGGTGAGGCTGGAGGCATCTGCTTGTGTACTCAATGGCAGTCTCCGGTAAGTAGAGTGAATGCATGATGTGTGTGATTGATGTGTTTGTTGATCTGTTGCGACTGTTTGGTGTACTTGTGGCATGATGTGTGTGATTCTTGTTTTTCTTGCTCTGTGCATAATTGGTGTATGACTGTGTGTGAGGGGGTATCACCCCCGCCCCCCCCCTCCTTGATGAAATTCTACCTTAAGCTGTTTCAGGAAGAGTGGAGAGCCAGGGGTGCAGGTTTAGTCAGTAGTGCGCAGGTATACATATGCACTTAATAACACCTTGCAGAACCTGTTTGTGAGCCCAACACTTCCTAGGTGCCTGTAAATGGGGTTCCTCTACCTCTTTAAAAAAACAAAACTATAAGAATTTATAGAACAAACAAAAAAAGTGAAAATATATTTTATTAATTTATTATAAAAAAAAATTTTGCATGCTTGTGTTATTATCTCTTCACTGAGATGATGGCCTGGTTTTGCTATTCAGCCATGAAATCAATTAGGAGTTCTTAAATAGCTTGGTACTCTAGCCGTAAATTTCTTGAAAAAGAATTTTCAAAAGCTGTTGTTGTGGTACAGTAAGTAGATTGCAGGCAGTGATTATCTTGACAATAATAATTACCTCCAAATATGGAGGTATCTTATAAGTAAAATAATTCCTTTTCCTGTGTAGAAAAAAAAAATATATATACGATTTAAAGGCAATCCTGGAATAGGCCTTTCATTATTTAACAATCAAGAGAAGATTTATTAAAGGAGCAGAAGTCAAAAAAATTAACGATTACTACTGACAGTAATCAAACATTATTTTCTTGCCTATACAGATGTTTACATAAGAATATGAATTAAAATAAAAAAGAAATTAGATTTGGGTCTTTATTTTTTATCTATTAATTTATTAGAGATAAGATTACAAATGATACTGTAATTATGCAATTCAAATTTAATAAGAATTAAATAATACAGATACTTTTGTTAATATTAGTGAATGTTTGTAAATTATTTTTTTAAATTATTATTTTTGTTTTAAGAGTAATGCATAAATTATTTTGTTAATTATTTAAATTATATTAATTTAATATTTAATGGCTGTTTAAATAACCCTTCATGAAAAGAAAAAAATATAAATATTTTTATGCAATTTACATGTTTCCAAGAGTGAAAAAAAGTAATTTAAAATGTATTCTTATAATTACCATTGGAATAATTCAGGTAATGTTTATTATTATTTTTTTCTATAGGTTATAAAAATTATTATTATTTGTTTATTAAGATAATAAACATTATTTGTACTGCCACAATGTTATTGGCCGAGTATAATCATTCAAGGGAATGATGTATTACCAACATTGTTTAACTATGCTGATCTATGAGAACCAGTTGATTAAGAATAACTACAAAAGTTGGAAATTAATCTTCACCTCATACACTGCTATTTTTCAAAAATGTATAATCTTTAAAAAACAATAGCTTTTGAATGTTTACATTATAAAGGCTGCATTCTTCCACTTTGCCCAAACCAATATAATCTGTATAACCATGATATAAATGTATTTCACACCTGACAGTTTGAAAGTAATATAAGGACTATCTGAAAGTGATCAAAGGCAGAAGGTGATCAATTCTTTCTTTTCATCAAATTGTCCATTGTTGAGATAAATACTTGCTAAAGCAAGGCAACTATAGAGAATTGTAGGTAAGTATCCAAAGCAAACAATAATCTCAACCTTGAAAGATATGAAGATAGGTAAATAATTTTAACAATGATTGCAAATTTTCCCCATTTCCTATTACACTAAACAAAATATTCATTAGATTTGGGCTTGCAAATACTCTTCAGATAATTTCTTAAAACCATTTTCGGGTTTTTCTAAATTTATATTTTTTGTAAAGGATATGGCGGCTCAACCAACATAGCCACCAACCACATTTAAATCCATTACCAAATATATTCATAATTTATTTAAATGTATACAGAAATCTAACAATAATAAGGGTATAACTCGTGTAACAATAAACCATTTCTGGATAAGAAGTAATTATATATAATAAATTAACTCATACAGCAGTTTCTTTTATGACAACAATAACAAAAATAAACTTGGCAAAGAAAATAAATTACATCAATGAATGTATGAGCTTAACTGTAATTTTACAAACAAATTATGTAGCAATTATACAAATAAAAAGAAAATATTTACAAAAAAGTATAACAGATCTGAACATAAATATGCATTATAAATATCCAATAATATAATTAGTATTATTAGTTTATTTAATAGAAATAAATATACAATGGCGTACTTAATAAATCAATAAAATATCCCCAAGAAAAAATACTCAAACAATAAATTCAGTTTATGTGGAATTTATGATATATGGTAAAATGTAACCAGGTAAGAACATTAGATTGTAATTTGAAAAAGATTTTAAAAATATTTTATATTAACAGATTTAAAAACAATTTTCATAGGTGAATAAGCAAAAGGACTTTGTTAATATTGGATTACTAATATTAATTGAATTATTATGACTAAATATAACTAAAATCTATTTGGGAAGTAGAATTACTAAAGATGGACGAAGCAGGAGCGATATAAAATGCTGAATAGCACAAGCGAAACGAGCCTTCAGTAAGAAATATAATTTGTTTACATCAAAAATTAATTTAAATGTCAGGAAAAGATTTTTGAAAGTATATGTTTGGAGTGTCGCTTTATATGGAAGTGAAACTTGGACGATCGGAGTATCTGAGAAGAAAAGATTAGAAGCTTTTGAAATGTGGTGCTATAGGAGAATGTTAAAAATCAGATGGGTGGATAAAGTGACAAATGAAGAGGTATTGCGGCAAATAGATGAAGAAAGAAGCATTTGGAAAAATATAGTTAAAAGAAGAGGTAGACTTATAGGCCACATACTAAGGCATCCTGGAATAGTCGCTTTAATATTGGAAGGACAGGTAGAAGGGAAAAATTGTGTAGGCAGGCCACGTTTGGAATATGTAAAACAAATTGTTGGGGATGTAGGATGTAGAGGGTATACTGAGGTGAAATGACTGGCACTGGATAGGGAATCTTGGAGAGCTGCATCAAACCAGTCAAATGACTGAAGACAAAAAAAAAAAAAAAAAATACTAGCATCCTCACATCATGGCTTCACCCATGCTACATGGTTACTTGTATTTCCTGTCACAGTCACGAGATATTTAATTGGTCATGGCTTGCTTTGCTCACCCTTCCCATCAAGCCAAAGGGCTCTGCCCCTTGGACCCTGCTGTGCTCATTAAACTCATGCTTGTTAAAATAATAATGATAAATAAAAATTAAAGCTTGTTCAATTTATAAAAAATATCAGTGTATTTTAATTTCTTCAGAGCAACAGATTGGTCAGTATAAGACCCAAATCATTGAGTGATCTAAGAATGTAGGTTTCAAAACAGTCAGCCTGCATCTTAAAATTATTAGTTAAAACTGGTTACCTGTATTTCAGGCCAGGTAAAAGTATATTTTTCCTGGTTCTTAGTGTAACCAGACAAATACCACTAGGAGGTGAAAGCACTTTGTTTCTCTCTTTTTTTTTTTAATTTCTTAATTACCCCTATTTTGCAGCCAGCCGCATCACACATACATAACAGTGGCTGTGTTGATTAAGCCACCACACGATACACCGATGCACCCTTAAAAATGGAAATTAAAAAAAAACCCGAAAATTAATTGTTAGATTATTTATCTGAAGAATATTTGCAAGCCCCAATCTAGTGAATATCTTGTTTATTATAGTAGTCGGAAATGAGGAAAACTTGGAATCATTTTTCAAATGTTTTTTGCTTTTCTTCACCCTTTTCAAAGTCAAATTTTAAAAATCAAAAAATTGGTTTTTAAATATTTACATGAAAATTTTACACATCAAAATCAAGTTGATATCTTCATTTATTATCAACGGATTAAAAAAAATTCAAAATCCCGGAATTTCAAAAAGTCTAGAAATTAGTTTTTAAATATTCACATGAAGATCAGATACCCCCAAAATCAAACTGATATATATATATATTCATTTGTTATTGAGAAATTAAAAAAAAAAAAAAATTGTAAATTTCATTGTTACTCCATCTTAACCGTTTAAATTCGGAATTTCAAAAAATCCTTTCTTAATGATAATAGAGATTTACGCAAGATATACAGCTATGCTCTTCATCAGATCTGTGCCAATTCGGCTTGGAAAAGCTATACATAATTATTTTCCTAAAACCATGCTGAAAGTTTGTCAGTACATTATGCTTTTCAAGAAATATATTTTATAATTTTATCAGATATTAATATGAACAATAATAAAATTGGCCATATTTTTATAAATTAAGTGCTGAGCATCTTTCAAGGTGGATAACAATGAAAGTATTAAGGAAGCTGGGAAATCCTCTGTTGAAGGATTTGTTAAGTTTGTAAGAGGGACAATAAAAGCATACAGGACTTCTTTTAAAATAGTGGTAGGAATTTCATGAGGAAAGGGTCCATGACTATTTAGAATTGTAATGAGTTAGTTAAAATAAAATTATTATAAAGTTAGAAAATTTGGACTGTAAAATTGTTGTTTTGACTATAGTAAAAAGTTATAAAATTGAACTATAAAATGGTGCTAAAGTACAAGACGATAAGAACTTCTAAGTTATTTTTACATCCAATGTATAGGGGAATAGATGTTTATTTACTATGCAAATAGAAATCAAGAAGTAGATTATACCCACTGGGTTGGTCTAGTGGTGAAATTTTCATCGCAAAGCAGCTAATTTCGAAGTCGAGAGTTCCAAGGTTCAAATTCTAGTAAAGGTTACTTTTAAACAGATTTCAATGCTAGATTATGGATACCGGTGTTCTTTGGTGGTTGGGTTTCAATTAATCAAACATCTCAGGAACAGTCGATCTGAGACTGTACAAGACTGCATTTCATTTACATTCATACATTTCATCCTCATTCATCCTCTGAAATAATACCTTGCAGTGGTTCCAGAGACTGAACAGAAAAAGAAAAAGAAATAGATTATAAATATATAACATTATAACATGTATGTATGTGTGTGTGTGTGTATATATATATATATAAAATTGTACTGCAATTATTTTTTTTAAGATTAATGTTATTCCTTTGTACCAGTGATTCTCAACATTTTTAGCTCCATGAACCCCGTGAAATAAAAAAAATTGTAATAAATATTTTGCAGCCCCCCACCCATAACCCAATGAAACCTAGTTAAAACTATTTAGCTGTGTTGATAGTAACTAGTATGAAAATGTATGTATGAAGTGCACAAACATGAGCAATTTACTGGTTCCAACTTGATGTGTATATGCACCTTATAATTTGGTCTGCTTGCATATTATTCGCTGTGAGAGCATCTTGCATATGATATGTTTAAATACATTGTGCTCTCAGCAGTA
This sequence comes from Lycorma delicatula, assembly GCF_047948215.1. Taxonomy (NCBI): domain Eukaryota; kingdom Metazoa; phylum Arthropoda; class Insecta; order Hemiptera; family Fulgoridae; genus Lycorma; species Lycorma delicatula. Next base: position 90,512,379 of record NC_134461.1, read on the forward strand.
TAAAAGAGGCATAAGGGTTGCAGAATGTCAGTTTAGTTTTGAATGCAAAGCATGTATCTGCTGCTTTTATTTTTAAGTTTTTAAAAGCATAGTTTCACTGAAAATAATAATAATTGAGGATGTGGTTTATTAGTGTGTGGTTAAATGGTATAACTGTTTTTTTTTTTTCAATTAGATTCTTATGCAAAATGGATAAATTTGTAAAAACAAAGCGAGTCATCTCTATCAAATGAATCAATTGGTAAAAAGACAAGATTGTACAATGACAGTTACTTAAATTATGGTTTTACCACTTTGGATGGAAAGCCACAGTAAACTTTTTGCTTTCAAGTCCTCTCAGATGAAAACATGAAGCCATCAAAATTAATTTGACACTTAAACTAAACATCTGGATCATAAAAGCAAACCCTTGGAATTTTTCAAAAGAAAATTACATACTTTGAGAAATCAACAAGCTTCTTTGTGTAAATCAAGCTAAACTGATAAGTATCTTATCTTGTAGCATTAAGTGTAGATATGTCCAAACCCCAAACAATCATAGAAAACCTCAAACCGCCTGCTGCAATTCATGTGGTCAGTGTTTTAATAGTCATGGAAGAAACAAAAAAATTGAATGAAAATGTATAAGGATGATATAAACATTTTATTAATGACAGACAAGTTCATGCTATCATTAAGAAGTTTGATATCTGGATTATTTTCCTTTTTATTATTTAATTATTATTTTCCTTCCTCTTGAAGTAAAAATTGTGAAATGTTTCACTTCCAATTATATTGAAAAAAAATTTGGATGAAGAAGACACTATTACACTATTATTCACCACAGTTTGGATAGCATGAGATAAAACTTCAATTGGCAGAGTATTTCCCGGAAAATAAGACTTGTTTGTTGAAGTGATTGGTACTGAATCCATTTAGTGAAAATCTAGTTGGAGCTGCTAAGTTACCAGTTAAATTGAGATTCACGACCAGCTCATCAAAATGTCTGCCGATAAAACATTATTACAATTAACATCTGAGATTTATAAAAGTTTTGGCTTGCTCATCAAAGTGAATATAAAATTTAGTTACATAAGTATTGAAAATATTAATCCCTTTTGCCATGTCTTACCCTCTGTAAAAAGGTTTTTCGACTAAGGGTGTTTTGCATAAAAAACCTAAATGTAGGAATCATATTTTATTTCTTGAAAACAATTTGCTATATCAATTTGCTATATGTTTCTAACATAGATCTATGTCTGGAGAAACTTTTAAATGAAAAACAAATGCAACCATCTCATTAATTTATTTTCTTTACACGTGTACTTACAAATAAGTAAAATGTTTATAATAAATAATTTTTATTTCATAAAATGATTCACTACTGTTTTCATTTAAAGTTATACACTAATTTTGTGAGTCTCGTGGGAGTTTCGACCAGCAGGTTGAGAAATGCTGCTCTATACTGTTAAATTGTATTTTAGATTTCTATTAATATAAACCACCTACTACAGAATGTTGAGATAAGACATATCTTATCTAAATTTTAAAAAGTAACTCTTTCGTGGGATCCCTTATGTACTTGACTTGAGGTTAAATTAAATATATCAATCATGACTGAGGGCGTGGAATCCCGTGAAAGTACTTTCATGGTATATTAGGTAAGATATGTCTTAGGTCAATATTCTGTACTAGGTGGTTTATATTAATAGAAGTTAAAACATGTAGTCTTTAAAGGTAAAAAAAAGAAAATAACAAAACTTGCAGATATAATAATAAAAAACAGTTGACTAACACAAGAAAGTAAAGTAAATAATTCAGTACTTTTGATAATACAGAAATATTGTACACAGAATAAACGATACAAAGAGCTCAATAGCATCACTAAATTAATATTTATTTATTGGATAACACAAAAGGATAACAGTGTAATTTAATTTTTAATGAATTTCACTACATGTGATCAAAGGTTCTTTCAATGGAACTGGTATTTTTTCTGATACATTTTCAGAATGTAAAGTAATATCTAATTTAAATAGAAGTTTTCTTTAAAGGGATTGCTGCATACATTCATTATCACTTCCACAGTTATTATAGTGATTGCCATTTATTGAGAGTTTATATTGAAAAAAAAAAAAATAATTAAACTAAATCTTTAATTTTTTTCCTAAAAAGTACTAAGAAAGATGGCTTTCATAAAATAAAAAAAATCACTTTTAATAGTTTTTAAAAATAAATTCATCCCATGAAGTCATAAACACTTCAGAAGTGTTTGAGTATAGATGCCAATTGAAAAAAAACCAAAAAAAAACAGAAAAATGAGTTGAAAATAAATTAAACATTATTTTATTATTAGAAGTTAACAGTTCATTTGCTGCATGAACCAGCAGAATGCTTATTGCACATCAGTTGTTATTATGTACAGATACTCGAACAGAGTGCAATATGTAATAATAAAGATGCCTGAGATTGTAATACTAAAACACTGTTGCAATCTATGACATTTGAACATATAATTTTTATGAGAAAATATTCTATGGTTAATAATGGTTGAGAATTGAACCCAAACTGATTTAGAGCCAATATGCTAACTCATATGAACTGGTTGGCCACAACTTGCAGGTTTTACATATTGTTTTGTTTTTTACCTCCGGGTGACCATAGGCATTGTTTCAGAGGATGAGATGAATGGTTTGAAGTTTGTGTGAAAATGCCATGCCTGACCGGCATTCGAACCCAGGACTTTTACATATTGTTCTTAAAAATAATTAACTCAACGTGCTTTAAAATTAAGAAAACTTAAATACATTTAATATGAGAAAAACAACATATTAAACAACTCAACACAGGTGAATTATACCATTTAACAACATATTTATTACTTAACCACTTCAGGTTAGTTGTCATTCACCTGAAATACCATTAACATTATCATTACCATTAACAGCAACACCACCAATGCCAATGAACTTTTCCAAAAAGATCTTTAATGAAGAAAAATATTGTTTACCTCTAAGTCTAAAATGGTTCTAGATAACTAGGGTATAAAACAAAGGGGTGAAATCTTAACAGCTAACGCGTAACTATTACTTTAGTAATTAATTGCGACACTGGTAAGAACTGTTAAAACTCATTCAAGATAATATTAGAGTGTAAGTAGAACCTAGATTGAGGTAATTAATGAAATAATTAATACAGCTTCAAATTTTTTGAAACTATAGTGATTAGCTATTAAAATTGTTATTATCTTACCGACATATTATCTGAGCGAAAATAAACTATTGTACCATTCAGAACTCAGAATTGTTAACTCTATAAATAATATTATTTATAGTGATTTTTTCGAATTTAATTTATCTTCAATGATGATTTTTCTGATCTTTGACAGCCAACGGTGAAAATTACATTATAAAATTATACATTTTATTTATTATTATTTAGTTCAGTTCGAATCAGATTTAATCTTTATATAATACTTCGCCTAAATTTTAAATGTGGTTTAATCAAACTAATAATTTAATATTAAATTCAACTGTTGGCATTATTGCATACACGTGTCGAATTTTGAGGTTAGTGCAAGTTTGATCTACTATTTCGTTAGTAGCGAAGTAATCTGTTGAAGGTATGAAATAGGTAAAAAGGTATTTTAATAACATTTTTAAAGTCTGTTATTTGTTTCAAAAGCAAGTGAGCGTTTTCCTAATTACGGAACTTCCTTTAGAATGGCTGGAATCAATTTAATTCAGAGACTGGAAGCACGAGCTGCTTTGGCAGAAAAGTTAATTTCGTTATTGAAAACAGAGGTAAGAAACTTTCTTAAATGTTTATTTAATACAGAGTTAATTGCTATTGTAGATTGAAGGGCTATTGTTAGCAGACGAACGTAGAATTGAATTAGTTCAGTGTCCCGTTGAAGTCATTATTTTTATATTAGGAGGTTACATTGTTAATTTTTACTCCAATTTTATATCTCATATGTTCCCTACAGCAGATGACCCTTTCCCATTTTTTGTCCTGTCATTCATGTTATTAAGCTTTTTTCTTATCTTAACCTAATTTGCCAGTTGAAATATGATTGTTTTAATTATAGATTGCAGAGGTTTCTTCTATGATATCAGCTGTTCAGGATTCAAAAAGAATAGAATTACTTAAAGCTGAAAGTGAAAGTTTAGAAGAGAAAGTTTTAAAAAGTAAAGAAGAATTAATTCAAATTCAGAAGAGAAATGGTGTAGAACAAGTAAGTCTGTTCTACAGGGTAGGGTAGAAAAGCCTGACTATTTTTTATTAGTTATTGCACAAGTGATGGAGGTCTAGTATGGGAGGGTGGGGTAATGGGAACTCCATTCCTTACTATCTACTTTCAAAGACAATTCTATCATGCTCCTGCTGAGAAGGTTCTGTCTATATTTAAGTGTTGGCTGCCACACTCTTATCGTTTTCGCAACAAGATTATTTTGTGAGTGGAAAATTTTAGGAGGGTAGCATCAGCATAAAAAAAAAAATATTGTAAAGGCCGACATTCTTATGAATGCCAAGAAAATATTGCAGGTAACAGGTAAGGTAAACAATTAAAGCTATCTGTGGGCACATCAACATTCCTTCACTCTAAACATCCCCAATTGAAATGTTAAAAGAATATTGCCATTCTAACTTGAATTACCACCCTACAAACTGATGTTACAAAAATTGGCTCCTCATGGTTATAAACAATACCAAGGTTTTCACAGAGACATTTGGAAATTATAGTAGAAAAAAGTATTCCATATGAGTGACAGAACCCATTTCCATCTGTCAGATATTGTTAATAAATAGATAACGTGTTATTAAATTCTTTATAGACAAGAATATCAGTATTTGTCTGACAAATACAAAATGGCTTCATGACCATTCACTTATTCTAATGGATAACAGTGTGGTGTGGGATGACAAAGTTTGGGAACCTATTATTTATTTTAAGAAGGTGGTTAGACATTCTCATTGAAAGTAGTAGAACAACACATTTCTATGCTGCAGAACTTCCTTGCTCCAGAATCTGACGGAAAGCATGTTAACCAGGCTTAACTGTGGTTTTAACAGGATGGTGCTGCTAACATGGCCAGGGTTTTGGTGGAAGTGTTAAAGAGAAAGTTTTCAAAATGTGTAATATCCCATTCACCCAATCTTTTGGTATGTGACATCTTCCTAGGGGTTATTTAAAATCAAGTTCGTTGTAATTACTGTTTTATATTATTTTACATATCATCAGGTTTTTCTGCTCCACCCTGTATTAACTAATGAATTTAGTATCATATTTCTATTAATTGCTTATATATTTTTTCTTACTGTAATACTTTTTACATTTATTTCTGTATCTAATTTTTCCTTGTTGTTCCGTGTGTAATGTATCGCTCTATTCAACTTGTTTGTAAATATATTAATTGTGTGACCAAGGATGATTTGATCTTTTGTTAATAGTTATTTTACTTGTTGTTGGCTTCCTATATACGGCTGTTATAATTGTGATATTTTTATTTTTCCCCACATCAACATCTAAAAAACTTATTTTTCTGCACTTATCCATTTCAAACATAAATTTTAAACTATCATAATATGAATTGAGTTTTTTTAAAGTTATAAGATGTTCATCATTTATAACAGGCTCGGACTACCAAAATGTCAACATATCGAACCCATAATTGAACTTTGTGCGTATGAGTAATATCATAAACTATTTTATTTTTGAATTCCTGTAAATAAATTTTGGACATAACGGTGATGAAAGAAATTACAATGGTAAAGAAATTAGTAATGAGATTTAATAATGATGGTAAAGTAATGACATTTTGGTATTCTTTGAGCCTGTTATAAATTATGAACATCTTATAATTTTGCAAAATCTCAATTTATATCATGATAGTTTAAAATTCAAAAAAGTTCCAAAATTTGAATTTTTAAAAAGAAATTAGTTTTCAAAAATGCATAAAAATTTAAGGGTAAATATATCACCATTAATATTATTTGTGGTAAAACTACTAACATATACCTATATACAAAAAAATAATTCAAACTGTTTATGCCATCTCTGCCTCTTGAAAAAAATTACCAAAAGTGAAATTTCACTGTTTTTCGTGTTCAACTTTATTAGTAATTTTCTCATAGAAAGAAGAGAGATTGGTAAAAAAAATCATTGACCAATCTTTTACCTTGAGAAACATATGAATAAATTGCTTTTTGTTTCATCCTTACAGGACCAATAGTTTTTTAGTTATGATTTTTTTCGCAAACCCTTACAATCACAAAAATAGGTGTGCACACTGTTACAAAAATGGCCGCCACAGGTAAACTGCTTAAATAAAAAATTTAAAAAATATATTTTTAAGGTCCTGGGACATGTAGAAAACAAGTGAGTTTCCTACAAGTTTCAGTTTCTTTTGAATTGGTCAAGCAGCCCGCCCTTGAATCACTTCAAATGGATTGACCCCGTAACAGAATGTCACAAAAAAATCCGAATGGGATCCACTTTTGAATTTTTGATGCACTACACAGAAAAAGGTGATGTCGATGTTACTGGCGACAAATGTTACTGGTGAATGAAACAGATTTTGTATTACACACCAGAGAAAAAACGACAGTCAAGTGGATGGCATCGTCCTCAATCACCAGCCAGACCAACAAAGGTCAAGCCACAGCTATTTGGACACAAACTGATGGCAACAGTCTTTTGGGATTGATTTGGCATATGGCTAGTTGGTGTCATACCACATGGAACAACTATAAATGCAAAACTCTATGTAAGTTACAGCATGCCATTCAAAATCAGTGACGAGTGCGGCTGACCGACGGCATCATCCTACTGCACAATAATCCGGGTCCAACATGTGATTTATTGAGAACATTTGGATGGGAAATACGATCACCCACCGTATAGTCCAATTTAGCTCTTCTGATTACCATTTGTTTGGGAAATTGAAAGAATTTTTGAGTTTTAAGCAGTTAGCGGGTGACAATGAACTTAAAAATGCTGTTAATCAGTGGCTAAATGGACTGGCAGCCGAAGAATACGACGAGGGTATATTGAAGCTGGTGTATCGCTACAATAAATATCTTTAATATATGCGGTAATTATATAAAGAAGTAGTGTAAGGTATGTAGTTTATGATAAATAAAAAATATTTATAAAGTTTTTAGAATAAGATTTTTTGCAATGAAACTGTCTACTTTAGAGAACCGCGTGCACGTGTACTCTCTCACACACACACACACACACACACACACACAAATTTTGATAATCTTCATATTAATTGTGTACATATATAATACATCTAAATAAGTATATAACAATATAATGGCAATAAAAAGTTTAATGTGTGTGGCCACAGTAGGTAGCCAACACTATTGCTTAGCTTACTGCAGCAGTAATGCTTAGTTGCTTATGGAACCAAGAGGCTTAAGCAAATAAATATTTCTGTAATTAAATAATGACACTTACAGTAACGAACAGAGTCTGTGATTGATTCTTGAGAAGAATTGTGAATTTAATTTTCTATTTGAAAATATATCTTTCTAATATTTATTTTATTAAATAAATATATGAGATTTCATAGTTTAATATTTAAAAAAAATAAACGCATATTAAATTACTCTGAGTAATACTATAAAAATTATTTTTAGGTTCCATTGCCAAATGATAAAATAGGACCAGCTGCTGCTGAAAAAAAAACCGTGAAAACAAAAGAAAAGAAAAATATTAAAAGTAGTGAAGGTAAACATTTTGTTTATTTTTAGTGTTTTGTTAATAACATCTTATATATTAATACTTTTATCCAATTATCTAAAGCAATTACGTTGTCAAAAATATTAGTTTGAATTTTTTTATAGATTCTGATGAGAAAGATAAGAAAGAAAAAAAAGAAATAGATTTTGGAAGATTAGATTTACGTGTTGGAAGAATTCTCGAAATTAATGATCATCCTGATGGAGAAAATTTATACATTGAAAAAATTGATCTAGGGGAAAATGAACCACGACAGATCGTAAGTGAGAGAGTTTTGTTACAGTTTTAATTATTCTATAAGTAAATATTCTAACATATTTTAGGTATTTTATTAAGCTAAAATTTATAAAATTAGTTCATCATTAATGCATTTATGATGACTATTTTATTTCAGTACCTTTTTTCAATGATTATTTTGTTTCAGTGTGATAGTTTTATGGGAATGGATTTTAAGGTTTTGATGAAATGGGTAATCTCATTTAAACAAAAGTGTCTGCTTATCAACTGATAATATTCTAGCTTTGCTTTTGAGGCATTTGTTTTTATTTATAGTTTTTATGCTTAAGAAAGCTATGTTTCTCATATTGTTCCTATGGACTAAATAATAGAATTTTGGAAATTATTAAGTTTTGAAAAAATTTGTCAAAAACACTGGGTCACAATTGCATAATGTTGTTGATGCTTGTTAGTAGTAGTTAATCCCAACAATCAATACTACTTCAAATATTAAAAAAATATGATATAGGGTAGGTAAAACGCCATTGGCTACATTTAATAATCTGGTCCTCAATGCTTATTGAAGTTTAACAACCTTCGCACAATTTTATTAAATGTGGTTAGGATTTATTATACTGGTCTTTTTAGACAGTGCCACTTAAAATAAAAAAAAAGTTTGTGTGTACTTACGTACACATGTGAAAAGTTATACTTCTTTGGCGTGAATAAAAAAAAAAGAATTTTTTCACGCATTCAAACAAATTTGAATGAGTCAAACAATCGATAGACGACATTAAATACCATGAATAAAAGTGTGAATAAATAACACTTAAATTAAATTAAATAACATTTATTTTATACAGTTTAAAAAGTATTGAAATATTCGTTGTCTTATAAAACAAAGTTCATCGAATATATTTCAATTAATTTAGTTCCACCAATTCTTCGGATAACGATTGAATAGGCATGAGGGTTATCAGCGACTTATGGTATGAAAAATATGATACAAATAGTTTTATTTTATAATAGTGCATTCTATCAAAAATTTTGTTTTTGGTAAATTTAAAATTATTTATGCAAAATCAAGAATTTATCTGATGTGTGTGCTATTTTCTGTCATTAAAAAATATAATTTTACTCAAAAAAAATAATACTTACATAAAAATAATTTCAAATCTTGATACACAATTTTCACAAAAAAAATAATTATACACTGAAATATAAAGTTTTATAAATATGAACAACAATATTTTCACAGTTTAAAATATCCATCTTTAGAAATCCGTGTATATATTATGACTTAATATCTGTTATGTTTACAACACATGCTAATCACTTAATTGCATTGAATGACTGACTGAATTAGATACTACACGCATGTGTGTGTAAACTGATCCAATTGGGCCTTTGTAAATTTTCAGTGTGTTACATCAGTGCACTCAACTTCTGTAACTTGCTGAAAATACACTCTGATCAGTTTCTCCTGACGCGCCAAAAGAAGTATAACTTCAATAAAATCTATATTAATTAACAAATTATGTTTACTAGGTACTTTTAGTTTAATTATGTTATTATCCTATAACAGGATTTTTTTTGTATGCAGTGTTCAAATATAAATTATCAGCAAATTCTAAATGACTTTTCATAAATGTGGTGTGTGAAAAACAGTTTGTGAATAGCAACAAACATGTGATTGCCATTTCACTAAAGCTAAAATATAAATTATGTTATTCAAAATGGACAATTTTACTAGCCAAAACTGAAAGGGAGCTTTGTGGTAAAAAAGTGGTTGTCAAAGAAATAAAAATTTATGGGTATTTTTAGATAACCAGGTATTGATTTGTCAGATAAAAATACAGGAATTGGAACTCTACTCTCTCCTAATTTTTTTACTTCAGAATGGCAGTGTTAGATCTAAAAATATGACATTTTTTCAGTCATTATTTAATTTTGATAATTTTTCACTATGTGATTGTGGAATGTGACAGTTTGCTATATTTTTATTGTTATATGAGTATAGTAGAATTATCTTTTTAGGATTTTAGTTATTATAAACTTCCATAAATGATTGTATTGTATTGTCTTGAATTTGTTATCATGTTGATGCTTGCTGTGTTAAATCCGTGATACGTATTACATCTGAATAATACATGTACCACTTTTAGAACTACAGTATTCTTTGTAGTGTACACAAAACCAAAAATAAAAACTCACTACAGTTCTAAGGTTTATAAGTCTTTATAGTTTAGTCTTTATAAAGGCAGTTGCTTTATATTGATTTAAATGCTAGGCTGCAGATATCGGTGTTCTTTGGTGGTTGGGTTTCAGTTAACCATTTGTCTCCGGAGTGGTCAATTTGAGTCTGTTCCAGATTACCTGTTTACATTTACACTACATTGCAGCTACATCAAGCCTGGTAAGTCTGTAATTGCCTGGCAAATGCAGTAATTGCATTTGCATATACACACCCAGACCCAGCAGTAGCTGGAAAACTGTTTGGAGAAAACAACATAAAAATAGATAAAAAAGTGAAAATCTTTAAATTTTTTCTTATTAATTTTTACAGAATTTAAGTCAAATTATTATTTCCTTATAAAAGGAATTAGTTTTGATCAATAATTTGGACTGAATGCCTGTTCAGAGTTAAAATAAGACTGAAAATCTAAATGAAGTGAAGTTGTCAGAAATTAAAAATTATTCTGTATAATCTTTTATTTTTTTTCCAGATCAGTGGCTTGAGGAAACATATATTTAAAGAAGATTTAATTTTAAGGCCTGTCATATGTATATGTAATTTAAAACCAGCTAAGATACGGGGCCAGAAATCTTATGGAATGCTTATGTGTGCACTGTATAACAACACAGTTGAGCCCTTATGGCCCCCAGTGAATGCTGTTCCTGGGGAAATATTAGTTGCCGGATCATATGTATCGCGTCCAGATAAAGAATTAAATCCGAAAGAGAAAGTATTTGAAACTGTAGTTAAAGATCTTAAAGTGAATGAAAATAAAGTATTAATGCTTAAGGATGTACCTGTTGAAGTTAAAAATAGAGGCCCTGTCATTACTAAAATTCTTTTTAATTGTACTGTTGGATAGATTGATTTTCCTTTTATAACAATTGTAAATCATACTTGATAATGCAGTTAATGATCTGTTTTTATCAATAAAAAAATACAGAATTTTATAAGTTTTTGTTGTTTATTTATTTTTAATAAGAATGAATCTAGGTGTTATTGTTAAGCTTGTTTCAGACATACTTTAATTACCCTGAATTTAACCCTCATGATTGACTAAGACTATTTCTTTTAGACAGATAAAATTTTGAGGACAGTTATATACTTTAAGATTATGTAAAAAGTAAGGTGTAATAAAGCTTTTGTTATGCTGTGTGCCAATTTTTATACATATAGCTTAGTTTAATATGATTTAGGTCACAACCAGTTTTTTGAAAGGTAATTTTTTATGATTTTGTTAATCTGAAACACAGCCGATCATGGACAAAAATGTATCTAATTTAAATACAGCAAAATCAACTGACTGTCTGATTCAAACCGATGTGCCTTCCCCTTGGGTGATAAAAATATTTAATTAATTAAAATTTCATTTGGCTATAACTCTGGAACCATTGAAAGTAAGTATCACTTTACTTATATATTGTTGAAAAGATATATTGATGAAAAGCTCTCAATGAGAGCTTATTACTGCAATTAAAAAGTGTCCAAAATCCAGATTTTTTTTTGATTTTGAGCTTTTTTTTTGGTTTAGTCAATTGCAATATAAAGGGGAGTATATGTTACAACAATCCTAAATCCAAAATTTCAACATCCTACAGCTAATCGTTTTTGAGTTATGTGAGATACATACGAACATATGTACATACAGACATCACACTGAAACTAGTCAAAATAGATTCAAGGATAGTCAAAATGGATATTTCCATTGAAATATGAAAACTGAAATTTTTCACAATCACAGTACTTCATACAAGGAAGTTAAAAGGACAATTTATAAAATATTATACAAATTACATATAGAGCAAATGTTCATACTTACTTTTAATTTGATAAATTATTCTGTCAGTAGCTTCAGTTTAGTGCAAAATTTAAAAAAAAATCAAATCATAAAATGTTAACAATGCTGAATACAAATTAAAAATATTGCTTTTCAGCCGTTCCTGATCTATAAATATACATAAATGGCAAAATCATCACTAACCTATTATCCCGTTTCCCATATCACTAGAAATCTGAAACTTGGCATTGTTGTTTTCAAGTTCATCTTTAAGGGGAGAAAAACAAAAGTTATTTTCAGTTATAATTTTTAGGGGGTAGATTAAAATTGGAGTTGAAAATGAGTGCTAAACATGAATGTTTCTTAAGATACTAAGCTGGAAAGGAAAATTATTCCTTTCTTTCCTAAAGAGGTGAAAACCAATTTTTAAGAATTGGTGAGAAGCTTTAAAATTTGAAAAGAATGTTTCCTTCAGGGCAACATCTATTTTAAATTTAGGATTGCCCCTTAAAACTGCCTTTAATAGGGTTAAACCGCCTTTAATCGGGTTTGAATCCTGGTCAGGGATGGACCAGGATTTTGTAGCATTCTATATGATACAAAATTTTAATCATTAAGTAACTATAATCGGGTGTCAATTACTGGAGGAATTAAAAATATATAAAGTTGATTTCCCAAACATTTGTATAACTATAATAGAAGTTTGAATTTCTGTATAAATGATAACCTAACACATTATGAAACATATCTTGCAGTTTTACCATTAAATTACCCCTAAAAGAGTGAAGCTTGATTAAGGATTAATACATAGTATCATATATTTTATGATCAATTGTGATAAAAGCCTTAATTCATCTCTAAAATCACAAACAATATCTGGAGTTCCTTCTTAATTTTACCTAAAATAGTTTATTAATTTATACATGTCCCAGAGAATAACTACTTCTCATGTTAATCAATAAGTTTACTTATTTTGACCAGAGAATTGCTCAAAATAAAATAGTAATTTACTTTGACAATATCAAAGTTCAGTTATTGTGTAAGATTCCAAACCGAAGTGGAGTATAAAAAATTTATAATTTTGGTTATTAAGGGTTGTAAATTGTGAGCTCTGCCTCTTCTTATGCAGCAAGAAAAAGGTGGTTAAGTTCCTTGTGATGGTTTAAGTAGATTATTAAGTGGAAAAAAATCCACAAAGTTTTAAATGGGAAAATTTTTCAATGATTTTGAAACAGAAATAGCTTAAAATTGAATAAAAACTTCACTCAGTTAAAGTAAAAGAATGCATTATGTATAAAATTGTAAATATATAATGCATAACATACTCGTAGATGAAATAAACTTGAGGTGCCCTGAAGTCGACAGACAAGTAGTTAAGCAGACAAGCAGGAATTCCACAGATGAATGATCATTCATAGTGCACATTAAATGGATAAACTTGGACTCTTAAAATTTCAACATATATTTAAATATGTTGAATAGAAATAAAACTTTGGCACAGTTGCCAAATATAAAATTCTAGAAAAACATACTTTTAAGATTTCCCTTTAAACAGTTCTTAAGAGGATAACATTCAAAAAACCATCATTTAATATTAACAATTCACTTCAAGTAAGTGCAGGAAACAAAAGCATTATGTGAAGAAGAAAATATCAAATACTATTCATATGTTCTATTCAGCCCAAAGGCAGTAAAAAACAAGAGGGAGCTTGAAACTACAACATTTGTCTATGTGAAGAATGAGTACTTAGCTCAACCATAGATAATCAATCACTTAATTCAGATAAGAAGATAAAGTTATTCATTTATAGATCATATCAAGACTGGTAGATGTGTTATACCGAGGTAACAAAAAGGAACTACTCTAGCATATATTTATTCTTGAGGGATCAAGGTCAAACTATAGAATAACTTTGACCAGAGCAACATTATAAAATAGACAATTTGTGAATAAAAAATGTAGTACATTATAGTCTACAATAATAATTGAATATAATAATTGTATGAAATAATAGTGATATAGGATAATGAATAAGGAAATTAATGAAAATCCTTCAGAATAAAGTAATAATTTTGAAGAGAATAATTTATTATTTAAGCAAAAGTAAAAAGTATGGAGAATAATCAAACCTATTTATATGTATATAAATAATAATTATATTTATTTTACAGAAATTAATCTTTTTAAGATTCATATTATTCCTCTGTACTGTTAGATTATATTTGAATTGTATTAAATAATGTTTCTGAAGAGGGTGGTTTGTGATGAATGGCATGCTACCATCAATAACAAACTTCATCAATTTAGGACAGTGTGTCGCCATGGGGCTCTTCATCCATCCAGGAGTAACCAACAAGAGAAAGTTACTTGCCGTTTATGAATAGGGTACACTAGACTCAGATTCATGGACATCTCATGACTCAGACTGATGCACCTGTTTGTGTTTACTGCAGCTGTCAACTAACGGTACACCACATACTGTGGACTGTCTGTTGTGTGGCATTGCATTGCAAATTTAAAATTGGAGTTAACATCAAAAATATTTTAGGAAAATATGGCTATTTTATCCAGTCTTACTATTTCTTAAGGCCGTGTGTTTGTATTCAAATATTTGATTATTATTATTATGTCTTTCATCCAATTTTGTTGTTTTAAGCTAGATTTTCAATATTGTTTTTTATTTTGCCCTTTATTACTATTTAAATAAATGTTAAGTCTTATATCTATCTCATATTATGTTTTTAAATTATTATGATATAACCATCAACAAAATCCAAACAGGAGAAGGTTACTAAATTTTATAGCGATATTTATTATCAAGTAGACTGAAACGCATAAATAAATAAAAAATTATGTACTTATACAGGAGAGATGGAGAACCAAGTAAGTGTTACCTATGCGCACATATCATATTTCATCATCATATATATACTTTTTTTTCATTAAATTCAATGAAAATAAAAACAAAAAAGGAAAAGGTTACTAAATTTTTAGTTTACATTTTTAACATGTTTGTACTGGGTTTAAAATGAGTATGGTGTTGTAGGGTTCTTGCCTTTGTATATTTATTCTGAATTTATAACATTTGTTACTACAGTTTGTGAATTTTCAGTAGGTCTCACATCTCATCTGTACTTTGGTTTCAAAAGAATGATATTCAAACTTATAAGTAAAATTGCAAAATAATGAGCAATGTTTGTTCCACCATCAGTTTATAGTATGAATGTAGGGTTTAAGGATACTGAACTGTTATCATTGTTGAAAATATTTTTTGTAAACAAGAAATAATTTTTATTCAATAGCCCTGAATCACATTTATCTTGTAATTCCCTTAAAGCCTTTCTTTTATTCATGTTATCACTTCATGATCATAAATATCTATTGAAGCTGCAGTTGCAATCACTTTTTTATGTGCTTCATTTCCCCAAGTTGTAATGTTCGCAGTATAATTTATTAATTCTAATATTCTTGCATATTTGAACAAAAAAGTCATTCTATTAGGGTGTTCAAAATATAACCAATTTTTGTAAAAAATATAACATAACATTCTGATACATTTATCTAATTCTTGTATTCTAAATAAACATAACGATAATAAATGGAATAAACATTTGGAACATTGGAACTGAAGGTGATGAAAACCTTCTGTTTTCACAACTGAGAAATTTTCTCGTAAAGCATCATAAATCTTTTTGTTTTGTTGGAAATCAATAGGGCGAGACTTTAGAACTGTATTATTTTCTGTTAGAACACTTCATTTTGTCATTTCCACCACAAAAAAAAAATTGTTTTTGTAAGCAAATTATTTCTGATTCTGAAAGAAAATAACTATAGTGGCCTTTTTCTATAAAAAGCTAAATTTTCTACAAAAAGTATAAAGCACCTAAGATCCATATTGCTGTAGCTAACAAGGAAGGGGAAGGCATGAGCTTCAGGACACCCATTTGAACCATATTTCGTATATGAATAGTACATTGTTTACGTGTCTTCATCACAAAATACTAACACGCAATATAATTATACTCAAGAAAAATGGCCCTAAAAATTTCCTTAGCATTTTATATTAGTTTACTTATAAATTTTGTTTCATGTCACTCAAGTAGTTATGTGGTGTAAGTGAGAACGTGTCAAATCCGTAACCATGCACACATCGGTTTGAATCTGACTTCATATACATATATTTATTTTTAATTTAAATATATTGATTTATTAATAATTATTAACCTCTGGGTGTAAACATTTTTGAATTAAAATGAAAAGTACCCAAAATTTTATTTCACTAATAATGTTTTTTTTTTTTTGTATTATTATTGAATTACTATTTATTGTTATTTTTTTTACAATCAGAGGTTAATAATTATTAATAAATCAATATATTTAAATTAAAAAAAAAAGTTCAAAAAAATTATGTGTATATGAAGTCTGATTCGAACCAATGTGCCTTCCCCTTGTAAGATCCAAAGTATTTCATTAATTAAAATTTTATTTCGTTATAACTCAATGAAGATATGTACCACATATATATTTTTGAAAAGCTCTCAACGAGGGCTAATTACTGCAGTTATGAAAAAGTCCAAAATCCAAATGTTTCAAAATGGAAATCTCGCTTTATTTAGAGGTCTGACTGTGTACACATTTTTTTGGCTTAGTCGATTGCAATCAAAAGGGGAACAACTAGATGTTACAATAGTCCTAAGTATAAAATTTCAACATTCAATGGCCAATTGTTTTGAGTTATGTAAAATACATATCTATATACAGACATAACACTGAAACTAGTCAAAATGGATATTTCTGTTGAAATCTGAAAAATGAAATTTTTTGTGATTACAATACTTCCTTTACTTCGTACATGGAAGTAAAGATATGTAAACAATCATTTTATATTTATTTTTTACACTAAATGGAATCTACTTGAATAGTTAGTTACCTATAATGATTTTAAAACTGGGTTATGATCCTCTCCAAAAGAGAATCAAAGTCACTAATGGATGGTGACATATCAAACAATACTTATTATTAAAATTGGTAATTGTGTTAGGCATCATCCAAAAAATTATTTGGTAGAAATTTAAAAAGTGACTGATTTTTTAACATGAAAAAAAATTTGAATAAAAATGAACTATTTGGTTGGTCACGGCAATATATTCTGTCTATATTAAGTATGAACAAATGTAATTTTTTAGACAATGATCTTTTTCACATAGGTAAATATGCCTAAAATGTAGTAAACTAATAACATTAAAAAATACATATGGAAACAGTACTACCAACACTGAAAATTCTAGGTATTAGATGTATAAACTATGTAAGAATTCATCAATTCAATTTTTGTTAAATGTTTTACTTGATGGTGATTTATACTTCAAATACAGTTGGATTCTTAACTAGTTGGATCATCCATTTTAAAACTATAATACTCTATTTGAATAAAAATTGTTGTTGGGATCTTATGTACAACGACTTTGAGCCAGTCAGAATTATACATTTTCAAACAAAAGTTGTACTTTATTGCATATCACTGGACAACAAAGCATCATAAAATCTATCTGAAAACATTAAGTGGGTGACGGTCACATGTTGCTACTCCTTTCACATTAATGTTGCAATCAACTCCTTTTAATGTAAATAATTGAAATACATATTTTTTACTATAAGTGAAGAAATTCTACTTATACAACACATAAAATGTACAATTTTTGAAAAAATGTATTATGCATTAAAATAAGATTTTCTGGTTGATATAAGCATTTATTTTTTATTTTATATATATTATATAAAATGTTGCTATATATGATATAGCGAATCATTGAGATTCAAAAATCTCGGTTAAAACTATTAGTCTTAATGAAAAAACTGTGAAGAATTTAATATTCCTGAATTTATTAATAAATTGGAATAAGTCAACTGTGTAAGATCATAAGGAAAGAATCCAGGAAGAAAGGTGTCAATTTAACATGAAACTAGTACAGAAGACGGGAAGAAAGTAAGCAAATTAATAGAGCAAAATATAAACTGGTGAATAAAAGAAAGCAAATTTTTGGCTTAAAATGAGAAGATAGTGCCATATGCAGAATACATCAGGAAATATTAAAATAACTGAAAAACCTTATTCTAATTTACCCAAATACCAAAATCAGTCAAAATTAAACATTCCTGTAGAAGAAGAAGCACCAGATTTTTTAACAGAAGTAAAATAGGCTATAAAATCAATGAAAAATGGTAAAGCTTCAGGAACAGGTAATATTTCTGCTGAGATGCTGAAAGCTGGTGGCAAAATGTTACACATAATAGCACTTTAAAAACTGTACTCAAGTTGCCTCAAAAACCAAAAGATTCCTAATCGATGGAAAAGTACTGAAGTTATTCTTCTATACAAGAAAGGAATTCAGGAAGACCTGAATAATTATCGCCTAGTAAGCATCTTCTTAATTAAACACAAGGTTTTCACCAAGATAATAGCGAAAAGAATGCTGACAACACTGAATGAATCAAAGGAGCAGGCAGGCTCAATAACAGTTTTAGCACAATGGATCACGTCCAGGTTGTTCACAAAGTCATAGAAAGACATAACGAGTTATCATGCCCATATGTTTGGCTTTTATTGACTAAAAAAGACATTTAATACAGCAACATTGCAAGCAATAACTTAATTGCATAACCAGGGTGAAAAAAAACTTGCTACAATCATACAGAAAGAAAAGCTATAGCCATTAACAAAGATTTAACTACCTTTTGGGTAAAAGATAGTTATTAAATATAACTGCCCATATGTTCAGGGAAAATCTTTGTCGATGGCTACTTTGGAAGGTACCATGAGGATTCTTGTTGCTCCAGATTCGCTAATTGTGATAGCTTTGAACATCATTCCTGTTGGAAGAAGCTTCATTTTTACATCGTTTACATCATCAACAGTAATAGATGCTGTGTAAAATTATTCAAAAGTAAAAATTAATATCAATTGTTTTATTATTATCTAAATCTGTATTATTATTATTATTATTATTATTAAATCTTATTGTGAGAAAATTATTACTTAATTTACTATACTAGAATTAACAATAAATAAAAACAATTAATATATAATCAAATTGAATGTAAAGTGGGGGATATGAAAACACACATCAGTTTTCTGCCATAACTCGGATATTTGTTAACCGATTTAAAAAAAAGTCATTTTGTTTAAAACAAAAGGCCTAATTATCAAATAACATAAATTTTGATAAAACTAATATTTTCAGAGATATAACGGATTGAAAAATAAACATGGCTGCCAGTTTGTAATTTGTGAAGTTATTTAATCCTGATTTTTTGCGAATTTTAAAACTTTATTACCAAGATGCTTACCAAATATTAATGTGATTCGTCGATTTGAACTTGAGATGTAAATTTTTAAATAAAAATAACAAAATGGTGGATAGGGGAAGAATGAAGAAGAAATTGCCATTTTTCCTAAATATTTTTTGTTTAGTTTTACAAATAGAATCTGAAAAAGTATAGCCAGCCCACCATCTTAGAAACACTGTATATACTACATATGTGTGCGTATTATTATATTATACAGCATAAATTATAGTTTTTTTGCTGTTCATTCTTTTAAATAAGATAAATTTCTAAATTAAAACAAAAATTTAATTTGTGGTTTTTTATGTTTAATCCATTCACTCTGGTCATTTCAGGCTGATGCCTACTTACATTTTCCTTTTTTTATACTGATTGTGAACATCTGGGCTATATACAGAATTTTTCTTAAAACTAATGCAAAAATTAGAGAACAAACAAGTGCAATTTTTAAAAAATGTAATCTACATGTACTGAAGTCGTAGTGCTATAATAATGAACTGGTAGTAAAAAATTTTATCAAACAGTCAACAATTGTTTATATGGTAAAAAGCTATAATCACATGCAAACAACCTAAGGAAATCTGTTGCGTTATTATTGTTTTTTTTTGCAATAAAAGTAATGTCATTCAATGGAATGTATAACAAACAATGGAATTGACTGAACAGAACAATTGCATATTCTAATTTATTTATAATAATAATAATGCTAATACAATTTATTGGATAACCAATTGGTTCAGAACAAAACAGCAACAGTGTTTTAATTATTGATATAAATCTACTAATGCAGACAATAAACTCAAAAAAAGACACAATCCAAAGATTGTGGTTGAAGCAATATATTATTATTATTAGATAAATGCATCAGCTATAAAATTCTCTGCATTGAACAGCGTAACTCTATACAGAAAAAAGTAATAATTTAATTAACCAGGTCAAAAATATGTGTGAGTTTTATTTACTTTAGTTCATTCATTAAGTGAATGAAAGTCTAGTTTAAAATATGATTAATCTTTTTTCTTTTCAACAAAATAAACTGTTTAAACATGAAAACCTATCTTATCTTAAATTATTTCACAATCAAATTGATAACAAATTAATACAATTAATGAAAATGAACTGTGTAAAATAAAAATACTGAAATTAAGGTAATTTCAGTATTATATAAATATCATAAAATGTTTTTTATTTTTATCTCAAAAATTAATATTAGACAACTGATAGTGTATAGTAGTTATTTATCAATAGTATTATTTGAACAGGTATGAGAATAATTAAGTAAATGTTATGTTTAAACTTTCATTCACAATAAAATAGTTTAAGTAAATCTATTTATTAGTTATTATTCTTCAAAATAATTCATTCACAAATGTGGTAAATTAAAGAATGAAACAAAAAATATATTTTTTTTATAAGAAACATCTTTAATTATGAACAGAAAGCTAGCTGTTGTTGAAAAGTAAAGCAAATTATAACACAACAGTTGGCTGGAGAAAACTTGTAAGTTCTGAAGAATAATAAAATTTTCATTATCTTCCCAGATTTCTAAGTCAATGTGAATAATAAGAAAATCCATCTTTCAATTGATGTGCGAACTATTACATGATATCTGCTTTAACAGACAACTGCTTTGCCCCTCAGGCTTTATAATCCATAAATATGTTTTGGAACAGAAAATAAATTTTTCCTTGAAATCATTACAACATACTTTTGAATATTAGAAACTCAAAAAAAATGTAATTCTTTAAATCAATCCCACAATTCTGAAAAGTAATAAAAAGTTTTATTTACCAATAAATAAACAACTTTATAACTTTATATTGAATCAATATCCTGGTGGTATCAAGTTTCTTTTAACCACAATTCCTAGTTCAGTGTAAGATTTAACTTGTATAATGTTCAAAATTAATAAAAAGCCTATCATAAAAAAATTTGCATCACGGATCTTTTATGATTTTTCAAGCCTTTTGTTTCAATCAAGGTATGACTATAAAGGGATACAAATATTAAACTGTATTTATATTTAACTCATTGGAGAAGGCAATAGGAAACACTTATTCCTCATTTTTTCTAGTAAGGCTAGTAGTATTTGTTGCTTGTTATTCTTAAAGATGGCTGTCATTTTGGAGAGTGAATTGTGTCATGTGAGATTGCCTGAACTTTTATGTTAATATTTACATTATTTGTTTTGGGATCTAGTTTTCAAACTCTTTCATTTGATATCACATTTGATGAGTTCAAAAAATTTTGGTTTTTTTGTTAAAATGGTATCTAACAACTGCCTGTTTGAATATTTTACATTCTTCAAATTGTCTCATATTCAGTAATTCATTTATGTGATGAAATAATACTTAATATAAATTTAGAATTTCGTAAAAAAACATGTCACCCAGAGTACTCTCCTTTTGTAATATCTAGGTAAAAATAAGACTTCATTAAAATTATGAACATTCAATGAACTCAATTTCAAAGGTAATTTGAATTTTTACACTCAAATTTTGAAAGTTTCTAAATATATATATATATTTAGAAACTAAAATATATATATATATTTATTATTTTTATTTTTTTTAATGAGGGTTTTCATTTAAATGTGGAAAGTATTAACAATTATCAGTTTTAAAAATCTGAAAGAATATGAATTCTAAAAGAAAAATATTTTTTTTTAAAGTGGCTTTTTATGAATAAAGTACCAAATAAATATTTGAACAATTTGTAATATGAAATAAATTTTAATTTCCTTTCCTCTGAGCCTCTCCCGAACCTGAATTCTCAGCAGTTCTTTTAATCAAATCAAATCTAACCTGGTTAAATTTATTATTCTGTTGAATAATTTTCATAAATTATTTTGTTTAATGTTTTACAGGTATGTTTTTGTAGAGTTTATTATTCTGAAGAATATTTTGATGATTTAGGTAGCAATACACAAACAAGATATGTAGCTAAAGAGAGCTGTGACTATTATGATGAAAAATCCAGTAATATATCATTTGAATACGTTGCATATAAACCACCAGTATATAAGGATGTGAAATATAATTTATCTGACAGCAGTAGAGATGACGATAAAGAATTTTCGAACATAAGGAAACAAAATATTAATGAAGGTATTTGACAGATGTTAATAAGATCTACTATCTTAGGATATTTTATATACATACTTATTTATTGAAATTAAATCTTCATATCTCAGGGTAAAATTTCTTCACAATCTAACTGATACAGTTTTAATTATTGGTGATACAATATAACTATGCTTGGTGGAAATAGTGATTGTAAATTTCTTATGGAAGCTGGTTGTAAAATGTCATAGAATAATATCAGCAAATTTTATGTTAATGGAAACTACATCAGTTGGAAATCTGACAAACTGGAAAGAACAGTTTTACAACTTCATTTGGTAATAATGTTTGTTATGTGTAAAATGACCTTTTTTTTAATAACATAAAATAAAATTTGTAAAAAATGCAAATGATACATGGCATTTTACATCAGTTAGATAAAAATGTATAAATAATATTTTAGTGTTTAATGAACCTAATAAAAATTTTCTTAAATGATTTATAAAATAAAACAATGTTGTTTTTATCTGTTGAATTACTTGTAATTCATAACAGTTCTGCATTAAAGAGTACGTAATGAAACAAGTGAAATTAAATAACTTATGATAATTTTTTACAAAATTCATAATATAGCCTGAAGTGTTGAAAACTACAATTTAAGAAATTTTGATGTAAAAATTGGGTTATAAAACATTTTCTTACTAGATTCTGAAAATTTTAATAAACTATTACATATAAGGTTAGTTTTTACATTTTTATCTGATGCTGATAATGAAGCATGGATTAATCTCAATATATGAAATGAACCAACATTTGTTGTTCCATAAAAAAAATTAATTATAGCTTTAGTCTTTTGTATAAAGTTTAATTAATTTTCTTGGTTGATATTTTGTCCAAAGAGGCAACAGTTAATGTGCAATTTAATGTTTAATGTGAATTTATAAGTGATTTTGAAGAGTTATTCAAAGCAAAAGGGAAAATGTTGATTGTGGCATCATTTGCTTGCTCCATATGACAATACTCAGCACCACTAAGGTCCAAAAAAAAATTCACATAACCTGACAACTTGATAATACTCTCAGCAGGTTGAATTCTTAGTATTTATGAATCTACCTAGCAGTGAAGATGCTTGGACCGATCCAAGTAATTAGGTAAATTTTATAAATTTTTTAATTGCATAGCCTGGATTTGCACTCCATGACTATTACTTGTTTTTTCACTTTAATACTCAGAGATATTAAAAGTTAAATTTTAACAAACTAAAGGAGATTTTGTAATACATTTCTAAGGCAAAACTGACTGCAGAATGATATGATGAACTTTCTGTATATGATGCATAAGCTAATTTCTGGTCTTATTAATCACCATTGGGGCAAACAAGAATTACACATGCTCTGCTTTATTTTTGGAGAAAAAACTGATATGCATTGAAAATTTTACCACTATCAACAGCAGAAAAAGAATATGTAAATATATAGATATTTTGAAGACAAAATTTGTCATAGCTAATTTTTTTTCAGAAACTTATGTTTTTATAATTATTTATAAAGTTTTTAAATTATTATTTAGTTCAGTTCACCAGTAATAATAAAAACATAAACTAAACTAAATCTACGGGTTAACAGAGCATTCACACTAGCCAAATACTGGAGCAAAAGATGTAGCAACTAATGTTAGGTTAAATGCTTAAGACAATGGTATCAATTATGTTGAGAAGTCAGTAATTAGCAGGAAAATAAGTATTGATAATCTTTAAATTTTTCTTTACTGGAAACATCATATTTATTATCATTTCACAAACTTCTGCTGATTAACTTCTTTTTTTTTAATTAAAAAAATTTTCAGTCGCCAAAATAATAAGAAGAGTGAATTTCTCAACACTTGATTTACGAATATGTAAAATAATTGATGTAGACTTTCATCCAAATCATAAGAAATATTATATATTTACTCTAGATGTTGGGCAAAGAAACTTTCGTCAGTCTGTAAGTAGTTTATAAATCAACTTATTTATTTATTTTATTTCTGTTTCTATCAACATATTCTTTGAGAACAGTTGTTGTCTTATATTAATGAAATAAATTAAAAACTTATACATAAGCTTCATATGTGACAATATGGTTAGTTCTAGTTACATAAAAAATAGTTCCCTACTCTAGTTTTTGAATTCTTTAAGTGTATAAAAAGGTCATTGTAGAAGCCAGTTTCTTATTTTTCTTCTGACTGTCTTAATGGAGTCTGCTATCTTTGCCTCAGGTGGTAGGATATTTAGGTACTTCATTCCAGTGTATGTCGGTTGTTTCTCAAAGAGTGTTAGTCTGTGTACTGAGAGTGCAAAGTTGTTAGCTGATTTTTTGTTGTAATTATGAATGTCAGTTCCTCTATGAAAACCTTGTTATTTTGCATATAGTGTACAGTCAGTTGTGTACACTTAAGTACATTAAGTACATAGAATACATTAAGTGATGATACAGTTAAGATCCTTTGTTGTTTAAATATTGCACGACATGATTCGTGAAGGGCTATTCCTGTTAGAATGCGGACTGCTCTTTTTTGTAGCACTAAGGTACTTTGCAAGTTGGTTTTAGAGGGACTGCCCCATACTGCTACTCCATGCCTAAGGTGTGATTCAAAAAGTGAAAGACAATCTTTTTTAGGCAGTTCTTGCCATACTGATACATTGAGAAATAAGCCGTTTCCCAAACATTTGGTTAATACAAGCAGGCCCTGAGAACTCATAATTATCACGCCAAGAAATTTTGCTTCCTCTTCTTCTTGTATGTCAGGTTGATGTGTCACCTCATCCTTCTTCCTTCCCAAGATTAGTTGTTGGCTTTAAGTTTATTTACTGCCAAGTCATTTGCTTCACATTATTGCTGGGCCATATTCATGGCCATGAAGGACTTGATTTTCAGTTCTTCAGTGGTTTTATTTTTCTGTACCAGTAGTGTTGTCAGTGAACATAAGAGATACAGAATGGTTATTTAAGTAGTTGGTAAACGGTATAAGGTATAGAACAGGCCCTAAAACTGATCTGAGGAATACCTCTTAGAGTTATTAGTGTTTGTACTGTGTTCGGTCCTTTTTTAATAGTTTTGATCTCTATTTCTTGTGTTAATTTCTTAAGATAGTTCCTAAACCAATCTGCAACTTTGTCTTTAATTCCTACGTTTTTTAATTTGGTAAAGGACTTGTCATGGCAATTGCTGTCAAAGGCCTTACAGTCTAAAAATATTGCGGTTGATGTTTCTTCAGCTTTACAGACTTGAATAAGTTGTTCTTCTAAACTTATAACAGCAGTTCTGTTGAACATCCTGTCATAAAACTGTGTTGTTCTTGAGGAAGAAGATTGTTCCTTTTTAAGTAGTCCAGGAGTCTGTTCAAAACAACTTATTCAATAACTTTAGGAAAGGTGGACAGGAGAGATATTGGTCGGTAATTTTCTTGTTTTGTTCTGTCTCCTTGTTTGTATTTAGGGTACCCTTTGGTATATTTCAATTTGGAAGGCACTTTCCTTGTGAGAGTGAAAGGTTTATGATGTAAGTTAGAAGGTGTAAATTTCTCCCATACATTGCTTAAATAGACTTCATGAAACATCTAAACAACTTTAGTTTTTAGGTTTAAAATTTTTATTGATATTTGATACATCCTCTGAGGCAGCTGGCCATAGTACTAAATCGTTTTGTAAAATATAATGAGGGAGGCCAGTGGTTGATTTGTTATTTTTATCACATAGTTCAAAAATTTTAATACGTTTACAAAGCAGTCGTTAAATTGTTCGGCAATTAAACAGGGTTTTTTGTGATTGTTCCATTCGACTCCAGCTGAACAGAATGCTTTTTGGCAATCTTGTAGTTTTTTTCTTGGTTTATAATTTTCCACATTGCTTTGATCTTATTTTGGGTTTTATTTATGGGTTTATAATTATCCACTTTGCTTTGATCTTATTTTGGGTATTATTTATGATTTTGGTTGCTGTTTTCTTCTTTGTACTCTTTAAGTGGAGATCATATTTTTTTTCTTGACGGATTCTTCTGCTTTGTCCTCTTGTGATCCACTGTAAGGTACTTGTCTTGAAGTTGTATGCAATTTTCCTTCTTCACTTTTATTACATTATCAAAATGAAGAGGGATTTTCCTTTTTCTAGGAACAGTTTTTTTAAAAGGGCATGCAATATCTAGATTATATGTGAAGCTTTTCAGGAAGGTATTGTAATTTTCATTTTCCACAGATGATAGAGCTGAAGACATTATCCCAGGATTGTTTCTTGAGGAGATATTTAAGCAATCATATGTTCTCATCATTGTATTTTCTTTACTCAATTGTAGTCCTGATGGTAATATTCCATCCAATATCTATGGAGTGGTTTTGTCCTGATTAGTCTGAGATGCAAGTAAAAATTACTTCAGTTATGTATTCAGCTACAGAATGATTGGTACAAATCACATCTATGAAAGTTCTGCCATGTAGAATGATTTGTGTGGGTAAAAGGTCAGGCCTGGTGGTATCGTACAAAGCTAACAGTTCTTGTAGTCTCGAATGGTTAGTCTGAAGACAGTGACTTGGACCTTGTTCAAGGTTGTAGGCTGGATCAAGGCAGTCCATTTTGATGTCCCCCAGGTTGATAACATTTTCTTCCACACAGGCAAGCTTTCAAGAACTTCTGTGATCACACCTTGGGCTTTTTCAGAGTTTCCTTGTGATCTGTATATTCCAACTATGAAAACTCTTCTTAAAGACTAGTTTTAAGGCAGCATCCTCATAGGTAAGCTCAATACTAAAGGTTTTTGAGTTGTAACACGTACTGTCATATTCAATAGCTCTTTAATTACAAATTTGACAATGCCTCCTTTCATATTGTTCTGGTGACAGTGATATTCGGTGACAACAACCCATTTAAATAGTTTTCAGGAAGTCCATGCTCAGTAAAAATGACATTTGGGTTAATGTCCTTGAATAGGTTTTTAGTTAACCAACTTTATCTGACAGTTCATCAACATTTTGATAAAAAATCTTGGTGGTTGTTTTCATGGTATGAGCATGAATTCTGCTTTTTCATGTTATGGCTGCCATGTGTATTTGTTGCAATGACATTGTTTAGAGGTTTGTTATTATATTCCATTATGTTATTGTTTAGTGTTAATTTTCCTTGAGAAATTTTATCTTGCTTTGCAAAATTATTTCCTGCAGATAAGAATTTCTGTATGTTGGGATCTGTTTTGAATGCTGTCGTTTTTGATATGTTGATCTTTTTAAATGTTGATTTTCTCTGTGAAATTATATCATCATCGGCAAATGCAATTTCAGCTAATTTAAGTTTCCCTATTCTGTCAAGGTGATTTATTTGCAATGTTTTTATTCTTACTTTGGTTGTCTTCCTTAATGTTCTGGGAAAGCTCTTGTGGTAAGGACTTTCTTCATTGTACCCATGAGCTTGGTGTGATATAGGCAAAAAAATTCATGTTTAGTTATTTATACTATGCACTGCAAAGTTGAATTTTATATATCTTTTTCTTTAATTATGGTTTATGTTACAGCTATGTGCATATTCTGCCTTCTGTGGTACTTGTGAATAATTGATTCATCATACCCCAATGCCCATAGGTCACGCTTTTCAGATTGTTTAGATATTAACACTTTGAATTTTTCTTTATCAATTCTAATACTTTGCAGAGTATTAAAGCTCTTTAGATTAAACTCATTCTGGATATAGCTGCATGTCTTCATGCCATCTTTATAATAGTTTGAAAGAAGAGCTGTGGTTTTAGTGAATCTGTAAGATAAATTCAATGTCTCAGATACTGGAACAATATTATTGGCGTTGTGATACTTTACTTGATCAAATTTATTTGATCTGTTCGTGAATGGTATTTGATTGAAATCCCCTATTAACATGATTTTAGACATTCTGTGTGTATTACAGCAAATATGATCTCACCTGCAAGTAACGTAAGTGCTTCGTCAATGAAGCACTATAAATCATTTCTAGGTTCCTCTACATTTAAAAAATTTTTTTGAATTTATTAAAAATGTGTGGAGAGTGTAGATAGTGTAATTGCAGTATTCTTTGTCAGCATTTCATGTAATTTTCTATACTGACTTCGAAAATCAGATGCTGCTTCTCTGGTTGGAAAAGGAATTTTGGAGAAAACTAAGTCTCAAAAGTGGATTGTATGACAGAAGGCTGTACAATCTGCTTTGGCTTCAAACTTATGATAAGCCAACTTTTCCAGCAACTTAATGCAAGGTTCGTTAGAAAATTTGCTAAGATCTATTAAAAACTTAAAAATATATTTTTTAATTACCAATACAACATATACTTTTTATCATGGTCTGAAAATTAACTTGCACACTTCAAGTCACTGTAATTAAATACTCAAATTCTAAGTTTATTGCAATTTAAGTATTAAAAAACTTTTCTAACTTTAAGTGAAATTATTAAATTAATAATTTATGAATTTATAATGTTAATTTATTTTTTCTAAATAGTTTCCTACCTTCTTCATCATTCACAATTAAAATTCATTCATTTATCAATAGTAATATACCTCTCATTCATTATCTATGGTTTTCTATCAAAATTTGCCCTTCCACCTAATATTTCTCTTGGTGTTTTCAATATTTCCTTGATCAAGACGTCTGTTCATTATCTACAATATTTGCTTTTTGGAATTATTTTTAGGCATTTACCAACGGTTTCTCCAAACTTTTAACTGTATTCACAGTTTTATATCTCAACCTACAAGTCTTAACAAATCAACTAGTAGTCGTTACCCATGTCAGCTCCTGGGTGGGTTTTAGAGTTTATAATTTGCTTTAAGAGTCTCTGCCTAACCATTAAATAGCATCTTTCTAATCTCATGAGCTCACCCAAGTGAATCTTCTTTCATGATTTATGAGGCTGTTCACAATTGTAATTAATATGCAAAGAAAAAATTCTTTTTCATCTGCTACAAATCTACCTTCTTCAATTTTTTATCTCCATCTGCTTTCCTTTTTACTATATAATTTCAATTACATATTACTAAAAAAATGTCATCTTGTTTAATGTATTTGATTAAATTACCTACACATTATTTCCTACCTTGCTGCTAAAGAAACTGGTATATAAATCTGCACTATTTTGTATGCTTGGGAATCTATTCTAAATAAAATAATTCTTTAATATTTGGATGTAATATCATTCATACTCCTGAATTTCCATACACTTGCAGTATTTCAGACATAGATGAACACAAATAATTTTTATATGTTAATGAGATGTTTATTTGGTTCTAGTGAGATACATATTTAAACAAACAATGGCTTCATTAGGCTTTTAATCATGAAGTAACACAAATGATTTCAGCAAAGATAGAATATATTGGAACTTTATACATTCATCTAAAAATTAAAAAAATATTGGCTGTTTTTAAATAAAGATTAAATACTTTTGAATTAAAGTCTAAACTGGTGTATAAATATTTACAGGTGTCAGGAGCAAGGCCATACTATAGAAGAATCGAGTTAATGTCAAGACAAGTTATATGTCTTATAAACATAAAATCACGAAAAATTCATGGTGTAAGTTCAAATGCAATTGTATTATATGGTTTACAAAGTGATTTAGTAGAAATTCTTCAACCACCTATTCATTCTTCAATTGGTGATTTGGTATATACAACACGTCATATACCAAGACCAGCTAAATTACTGTACCCATATAAATATGATATGATAAAAATATTTAAAAGTTTACATGTAGAGCATTTTATTGCTTATTATAATTCAGTGCCCTGGTTAGTAATGGGTAGAAAACTCAATTATGTTTCTTGTAAAAATTTATCATATGGTGAAATATTAGAACCTGTTTTTAATTAATTTTTGTATATAAAATATTTTAAAAAGTTTTTACTAAATTATACTGATTAAACGATTAAGTATGTCTATTTTTAGAAAAAAATTGCAAAAATAAACATAATCTTCAATCAAAAGCTGTTAAATTCAAATCACTTTTACATAAATGTAGATTTCATAAAATAACCATTGAAAATAAAATCTTAAAAAAGTTTTATAAAATAACTTATTCCATATGTACAGAAACATTACATTAAAAATCTATATATAACAGGATAAAAGTTCAGTAATCTATGTTGAGAAACTTCACAGTCATATTTTAACTTTATGCAGATTTTTTTTTAATTTTGATACAATAGATATAAAAAAAAGCAACAAAAACAACTTAAAAAATTAGAAGACTGACAAATTGTTTTTACAAAAAATGTATTGATATCCTAAACCAAGTATTTCTGATATATATTTATTTATACATGCAACACTGAAATTAGCATCCAATGTTTGTAAATTCTGGGTTTGATCATATCAGGCCAAAGAGTGTTCCTTTGAGATATTTAGAACTTAGCAAAATGTTTAAAATAGAGTACATCCTTTCATTTCTATTCTGATGGCAGTGAATAATATAAGAAATACAAGCAAACCTCTTAGAATAATAATGTACACCATTATGTTTATAATTATTTTATTTATATATATCAAATAAAACTTTTATTAATAAAAAATCAATTTTTAAAGTTTTATTAGTCATCCTCTCAATACTGTCATTTAAAAAAAATACAACCAGCAACGGATAAAATAAAACCGATTAATTACTGTAATGAAATGCATTTTAACAATTAAAAAAATTAAAAACTAAATGTTTGTCTGAGCAGTTTGGAAATGGATATTTATTAAAAAACTTAAAAAAAGTATAAAACCATCATACAACAGAATAAAGTTTTGTAAACCATCTTATAAAATTTAGACACAAACTGATAATACAGGCTGATTCAAAGAAACGGGAAATTTTAAAAATTAAATAACGTTAATGAAAAATTATTTTTAGAAAATGAATTTTATTTCATGTAATTGTACAAATGTTGCCATTTTAGGATACATACATTTTAGTTTATTTTTTAAAGATGACATCTTCCAGGTGACCTCCTCTACGTAAACACTCATGAAATCTCTTCGTTAAATTGTTCATGGTTTGACGTAACATCTCAACTGTAATTTCCGCAATTGCTTCTTGGATCTTTGCCTTCAGCTCTTCCGTTGTAGCAGGTCTATTTTGGAACACTTTGCTTTTAAGGTGATCCCACAAAAAGTAATCGCAAGCTGAGAGATCAGGCGATCTGGGAGGCCATCTAATATCACCATTTCGTGAAATGACACGTTGTCCAAACAATCGGCGTACAGCTGCCATCGATATTCGTGCAGTATGTGACGTTGCTCCGTCTTGTTGAAACCAGGCTGTGTTAAGAATTGGTGGAAATCTCTTTTGTTGTTCCACAACAAAGGTTTCAAGCATGGCTACGTAACGAGCCGACGTCGCTGTAATCGCAAGACCGTTGTCATCCTCAAAACAATAAGGGCCTATAACACCGTAAGATGACATAGCACACCACACGGTCACTTTCTGTCTGTGCAACGGATGCTGGTGTAGCTACGTAGGATTTTCTTGTGCCCAGTATCTGAAATTTTGCTTGTTAACAAATCCACTGAGGTGGAAATGCGCTTCGTCTGACATCCACAGTTTGTGAACAAACTATTCATTATCATTTATCTTCTGAAGCATTACATTACAGAATTGTGCTCGCAAAACTGCATCGTTCGGTTTCAGTTCCTGGACGATCTGCAACTTGTATGGATGGTATTGCAAGTCCTTCACTAACATTCTTCGAACACTTGAACTATGCAATTATAAAGATGCTGAGATACGACCGATGTGGACTTTTTGTGACAGCATCTTGTAAAACTTGAACATTCTGTGGTGTACGGACGGTTCGCTCACGGCCTGGAGGTTTCTTTTACATTGCCGAACCAGTTTCCTCAAAAGTAGATATCCATGTTTTAATTGCATGTGCTGATGGAACACGTTCGTGCCGTCCCAGATTAAAATGACGGCGAAATTCTCTACGCGCTCCCTCCACACTGTCATTGTTTTTGTAAAACGCTTTGATAGCAAATGCACGTTGCGCACCACTCCAAGGATCCATGACAACTAAATGGCAGGTTAGGTTAGAGAGGCTGGCGCCACTTATCAAGTGGTACCAATCGCCCACGGCTACCAACACAACTTTCAAAATTTCCCGTTTCTTTGAATCACCTGTATATAAAAACCACAAACTCACAAATAGTAAGAAATTCACAAGCATAAATTTACTTCAAAAAAAAAATAAAACATTGATCAAACTAATATTCAATTTCATCCATGATCAGGTTCACAGATCATATTATTTCTCAGATGGACGTAAGAGATTCTCAAAAATAGTTGAAACTACATCAAAATAAAATTTATTAATAGGGCTCCAAGAGTGACTTCGGATTGGTTAGAAAAAAAAAACGTTTTTCTTTAGCAACATGGAAAATAAACCTTCTGCATGGTAATTTTATGACAATCTAACTTGTAACTTAATTATTTTGTTGGTTTTAAAACAATTTTATGAAACATGGAAATGCCATTATTGCTCCTATCAACTGAGTGGAGAAAGGCACAATTATATTTTGCTAGTGGAAGGCTAGACCAATTAACATCCAACTGAATAACATTTATGATAATTCTATTTTGGCATGTAATATATGTTTAATTTGGTAAACAATCATTAATCAAAAAGTAAAAAATACAAGCAGGTACTATCAAACTGATAATGATGGCTTGTATTTAAGAATTTTGCAGACAATTCAAGGAACTGGGATTACAATGTCAGGTGTCTACTTAAAAATGGCGAAGAAGCTTTGGAAATTAATCCAAAGAAATGATGTGGTTCTTTTGAATGTACCATGTCTACTGGCTTTACTTGAGCAGCCTGATTGACTAAGCCCATATACACAGCATTTGACAATTGAGCAGTATCTTTTCTTTTTACTTTTATCTTTTAAGATGAAAGTGGATTCCATCCTTGGCTCTTGTAGTGAAAGGTTGTGTTTTGTTGTGCTCTGTGAATTGTCAGTTGTAACCAGTCCAGCCAGGTGTTCAACAGTTCTTCTACCTGCGTCGCCAGACAATGTGAGAAGGGTCTGCTAGGACATCAGCCGGGCCGCCAGCTACCTGGACTACAGGCCAGTCACATTAAGAAAAGGATAATCCTTTTCTTAATTTTACTTTTATACTATTCAATATTTCTAATAATGTAAAGTGAACTCTTGTAGTCATTGTGAATACGTTAAGTAAATAGCCTATTATTATAGGACTATTGTGCTACTTTTAAAATAATTTTATTTTTTAATTGATTTTCTTGTCAGTGATTTTATTTTACAGCAAGTGTAGATTAAGAAGTGTAAATTAAGTTTAATTTTAATTTTTAAATTTTTCTTCCTTATTTTCCTCAATGGAAGGAAAAATAAGGCCTCCTCCACCCCGTTCTCCCACCACGGAACTGTCCGACGGTGGAGAGGAAAGCGGGTCTGGCGCTAGGAAGCGCCAGAAACGCCGGGACTCCGCGCCTCCTATGGAGGCGGAGCCCGTAGCGGGCTGTAGCAAGGCTGCAGCAGCCGCCAACTCGCAGGCTGATGATGGGGCCCCATCACAGCCTGCTACCATCAGGCGGGAGAAAATCCCGCCGATAATGCTGGACTGCCCGAAAGAGTGGCCAGCATTGGCGAGGGACATAAAGTCGAGGATTGGGGGGCGCCTGGTGGCTAAAAGCACCGGGCTCTCGATAAGGCTGCAGCTGGGCAGCGAGGCGGATTACCGGGCGGTGCAGAGTTTTCTGCACTCGAAGGGAATCGCCTTTCACTCCTTTCAGCTCCCGAAGGACAGGGAGCTGAAGGTGGTTATACGGGGGATCCCCTATGGGGCTGCCCCGGAGGAAGTAAGGGAGGAACTGACCTCCCTTGGCTATGAGGTGGTTTCGGTAAAGAAGCTCCTCACAAGGGACGGTCGGGAAACCCCGACCTGCCTAGTGGCCCTTAAGAGGACCCCTTTGGCCCGGGCCATTTATGACCTTGGCAGTATTTTTTACTGCAAGGTCGCAGTGACTGCATTTGTGTCACGAGGGGGGCCACCCCAGTGCCACAGATGCCAGAAATTTGGACACTCGTCCAATTACTGCCAGAGGGCCCAGCAATGCGTAAAGTGTGGTGGAAACCACGACACTTCTGCCTGCGTCAAGCCGCGTGAGGAACCAGCCTCATGCGTCAACTGTAAGGGGCCACATCCGGCCAATTACAGGGGCTGCCCCTATTATAAGGAGCAGACAAACAAAGTCAAGGGACTTAAAAAGCCCGCGACTTTGGACGGCCGCAGCTGGGCCCGTGTTGCCGGTGGGGGAAAAACAGTCCCCAAACCGGAGGTGCCGGCACCCGTGGCCAAAGCGGTCGTGAAAAAAGGGGAGGTAACCTCCCCAACACCCGCCAAGCCAAAACCGGCGGCAACCACCAAGAAGGTGGTAAAACAAAAGGCGGCGACAAAGCCGGCCCCAGCGAAGAAGGCCAAGCCTTCCTCGACGGGAAAGGCAAAGCCGGCCCCGGCGAAGAAGGCCAAGCCTTCCTCGACGGGAAAGGCAAAGCCTGCTCCGGCTGGGAAGGCCAAGCAGGCTGTTAAAAACACCGCGGCCCCTGTGGCCCCGCGCCCCACCAAAAGGGCGGCCGCGCCAAAAGGCACCCCCAGCGGCAATCCGAAACCGGCTACCCCGTTGGAGACCACTGGCATGGACTTCCTGTCACAGATGACAGTGAAGGATATCCTGCCAGATATCATGATGGTTTTGCCACGCCTGCTCCAGGCAAAATCTCTCAAGGACTGTATTCAGTCCTTAATAGAGTGCCTCATGGCTGTACTGTCCAGGTATGGTTAGGCCCACCCTCAGACTCTTGCAGTGGAACGCCAACTCAGTAGTAGGCCGGACGGAGGAACTATGCCGTCTGGCCGAGGATCTACTGATAGACGTGATACTGTTGTCTGAGACGTGCTTGAACCCAAACAAGCAACTGACCCTTCGGAACTATTTTACATATAGGACGGATAGGCCAGTTCGACCCGGATCTCGCACCTCTGGTGGAACTGCGGTTTTAGTCCACAGACGCCACATGCATACGCGCGTTGTTCTTCATACAAACGTGATGGAGCAAACGTGTGTGCATGTGGAGCATCTGGGCACGGTGTATCGGCTGGTTTCGGCTTATAGCAAGCCGAACGACGCGGTAACCGGCGCAGATCTGGATGCCGTGCTGGAAAATTGGGATGGCCCCGTGATACTCATGGGCGACCTCAATGCCAAACACGTGTCATGGAACAGCATTCTGACAAATCCGAATGGCAGATTGCTGTACGAAAGGGCGAGAGCCCGCCGCTTGGTCGTCGTAGGCCCTGAGGTGCCCACGTTCGTGCATCGCTCAGGCAGATCTAGGCCTGACGTGCTGGATATCGCAGTTATGAAGGGGGGTACTCTCCCATTCATGATTGAAACGATAGAAGACCTCAGCTCGGACCATTCCCCTGTCCTGTTGGAACTAGGTCAGGCAGGGGGTGGCCGAGATCCCCCGCCTATACCCCGAAGGTCAGTCAACTGGAAAAGGTTCTACGAGACCCTCCAGCGGGAGTACAGGCCGGTAAATCCTGAGCTCCTGAACACCCCGGAGGAAATCGACGACACTGTCGGGCGCGTCACGTCGTCAATGACCGAGGCCCTGGCAGGCAGCTCATCGGCCAAAACTCGAGCAGTTGTTCGAAACGACCTCCCTCCTCATATCTCCGAAGCCATAACGGAGAAACGACGACTGAGGAGGAGATATCGAATCACCCTGTCCCCCGCTGATAAGCGGGCCTTTTATAATCAAACGGACAGGGTAAAACAACTGCTGACAAGCCATCGAGAGGATTCGTGGAACGAATACCTCGCCTCGGTCTCTGACGACATCTCCTCGGTGTTCAGGTTGAACAGGAGACTGCGAGAAGGGAAGAAGCCTCGCCATCCGGTTGTGGGGCAGCGAGGTTTTCTTGCATACTCGGAGGCGGAGAGGGCCGAGGTATTCGCCGATACCTTGGAGGAGCAGTTCACTCCAAACCCCCCTCCCTCCCCGAACGACGAGCACACAACCGAGGTGGAATCCTTTCTTGTAGATTATTTCTCACAGGTGGAGGACGCCCCTCTAGAGATTGACCAAGTCACTGAAGCGGAAGTTTCCACAGCCATTAAGGCCACAAGCCCCGACAAGGCCCCGGGTGTCGACGGGATCAGCGCCCGTGCATTCCGGAACATACCGGCCTCCGTGATTACAGCAATTTCGGTGATATTCACGTCCATTTTGTACGTTGGATATTTCCCGAATTGTTGGAAAACGGCCAAAGTCGTATGTTTACCCAAACCGGGGAAAAGTTTACTTTTCCCACGGAATTATAGGCCAATCTCCCTGTTACCGGTATTGTCTAAGTTGTTCGAGAGGATTTTTCTCGAAAAACTGAGGCGATACATGGAGGGAGAAGTGCGGCCCGAGCAATTTGGGTTCAGGGAGGGTCACTCAACCACCCTCCAACTGGTAAAAATAATAGACGACCTTGTCGGAGGCCTGAACAGGAAACGGGTGACTGCAGCCGTTTTTCTGGATGTGGCCAAGGCCTTTGACAAAGTTTGGCATAGCGGGCTGCTTTATAAGCTAGCGCGATCGGCGATCCCGTACCGCTATGTCAGACTGATGCGGTCATATCTGCTAGACCGACATTTTGTCGTGCGCGTAGGGGAAACGATTTCCTCTACCAGAGAAATAGCCGCTGGGGTTCCCCAAGGAGCAGTACTTTCCCCGTTCTTGTACACTTTGTACGTGAACGATATGCCGCTGTCGGAAGGGGTCAAAACGGCCCTTTACGCAGACGACACGGCATATTTCTACGAATCCGCAAATGTGGATTACGCGGTCCGGAGGCTCCAAAGGCAGCTGGACTTAGTGGAACCGTGGCTCGACATGTGGAGAATCAGGGTCAACGGTGAAAAATCGGTGGCCGTGATGTTCACATGCAAGACACGAAAACCGACCAGAGAGCTGGAAATCTCAGGGGAGAAAATCCCTTTTGAGAAAACAGTTAAGTACCTGGGGGTGGTGTTGGACAGGCGGCTTACCTTCGGCGAACATGTAAATTATGCGACCCGGAGGGCTAAGGCCGCCAGAGCCTCGCTATACCCAGTGCTGAACAGTGCCAGCCCGTACCCACTGGCAACTAAGCTCCTCATTTTTCGGCTGTACGTACTGCCGATTCTAACATATGCTTACCCGGCATGGGGGGCAGTGTTGAGCTCCTCGCTTCAAAAGAAGATCGAGGCCGTCCAAAACATCGCGTTGCGGACGATCTTTGGAGCTCCGTGGTTCGTCAGGAACGCCACTCTCCGATCTGATGCGAGATTTCAATCCGTGTCCGAGGTGGGGGTGGCGCAGGCGCGCAGACTGTTCGGGAGAGCGGCTGTGTCCGAACACAGTCATCTTCGGGACATCTGCCGAGAGGACCCAACTCCGACAGTTGTAAGGAAGCGGCCTCACGCCGTACTGGACGAACCACCGTGATGGTGCGGTGCGGTAGCCGAAAATCGACAAACCAGGCTTAGGGGCCTCCATATCGCATGAGCCATAAACGGAATAGTGCGTCAGACGCGTTTCCGGGGTCGCGAGTGAAAAGTTTTCGCGAGTTATATAGTTTGAAGACGTCAAACACGGTAAGTCGCGCATAAAACAAAAACGCGGTCTAAATTTAAAAAAAAACTTACAGTAAGACAAAATATCCCAGCAATTGCGACTCCTCCGGAAAAGGGGACGCATTGCTCTCTCCTTATAGCTAGTGCCCCGTTGTGGCGTATTCCTGCTAGCCTATTAAAGAGTTAGCACCGAAAGGACTTCAGTGGACGGTCTGAAGGGGAATTACGTCGGGAGGACAGGCTTTATAAGCCTAGCCTTCCGCGGTCGGCCCATGAAATGGGTTCGATAACGCTGGTTTAACAACGGATTGGAATGCAATTAAATCCGTCTTAAATTCACTAAAATAATAATAGACAAAACTTGAAAAATTAGATCCGAGATAAAAAAAAAAAAAAAAAAATAACCCTTTTAAAAACAAGCCCGATTAGAATGATCCAGCAGCAAGGGACTCTGTCCAGGTTCTGCGATAAAGTAGGGAGTAATAGACTCCTGCCAACTTTGCATTCCATTCCAAGATGAAAGTCAAACTGGCTACCTAGTACTCTGAAACCATTAAAGAGCTCATGAATAACTAATAACTGAACTAGGAAAGCTTTATGATGAAATGGTATTATGGTACGATAGATAACAATATGAAGAAACAATCTAGACATTTAGGTAACTTATTAAAGCACTTTTCTTTTTTGCATGAACATTAAATGGTTGGGCATCCTATCTTCCCTTCTGTGGAAAAGGTGAATTTTTTTCTATCTTTCTCACTAATTTTTTATGTAGAACTAGGTATATCTAAAGGCTAAATTCTATTGTTAGAAGATTTAAATTTGTACTGGACCTGAGTGACTGTTACTATATCATCAGAATATAAAATTCACAAATAGTAATGACTGACAAAATAACATTACTTGTCCTGTACTGCTCCATTGGAAACTTGAGTACTGGGAACTTGTAACATGTGAAAATCATTAGTAAAAAAAGATCTACTGCATCTGAGTTAAAACTAGTGTGAAATTTTCTGTCTGTTACAAATGATTCATTGAATTTTAAAAATCTCTATTTAAAAAGATAGTGAACATAAAATTATGAATGATATATAAAAATAAACAGAAACTGTCCAGGTTTCAGGTTAGGTTTAAAGTAGTCACTGGCAAGTAGCAGCAAAAACTCAGTTTCTAAAATGGCATCTATGCAACAGAAAGCATTCTGTCTTCAAAAAAGTTTATATCCTAAATATCAGAAAAGTTTATCCATCGTTACCATGCAAGATTTATGCCAGAGATGGTTTGAAATGGAACCACCAGGCCAACAAAGAATTCTAAGATTTTATCGACAGTTTAAAGACATTGGTTGTTTGTACAAAGGTAAAAGCACCAGATGCCCAAGCATTTTGTTTGAAACAGTGGAGTCAGGGTGAGTTTTGTTCATAGCCCAAAGAAGTCAACTTGATTTGCTAGTAGTGAATTCAATATTCTGCAGCCAACTGCCTGGAAGATTTTGCAAACTCGATTATGACTGAAACCGTACTGTATAAAGTTATTACAAACGTTACAATTAAATGACCTCAACAAATGATACAAATTTTGTAATGACATGCAGAAAGTCATGGAGGATGATGATTTTGCTAACCGTCTGGTGTTTAGTGACGAGGCAACATTTCACTTGAATGGAAAGGTGAATCGCCATAACAACAGGATATACTGTACTGAATAACCTAATTCTGTAGA
The DNA here is from genome assembly GCF_047948215.1 of Lycorma delicatula. Classification (NCBI taxonomy): domain Eukaryota; kingdom Metazoa; phylum Arthropoda; class Insecta; order Hemiptera; family Fulgoridae; genus Lycorma; species Lycorma delicatula. The sequence goes on from NC_134461.1 coordinate 90,552,128, forward strand.
ACGTGGCTGTAATTCCCCAAAACTTGTTTTTGATGCAATTTCTAAAACAAAGGTGTATGGGCCATTTTCATACTTGGAGAATGCAGTGACGAGTACTTCATCCCTTGATATGATGCAGTTTCCTCAATTGAAAGACGACTCCAATAACATTGTACTCGAACAAGATGAAGCCTCACATGCTTCAGCATGGTAGTGGCCATGCTGAAGTACGAGGCTTCCTGAATGAACTCTCGCTCTGCTGGATCAAGCGATGTGCAAATGACTTAGCGCTCTTAAAATGGCCTCTTAGATATCCTGATCTCACGGTTTGTTTATTTTTCCTTTGGGGATATGTTAAAGACTATTTATATGCCAACACACCCAATAACTTTGGTTGAACTACAGGAAAGCATTACAGCTGCATTTATGACCATCAATAGGGATGTTAATGTGTGTGTGGGCTGAAGTGGACTACCAAATAGGTGTGTGTCATATGGAAGCCATACTGAACATTTATGAAGGGATGACTGAAACTTTGATGGTTTGTTTATTTTAATGTATCATTCATAATTTTGTGTGCTACTTTTTTAAATACAGAATTTTAAAACCTCATGAATGATTTATCACCATACTAATAAACACACAATTTTGAACATTCCACGTAACTCAGGTTTAGCAACATTATCATTATAGCTGTTGTTTAGTATCTATGGACAATTTGTTTTATATTAAACTATTTTTTTATTATTAAATAAATATTCCAGGGATTTTATTAAAATCTTTTTTTTAAATATGTAAATTTTATAAAGTTTGTGTAAATATATACATATTAAAGTAAATGTATTTTTTTAATAAAGTTTTTTGTTTATATTAATATTTTACTTTCATTGTCACTTTTCAATACAATATTATATCAAACTATTTTTATATGCCACATTTATATTTCCTGTAATCGATGTAAAATTTTTTTTTATTAATATATAGTAATGATTTTTTAATATAATTTGTTGTTTTTTATTCAACTTGCCATGTAATATTTTTAACTGTTAATTAAAAACATTTTTGTGACTTTTATGTAAATTTATATCTTACTAACTGAGCAGTCAAACATAGCTCACATATATCATTTTAAATAATGTGCTTGCAAAGACAGTGGGAAAGCATTTCCTAACAGTATGGAGAGAATAAAAAAAATGATTTACAAAGTTATTTTAGCCCATCTACATTAAAACACTATTTATTATTAACATAATGCTACCAGTATTTTTCCCACTGCCAGATTGCTTTCTGGAAATCTGCTGGGAATAATAATATGAAGGTCTTACCATGTATTTTCTTTTTTCTTTTTTGAAAACAGCAGCAAAAAAAAACAAAAAAAAATTACAAAAATATATTTGATTACATATAAAAAATTATTTTTTAAAAAAGCTTTTATTTAACTAATATTAATATTAACATTAATAAAAAAAGGAAACAAATTAGAAAAACCCTCTAAAAAGTAAAAAATAAGAATTAAATCAAATTGAGAATTTTAAACAAAAATAAAAATGCACTGAAAAGTAAAAAATAAATTATATAAACATCTAATAAATAACCAATAAATAAATGTAATAATTATTAAATTTTAAAATTAAAAGTAATGAAAATATTTAGTTAAATAAAAGCGTGGCGCAGTTTTTATAATTTATTTAAAACAACACATTTATTTTTACAACAATAATACTTATTCGAAAACATTGTTATAAAAACTGTGCCACGCTTTATTTAACTAAATATTTTCATTACTTTTATTTTAAAATTTAATAATTATTATATTTATTTATTTTTTATTTATTAGATATGTATATCATTATTTTTTACTTTTCAGTGCATTTTTATATTTGTTAATGAATTATATTTATTTAAAATTCTCAATTTGATTTATTTTTTACTTTTTAGAGGGTTTTTATAATTTGTTTCCTTTTTTGATTAATGTTAATATTAGTTAAATAAAAGCTTTTTTAAAAAATAATTTTTTATATGGAATCAAATATATTTTTTTTTTAAGACTAAAAAAAAAGTAAAAATTTTTATTTTTACACATCGAAGTTACATACGTGTGCCAAATTTCAATCATTTTCATACGATAGTTCATGAGAAATGAAAATGTTCGACTAAATGCATGAATTTAGCGTAGGGGTAGCGTGGGGGTGGGTCATATCAAATTCAGACACCATAGTGCCATTGTCATTGAAGTTACATACATGTACCAAATTTCACTGATTTTCATACTATAGATCAAAAGATATAGCAGTTGCAAGATTTGATTATTACTTAAGAGAGCTAAATAAAACATTTTAAAAATGTGTGTGCAGATGTGATACATTGTGTTTTAAATAAACATATCTCATACATATATTTAAAATTACTAAAAATTATTTTTTTTGTTTATTCTGAGCAAAAATGTTACAGCATTATCATCGCCTGAACAGAGCATATTTGTTGTAATAAACTGATATTATATTCTATGTCTCAATTAGAATAACATTTTTAACTGCTAAACAGCAATTGCCATGAATAGTTGATACACACATCAGTAATTTAAATATCTGGGTATAAACGGACAACCCTAAGAAACGGCAAAAACTAAGTTAAAAAAATTACATTATCCCCTAGAATAGTTTTCACGTTGCCTCCAGTTTAAACTTGTGATACAATGCCGCATAATAGATACAATCCAAAGGATGTGGTGCACTGTCAGTTGGCACAACTGGTGCATTTTTTGAGTCATCAGCTTTCCATACGAAATCCTAGTGTGCCCTATTCGTTAATGGCAGATAACCTCCTCTCATCGGTTATTTCTGCATGAGGACCTCCACAGTGTTCTTAATTGTGTGAAGTTTGCTGTTCATAGTAGCATTCCAAACATTTTGCCACTCATGAACCATTAAAATTTTTTTTTTGAATATAATAAATTATAAGCAAAGTAGACTAATGTATGGATTTACTCTTGTTGGATGCAATTTCCACTGTATTTTATACTACTTTCATATATTTAAGAATTTCTTATTTTAAGATTAAGTCTAAGAATTTCAACATTTTTAATTTGAATAAGATTTCAGTAAATTAATAGACATATATTTATTTAACCAATTTCAGTTAATGACAGCATAGTTCATTAATAAATGCCAAAAATAGTTTATGCTACACCTGTGTCAGTTTAAACTTTGTGATCTATGGGAATTGGATCGATTGAATGTGATTTCAGCATTTAAACTTACTTATATTTTTCAATTTCCAGGATCTACTTCAGAGAAATTTCAGGTATTTTGAAATCTGGCAAGAAAGCAAAGTTGCAAGAGATGCAGTTAACCATTTTATTGAAGTTGTGATGCAGATAGCTTATGTTAGATGTTCTTTGGGACATATTAATAACATTTATACTTGTTTTATAATATTTAACAGCTGGGTATATTTATTTTATATAAAGAATGTACTCATTCTTCTTTAATTAAAATTAACAAGTTTTTCATTAGAAATATTTTCCAACTGTGTTGAGACAATATTGTTGTTTTATAAATTATTACGAACAATAATAATAATACACTTTCTGGCCCATCTGACCAGAAATCTTACTTTTGTTAGACTTTGCTATGCTTGAGTTCTTATGTTATTTTCACCCACTCTTTTGAGATATCAGATGTAATTTTTACGACTTCTATGAAAAAGAAATCATTTCATTTTTTTTACAGATTAATTTTAAGCAGTAATAAAAAGTAGTCTGTATTTAAACAAAAGCAAGTTTTACAGAAAATAAATAAAACTGTATTTTACACTTTTAAAGTAAAAAATATCTAATTGTGGAGCTAACGTATTTTTTGCACAATGGTCACATTTTTATTGTAAATCTTAATTTTAAAATAAAAAATTTAGATTTAAAACTTAGGTGCATGTGTTTAAACTTGAAGAAAAAACCAGTATCATACAGACCTGTAGTTTTATTTATATATATTTAATATTATATAAAATATAAACTGGCAAAATACAGAAATTAAACTTACCATATTAATTTCTAATAATCAATTTTTGTGATATTCTGCATCTTCAATACCAACTGATGACGCAGGATACCTTGAAAATCAATTTTTGGAAATTAATATGCTAAGTTTCACTATGTTTTCACTGTGCTTTGGTTTATCTTTTATGTAATATTATATTTTATTAATATAGTGGTAAGTATGTTAATAACTTATTTGAATTTTCAATAAATATTGTATTTTAATAATAAATATTATATTATATTTTCACATACATTAATTTTTCCTAGCGAGTTGAGACAGTGGGTATAATCAACACATGGTGTTGGATTTTCTTGGCGTGACTATCTCATGTCATATTAAAGGTTAGAAGTTGTAAACTTTGCCTAACAAGTAAAATTTTGAAGGAGATTCACTACAATATCCCTTCTCAATGTGGCATTACCATCAGAGGAGAATACTTTGTCACAGAGCAGTTCTATGAGTGACATAAGAAATGTTATGTTCACAGTTTTTTTTTTTACATCAAATTAATGTGTTACATTATTATTAATACAAACATTACACTGTTAATACTTTAACTGCCATGTGCATTGTATACAAAGTATAAAAATATTTCTCTGTAAGCAGTGTGCATCACAATTGAATACACACAACAGCTGTTTATTTGTATAATACAGCAGTATAGTAGAATGGTTTTATTTTTACACGGACTTGAATAATAGATCGTGGATACCAGTGTTCTTTGGTGGTTGGGTTTCAATTAACCACACATTTCAGGAATGGTTGAACTGAGAATATATAAAACTACACTTCATTTACACTCATACATATCATCCTCTGAAGAATTATCTAAACGGTAGTTACCGGAGGCTAAACAGGAAAAAGAGAGAGTAGAATGGTTTTAAAATGGGAATTTAGTTTATTGCTGCTTGTAAAAAAGTATTTCTTTCCTTGGTTTTAGGTTGGCACCACTGTCTTTTTGAAATCATCTGATCAATATAACCTATAAATTATAACCTCTCCACTGTATGTTTCTAAGCAATATTTTATATGGTTTACGTTTTCTTGTGAATTTCAGTCTATTTTCATTAGGTCTATTGCAATGATTTATAATTAAAGTTTTGTTAGATGGAAAAGAAATTAAATGACAGCGAAGTATTGAATTACCTTAATGAATGATTTTTGTCAAGCAATTTTGAAACTATTGAAAATTTTGATGACTGAAGATGACAAAAATTATAAATATTCTTCTGACAGTGATTCTAGTGTTTGTAATATAATTGACCAAAAAAGAAAATTCTGCAGTAGTACAGCTAAAGGAATATCTAAGAAAATCTGGTAAACTCATCAAATACATCCATGTTAATGATACTATGGCTGTTTTTGTTATTTTGATACTATGAATTTATAGAAAATTAGTAAGTTCAGCTGATATATCAAGTCATAATAATATACCTTTAACCTCAACATATAATGTAAAAACTGAGCAGGGTAATAATCTGGTAAATGCACCCAATGTGAGCCTAACTAATAATAATGGTACCAATCAGCCTATTTCTTCAACATCTAATACTCATAGTAACAATGAATACGTTCTTTCAACATCTAACAATAATAGTAATGATTGTGTTTCTTCAATAATTTATATTCAACAACTGGATCAAGTACTAAATTGTCTAATTCTGAGACTGATACTGATATAACATTATCAGATGATAATATTCCTGTAAATAAAAACAAAATCCTTAGATATTTCTAATGTAATAAGTATGATCATGAACCAAATTGGAAATTGACTGAGAGAGACAGATGGGTGTCTGATAGCATCAGTGAATAAGCAGTTGGGATGCTTTCCAATTGGTTTGCCATGAATAAGTACGGAAATGGCAGTGGTTATGTTTGGGGGCAGGAAACAGGAACCCTAACAATATTTAGTTGCTATATTTCCCCTAATATAGAAGAGTATGTCCTTATGATGGATGAACTGACAAGTAGTTAGGAAGGAGAGAACAGGAGTCCTGGGGATTTTAATGGCAAATGCACTGAGTTGGGAGGCCATATCGATGATGAGAGGGGGGAAGAATTCTAGGAGAAGCTGTGGCATCTTTAGGGTTGTGCTGCCTAATATTGGTGATTAAGTCACATTTCAGCAGAGTGGGTTTGAGTCAGTTTTAGACATAACCTTTGTCTCTGAAGATTTGATTGGGAGGATCTCTGGCTGAACAGTAATGGAAAACAAGACACTCAGCAATCATAGATGTATTTAGGTGGTTGTCACAGGTGTGATGGGCAACCAGAGGTGCCCAGCAATAGAAGGTCTCTAGGATCTGGGCTTTGGGAATTGAGGAAGGCTTTTACTATGAAAATTGAAGATAGGGAGTATGCAGATCCTGATATGCTTTCATATTTAATCACAGAAATATGTGGAGAAGTACTGAAACAGAAAAGTAGTTACAGAAGGAGACCGGTATATTGGTGGTCCAGTGGGATAGAGAACTTGAGGTATGATTGTATGAGATTTCGACGGATATTCCAGCAAAGACATCAACAGGGTAATAATGCCATGGTAAAGGAGGTGTTATTGCAATTAAGGATGTGCTGCAAGAAACTTAAGGCGGCGATCCTCTCTAAGAAAGCAAGATGGAAAGAAGTTTGCAAGGGCCTGGACGAGGATCTGCTGGGGAATGGATACAGGATAGTGATGGGAAGATTCAGATCACTATCTGTACTCACCCAAAGGCAGTTGATAAGCGTGGCAGATATTGTTTCTGTGGCAGGTAGCAGTTATGTAGCAGGAGACATTCGTGAATGATATGCCCAGATTTACCATCAATGAAGAATTACTTGCTGCAAGACTGAGACACTGTAAAACCCCAGTACTGGATGGTATACTGGCTGAGGTGGTAGACAGTATTTGAGGTGGTGCCACTGATGGTCCTGGAGACCATGAACAGAGTACAGTCAGAAGAATGGAGTCTGCTCGATCGGTGCTGTCCAAGAAGGAAGAAGAGCAAATGATCCTTCTACTTATGGGCTGATATGCGTTATTAATGCTCTCAGGAAATTACTCGAGGTAATGGTGTAGGGGAGGTTGAAAATGGAGCTGTATCTTAAAGGAGGGCTGTCACTTTGGTTTCAGAGGTAGGTCTACCGTAGGCACTGTCAGAAAACTAATGAACATTGTTGATAAGGCTGCCAGAAGAACTAGGCATACACAAATGTTTTCCCATAGTGATACTATTAAATGTAAAATATGTGTTTAACAGTGTGTCAAGGCTCACAATTAAGGAGAAGCTTGAAAAGAAAGGGACAGAACCCTGTGGAGTCCCACAGGGTTCTGTATTGGAGCCCATACTTTGGAACCAGGTGTTTAACAACATAATGAGACTGGATTGGCCAGAGGGTGTGGGTGTCCATTGCTTTTGCAGACAACCTTGCACTGGTTGTGAAAGAGGTCTGAGGGATGTGGTGAGAAGGCAACTGTAGCTGTGGAAATAGTTAGAGTAAGTAACAGACTATTATTGGCAGTAGAGAAAGTCAAGGTAATCAGGAAAACTGGAAGGAGAAGGGTCAAACCATTTAGAATTAGTTGGGGGATTCGGAGATCCAGCCTTCTCTCAAAGGTAATACTTTGGAGTACGACTGGACAAGAATAGAAGGTTCATGATTCATCTAAATGTAACTGTTAAGAAAGCAAATTGCAGTTAAGTTAAACAATTGCAGAAGGCTGGCTTCTGCAATAACTAGGTTGATGGCTAATGTGGGAGGACCTACAATCTCGAGGAGAAGGTTAATGCCTTAATTGTCAATTCAGTGGTCCTTTATGCTGCACCAGTATTGCAAAGAGCAATCGAATTCTAACGCTGCCGTCAAAAATTAGGATCGCAAAGAAGAGTGGAATTGCAATGGTCTGTGCATATGGCATCATATCATTGGAGGATGTGCTGGTGATAGTCAGTATGCCACCAATGAGTTATCTTATACAAGAGAAATGTAAAAGAAGTGAAGGAAAAAATAAAAAACCTTGATGAGGAAGTGGTGGCAAGACAGGTAGGACCAAGCCACTGTAGGAGGTGGACACATGTTTTAGTGCCAGTTATCAAGAGCTGGGTTAAGAGAAAGCATGGGGAGGTGGACTACTGGATGATCAACAGTTCACTGGTCATGGGGTCATTCATTCAACAATTACCTCTTCAATAGGAAAAGTAGAACCACAACAGAGTGCAAATATTGCGGGAGAGATGACGCAGTTAGGCACATCTTCTTTAGTGTCCATGGAGGGAGGTAGACAGACCAGGTGGAAATGAGTTTGCAAGCCCAGAAGGAATAATAAGTATCATGCTAAAAGGTGAGGCAAAATGAGATCAGTGTGCAAACTGGTTCAAAAGATTAATAAAAATGAAAGCACAAGAAGAATAGTGTAAAATAACTTACTTTAGAATGGATATAGTCGCTCGGGTAAAAGTGGGAAGGGGACAGCCTGTACTAAGAGATTGTTAGGGGCCCCTTGGGGTTGTCACTATTTGTGAAAGGTACAGTGAAAGGTACCTTATCTATTCTGAGAGTTTATTAACAATTTAAATAACATTCAACCTATTAATTTTTTTCTTCAAATGATTGATGAACTTATAAATTATATAGTATAGGAAACAAACTCAAATGGGAAACAAAAAATTTAAAAGGAATTCTATCAGAATCATTAGAGCTATCTGCTAGGCTAATAATGTGGAAATATATAAATATCAGTGAACTGGTGGCATTTACTGGTTTTATTATTTGTATGGGGCAGGACTAAACATCTAAAATTCAGGATTACTAGTCTAAAAACCCTTTGTACAATAACAGTATTTGTAAGCTAATGTCAAGAAACAAATTTGAACTATTGTTATGTTTAATACATTTTTGTGATAATAAAGGAATGGAATGAAAATTACCAATTGTACAAAATTAGATGCTTAGTTGATAACTTAAAAAATAATTTTCAAAAGCTTTTACCCCAGAAGCAAACCTGTGTATATATGTACCCAAGGTTCCTTTCCAATGAAGACTGCGATTTCAGCATATGTTCTTTGGAAAAGAATACAATAATGGAACTGATCCACTAATTGAACATTACATACTGATAATTTCTATACAAGTGTGGACTTGGCTCACAAATTATTGGAAAAATAATAATCTTGATTGGAAATACATTATGATCCCAAAGAAGATTCAACTCTACACACGTCAAAGAATAAATTGAAAAGAGGTGAAATGCACACTTTGCAAAGTAATAGTAATGTAGTTGTTGGCAAATGGTATAAGAATGGTGTTTCTTAACTGCCAAGACGTTCCATAACTTACACTGCTGTCCAAATTAGAAAAGATGTAGCAAAAGTATTTATTGATGTCTGATGAAATAAATACTCGTGCATCACCTGTAAGGAAAACTGTTTTCCTGTCCAATACAAAGGAGCTGCTCTGCAATACAAGCATTGATAATGCATATTTTTTTACCTGAAAGTAACTGGAAAAAAAATGGGGATTATCGAGTAAAGAGCTCGTTGTAGTATTTGCTGCAATAAAGTGTAAAATATGTTTGGTTGGTAACATGCAATTAAAAAGAGCAAACAGGTGGCACTTAGACGCAGAGGATGTATCCTCTCTCAAAAGATGTGATTCTCTTGCATGACAACTCGCACCCCCCCCATCGCTCAGAGAAGGGAGAAATGCTTGAGAAGTTGGGTTGGGAGGTGTTGCTACATCCCCCTTACGGTCCAGACTTCACCCCACTCAAAGACTTTTTATGCAGCAAGAAGTTTGATGACAACAAAGCAGTATACGAATGATTCAGAGTTAAGGTAAAGACTTCTACACTGCGGGAATCAAAAAGCTTACAGAATCGTGGGACAAATGTCTAAATGTTGCTGGAGACTACGTTGAAAAGTAGTGTAAGTTTCATTGTCATTGAATAAATTGTTTTTTCTTTACATAAATTTGTTTTGTTAATAACTGAATATCCCTTGTATATAACCTACATTAAATTTTAATTTTATAAACTAGAGTTAAATATTTTCATGTTAAATAGCTTAATGATAAATGTTGACTTTCTTTTCTTACATAATTGAAATAAAAATTACCAATGAACAAAAAATTGCCATGCACTGAATTTGTTAAACGTGGCCCGGTTTAAAAAAATTTCAAAATTTCTTTAAAATAGGCCAAGTGCATTACATGCAATCACAAGGTTTTTCTATAAAAGACAAAAAAAAGATAACTAACAGAAAATTTTTTATTGATAATTATTTTAAAGTATATTGGGTTAATTCTATAAAAAAAAAATGATCTGATCTGAATGAAAGTATCTCAAAAAATTTCATGCAGTAAAAGTGTTAATATAGCGTAAAAGTGTTAATATAGCGTAAAAGTGTTAATAGCCACTGCTATCTATACTCAGAATGTTTATGAATGGTGATGTTAAGGTAAAGGCTTGCAAAATGCATCATTATTATTGCAAGTTGTAGGGTAAAAATATTTAAGTAACAATGGTTAAGTTAAAGGGTTTATTTTTTATCAAATTGTATTTTATAAATCAGTAACCTAAAGTGCTCAATTAAATGCAAAATAAAAATTATTAACTAATGCATGAACTTATAATCATAGAAACTCTGTTTCTTGTTTTTTCCACAGAAATGTTAGCAGCTTCTACAAACATTAGTAACAATAAAAAATATATATTTAAAATTTATTATTTTAAAATATGAGAAATTATGATTCTTCAACAATAAATATGTATAAAAAAAAAACAAAAAAAACTGTAATTTCAGGGATCATTGCAATTATAATGATTTTATTCTTCATCACTTCCAGCACCACCAGGTGGCTTTCCTTTTGGTCCACCAGCTCTTTTAGCCATAATTATTTGATCTACTTTAAGAATTGTGCATGCTGCATTTGTTGCATATTTCAAAGCCCAATATTTTGTTAGGTATAAATCAAATACTCCAGCTTCTACAGCATCCTTTACAGCAGCTCCATCTCCCTAAAAAAAAGAAGAAATTTAATTAAACCCAGCAGTTCCATTTTCACTTTTTTACCCTTTGTAATTACATAAATGAGGTCACTATATGTTCACTATTTATAAACAGTAAACATTGATTTTAAATGCTGTTATAACATTTAGAGAACTATTTCACATACAATTAAACAACCAATGGGAAATACTAAAATGCAAACTTCTAATCCAACAGAAACAATTTAAATTGGGTTAAATGAACAATTTTGACAGGGTAGTTTTAAGTATAATAAAAAATATCTTTAAATAGTATTAATATATATTTATATATTAATACTTATATATATTAATATTTATTTTATATTTGTATATAAATATATACAAGGCATATTCATAAGTAAGGGATGTCAGCTTATATTTAAATATTAGCAGGTCTGAATATAGTTTAACACATGCAGGGCCATCTATCGTCTACTTGCGAAGCCACTACAGTTATTGTTTTGAAGCAGTAGTTGTTTGTCTGCCAGTGAGTGTGCATACCAATTTCTGTGACAATTGTTTCTCCCGCCAGTTGTGAAGTGCATGCAGATTCGATTTTTGAGTGCAGAAGGATCTTCAACCGCTGAAATTCATTAGGAGTTGTGCCTAGTGTATGGACAAACAGTAATGAGTGAAGGAAAGGTTAGACAATGGTATCGAGACTTTAAAAATGGTCGCACATTGTACGACCATTTAATAAGAGGCACACATACCTGAATACTGGCAGGCCCAGTATTCAGACCGATGAAATTGCTGAACAAATAAACTGAAAACTGCAATGTGATCGGCGGCAATTGATTAGTGCTCTGGCTAATGAATGTCCACATGTTGGATGCACCTCTATCTACATGATTGTCACAAAGCTTGGATATCACAAACTGTGTGCAAGGTGGGTATTGAAAATGCTCACCGACCAATACAAAGAGCAAAGAATGTGCAGTGGATGAGCGTTTTTGGACTGCTGTTGACAACATGAAGATGACTTGTTCTACACTATTATGGGCAATGCAATGTGGACATACTACACCAACACAGAATCGAAACAACAGTCAACACAGTGCTGCCGTTCAAGTTCCTCAAAACCAAAAAAGTTAAAACAATTATGTATGAGAGTCGAAAAATGTTGGCTACAGTTTTTTTGGGACAAAAAGGGTATAATTTGGTTGATTTCATGGAACCTGGATCAAGAATTACAGCTGTCATGTACTGCAAAATGCTCACCAAACTGAGACATGTGATAAAAAATCAACATGAGAAACTGTCATCCAGCATAATCCTCCTTCACGGAAATGCGTGTCCTCACACTGCTGCCATAACTAAGAAGATTCAAGATTTTGTTGGAACTTTTTTCAACAAACCACACTCCCCATATAGTCCCGACCTTGAACCTAGCGACTACTTCTTCTTCTTGCATTTGAATAAGTGGCATGTTAGAGAATGGTTACAAAATGACGAGGAACTCAAGACTTCCATTGTCAACTGGTTCAATGCCCAGGCGGTGAACTTCTATACAGAGGGGTTAAAGAAACTGGTGCAGCGTTATGAAAAGTGCTTAGATCTGAATGGCGACAATGTGGAAAAGTGAAGTAGATGTGTAGTATACTAAAATTGAAAGTAAAAACCTTTCCTCAGAAGATAATTTTTTTTAATGACCAAATATCCCTTACTTTATGAATATGTCTCATATATAAAGCTTCACACTTTAAACAATTTTGTTTCATTAGTACAATTTACAAATTGTGTTTTTAAATAAATGATTTTCCTATGATTAACAATGGCTGTCACAGAGTATATGGATCCCATAAAATAGAAGCATCTATACTTTGACTTCTATGCATATTCAGGAGGACATCAAGACAAACCTGATAAAAAGAAGAAGGGTATTAGACAGGTAATAAGTAGGAAAAAAACAACAGAACAAAAGAAAAAGGTTTCAGGTGGTCAAGTTGAATGGTCATAAGGCTATATAACAAGGCAATATTGTCTTCTTTAAATAAATCTATAATTTAGACTAAGACTTCAACATCACAAGAAATTATATAGCGAAATTTAATAATAATACATATAATAAGTTCTTTAATATAAACTGTCTTATTTTAAAGAGACATGGATAACCTAAATAGATGAGGAAAAGATGACAGCACACAAAATACTAATCACAATAAATGAAAGGATTTCAACCATAAATTACAAACAACTGATGAAGTAGCATTGGGTGAATCATTCTAACAGGCTAACAGTTTGCTGAATGCTATCATTATATCTCAATACACTTCATTGTGTAATCCACAGTGCAGTGGTGTTTGATTGAACTTTTTTTAGACTATAATATTAAATACCTAAGGCTGTTAATCTTATAAATTTTGATGTTTTAATCTCATTGGATTGAAAACCTATTCTAATTCACGGGATGCAATTGTATACGTTGACTACATAAGCGTACATGCTATAGTAAATATATCTATAGTGATTATAAATCATAAATAACTTCCTTCTCACTCAAAGGGTAGAGATTTAATTTTAAGGTTTACCTCAATATCAAAACCAGCATTTTTCTTTCCTTCTTGATGAGCAGCATACAGATTTGATATTAGTTCATTAGATTTAATCCCAGTATTATCAGCAAGTATTTTAACAAATGTTTCAAGAGCCGTACCAAACTTTTTAACTGTATATTGTTCTAAACCAGGTAATGTTTCACCATATGATACTACTTGTCTTGCTAATTCAATTTCTGTCGCACCTGCTCCAGGGACTAGTCTGCCATCCTATAAACAAAATAAGAATACTGTAATTAATGTCAATTAATAAATTAATTACTTAATGGATTAATTAAACAGAAATCACAAATTGGGAAATGCCTTTGGTACTTAGACCGAAGACAGTCTTGATTCCCAATTATAACTTACATTAAAAAATAGTTAAATTATCTCAAATAAAAAAAAACCTCCATCGAATTAGACATTGAATTATCAATTTTTAAGTCCTAGGCTCTCACAGTATAGCCAAAATGTAGTTTAATGTTTAAAGTAGTTTAAAATTCCTCTTAATATTGTAGGAATTAAAATAAATTATTCTATTCATAAACTATTTAAAATTAAATTCCATTTAAATTTCTAAATATAATCATTTTTCAAACTTTCCTAATATATTAGCTTTGTTACCAAACTATCGACAAATTCAAGCTTTTCAAAGTAAATTTTTACAATTACTTTATGTTTATAAATGAAATCACATTTTTAAATTTCACAATTTTTTGAGTGACACTGGATCCAATGTCTACGCTCTCTTTGATTTATTACATAACAGTAAGTTTGTAAAATGCTCATAATTTTTCTTCAATTATTAGCATATGATTTAATATCTTAATGAAGAAGATGTTTAATGTTGTTTAACAATTAAGTTTAAAGAATATAAAAAATATATTACAATTATGAATCTATTATAAACATTTACATAGGTTTTGGTTTCTAGTTAATTTTATACGAAAAAAAAATTAATTTAGTATAAACCTTTTTTTTTCTCTCTATAAAAACTAAAAATTAAAACATATTTTATAAACATTATAACCCTTAGTGTTCAGGATTTCTTTTCTGAAATCTGCACAACTTTATTGTTGATATGTAGCTTATTGTTAGATGATGAATTAATGAAAAATATAATTTTTTGTTTTTAAGATGCTAACACAGGTAAATGGAAATAAAAAATGCCTTTTTTATCTAAACTTAAAACGATTAGTTTGAGAAAAAATGTGATATGCATTGTGATACACAAATGTGTGTTTTACATATGAAAGGATAAGTTGAGTTTTATCAAAAACTGAAAAAGTAGTGCTAAAACTTCTTTTTTTTTGTTGAACTGATATGAAATACACATATTTATTTATATGCTTTTCTTTAACCTCCGGGTCCGCAGTTAAGCAATTTTTTTCCACAGAGGATGAGATGAATGCTTTGTAGCATGGGTGAAAAATGCCATGCCTGTCCAGGATTCGAACTCAGGACCTCCAGAAGGCCGAGACGCTACCACTTGCACCACGGAGGCCGGCTATTTATATGAATCTAAAAAAACTTATATCACTAACTAAAGAAAAATTATATTCTCTTTTACACTCTTAAATTCTTTATTTAACTCAAACGATATCTTAATAACGGTTATCCTAATTTTCATACGTGAAATATTAACAAAAAAGTTCTTCACTTTCTTTCTATATTTTATTCATAGGAACCAAATAGATAATGGTTAACATTAATCATATTCATTAATGGTAATATTAATGAATGTGATTAACTCAGAAACTCAAAATATTACCAAATGAAAAGTGTTGTTATAAAATATAAATTCTCAGTTAAATTTTATTCTTACCCGATAATGAAGATATGAGAATAAATTTATGGGTTAACCATTATCAAATTTTAATTAATGCGTTTAGATCACCTAACAATACTTGAGTTTTCAGTATATATTAAGAAGTATTATCATTATTATAAAATTATACATTAATATAAAACTATATTTCATGACCAGCAGGGATAATTAAGCAGATAATATTTTTGGAATCAATATACTAAACAACACACTTTCTGATCATTGTGGAGTATACTGTGGCATCTTCCTGCTGATATTCCAACCTCTGATGCTCATTCCTTCTATCACTTTAAACATATTTACAATCTTATATTAATTTTAATTACATTTTTAGGATTCATTTAAATTATTGCAGCTACTCAATGTTTTTTGAAACCTTACCTTTTCTCAATTTAGAGGGTACACCATAAAAAGAGTGTCTTTTTTGAAATTATAATAGCCCTGCTGCTTGGTCAGGTGTTATTTCTGTTTCTAGGTCATATGGGAAAATGTAAAAATAAATTAACACATACCTCAAGGAAATGTTTGTGCAAGATTTCTCACAGCAGTTTCACTGTGTGAATTTTTATCAACATTGATATTTATGACAGTGATTTTTGAAGCAAAATATAGAATTTGACATTTCTTTGCTGTTCAATGATAAGCATCTTTTGTGATATCACACAAATTTTTACAAAAACTTAAGGCTGTTGATGACATTGAAGAGTAAACAAGAATTGACAACTGCTCGCTTTGACAACTTCATGAAAGCTACTATTTATGAAACTATTTCAAAATCATGATTATAATTTCAAACAGAAAATTAATTTTCTTAAGGTCATATTCTGTTAATTTTTTACAAATGTATCATGATTATGTCATTAACTATACAAAATGCATTCATTCAGTATCTCCAATTCCCTGTACAGGCTATTTTTTAGTAGAACAAGTTTTAATTCCAACAATTTAGCTTAATGAAACTGTGTTGTATTCAATTTATGAACAACACAATAAAATTATAAGAATGAATCTAACCTTTGTAATTCCTTTGAATGTGTTTACACCATCATCAATAGCTCGTTCAATATCATCCATATAATTATCAGTTGAACCACGAATCACTACGGTTGAAATTCTACTATCCATACCTTCTATGTTGAATACTACGACTGAAGTATCACCAACTTCATCTACAAATACTGAATCAGCATAACCAAGTTCCTCACGATTTGGTGGAATCTGAAAAAAGAGAACTCTATGATGCAATAATAGTGGAATTATTCCAAGTATTTCAAATAAAAATATGCTTCTCCTTGTATACTGTTACTGCTTAAATTTTTTTAATTTTGTATTTTGATTTTTAATTTCATAAAATTTTCATTATGAAAATAATTATGTAGAAAACGATTACTTTAAGATTTGTGTGACTAAATAATTTAACATTTGAATAATTAATAAAGTTAATGAATGACAGTAATTGAATTTGTTATATAAGAGCAAACTTATTATAAAAAAATCTCCACTACTCAATGCTAATCGCATCCAAGTATCACAGACAACTATCTAAACTAAAAAGTTCCTAACTATGTTTACATGGCCAACATTTCTAGTTCAGCTAATTCTGATACTTTGCAACATGTAAAATATGTTACCCAGATTACTTAATCTAAAATCTTATCTAACTAATCTATATAACTTTATATAGAATATATATGTTGCCGAGATGACTTAACAAAACCTTTTGCATTAAATAGAGATCAAACATAATAGCAAGAAAATATGTAATATTTATAACTTAAATAAATCTTCATAAAAAAATTAAAGTAAAATGCAAATTACTTTCAAACTTAATTAGAATGTTAGTCAGGAAGCAATTTCTCTAGTATTATAATCAAATTTATGCAAATGGGCAGAATCAATAAATCTGTAGTTATAAAGTCAATAATAATAAGAAATATGAAAAAATAAGGCGACTTTATTCAGAAGGTACCTCAGCCACTAATTAGGCTTTTTGTGCAAACCCAAAACAGAAAATAAAGATCCTTGAGCAGTTTCATAGGGCCACTAATAATCTCCAATGAAGATTCACTTGTCTTGTTGTTTTTCACCAGAAGGTGAAGGAATGACCTTGCAGATGGAACTGGGATATAGTGACCAAATACCCAAGGCATTTATACTAAAGAAGAAGGAATAAAGGGAAAGAAAATTAAGAGAAGAAGGAGTGATTAAACAATACAGAGACTACTTATCATCTGTTTAATTAGGGTAATTTACCATCCTCCCCAGGACCAATGCAGTATTAATACAGAATGTGTTAACCAGACCTCTATTATTAACAGAAAAGTAAATAAGTGAGAAAGTGTTAAATCAGATATAAAGAAGACGCTATAAATTCCTGCTTGCATAATCAAAAAGAGATAAATTAAATTTTATTATTAAAAGAATCTTACCAATCTTGGTAGAGCAGTTGCATTAACAGCTTTACATAATCGTCGAATATCAAATTTAGAATTTAACCTGACAGCCATTAAACCATATTTGTTAACATAATGTAGAGCCATATCACCAAACTTAGCACCAGCAACAATAACATCAGCACCTGCATCAGCAATTGCTTTTATCTGTTGTTCTAATAATGTTTCTTCTCCACGACTGAAGTTCATCAATTCATCAGCTGTTTTAATTAATACTGTACCCTGGAAAATATCATTTAAAAAAAATCAATGTCCACAGGAAGTCCATTATTATTAAACAGAGATTTTTTTAATTTATTTAACGTAAATTAATTCTATTATTTTTGTAATATTATTCATTCAATTGATCTGAATCATTCAGTTCAAACTCAGCACTGTGTTAACTCAACACAGAGATAGAGCTCACAGTTCATTAATTCAATTCATTAAAGTTTGTGCTTCAACCACAAAATTTCCATCACCACCACCACCACCCATAATTATTATATACTGCTATAAAGCTTAATTTCAAATTCATTAAAATCATATATATATAAATTTTGTTAATACATTTATTGAATATGCCCAATATAATACAGAACTATGAGCTAGAAGTTCATAAGAGTGACAAATTTTATCAAGTAAAATAATTATTAACAGTTTATATAAGGTACAAGAACATGGATTGTTAAATATAACAAAAAAAAAATAATAATTTTTTCTGTTAAATGTTAAGCCTTAATTTGATTAAAAGTCATTTAATTTTATGAAAATAGAGAAAAGCTAAAAGTAATTTTATGTTACTGATTAATATATTGTTTTCAATGTAATGAAAAATTATATAAATTTTCATTTTTTTATTTTATTTTGTTTGGGTTATTATAAAGAATGAACAGATGCATATTATTTATATGATTACAGCAACGCTTAGTTGCAAGTGCAACATGGAACATTATAATAATAAACATTAAAAAATATCCAAATGTGAAGATCCAAACATCTAATGAATTATAAAAAAAATAAACATTACATTCTCTATCCACTGAACTTTCCAGTCAATCTGCATCTCCCTGCATTCAAATCATATATGAATAAGATAAATGGTTATGGAAAACATTTTAAAAGAGGTGCTTATGGGCCTGGAATAACCTTTGCTGAACTTCTAATAAAAAAATTGATCACTCATAAATCTTTTTTTATGCAGAGTGAAGAGTGATGGAAGTAAAGTACATATGGCTTAAATGTACAATTACTTACCTTAGTTTCAGTTTGCATTACATCAACTGCGCAAGTGTAAACAGCAATTTTAGCTTCTGTTTTCTTTGTTATATCTCCTTCAACATTGCGTTTAAAAACCATTCCATGAATAACTTCTGATTTATAAAGACCATTTCCCTATAATAGACATTAATAGAACTAAATTAATGAATTATAAAACATCAACATCTAATAAGTGTTATAACAAACAATAAAGAAAAAACAATAATAAAGGTATTATTAATTAATTTTACTTTAACTACAGTTGAGTTAGTAATTTTCTTCTTAAATTTATAAAACAATGAACTCTTTCTTGTTGCCATCATTAATATTATATTCAAAGACTAATAAAAAAAATTATTATCTCTTATAAATAAAAAGAAAAAGTAGATTCATGATTTACAAAAAAAAAAAAAAAAAATAAGGTGATAGTAATTATTCATCTAGTAAGATGATACAATGCTGTCAAAAAAAAAATTAAACATAAAAAATTGCTTGTAAAAAAACACACATGACATGTTTATTTGTACACAAACAATAACAACATTCATTCATCTATGATTAAATATTACTACCAAGTAAAATAAGAATAAACATGGATAGCTTACCAAAATCTTACACACCCGGACGTTATCAACATTAAATGTATTACTCTCTGGTAGGATAGATACTGCAAATATAGAAAAAAGACAAACACAAATTAATTTAATTCATAAAATGGATACTAACAAAATTTAATTAAATTACAATATTATTTCTGAAGTTTAAATCAAATTTCACTTTGAAGAGTGTTTAATATAATTAAACGGTTTATAATTTGATTTTATTGTGATATTCAACTCGTTATTACAGGTATTCAAGTAAACATTTTTGGAGTGTGCATATCACTTCGCAAACTGATGTTATTGTTTAATCTTAATAGCATGGATTATATATATATGAATAACAACTGTTTGTAATATTTTCAGCAATGAGAATCATAAAATATATGAATATGATTAATTTTAAATAGTTTCCACATTTTGAAAAAAAATGTACGTAATAAAATGTAGGATGACTGAATTAAAGAATTAATAATAGAAAAAAAGATTGCAGATATTTGATGAAATATTGAAAATATGACTCATCTAAAATAGACTATATGGTAGATAAAACTTGTTGGACCGAATTAGAAAATAAAAATTATTAAAAACTGGTAATATTATTAATGTTACAAGAAGTAATCCTCAAGAGAAATCTTTACAAACGTAAATAAATTAAATTTAAATTTCTCATTTTTTCCCTTCCATTATTTTAAAATAAAACACTAATTTATATTGTATTGGATTTATAATATAATAAACTAACTTTGAGAAAAACCAAATTTTAATTTAAGTTCATCATTTAAGTTGATCCTGTTATGTTTTTAAATAATTTTGGTTCTTTACTTTTGGCAAAATTTATGGTAATTATACATACAATGAACAACTTAATAATTTTACTATGAATAAAGCAAACACAACTTCAATAAAGTTTATATATAAAAATATGTAATTTAAAAAAAACCTGTTTACAAACAATCCTTTACAAAGGAATTGTTAAAACGGCGTTGTTTAAAAATAAAATAACTTAAAAATACTTATAAAAACACAGCCTGTAAAGATTTCTTTACTTTTATGGATATTATGTGAACTTTTTGGCGAAGTAAAGATTAACATCATAATGAAAAAAAAATTGTTTAAATACTTTTTTACTTTAAATTTCCACATAAATTTCAGGAAAATTGTTACTACAACAGCTTAATAAAGATTCAACGTTAACTGTTTAAGAAAATAATCTTGTATTTGAAAGTTTTATTTCATTCTGGTTTGACATCTATAAACCAATGAAGCACTGAGAGACTGTCCCTCTTGTACTATGTAATCTAAATGAAAATAATTCTTAAGTTTAAAAGAGAAAGTCTAAGATAAAAACAGACAGCCCCCAGCAGTATTATTTACATAAATTTTTTGATCTGGGAAATGCCAAAAATATTAACAATAGTTATCATATTTTTTAAATAGTAAGAATAAAAGTAAAGAAAGACATTTATAACTATATATTCACTCTTATTTCCACTCAAAAAACACTCAATTTTTACCACATTTCAACATTTTGATCAGCATAACTGAATCTCAATAATAAAGGTTGTATTCAAAGTAAAAATTAAACAGGCAAATTCACTTATAGAATAATACAGTCCTGCAACTGGCAACTTTTTTTATACATATACTTTAACATTACTAAAATGTAAAAAAATGAGAACTGAAAACAGTAAATTTACTATTTTTATTTTTTAAACAAATATTATGGTATCTCATAAAAACAACAGAAGATAAGAACTGATAGAATTACTAAAACATGAAAATCATTTACATTAAGAACAAATAAATTTTCACTAACCACAAGCCTTTGAAATAAGATTCGTAAGAAAGTCTTCATTGCCGTACTGTTTACTCATTATTGATGACCTTATAGCTTTTTCAATTTCTTCAGTATTTCTAAAATCTTTAATTTCATTACATGTCAAAGTTGGAAGAATTTCTAAAGCTTTATCAAGAGCTAATTCATATCCTTCAACAATCTCTGAAGGAGTTAAACCCTGAAAAAGTAACAAATATGAAAAAGGATACAAACACACATAAAATTATCTGTAAATGAAATCAAAGAACATTAATTATAATTTATAGGAAAATTTAATCACACATTATATATGATTTCACATGGTTTAATAATCCAATTAGTGAATGAACTAAACGAGCTTGTTCATTGAATGACCTTTTTCACATTGCATCTATTTATGTAAATATCTACTCATCTTAAAGAATTTTTACATAAACAAGTATGCAAATCATAAGAGTTGGCCTCAATGTCTGTGGGCTTAACAACATAAAAGTTGATCAAGAAGCAGATTTAGTTTTTTAAGTTCTGATTTTTGCTAATTCAAGTTATATTTTTACATAAAAAGAGATTAATTAATGTCAAAAGTAGAAAACAAAGAGAGTAAACACAGTTTATGGTCTGCCTCAAGCAGTTATAGAAAATAATGCAAATCTGCAACGCACAATATTCAACATATTTAAAATGATTAAAAATGATTTTTAAGTAAACATAAGCAGTCAAAATTTTGGTCAAATTATTTTACTTACTCAATTGTTTTTGCATAATTTGCTGTTTCTACTGTTCTAATTATCATTGTTCTGACAGGCAGAATATACTACCCACAAAATTTCTGTTCTTAAATAAATAATTCTGTCATTAGTAATTATTAAATTATTTATTTAACAGCTATTATTAA
Source organism: Lycorma delicatula (assembly GCF_047948215.1). NCBI lineage: Eukaryota > Metazoa > Arthropoda > Insecta > Hemiptera > Fulgoridae > Lycorma > Lycorma delicatula. The sequence continues at coordinate 90,574,532 of NC_134461.1, forward strand.
TAAAAATGTCCATTACTTTCATAAAGAATGAATCAATCGATTTTGTTTTTAAGTAATTAGATAATGGTAATATAATTACTTAAAAACATATTACACTGGAGGTACTTAAAGAGGGAAGATAAGTACAAATGATAAGTGAGAAACCCTACTGCTATAATGCAGATTGAGACATGCCAACAATTGAGGATGTCACACTAAAAAGGGCGTATAAATAAATTAAAACGGCCTCTCAAGAAAAACGAATTTTAAGTTTTTAAAAGCTTATAACAAATTTCATCTTGATCAAGTAAATTATGTATTTAATACAGTTGTACGATACAAAATAAACAATATAATTATGTAAATAAAACAATAAAAAGTATCAGAAAAATATCAACAAAATAATAACAACAATATCCTTCATATGCCTTTTTAAGGTGAACAGCATGTTTTACATTTTTAAGGTGAAATAATAAGAATTTATTCAGAAAAATCTTAGAAATATAAAATGTAATGTTAGTAACACAGAAAACTGATTACATTAGAAATTAGATTATTAACAATCGCACTAGTCTATTTTACCACTATTAATAACAGTTTCAAACCAGTCCTTAACTTCTTCACTCATAAGATCATATAAATCTTGTATATCTTTAACTTCAGCTAAATTTAGTGCAACTTTTCATTTGTACAGATTCTACATTTTTTACTTCACAAGACAACAGACGTTTCTTCCAAAAAGTAAATAGAATAAAACTGGAATAGTATGATTTTTAAGCACTGATAGTACCAGAAGGTTCAAATATATGAGTCTATACTTTTGTATTTAAAAATTACAACCTTTAGCAACAGATTTCTAAAGAAAGTAAGGGAGCAAAGTCTGGGAACATTCTTTTAAAATAGATCTGTCTCATAACACTCTGAAGGGCTCAGGATTTACACAACACATAGCTATTACTTCAAGGTACTCCATTGCTGTTTGAATGCACTTCAGCTTCAACTTCAACTTTATTCAACTGAATAAAGGGCAAAATTGCAATTACACTGGGAATAACTACTGCCTCATATGGGAAATAATGTAATATTGATATATAATAAATCTGTTTAATATTGATAGATTATAAATCTTTGAAAAGCAAGAGCAAAACAAGAGAAATTTGAAGTTTTTGTTCAGACTCCCAGCTAAGTCAGAGAAAAATACAATATTTTTAAATGATTTAGATTTCATCAATTCAATCAGTATTTTATGCACAAAAGAAATGATGCTATCAGGATTTTTCTTATCTTCAGTTTCAAGAAAAGTGTACATACATCTTTCTGAATTTTCACTGTGAATGTGCTTATTACAAACAAAACCACAGTAATCGTTTGTAAAACTGAGCTGTGCAGTTAAGCTTTGGAATTGGTAAATTTTGTGTGTAGTCGAATTCAATACATAATAAATCTGATCCTCTTATTCTGCTTTGATTAATCTTTTTCCTTTAAGTTTATGACGAGCTTTAACACGCATCTAGTACAGATTGTATTCAATTTTACAAGGATAATTTTTATCAGCCTGAAGTATAAACTCAGATTTACAACAGTAATCACAAACATCAGTGTAAGGCTTATGAAAAGTGTAGTTGCAGCACTCTATAAAAAACTTACATCTCTTGCATGCAATTTTAACATTAGTCCCAATCTTTGCTTTATAATAATCTTGAAATGGAATGTACAGGGACTTAACTGTTACATTTGGACTATCAAGATATATCAACTCTGACTTTGCCCGAGAGTAATAAGACTCAGAATGTGGTATACTTTTCAAATGTTCTTTAGTAAGCTGCCAGATTCTGTAGTCAATAGTGTGAGATCGATTTGAATGTTTGCCCCTTTTGTCATCAAATGATTCTACCGTTAATAGTTGATTCTGAACAGTACACAAATTTTTACTGATATATGTAATATACTTAAAAGAAAATTACTACACACATTACTTTTTTTCCTGTCGCTTGCAGGCACTAAGTATTTCCATATGTTTACTATTTCCTTTAAAGGTTCTGTAGACAAGATTTTACATTATGTTTAATCAGAAAACCTGCCAAAAATAAATTTTGTTAGGCTTTGATGCTTATATCCCAAAATCTTTGAACAGACATTTGTTATCATCATTAGAAAGTTTTGTAACAAACATTTGCACAACACTTTTGAACTGATTTAAACGTCTTACTTGCATGATGGTCTCCTTTAACAGTTATACAAGATTCAGCTTTATTTCTATTTACTTTCCTTTCTTGTTTTCCATTTTGATTTATCCACTGATTTTTTCCTACCTTACTCTGTTACTTTCCATTGTTTAATAATCCTTTCTAGCAAGACGGATGATATTGCTAAACACCTAACAAAAATTGCAACAAAATAAAGCTTACAATCTTATAGCTTATAACAGGTTTCATTTTCCATACAGGTTATGAAAAAGTGATATCACAAAAAGAGCATATGATATGTTCTTTCAAAGTTTGTGCTAACATCTGTTAAAACATTAAAATAAAAATCTGTAGATTCAGAATATAAAATGCATCAAAAAGAGCGTGAAACACCATACGCCATTTTTAGTGTGACGTTCTCAATTATGGGTTCAAACTGAGTAGGCTGTTATTCTTTCAAGTAGAATTAAAAACACACTTAGGTCTAATTTCACACCACACATACAATCCTCACAACATAGATACCGACCCCCAATGACACACATGGTGCCATATACAATCATAATGTTACCTAGCATTAACTACAAATGCATCCTACTATTTTTTATCAATCACGATCAACCACATATTTCTATAAATCATCTATCACTATTTATCACTTTGTAAATTAAAAATAAAAACATGCTAAACTTGCTTATGTTATAAAAAAAAAATTAACAATTGGTAAGACATGTAAGCTAATAGATATTGAAATAATAAACCTCAAAAGAATAATAATTAGAGTAAATTATCTTAAAAAAAAAAAATTCAATGGGATGTAATGTCGATGTATGTAATTGTATAGGCATAGCCAATAATGGTGCAAACTGGAACAAAGCTAGAATTCTAGAAAATTGGGAAAAAGATAAAAGGCTCTCGAATCACGTAAAAATTATTTTCAATCTGTTTTATAACAAACTGATATAGCAATCTAATATTGCTACTACTGTTTGCATTATTAGAATGCATTAATAATGGGTCCCTGTAATGCCTTCAAGTGCGGCATTACAGGCCCCACTATGCTTTAATCGCATTCAAACAAGCTATACCCTCTCAAACATACCATTCGTAAAAGTTCTTCAGCAGCCTCAAGCAGTGCTCCGGCAAAAATAATAACAGAGTTAGTACCATCTCCAACTTCTTGTTCTTGCATTTCAGATGCCATTATCATTAGTTTGGCTGCTGGGTGTTCAACCTGGGAAAAAAATAGTTTAAATCTATTTACTTATTCAAATCAATTTTTTAAGTATTATAGTTAAGTCATTACAGCATAAATACTAAAACTTATAACAAAAGTTTTAAGCTATTACAATTGAATAATATTTTTAAAAACTTTAATTTCATTTAGTTACACTAATAATTTTGCATTGTACAATACACTTATAAACAAGTGTGTATAAATTTTATTGTGGAAAGTTTAAAACATTACATTTTAAGTTAAAGATTTAATTACTGTCCTCTAACTGTTCAACTCTCCCCCCAATTCATCCACTGAATTAATAAACTCATTTGTTGTTACTGAAGTACTTATCACCATTTTGTCTACCAATATTTATGTGATATTTTCCATTTTCTTCTTGTGTAATATGACTGATATAATTTTTCCTCTTCTCAACCATTATTTTGTAGATTTCTTCAAGTACACGCTGCACTTTATTCATTTTAAAACATTTTACTGTTTAAATGGCCATTTACCCTTTAACCTGACTCCAGATCATCTTAATAAATTTAAGAGTACATAGTAAGTGAAGAAGAATACAATATCCATATCCTCTTGCCATTTTAATAATCACTTTTATGTTTGCATTTCTATCTTTCAACTTGTATCAGTTTTGACATGGTTGCATTAAATGGTATACACATTTGGTATGAAGCCAAGAAATAATATTGCTTTAAGTATTTGGAATACCCTCCATTTACACTCTGCGATATATTGCATTATCCACTACTACACTTTATTTTGATAACAGCTACATTACTATATGAAACCAGTTTTGGAAAACTTCACATTAATCTCTTAATGATAGTCAACAGTAGTTTTCTTTGCCTCAAAAACTAAAGACAATTTTCAGTGAATATTTATCATCAATGCCAATGTGAACAATGAGCAATCTGGTTTTGCAAGAATTACATTTTAATCCATGCAGATGCTATTTAAGAATGCTTACTAGGCTGATTTTTATGATAATAGTTATAATAAAATATCACATCAGGCTTTTGCAGTTGTTTACATTCCATTTTTTTAATATTTTAATTGTTCTGATCAATTAATATGGTCTGATGTTGCCATCAATGACCATATTTCTCTAACTGAAATAAAATGTAAAATCTTATGTTTTAATAATCTTGTACAAATTAATTTAAAAAAAAAAAAAAAAAGAAGCTAATTTAAGTTATTTATTACCACCAAAACTTTATTCAAAGTTGGTGGTTCACTATTGGGGAAAAGATGATGTAGCTTTAGTCAAAATCTCAAAATTATGTTTTTAACAAATTCTTCACATTCCTTTAAAACAGCAGTCATTTTTATTTTCTTGCCTGGTGTGGTTAATTTTCTTAACTACTTCAGCTCATTTCTGATTGGACAACAGTTAACTGTTGAAACATTGCAAGCTTTTCAGTCATTTTCTTATCCTGTTTTATATGAATTGAGGTATTTTTTTACAAACACAGAATTATAAAAAATTATTCCCCTTCACATTCCAAGGGTTTCTCCTTCTATGTTTAAACAAGTGGTGGTTACTTCTATCATTTTTACTATAAAGAAAAAAAAAAAAAATTTAAATATCAACATCTAAAGAAAAAAATTTGGGTTAATTAGAATATAGCATAATTATAATAACAAAATTAAAAAGTAATGGAAAATAAATTAATTATTGCAACCCATGGGAGAGTGTAGCATATCAGCTTTTAATTAGGCAAAGTCCTGGATTCAAATCCTGGTCAGGCATGTCAATTTTTTTTATAAATTAAAAAATGTCCATATGACAAGTTTCATGATTATGTGATGCATAAATCATCTACAAAAAGAAAAAAATTAACACAAAGACAAAACAGAATATTAATAAAAATATTAAACAAAGAGCAATATGAACAGAGAAAGTATAAAACATAACTGAGCTGTTAGTAAAATGAATTTGATGGCACTAGCTCTAGTCCTGGAACGTGAGGGTATTACATGTTCTGTGCATGCTCTATCTTATTCGCTCCTGCTTGACAAACCAAATGTAAAATGTTTCATGATGGTCTACTTAGCATAGTACACTTGTGAAGGGGACCAGAGAAACTGGTAATCCTAAACCAACTCTAGCCTAATAATGTTATAATTGATAGTGGTGACTAATTTTGTACAAATTAGCTCTAGCTCTAGCACTTATAAAGACTTAGCAAGTCTAAGGATATACATATGTATGAACTATGCATGTATAAATTTCCATCCACACATCACCATCAAAAGTGAATGTAGAAAATATATTATCATGTGTTATACAAAACCTTTAGTTATTCATTGCACAGGTGAAATTTTTTCCTACTTCAAAGTTAAAACCAATTTACTGAGGAAAATTAATTTATTCATTTAAATTCACATTTTAATCTTAGAATAACAGTCTTACTAATATAGGAATTACAAAACAGATTCTATGGGATACTCACACCATGAAACAAAGGATTATGTCAATAGCATTTGATTAAATGCAAATGACAAGATGATTCTGCAGGAAAAATCTGTGCTTTAACACAAAATCGATTAAATTTATGTTAAAAATTAGTCTGGTTGAATTCTTCCAAAATAAGAAAAAAAAAATCTGATGTGATAAATACAGTACTTACCTCTAGTTCTTTAATTATGGTTGCAGCATCATTTGTAACAAAAAGCTTCTCAATATGGTTAATAATAATTTTATTCATCCCATTTGGACCATATGCAGTTCGAACTGTTTCAGCAAACTGTCGACATGCACTAATGTTACGATAGACAGCTTCCTCTAAACCTGAGAAATGCTGAAAAGTATAATAATTCAGTATTAAAGCATTTAGTAAAAATATAAAGAAATTTCAAATAATTAAAACTAATAAACTAAACTGTATACTAAGCCCCCATAACAAAATTTATTTACATACAAGGGAAAACATTATTGGTAAAAAATTATCATTATTATTATTAACATTATTGTATAATTATTGGTAAAATTTAAGTGTAAAAATTGCCTGTGATTTTTTACTGTTAATTTTAGTTTAAACCTATATTAAAAATAGTTTTTCAAAATAACAATACATGCAGTGGCTGTAGACAAGATTGCAAAATGTTTACTCTCTAGTTTTTGTCTGATCAATGAACAAAATATTTTTGGAGAATAATTAACTAGTTTTACCTAAGTTTTTCCTTCAGAATCTTAAGTCTTTTGGTTTTCATGGCATGTCTGAAAAACAAAGTCAATGCTTGGAAAAAAATTCTATTTAATTCTCAATTATTTGATTTGGTATATGAAAGGAATTGACACAATCACTGTCTTGCTCCAAGGCACATATGCATGCCAGAAATGTTTTTACTGAGTAACAAGTTTATAAAAGTTAAAAAAAATAATTTTCAGTGCAATCTGTGATCTAATCTGTACATTCCAAAACAAAAAAGGAAATGACTGTTAGCCCAAGGGAGTATGCAAAGCACTGTGTTTACACAACAACAAAGCTTTGCAAAACAGTGATATTAGCAATCATACATTAGAATTTCAAAGATGAAATTTATCTATTACAAAATGATGAATGAAATTCGTGAGTGAACGGAGGTATAGTTGCTGCTGGTAGATGTGATGGTGATATAAAAAGGCTGGCAACAACAGTATGTAAGATCTTATATAAATAGAGCATTTATTTGATGTTAGTAAATGTGTTTCATCTAGCAAAGACAGGACTGTAAGTTTGCCAAACCAATCCATCTCGTACTACCGTGTGTACTGGTGGCATTGTATCATTCTCAAATATTTCCCGCTTTCTTAAACACAAACTCCTGTTCAAGAGTAGAAAGATCAGTGCCTAACTTAAGTTATACATTCAAGAAATATAAGTTTTTTTTTGTAAAATACACAAGAAAAACTGTATTTTAACATTATATATAAATTTAAAATTTCTTAAATTTTATGTTATAACAATCAGTTAAGAGGCTATTCGCTTATCCGGCTAAGGTTCCGCTCCTTCTAGGGACTGATCCAAAAAGGAGTCAACTAAAATGATCCAATAATCTAACAAAAACGTGCAACTAACCTCAAACTGTGAATTCGTAATCTGAAAAGATTAAAAAAATTAAAAGATATTTTAACATGATTAAAAAAATTAATGAAATCAGAATACAGCTGAAATAACGTTATCAATATTATTATTATGAGAAGTATTTAAGATAAAGTATTCCACAAAAAAAACATGTGTGCACAATGAAGTTTCACACCCACACTAACCGTATAATAGTAAAATAAATTTTTCTCTTACCCGTGCTCCTTCTTTAAGCATCTGAGCAAATCCTGGCGCTTTAGGAACGTGTAGAGCCATTTTTTATAATTAATTATAGAAAATTTAAATTACTCTTTAAGAATTCAACTTTTCAATCAATGACCACTAATACAACTATGGCGACTACAAGAAGTAACACATAAATAGATCACTTTCAAAGCGCACTCTGTAATTGCTTTAAGTACTGTGCTATTCTAGAATGATTAATTATTATTCATGGATTTATGTCCCAGTAAATAATGTTATTTGTTATATTCAGAATTAATAATAAAATATCAAAATTAATAGTAGCATTATATATTTTTAATATTCACATTTTAAGTTTTCAGAAGATTAGTAGAGTATTTGTGGAAATTCCAAAACAAATTGAATATTATTTAATTTCTATTATTATTATTATTTCAAATTTGTTTTAAATATTATTACCACTTCAATGTTATATCTTTTTTTTAGAGTAAGATTTCAGAATGAAATCAAATGAATCTTATGCACATTTCTATTATTCTCTTTCTCACCGTCGCTACAGATGGTAATTCAGTTTAAAAATGGAAGGCGACAAGGAAATCATTAATGGTAATGAGAAAAAGAAATCCTTCGCCGGTATTCCTGAAGCAGCATTTGTGGTATTTATTTGATTTCAAATGATGTTAAAATGAATTTATATAAATATTTTTAAATTATTGTGTCTAGTTTTTCGTTTCCATGTTCTTTAAGTCATTTACTCCTCAGGTGTCTCGTGTTGTACTGTACGTATTAATAACTTTTTTGAAGAGTTTGTTAGTGTTTTCATGGTTTTACTCATTATCTCGCGTGATGTGATGTATTCCATCAAGTAATTTTAGAAATTTAGGCTTGTACAATTTATTTTCTACAAAACGCTGTTACTAACCTAAGCTAACCCTATTTTTAACCCATAATTCGGTTATTGATAGTTCCTTCAACCCTGAGTACACTCTTCGTTGTTACATTTTCTTTGTTGAAGTTAAGGCTTGTGAAAACCTATTACCAAATCGATCAAAATTTCCGACTTTGTTCCGAGTTACATTAAACTAAGTTTGATGTAGAAAATATTGATGTTAAATCTAATGAGATTACATTAGAATAAATTTTAAGTGATATTGTTAGAATAAGTATGTCTAGTTTTTTCCACAAATATACTAAATAGTTCATTTTTATGAAGAATGAAAAATAGTAATGTTGACTGTCTAAATTGAAATTTCTCTAAAAATCGGCCTTGAAAGGTGTGTAAAAATTACTGAAGAAAATATTGTTTTTATAGAAATTTTTTCACAAGATTAGGAACTTCTTTCATTGAACTCGCACTGAAATAATTTAAAAAATCAATTTTTTATGCTGTTTTCATTTTGTATTTGTGGTTTATAGTAAATGTAAATAAATAAAATAGAAATGTATCTCAACATGATGGTCAGATATCCAGCTAACAGCTCTTTTAAGTAAAGAAATTATATTACTTAATAATAGTTTGTTGTGAAATGTGTAGAAAATGCTTAATATTAGAAAACATTATTGTCCTTACAGAAATTATTTTTCTGCTTAGAAAATGAACATTTTTTCAGGTTTCTTAAAATATTTAAAAAAAAATTTTTCCCACTATGGCTTACAGTTAAAAAAAAATTAAAAACTATAATTTATTGTATTATATTATTGCTGATTTTGCTTTTTTATTGCCAAAAAAACTGACTTCTGTTAGGGTTAAGTGTAACATAGGTGTCATTTTTCACCCTTTCTTTTACTATTTACTTTTAATTTTATATATTTCAAAAAATAAGAAATTTACGTTTTGTTCTTATGACCATAGCTGAATAGATATGTTTTGTAATTAATTTTAAATATTGCATATAGATCAGTAGCTTGAAGTTAAGTTTTTATAAAATAATGTCAAATAGGACTGTGTCTGTTCTTTTGCCATTTTACTCCTTTTTAAAAGTTTGCCATATGCTGACTTTTAATACTACACTTTTAAGTCTTGTTCCTTTTTCTTAGACTGTTGTTCTCAAATGAGGCTAATAAATCTTCATATGATAACCGTTGAAAAACAACTTCGAACCTTTTAAAATTAATTGAGTTTTTATTTTATATTTGCTTTCTGAAGCGGTTCACTATAAAATTGATTCTTTTTTCAGAGAATTAATTATGCTGTTGAAAGATTTTGATATAAATTGATTTGATGTATTTACAGAACTAAGCTGGGTAGAAGTATTTAAAGACTTCCTTGAATTATTCCTGTAATAGATATTTTTTCTGCTTAGAGAATTGGTCTGTTGACAATTATTGCTATGGACTCATATGAAATACTATAGTTCCTTTTCATATAATACTATAATTATTATAATTCTTTCGTAAGATTAATACTTTTCAAGCCAAAAATTGTGCATTTTGTTCTTTGTTATTAATAAGTTATGTAATAATGTGAATGAGACAATTTAAGAAGTGAAATTGATTTCATTTTAGGATGATGTCGATAAGTTCATGTTACTGCCAGAAAACAGTGTCGTAGATGTCGTACTTAAACGATTAGATGAGCAACTTAGCAAATATAAGTTTATGGAATTCAATTTAAATTCTAAACGAAGAAGGTGAGTGAAATATCAGTTGTGTTTATGCATCAGATTTAACAAGTGTATTCTACTCTACCTTCTCGTTTTCTCAGTTGTGTTTTTTTAGTTACTATTTTCAGATATATTATATTCTAAAGTTCTTTTACTGAACTGAGACAGTAATTATTATGTTTGTCAATAGAAAGAGGTGCTCAAGTGTTTTGTAGATTGTTATGCATACAAAGTACCTAAAATATAATTAGCATCAGTAAGTTTTGATTTTTTTTAAGAGTATATTCACCATACTGCCATTCCGTGTGATAAAATGTAGAGCTACAGTCTCGCTTGTACAGCGTAATGCCATGCTGATTTGCAGCAATATTTAGACTTGATAAAGTTAACAGCAATAATGCTGTACTTCACCCTCTCTCCGACATGCACTGGTATTACACTGAATTATTTGTGTGGTTTACAACTGCTTTAGTTATGGCACCTCTCACCTTAAAAAAAAATAAACCGTAAAATATCTTACTGTTAATTAATAAGTGTGATTGGGGAGCTTTAAGCTATTTCTTTAGTAATGGTATAAATATACTTTACTTGTGACAGCAAGATTTAATATGTTGAGCACTATTGACTTGTTGATGCATCACTTAATTCTGCTAAGAGACTGATAACACGTTGACGCATTTAATGTTAGACACTATAAAAATGGAAAATTGGGTTTATCTAATGTTGCTGACCACCTCATTAACAACATACATTCTATTTTTGATATTCAAACCAATTTGGAAATATTGGAAATCAAGAAATATAATGTAAATAATAATAAAAGTTTAGACAGTTTGGAGAAATTTTATATATGTAAATATAAAACGAAATTCAACTTTATCAACTTGGAAATATGAAGATGACATTTATAAAGACAGTCTCAGTTCGACCATTCCTTAGATTTTTGTATTCAGTTGAGGACATTTTTTACATAAATATATATATTTTGCATCTTGTTCACCATTTTCTTTAATTGTAAATAATCATTATATAAACTTCTTTATTATTATGTTATATATTTACTTACATTAAGGTCATATCCATCTTGAATTTACTAATCAGCCTTATAAATCTGAGTTGCTGATAAACTCAGTTGTTATTAGTGAACTCTACTTTTTATTTTTAATATTATTGACTTAGTGATTATTTTACCATCGATTAATGTTGTATATACAAACTTGTATCCTGTACTTGTGAACAAGTTAAAAAACAGTTAAAATTTTGTAATTATATTCATATTTTTTATTTTTTTAGGTTGAAAGTTCAGATTCCAGATTTGGAAAGATCAATAGATATGATTAAAGTATTAAAAAAACAAAAGAAGAATGATACTGGTTTTGAAACACAATTTCTTTTATCTGAACAAGTATTTATGAAAGCATTCGTACCACCTACTGATAAAGTTTGCCTGTGGCTTGGTGTAAGTATTATTTTAACTGCATTTTATAAATTATTTATTATATTTTATATTTAGTTAAACATTTTGAAACCTAAGCTGTTGTGTTATTGGAGATACAACATTTAATCGTCTATTTTAAGTCTACTTGGCATTTTATTTTCTTTTGAAAAATCTTTAATACTCCATTTTGTTTTTCTCTTAAGTTTTTTTATTGTCATCTCCTTAGCAAAAGTTTTAGCATTTCATGTAGAAGATCTTTTTTATAATCTTGACCAAGTTTAACATTTTTTCATGTGCTACTAAAGTCAATTTCTTATTCCCATTTATTAATTAAATTAGTCCATTTCTTAATTACCCAAAAAATGATTGAAGTTAATGATATTAAAGAAAGTTAGTCTTTAGCTTTGCAAAAGTGCACATAGTGCTCAGAACCCTAAAATGTTGAAATATAAATTTTTTCTAATGTATTAAGTATGTCTTCAATACTTTAACTAGAGAATTGAGTTAAGGTTTGAATCCTAATTATGCTTAGAATTTTTCATGTACTACAAAAATTCATCTTGTATCAGTGGCTATCAGTGGCTGGGTGGTTCGCTTTTAGCAAATTGAAAAAAAGATAATAAACATGAAATTAATTTTTATAATGCTTGTTATGGTAGGCCTTATTTTATACTTATCCCAGAAAATTTTAATTAGTTTGAGAAGAAAATGCATACCCCGTGTTTTTAGAACATATATTCTCCAAGCAACTTAGCTTTAAAGTGTTAGGTGTTTCAGACAGTATACTTATTAGTTGATAAAACCATACAATTAAATTTTTTATTCATAATAAACCTTTTGTTTGTTTTTTTTTTGACATTTCAATATCCAAGTATTATAAGTGCATTTTTTTGCTGAAGAATATTAAAACCAAGGTTATTAAATTTTTTATTATTAATTGAAGTACATTGTATCTGTACATTATATTCATTTGTATACAGTTGAGATACTTGTATCAAACTAATATATGTACAGCACTGTTATATTGTGTTGAGTGTCTCAACTCATTTGTTGTCTTAAAACATAACTGTAATTGCACTGCATTTAGTTGTTAGTGTTATACAAATAAAGATGTAACATTTGATTTAGTAGATTTTTATTGCTAAGAATATTCACCGAGGAAAAAATCTGTGATAAAGGTAAATAATTTTAAAATGTAGATGTTTATTCAGTAACTTTTTTTAAATGACTAAGATTAGAAGATGAACAGATCTTATAAGTTTTATGACAATTTTTATATACGTCACATGCATGACTGACAGATTTTGAGGATATATTAAATATTATTGGAGAACTTATGTAGAAATGTAAAATTTAGGGAAGCAATTTCCTTGTCATTCAAATTAACTGTAAGGATAAATTCTTTAGTGGCTATAAATTCCTATTGCACAACCTTGTTGTAAACATTTAGAATATCCAAACATGCGATTTCTAAATTCATTCCAGAAATGTGTGTGAAGTAGAATAAGAAGTAACAGGAAATTATAACAAACCTAATCACTTCACTAATAAGATTAAACAGTTGAGTGGTTGTACGTATACATTAACTAACATTTTATGTGACAATGTTTTCCATTGAAATAGCAAAACAAGATATATATGTGTATTTATATCAGTTTTTTATTTATATTGTTTATATAGAAGTATTTATACAACTTTTTATAGTACAGCTTTTGTGTGTTTTCTTGGCTTAAATACTTTAAATGCATTTTGATATGTCCATTACATCAATAAACATTTAAAAATTGTGTTTTCAGGCTAATGTTATGCTCGAATATACGTTAGATGATGCAATGGATTTATTACAAAAGAACATTGAAACTGCTAAAAAGAATTTAGGTTGTGTTGAAAATGATTTAGATTTTCTTCGGTAAGTTTTTAGTTATTCTTATTTCAGAAAAGATTGTGTAAGTCAGTATTTTTTAATTCACCCACTGGGTTGGTTTAGTGGTGATGTGTCTTCCCAAATCAGCTGATTTGGAAGCCGAGAGTTCCAGCATTCAAGTCCTAGTAAAGCCAGCTATTTTTACATGGACTTGAATACTATCGTGGATACCGGTGTTCTTTGGTGGTTGGGTTTCAATTAACCACACATCTCAGATATGGTCGAACTGAGAATGTACAAGACTACACTTCATTCACACTCATACATATCATCCTCATTCATCCTCTGAAGTTATATCTAAACGGTAGTTACCGGAGGCTAAACAGGAAAAAGAAGTATTTTTTAATTAATTTTTTTTTTATCTAAAGAAATGCAAGATAATAAAGTAATAATAAACATTAACTTAATGTGACATATATTTCTGTTCATTATTAGATTAACATTTGGAAATATTATACAACATATAGTTTAGTTTCATACAACACATGGCACACAATTCTTGGGATGGATAAGGCTAAAATTTCCTTATGGCGTGAGACTGTTACAGCTGCAGTATCCAGAGTAAAGCATTTGTTTGAATATATTTAAGAATATATCTTAAACTTTCTTTTCTAAATTTTTATCTTAAATTTGTAAGTAATCTTGCTCTCATCTGTAAAAATATTCTGATTATCCGAAGAATTGTGAACGGAATGGATACACACTGCCTGAAGGGAGCTGTGAAGCAGTTATTAGGCTGAGATAGTTTCACTATCTCTGGGCTGTCCATCAATTTCCTTCTATTCAGTCCTTTCCATCGTTTTGTCCTCTATCCAGATAGGTCTTAGGATAGGAATCAAAATCATATGATTTCTGTTTCATACACAGTTGATTAAAAAAAATGTCCATGTGTGGTTTAAGCCCTTTTTGGGGTAAATTTGGGTTTCCTAATCCCTAACAATAAATATATGTGCTCATACATAAGTAGTGAAATATGGGCCATTGTCTATAATTTTTCACATAAACATTAAACAGTTTACTAAAAAAAAAAATCCAACATACCTTAAATTTTGAACAGCTTGATATTCAATCTATATCAAAGGAACTGATAAATGATGAAACCAGCATTTCTAATTCTCATTATTTGAAAAATAAAAATTGTGCTCGTCACACTAATAAAGTGTAATTTTTGAAAGTTTCTGTTAACAATCTTATATTTTTTAATATAGTCTGAAAACCTTTTCTTAATTTCCTCTGGTTTTTTCCTAATAAGATCAAATTGACAAAAACTAAAATTAACAAATTTTCTTTTTGCATGCAGTTGTCAGAAAAACAGTTTTCCAGTTTTACCATGATAGTACTTATAATGGCTGCTGAAAGGCAACACTTATTCATTGATAATTATCTAACAGAAAGAAATGTTTAAAGTGAAAAAAATGACTTGAAATTACATTTTATCAGTTACAAGATTTAGTTTGATTTTTCAATATAATCACTATTTAAAGCTATACATTTTGCACAGTCAGTTTTCTCTTCCCATTCAGTGAAACATTCTAGTGATCTATCCTTGTTTCATGACCTTACTGCATCTTTCAGTTGAAATGATTGCCTATAAATTCAAGAGGAAGTAAAAATCTCCGGGTGCCAAATCTGGTAAGTATGGAGAGTGTAGAATGGGTTTGAATTTCTACTCCTTAAAACCTTAGGGATAGTAGTGCTTTTTGCATGTGGCTGAGCATTATCATGTTGTCGGATTATTAGTCCAGAGATTTTTCAATACAATACATATATTTTCTCAAATTTTTTAACATCTAAATGTTTATGCACAATTTATGGTTGTCCAGCTTCCAGATATTCTGTTGCATACCTATGTCAGCAACACTTAGAATACCCTTAATGCCCCAGAATACTGTCGAGAAAAGTTTTTTTTTTACAGAAGGCTGTTGTGAATTTCTTTGATTATGAAAAACCAGATTTACAGAAGGCTGTGTTGTGAATCTCTTAGATTATAACAAAACAAATTGTGTGTATAAATTTTTTTTATGGTTGTCAGTAGGATTGATGTTTTTGGCTGTTGAAATTCAGTCTGTAATTTTTTTTTAAACGTGTTGATGTAAGAGGCACACTAGACTTCATACCTATTAACAAAGAATTCAGTGACATTAGCATGTTTGTAATGGATGATTGTAACTACAAGATGGCAGCATACGATGCTGTATAATGTTTTGTTTTTCTGTTTATGTGACTATTATTTATCAGCTGTTCATTGTATCTGAATTTAAAAAAAAAAGATTTAACTAGTTTTATTATTAGATAGAAAAGTATGTTTTATTTTGTTACTATTAAACATATTGAATTTTTTTCTTTAGGGATCAGATTACAACTACTGAGGTTAATATGGCTCGTGTTTACAATTGGGATGTGAAACGACGTCATGCTGCCAAAGAAGCTTCGTGAAATTATTAAATTTATTGTTAAATTGATTCTTCATTGTTTGTTTGTTTTTTTTTCTTTTAATTGGACTGTTTATACTTGGCAGACTGTCTTAAAATTGAAGTAAATACAAATGAAATAAAGGATGAATACCATTTATTTAATATTAATTGATTTTTTTTTTTTATTGTGTTGTAATATTGTAATGTGTCTGCTGTTAAAATGCTTTGTAATAATTTTTTGTTTGCTTAATTTATTAATGATATCAATCATAACAATAATAATATAATTATAATATTAATAATTACACAGTTTAAGATAGTAATATTTTAATTAAGTATTATGATTGTACAATAACACTTACTAAACTGCATTTTGTTATAATTATTTGCAATTTTTATAACCATATTTTTTCTATTTTTAGTACGTCACAGGTATATATTTTTTCTTGTGAAAAATATGCTTGTTCTTAAAGATAAGTTATATATATTTATAAAATTAATATTAATAAAATTATTGTCCACTTTTAATTTACTTTTTTTTTCAAATACAATTTTAACAACTGTTACTACTTTTCTGTCATTGATTACCATGAAAACATATATCTGTTGAATGTCAAAAAAAATTTGTCCGTTACTGACAGACAAATTTTTACCAATGACTGTGGTAATTGTACCATAATTACATTTGCTTATGCTGTACAGTGACAATAAAAATGATCGCTGTGCAACCTAAGTTGTTTAATGATAGTGGTATTGATGGATTGATCCTGTTAGTAATGATTTTGATTAATCGTTAATAGTTGTGTTGGATATTTTCTTAACATGTTTGTTACTATGTAGATTTTAGATAATGTATTTCTAATGTTTAAATGTCTTTTCCATTTTCTAGTTCATAACCTTACTTTGTATCCATTTGTTAATTTTTTTTATGTAAAATGAAATTGAAAAAATACATGCCTGCACCTTGCATATACACTGTTCATACGTTCATGTTTAAGTTAATGTGCATTAACCATGTACACCACATATACATTGTCCTTTCTCAGAAGTTCCTTTAAAAAATAAAAATAAAAGTTACATATTATACAAACCTATTTCTATATGCCTGAGTAATGATTTTTTTCTTTTTCTCTTTAATTATAATTTCATATCATTCATAAGTTTTCAATAACTGAATATTGATTGGTACATCTTGTATTTGAAAGAAGTTAATTTAAAGTTGATTAAAAAATTAATTTATTGCATAAAAAATATAAAATATATTAATTTTTATTACATTATGTTTTTATTTGAATCCACACCATTTTGTATTTCAACTAAGTATTCTCATTCAATTAGTAAGGGTGCTAGTGTGAATTAGGTGGTGAAGAATATACAGTAAGTAACTAAAAGGATATTTCTTTATCACTATTATGTATGAAATGAAAATACATTATTTATAACTTCTTAAAGATAAAAAGATTCTTGAAGATTGTTACTGGTTTGTTTCATAAATTCCAGAAATTTTGTGCGTAGGTTACCATTCACATTTCAGATTATATCCATATTAATTCAAGCCACCTCTTCTTGAATCTGTTTTTTAAAGTCCTGAAGGCTGTCGTGGTAATGTTTGGAAAATGTATGATTGAAAATGTAATGTTTGTTTTGAAAATGTAAGTACTCCCAAAAGAAAATAGCTTGCTTACAGATTTGGTGATCTTGAAGTAATGTAATGTTTTGATTAACAGAATGACCAGTTAATTCAAGAGAAGGAAGTTTAACATACTACTATAAATTAACATAATATTATGAATTTACCATTACTACTTACCTATCGCCATCCTCAAAAAAAACATTGCTCTTTAATTCTAAATGATGAAGAAACAACCAGAATGTGACATTGACATGAAGCAACTTTTTGTGTAATCTTTGAGGATTTACACTTAAACAGTAACAGACGTTTTGCTTATTGACAAGAGCCTGAAAATTGGGAAATGAGCCTTATCATACATCAAAAGATTGGATTAACATTTATCACAACAGAAAGCAAGTTGGTTTGCGTGATCAAAATCATTTATTGCATCCACGATCTGTAAACTTATGCCCAGGATACTGGAGGTCTTGGTGTAAAATCCTCCTTACACTGTGATCAGAAATGCTTAGTGACACTGCATGCCTTTTGCTAACTCCACTTTCACAAAATTTTCTGTCATATGCCCACTTTTAAATTTTTCTAGACTTATTTTTACCCATTTCCTCAAAGTTTTTAAGTAATTTTCCTATTGCATGGGCAGAAGGCAGCTGATTGTTAGTAGGAATATTAAAGTAATTCAGACACTGTCATAGTTTTTATAATATAATTTAACAGCAAATGCACGATGCATACTTTTCCAAGACTCCACTATGAATAAACGATAAAACAGCAGCTATAAGATAGCGATACTTTCACTCCTCATTCATCAGTGATTGAGACTCTATCTGATGTTGCAGAATTGCCCGATTTACTGCAACTTCCAGTATTTCAGTTTTCAAAAAATATAAGTTTTGGGCAGACCAGTAGATGTGGGGTATTCCAGTAGATGTGGGATCTTTCATTGACCCAGTCCACCTAAAAAAGTTGATAAATATTTTTTGGTCAGATTGTAAAAAAAGATTTCCTTACATATGTAAATATATGAAAATTTCTCTACTGAAAAATTCAGTACTTCTAATGAAGTAAACAATTAAGTAAGAAGTTATATAATTAAAAAAATATGATTCTAGATTTCATACATAAATACAGGCATAAAATTATTGAATACATCTAAATACCCTTTCATTTTCTCTGATATCAGATATAATTTTAAAACATCAAGTTATGAGGTATTAGACAACAGAAAATTGAATTTTTAACAATAATTTACTTTATAATGGTTAACTAAACCAAGTTTATTAGTACAAATTCAAAGAAGCAGTGAACATTTAAATGCACTTCATAAGTAAATGGAATCACATTTACCTACCATCTCATAGGAAAAAAGTCATAAATCCACCAAAATTAACAACCACCTTGATATCCAACACAATTACTTACATAATTTACTTATCGAACACGTTGTAAATAACTCTTCCTAACCAAATTTAATCACCAGTTTATGATAGAGAGGACATGAGCAACACTCGCTGGAAATTAGTGCAAAAGTAACAAAGCTAAGCTATGCTTCCAATTTTTTACAGATTTAAAGAATGTTAAATTTTGTTCTGTTTGTTAGAAATTAATTTTACTTTTACTTTATAGTTATTTAACTGTTTTATTATCAGAAATAATTTATAACAAATGATAATAAAATTACTGTGACAGCTCTGTTGTAATTTTTAAGCCGAATAATGATTTATATTTGAAACATGGTAGCCTAAGTAATAACACTCTTAAGAATACTTTTTTGCTATAATGTAAACTAAAATTAGCCATCATGCTTACAAAGAAATTTGTAAATTAATTACCTAAAAAAATAACAAATTATAGGTTGATATAAAAATCAAATGACAAGTTTTTTTACGCATTTCTACAGCATCAGTAAGATGAAAAATGTAAAAAACTCATTAATTTAAAAAAAGTGTAAAAGGTTTAAGTAACTATATTTTTTTATTGATCACTTGCTGTTCTGATCTTCCTTTTCTTCAGTTCCGGAAAAATGATTACCATTTCTACAAACTGTTTATACGCTGTTTTCTATTCAGTCAGATGAACTTTCTGAATCTTTATTGAATTAATGATAGAGGATGCAGTGATGTCTTCGTTTGGTTCCAGAATCATTCTGTATTGTTCTTCTACACCTCTTTTCCAATTTTGGATATTTTACACTCAAACAAATACATAACCTCTTTCAGATTAAAATCATTTGTGCCAGGAGCATGGAAAGTTGCTCGGCTTGCTCTGATTGAGAAGGGTTGTGACAAATTTGGTAATGCTACTGGATATCGCCCGCTGTGTTTGTTAAGCATGCTGGACAAGCTTTTCGAGCGCCTCCTTGTTTGTAGATTGACAGCTGAGTTGAAGCTGGTATAGGATTAAATGCGAACCAGTTTAGGTTCTGAAAAGGCAGGTCTGCAGTGGATGATATCGACCGAGTGATTCAGCTGGTCGATGAGGCTGCCGCGGGCAGTCAGTGCACTAGGAGGATACCGGTTATCCTCCTAGACATTGAAAATGCCTTTAATAGTTTGCCCTGGCGTGTTATTATGGATGAACTTGAGGTGCGTGGCATGAACATGTACCTCAGGCAGTTGGTGAGCCAGTACTTGAGCGACAGGTTTGTGGTCGCCAGCACGGAGGGGCTGTCAGTTACATATGGGATGGTGTGTGGTGTCCCACGGGGGTCAGTACTTGGTCCTTTGCTCTAGAATATTGCTTATGATGGTGTGCTGAGGATTAAGTACCTGGAAGGGGTCACTGCAGTCTGTTTTGCTGATGATCTGGTACTGGTTGTTGGTGTCACAGAGAAGGGCACTACGGTGATCCGTATGGTGAGCTACTGGCTTGCTACGAGGGAACTGAAGCTCGCAGAGTGAAAGATGGAGGTGGTGGTCATGGCAGGGAAACGTAAACTTGACCCCATCATGTTACGTACTGTGCGACCGAAGTCCTGACCTTTCATAAGGTAAAGTACCTTGGAGTGTGGCTTAACCACCGAAGGTCATTACAGGAGCATGTCCGAGAAGCAGTAAGCAAGGCTAGGAGAACGGCTGATGTGGAATTGGGGTGGCCCATCCACCGGAAGAAGGAGACTTCTTGCTTTGGTGGCATGGTTGGTCTGCCTGTATAGGGTACCGGATTGGGCTAGAGCTCTTAGTACTAGGCGGGCCAGGGAGCTCCTGGACGGCTTACAGTGGGTGCTGGCTTTGCGGATCGCACATGCTTATAAGATGGTTTCCAGCAAGGCTGTGTTTGTCATCGCCAGGGTGCCGCCCCTGAGTCTCATGGTGGTGGAGAGGGCGATGAGACGACGGGATGCTTTGCTAAGTGTCGCTTGCGATAAGCTTATCAGGCAGTGGCAGGCGTCACAGACAGGTGGATGGACGAGATCCCTCATCCCAGACATCAAGACCTGGATAGGGAAGAAGTCCAGAAACCTGTCGTACCAACTTGCTCAGTTTCTGAGTGGCCACAGTTGCTTTGGCGCTTACCTGCATTGGATTGGAAAAAGAGCTTCCCCCCTATGTAGGTATCGTGCAGTCGTTGATTTCCCAGAACACGTGGTGTTCTGGTGTGGACGCTGGTATGATGTACAGCGCCCAGTAGTCTAGGAGTTCAGGGAGTTGGTGGCTGAAAGTGTGGTTACCAAGATACTCGAGTCGGAGGCTGCGTGGAAAGCCGTAGCTGCTATGGTAGAGGCCATTGTTCATGGTAGGGTGGCGGACGAGGGTGAGTAGAGGTTGTTTGATCCCTGTTCGTCCCCTTGCATGTTTGTTGCAGAGGTGGTGACCTTTTGCAGGGTGGGGACTGAGTTAAACGTAAAAAGCAGGTCTGGTCAATTTTTTGCAAAAAAAAAAAAAGATTAAATTCACATTGTGGTACTTTTTACAGTTCTTAGGTCAGCCCAAATTAGTTCTGTTGTGTTAAATTCTGGATGATAGCAAAAAAAATAGGTGATGGTCCTTTTACAGCTATACATTTCATTAATTATTCAATGAATGTTATTACAGTTTGTTCTATGGCTTTTTGTGAATGCAAGTTTAATTGGTATAGAGAACTGGATGCCTTTCCAAAATTTTTCCGTTTATCAAAGAAAATAAAATCCATTGATCTGTGTGCTGAACTCTTTGACTAGAACAAACTTGTTTATTTTTTCCATTTAAATTCCATTGTTTTTAAAGCTTTGCTTATGGTGTCTTTTTCTCCTTATTTTCAAAACCAGTTCCTAGTGTAAAAACATACTTTCAGTGGTGAAAGATTGAAAACTATCTGTATAGTAGCAGCTTTGTCATAAATCATGTACACAAGTTAAAAAGTGATGTACTTTTGCCTAATTGAGACATTTACTTTCAATTACAGCAGGACAATAACAATAACTGTTTAGTAAAAACTATAATCAAGCATTTATAAATTATGTAGTATAGAAATTCCCAAGATCTATCTTTGACAGAAAACTTAAAAAATTGTAAACACTAATACATGTGGTACACTAACAAACAGTAATAATAATAATAATACATTATCAACAGTAACAATACCAATATTACATTTAAGAAATATATTCAGTAATTTAACAATATATTTTCATAGAATTGAATAAAATAATGAACAGATGTTTCATGTCCACTCTATGAGATAGCTACTATTTCAGCAATAAAATGAAGGAAATAGGCAGGCTGTAAATATTATATAATTATTGTAATTATATGTAAAAAAAAGTGAAATTATAAATTAATGAGAAATCAATGAATGTATAAAGGTATGCATGTTACTATGTTTGGTTTTTTAAATGAGTTTATAGAGATATTGGAATAATTGGGTCAACAGAGTTGTTGGATGAATGAGGGGCAAAGAGCGAGGTTCTTTGACATGGACCTGCAAAACTCGCAATCAGGTAGACCGCCTATATCAATTTTTATTTTTTTACCAATTTTAGTGTATGTTTACTAAATATGGAAAGAATTTTGTATTTTGGTTTTAGCTTGTTTTATTTGGACTTATTTACCATTTCATAAAAAATAAACTAACAAAGAATATTTTTTATTGAATTTGATAAAAAAGAGAAGACTAATAATGTTTACCAATTAACTAACGGCTTAATTAGCAAACAGTATTTTTCAAAATTGAATATATATTAGGAGAAATAAAAACAAAATGTTAATTATTTATGATAATGCGCTACCTTTTTAAGAATTTGTGTAAATGTCCTGTGCTATATGATAATTGAAAATCATTGATTCTTGAATTCTGAAGAATAAAAAAAGTCTTAAAAGATCTCATTTTCAAAATCATGAACAAAATAAGGCTTGGTAAATATATTAAATCTACCAAACAAATATATTGTTAAATTCATCAGAAAATATTGTTAGAAGATAGATTACACAATAGTATGTATAATTCTATTATCTGTTATTCTATTCTTCAACAGATGGTTTAATGTGATTTTATCTATATTATTAGTTATTATTATGTCAGATAACAGGTCATCCATACAGGGACCGGTACAGGTAGTTCTGTGGTGCTGGGTTTCTTGACCTGAACTCTCCTGTGAAGTGACACATTTATGTTCAGGAGTTGAATTTATTGCATATTTTGTAGTTTTTCCAATTATTTACTATATCTTATTTTATTATTTTTTATACTTAGTGCAATTTTAAGTTTGTTTATTGTTTTGAAAGCATAACACTTATACAGTTCCCCAGTATCATTACTGAATGGTACTTACATTAGATCTCAACAGTACAGCACAGGACCTTGGGGAGTGTATTGCTCATTTTTTAACCATACACTGTATACATAAATAACAGTTTTTCAGCACTGCTTATTCAATTATACTGATATGTATAGAACTTATGTTACTATAAATAATCAAATTATAAAAAATAATCAAACCTCATAATTACGCGACACTAATTTGATACGATTGCTAATGTAATTATTCAGTTGTAACCATTCTGAGTAAGAATTTACATTTTAATTTAATACATTGTTTTATTATAAGGGCTGCCTTATGTTCTACATTTACTAAATAACATTAAACACTGATAAAAATGTCTAAAACATTTGTTGGAATATTTAAGTATGGTCGAACATAATTGGATTGTTAGTGTATAGGACTAGTATATTCTTGTTGGTTTTGGAATGGATTGATATTATTTATTGTTGGTTACTTTTTCTTATTCATATACACATATTCTGTGAGAATCAGATTTATAGATAACTGTTACATTTTTTGATAACATTAATGACTTAGTTTTTTAATTTTTTTTTATCAATGGAACTATCATTTGGCAAAAAATCAGAAAAATTAATTACAAGTAAATATCAAGAAGCGATTTATAATTTTCTTTTTTAACTTTCTTCTAATGAATTTTAAAATATAACTTTAAAATAACAGTCTCCTTATGTCTACAAGCATATGGAGCAGATAAAAGAGTAGTAACTAACAATCTAAGCAAACTACAGAAGGACGGTAGAGAGATTTGGTTTTTTCTTTACTTGGGGAAAATAAAGAAATTTGTAAGAGATGAGTTTGATAGTAGCATGCTTCTTAGAAATTGATATAATTTTCATCATTTAAAAAGAGATTTATATCCCAAATATAAGAGAATCACTGAAAAATGAAAACAGATTATATATTCAACCTAATCGAGTTCAATTACTAAAAATCTGATGTTGACACTACATAACTTCCTTGTATGCCTATTAAATTACATATACAAATTTTTAAAAGTATATAAAATTTTATTTCACTAATAACTTCTGATTTTTTCATATCTTTTTTTTTATTGAATTATTATTTATTGCAATTTTTTTTTACAATCACAGGTTAATAATTATTAATAAATTAATGTACTTAAATTAAAACAAACAAAAGTAAAAAAAAAAAACAAATGAAGTCAAATTTGAACCGATGTGCCTTCCCCTTGTTTTTTTTTTTTTGTCTTCAGTCATTTGACTGGTTTGATGCAGCTCTCCAAGATTCCCCATCTAGTGCTAGTCGTTTCATTTCAGTATAACTCTACATCCTACATCCCTAACAATTTGTTTTACATATTCCAAACGTGGCCTGCCTACACAATCTTTTCCTTCTACCTGTCCTTCCAATATTAAAGCGACTATTCCAGGATGCCTTAGTATGTGGCCTATAAGTCTGTCTCTTCTTTTAACTATATTTTTCCAAATGCTTCTTTCTTCATCTATTTGCCGCAATACCTCTTCATCTGTCACTTTATCCACCCATCTGATTTTTAACATTCTCCTATAGCACCACATTTCAAAAGCTTCTAATCTTTTCTTCTCAGATACTCCGATTGTCCAAGTTTCACTTCCATATAAAGCGACACTCCAAACATACACTTTCAAAAATCTTTTCCTGACATTTAAATTAATTTTTGATGTAAACAAATTATATTTCTTACTGAAGGCTCGTTTAGCTTGTGCTATTCGCCATTTTATATCGCTCCTGCTTTGTCCATCTTTAGTAATTCTACTTCCCAAATAACAAAATTCTTCTACCTCCATAATCTTTTCTCCTCCTATTTTATTCTTCCCCTTGTAAGATCAAAATATTTCATTAATTAAAATTCTATTTGGAACTCTGGAACCAACGAAAGTAAGTATCATTTATTATATATTGTTGAAAAGCTCTCAATGAGGGCTTATTAATGCAGTTAAGAAAAAGTCCAAAATCGTTTTTGAGTTATGTGAGATACATATGTACGTACAGATGTCAAAATGGATTCAGGGATAGTCAAAATGGATATTTCTATTGAAATCTGAAAACCAAAATTTTTCATGATCACAATACTTCGTAATTTTAAATTATGATCACAACAATTATTATGTTGTTATAAGTACAACAACATTTTGTTGTTGTTATAATTATAATTGTTGCTGTGGATTTGAGTCACATCTTTATGCAGCCCAGATGGTAAAAACAAATAATATATGATATAAAGGAGTTGAGTTACTTTTATATCTGTTCTTATTTGCTGGACTTAAGTACCTAACAAAGATTTTTAATCTATTAACATTTAATGATAGTTAAATTTGTTATTTGTAAGTAGAAGGTTCCACAAGAAAATTCAGCATTCAATACTTAGTTTTTTTGCATTATTTTTTAATTTGTTTTTGAGATTATTTTTAAATGTTTTGCGTTCATTTGGTAATTTATTGAATTTTAAAATACCACATTGCAGTAAACAATGATTCATTTTGCCTTTATTCAATGTGATTTTAGATATTGTTTTTATTTCTAGTAATCGATGTACTTGCATAACATTTTTTAAGAAAAGTGGGTACAATATGAAAATTCAGAGAATCTTGCCCAGTTTTATGCTTGGATAAAACTACTGTATGAAATGCTCTTGGATAGATGCTAGGCATGAATGTCACATTTAGTAAATCTGACTGCTTTATGTTTGTCATTTAGGGTCATGTAGTACATGTGCTTAAAAATAAATTGCCTGATAGTTTTTGTACATACTACAAATATTGTATTATCTCATCAATTTAAAAAGATGTAACTTTAGCAATCAGGAAATGTATATAAATAATAAATCAAATACTAAAATTAAAATTTTATATCTGCTATTACATATCATTAATTTGACCAATTATTTTTATAATTCATTGACTTTCCAACTCTAACCAATATTGCTGAAGTTAGAAATAAATAAAAATTAATTCTGCCATATATAACCAACATACACAAGTTTAGTTAATTTATTAGTAGAAGTTAAAAACTGTATAGGAAAACAAGGGGAATGGAGAAAAGCAGCATATCAATCAAATGACTAACAAACATATTATCCATTTTTTTGAGTGTCTGTCAAATGTCATGTAACCTATACTCATTAAGGTTATGGAATCTGGCATTTAGCATAAATAAAATTTCATACTTGTATATGTATAAAATTTCTTTTACACAGAAGCATTGACCTCTTGAGAATAGAATTGATGTAACCTGAATATTTATCAAAATGTATCATCATAATTTTTCCAGAAAATTCACATAAAAAAAATTTAATTATAAAAAATTGAATTTTGAAAATACATAATCTACAAAGTTTCAGGACTAAGGCTATAAAAATGGAACTAGAGATGCAATATGTGGTTGAGGTTATAACATGTTGAGAGAAGAAGCCTTGTGAAAAACATACAGCCAATTAATTTGGGTTACCAGTTCGTACTGTACATATGATCACATGACAGTGCTGGACCACTTTCAATACTTGTCATATAACTCTTGTGGACTCTTTCCTATTTCCTAAGTTGAGATACCCATGAAGATGAGCAGTACATATAGATCAACAGATGCCATAGAAAGTGTTACAAGAATTCTAAACGTGATTTAAAAAAGCCTTCTTTAGGAATTTTAATGACCTTTTTAACCAATCTAAATGTTGTTCAGCATTAAGGGAAATTTAAATAAAAATAATTTTTTTTTAAGATTTTTTGTTTTTTTAGCTTCAATAGTACAATTTTTTTTACAGTCTGTTTGAAATTTTGTTAGAAGAAATATAATCTTTTATCAAGTAGAAAATAAATCATTACAAAAAAATTGAAATTGTTACTTGCTTTACAGAGATCTGAATTTGCACAATTTCATAATAGGGATTCTGCAGTTGAATTAAAAAAATAAACTCATCACATTTTAATTAATCTGCTTACTGCCACAGTAATTCTAAGATGGTGGCATCAGTGTATATGTGATCCAATCCTAGCCTGTGATAGCAGTAGGTCATTAGCATTTATGGATTTTGCTAGTATAAAATATTATATATTCCACTTAAAGCATGCATCTTTTCTTTGGTGTACCAGTGAGACTGTTTTTGTGTTTTATTAATGTGCTTGCAGTGCCAGCCTCCATGGTGCTGCAGGTAGCGTCTTGGCCTTTCATCCAGGTCTCGGGTTTGAATCCCAGTCAGGCATGGCATTTTCACACATCTCATCCTCTGAAGCATGTAAAAAAAAACTAAAATGTACCTACAGCATTTATGTTTAGCTATTTATAAGGGTAATCTCTATTATCTCCACATTTTCTTCAGTAGCAATAAAGATATATGTTTTGTCAGAGAATACAATTTTTTATATTAAATACAAAATTAAGTTTAATCACATACCAAATTTTAACTAAGATGCAGGTCACCAGTATAGCAACTGACAAAATCAACCATGTAGAGCTACACAAGAATGTTCTTCATAGTTAAAAAAAAAAAGAAAAAAAAGTGGCTGAAAAATTAATACTTAAACTACCTCTAAAAAAGTAAAAGTTAGTTGCCCATATATTAAATTAATTGTGTACCATAGGTCATGTGTAGAGGAAAAAAGACTAGAATTTGTAAAACAGGTAATTAAGAGTGAAGGATGAACTAATTATATTGGGATAAAAAGATAAAAGAGAAAGAAACAGATTGAATTACCTGAAAACTAAAAATTCACTAGAAATATGAAAATTTTTGAAGTTATAATGTTAATTTCTTGTGATTATTGCATTCTTCTGATTACCTACAATTTTAATTTTTATCCTTTTTTACAAAATTAAGACTGACTTGTAAACCAACAATGTATGTTAAAGCTCAGATTGCATTCTTTATGTTCCTTGCATTCCTTTAGGTTGACTACAAAATTAGTCATATTACACAGAATCTTTGAAAAATTAACTTTCTATTTACTGAAATTGTAGTGGAAGAGATGAATCAAAATTAAATTCAAAATTTTTAAGTAATGTAATTTAAGTAAACTGTTATAAAATTTCAGAAAAACAGCGTGTTATTAGTGTTATTTTTTAAAATAAATACTGTTTTGCAGTTTGTAAAAGGGCTTGTAGTTTTATAAACTGCAAGCCCTTACATCTTATTCTGTTGTTACAGCTCTTAAAACTGTGATATTTTAATTAGAAAAAAGTATGTGTACAATTACATGCTTTATAAGGTAAAACGTAAATTTAGATCTCTTATTTATTTAAAATTTGTTCAAATTTAAACAAATCTTCAATTTCTTTTTAAGTTTAAAATAAAGTAATGTTAAAATTTGTCAGTAGCTGGAAAAGGAATTAAATTGTGATTTTAGTTATATATAATGGCAATAGATAGCGTGTACTACATTCGTTAAACGTGTGTTTAGCTCACAGTACAATTTATAGATAGCTCTTATGTACCGTTTTCGTTTTATTCGTGTTAGAGTATGAAATTTTAAACATCGTGGTTAAGTTATAAATAAATTAATAAATCTTCATAAATTTTAATTCAAATGACGTTTGAGAATGGGTTTTTTATTTCATTCTATTATCAAATCTGTTAAATGATATTCAAATTATAAGATAATAAATGTTTTTTCTTTTTCTTGTTTTTTAATTTTAAGATAATAAATAATGAATGTAAAATAAAAGGACATCATAATAAATTATTAAAAGCCTACACATCATTAGTAAGGCGTACTAAGTGTAAAAGTATTTCAAATTAAATACTTAATTTCATAAATGATTTTGATAAGTTTCTTTTATTTAACCTACCTTTTAATGACATCTAATTACATGTGAAAGAATCACTGAGATAAATTAAAAAATACAAGCCATATCGATATTATTACTTTAATGAGGTCAAAAATTGACGTCATTAGAAATCACAAAAACGTATAGCATACTTATTGAATCGAATGTACAGATATGATTTTTTTTTCTAAACAAAATTACTTTTTATTTAATAACATCATGTTATTCATCTGTGTTCGGATTAATTTCAACGCTACTGTACGCAGATATATCCTTTGGAATTTCTTAATTCTAAAGTTGTTTTTTTTTTCGGTCAGAGAGGGTCATGAAACGTTTCTATTCCATCTGTAGGAACTCCAACATGGAAAATTTAACCCAATCAGTTTATTTACCATTATAACTTACCCTTAGAACTTACTTCATAGCCTGGAATGCAATAAAATTATTTTCAATCATTATTCAAATTTTGTTTTTAAAAATCGTGCTTATTTAATAAGATAGATTTCAAAAAGATGAAATTTAAAAAAACTTGAAAGATAATAATTTTTTTCTTTTTTAACTTTTACCCATTCTGATTATTTATTTTATTAAAAATTTATTTTACATTTCATAAATAACAATATGTACGAATTGAATTGAGAATATCCTGTTCTGAAAGAAAGTTAAAAATTTAGTTTCATTTACGTTTTAAATAGTTAAAATCTTTAAAGACAGAATACTTATACTCTCGAACCAATCTATGTAAGAAAACTTATTTCAAAGTTGATATTTGAGAGAAAATATTTTGAAAATCCTATCAAAGAATTTTATGAATAAAACTGATTTTAAAAACGTAATGTTGATGTTGATCATTATAAAATTAAACTTTTTAGAATATACATAAATTCTAAATATTGATTCTATCCTTCAATAATTTAAGCGATTTTATCAGTTGTAAAAAAGAAAAACTGTATGAATTCAATAGAATTGAAAATTCCATATGATATTTTCAATAAGGGATTCTTTCAAACGAAATAAACACAGTGAATCTAATGAAAACGTTCATTTATGTGACAATACCAGGTAGATAAAAGATTAAAAGATGTCCTTTTAGATAAGTAGTTCTTTCCATTTTGGTTACAATGTTTCCTGTCTTTAAATATTTTTTTTGTAAAGTTCATTTTACTCTATAGGCTATGTGTATCATTTAGAAGTTGTTTAGGACATAATGCAAGTAAAAACCGTCTATCTTTCTGTACAATTCAACAAAAACATTCATATGTATACATTACTGTATATCTATCCAGCTGAATAGTTTTCATCAAAAAACTTTTTCTTTTGTTGTCTATTCAATAGTCACATCTGCTGCTCATGTAATACAGTTTATATTTATAAATTTCTGCAATTTAAATCACAGTCTCTTAAATAAAATAAAACTTTAATTAACTATGATTTAATACATAAAACTAACTAATTAGGACAATAGACGACTTTTTTCATAGACGATTTAAGATAAATATTTTTGGCCAAACACACAAGTTAAACAGATAATTTTATAACCTATTGCTATATCATTGATGTTATTCTGGTCTTCAAAATATTTTCACGCAAAAATTCAAAGACTACAAAAAGCCTTAGGCAAGACTCGGAACTAAATTCTTTACACAGTTTTTCTTATTTCTGTCAAGGCTTTTCTTATTTTATGAAATTTTTTTTAATATGGGCAGTAGAGTATTTTTGTAGGCTTATTAGTATTTTAAATAAAAGTAAAACCAGTAAAATAATTTTTTACCGATTTAAAAATTAAAGACTAATATTAAAGTAAAAACTAATTTATTTTTTAATTGTTCTTACAAATTTAACGTTTAGAAGTCAGTGGTAAATTAAAAATGTGTACCAAAAACTTATTTAATTGGCTCCGCTTTAACGTTGGAAATGCAAGAAATTTCCAACGTTTTCTATCTCGTGCCATTTCTTCCGTCTTCCGACCGAATTCCTCCTTTTCATTTCTTCCAATCTACCACTAATTAACTAACTCTTATTTCCTCAGAGTTTCTTCTCGAACGACCTTCTTGTATCATTCCTCAATCACTTCTTAGCACATTCTAGGGAGTTTTGACGAATACGTAGCTGTTTTTCATTGTTTCCACTTCTTATTCGTCTCTGATAATTCTTTCAAACTGCAGTCAATTTGATGACTTTCCCACTTTTTCATCTTCTAATTATCATGAAAAGGCCTGAAACGATCGATATATTCTACGATCATCAGATTATAAACTGAACTAAGAAGTAAATCTTTAATCTTTCAATACAAGTTTATTCATTAATCTGATTTCTCTCTGGTATCGGATACCCTCTTTACATTAGGTTATCAGCAAGTTAAATACTAGAGTTAGACTGGAAACGATAAAAGTGTTTTTTGACGTGAATATATTATTAAGTTCATGATCGATTGAGCGTTGTAAATTATGGTAGTTTGTCGTGGTTGGAGGAAGCCATACGAAGGCGTTAGAAAGTTGTGTAAATACATTGATGGTAATGTCTGCTGAGGCATTAGCATTGGTCGCATCCTGACAGAGACCAAACTGATAACTGCGATGTGTTTACTTTTTAAAAGACGATCTCCGATAAAACCCATCAGGGCTAGGAAAGGATTGGTTTGGAGACCGGGATCGTCATAAGACGGTTTATCTTCCCCAACGGGGAGTTAGGAGTTCATCATCGACTCCTCACATTTCCAAATTCCATAGCTAAAGTTTCCCCAAGGAAAGTTCCCAGGGCTCATAAATAACTTACTGTTTTTAATAATTTGGTGCCGATTTCTACAAAACAATTAAAATAAGGAAAGGATTATTTTGTTATTTTTATGTGTTTGATATTTTTTAAGTTTATTAATTATTTATTAATTAGAAATAGAAGGATATTCTCACTTAGACCCGTGCGTGCGCGTTGAAAACCTTAGCCATGATCAAATACACCGAATTTTATTTTTTTTTAATAAAAAGATGCTTAACTATTACTGAGTACTTATAATGTAATGATAAACATCATAATACCATTCTGATATTAAAAGTAATTAAACGCAAAATTTCAACAATAAATATATTTTCGTACATACCAGAAAAGAATCCTAAGCTTCATGTTCAGTAATATTTTCTCCACATCATCTCTTTACGTTCCTTTTCTTACTTTTATCAAAAAATAAATTTCTCGCTTTTGTGTTTCTTACACACCTTTTTCTTTTTAATATAGACTATTTTTTTACTTATATACCAATAAACAATTTAAATTAAATTGTAAATATATTAAACCAACTATAAAAAGCACTAAAAAGTTAAAAGTACAATAATTTAATTTAATGTAATTTTCGACTTCTTGAACTTTATTACAAGAAGAAGAAGAAGAATTAATAAGTTTTTGGTGGACTTTTAGATAGATTTAATAAGAAAGCTACGTATTGTAATGGGACCATGATTCGACTTACGGAAAATTTCGACATATCTTCGCGTTTCACATCCCCCAGACCTCAAGACTTTCATCAGCTCAAAAGTTTATATATACATTTATATATATATATATTTCACTTTCTTGTGGACACGATAACTGCTGTAATTTTGCGCCAATCACTTACAAATTGTTCCTTAAAAATAACTCGTCCCAAAATCTCGGTCGAGTTCGTTAACGGCAAAAATTGGACCATGGGGTTGGAAATACGGTGGCTTTTTCGAAAAAAAAAAATATTGCTATAACTTTCTTATTAAGTAAAATATAAATTTTTTTAAAGTACCTACTATTCTTTGGACAAGGGCCTAAAACTTATGTAAGTAAAGTTCTTTTTATATCACCAACCATTGGCCCAGGCGGTGGAAAAAAGGGGTTTCGAAGACAAAGAAGAATCATACCTCCTTTAAAAGGCACAGTATCGAATCGGTTTAAAGTAGTCGTTAGTCCTCTAAACATTACCTATAACTTTTGTGTGTAACAATTTTTGATATGACCAACCCTTACGGCAAGGGATGGCCAAAATATTGCTGGAATTGTAAGATGGGGCGTGTCGTATGATAAACATGTCAAACGTTTTTTCACATGAACCATTGTCGTATTGAGTAAATTTTAAGTATTTGTTAACTTTAAGGTGAAATATTTTTTATCCTCTACTTAGCACCGGTGAAATCTACCTCCGCCTTCCGGCTTGCCGAAAGGGATTTTTTGTAAACTGGAGTCAACTTAAGAAATCAAATTATAAACAAGAATTTAATAGCATCAGTTTTTGCTAAATTTTAGTGCATTTTTTAAAAAATGTTTTATTTCCTTCCTTAAATTTATTCTCATTAATTCTTATAAAAATTTGAGCGTATGAACATATACATCTTTTTTTACCGTTAAATTTACATATAAGAACGGTTGAGAGCAAATGAATCGAAATTTAAAATATAATTTTATCTACTTTAAGCGATAATTACTGTAAAAAAAAAATTACTGTATTTGACTCAAGAAATTAAAAATAAAATTTTATGACACAAAAATGGGCTACCACATCATTGTTTGTAACCTATATGTATTACTCATGTAGATTGGTGTACATAAAATTAAAAATGTTATTTAATTCGGTTTTTATATTTTAAAAGTACGCTAAAAAAATCAGAAAATGTTTAAAAATAACAGTCATTTATTCTAGAATAAAGTAACAATATTCACTTCTGTTTAATGTAGAAAACTGTAAATATATGCAGGTACTCGTAGAAAAGAGGTAATATACTTTAGTTATAATAATATTAATTGCAGAAAGTTAGGGACTTTAGAATTACATTTTCATCGGACTTTAAATTCGAATCGTACGTAACATCAATAGTTAGTAAAAGTGATTATAAAAATTTGGAATGCATTGTTAGAAACGCTACTATTTTTAAGTCAAATCTAATAATTATCAATTTATATTATTAGTTTCTTAGATCTCCTTTAGAGGGCAATTCTGTCATTTGGAATACTAAAAAAAAAAAAATAGAAGACAAATTGAAAGCGTACAGATAAAAATATAAAAAAATTTCCTTTTTAGAAAACATACAGTGTATCCTTCAAGATTCATTGTTTTAGTATGTTGGAGGAATTTCAATTATCTTCTTTACAGTATAGGATAAATCACGTAAGTTTAATATATTTACATAGAATAATTATGGATTTGCGGATAACGTCTTAATTAAAATAGATTTTTATGTCCCTGCTATTAAAATGCACTATAGGCAAATATTTAATATTTCTAGAGCTCATTTACAGTTCTTGAAGTCACCATTATTATTTATGATGATAAACCTAATGAAATTTGTACAGAAATAAATATTTTTGACTATAATATCAAAGAACTTTACATATTTATAATATATCTCTACATATTTTCTAAGGTTAAACCAATAACTGTAGCGAGTTGAATTCCAGTTACCTTTGTATTTAATATTATATGTATACAATATTTTGTTGTTGTTTACATTTAATTAATATCTTATACTATTATTTGAAGAAAAAACCTTTGTTCATTGATTTATACAAGATAGTTATTCTACTTTGTTATAAATGAATATAGGATTATATTTTTATGATTGTATATGTACGTGCATAGGTGCACTGTACGTAGTTTTTTCTGTTGTGTACCAACGAATAAATAAATAAATTTTATAATTAATTGTTTATTTTGTGATACTACTCTGACCAAAACTTCACCTTGATCAATTCAGATTAGAATGAAAAAAGGTTTCATT
This sequence comes from Lycorma delicatula, assembly GCF_047948215.1. Classification (NCBI taxonomy): domain Eukaryota; kingdom Metazoa; phylum Arthropoda; class Insecta; order Hemiptera; family Fulgoridae; genus Lycorma; species Lycorma delicatula. Next base: position 90,609,470 of record NC_134461.1, read on the forward strand.
TTTTGTAGGTGGAATTCATATATATCCATTACTGCACGTGATGTATGTAAGTTGTTTTATTATTATATAAGATTTATTTATCTATTGATTATGTTACAGAAGTATTTTAACTCGCCAGGAATCAAAGGTTTTGTTGAAAATGACTTCTAAAATACTAAAGATTAGTTATTTCAATTAGAAACCTGTTGCATTATGTAACCAACCATAACGTTCATAGTGAACATATTCAATTTATGTTTTACTTTAAAGAGAAAGTCAAATATGAATTTTTCCTTACGCAATTCTGTAAGCAATTTTTATTTTATCAAAAAATTCTTTCAAAATAATTCGCTTTCATCTTATTATATCACTACAAATTAGATGGAAAATATGAAGACATTTTTATTACTATATTACTATGTTTTATATAAAAAAAATTTAAGCCACAGTAGATGGTACGAAATTATTTGCAGGGCTCTGACCCTCTTTCCATAAACGGAATATTTATTCATTGAATTTTCTATTAAATAAATGAAAGAAATTCACTATAAATAAATATTTATATACAATACAAATAAAAGCCTTGGTGAGCCAAAACAATTTACCAAAATTATTTTTCTCTTAAATAAATAAAATTCAAATTTCCTTTAATATATTTTCAAATTTAATCATTAGAATCGAAATAATTTTTTTTTGAAACACTATCAACATGAGTAAAAATTACAGACATAAGTTATTTATAAATATTTATGAAATCCCTTAATATCAATTCATATTAATTCGTATATTGATTCAAATAAAACAAAATAAAAAAATGTATATTATTACAAATGTCTTAATATTTTTCTAATACGGTTAAAAGAATGCAGCATAAGAATGTCTGGAGCAGTAGTGGCATAATAAGAATATACGTGCTTACTGTGTGTTCTAAAAAAATTTAAGGAATGCATGTTATGCTTCTCTTTTTTAAAAAAAAGGAAGAAAGAATATATCTTGCCTTAATTGAATTGACCCCTCAAAAATATGAATTGAATGCCTTATTCTCCCTAAGATATGACAAAGGACTAGTAGCGCTGTGGATCTGAATATTTATTTTATATTATCTTTTCATTTTTATTTATATTCATGTTCATAAAAAGAAAAAAAAAAATGGGTGAAAATTGTAACAGAGTGAAAATATAAAACTGGGGCTCATTATTTAATATTGTAATTTTTTTTCAGTTATGTCGTTAAATATCGTGTATCGGATGTCTACATGTCAGTATATACATTTTTAAATTTACGTATTTTTATTGAACTAATATTTTTGCACAGAATATTTAACAATTATTCAAATCTATTAAAGATGTTTCTTAATGTAGTTTTGATAAGTTATTGTTCCGTTACTTTTAGATAAAAGCGAAAAATCAATAATTAAGTTATTAGAATATTTTCGCAACGGCAAAAGATAGGCTTGGGATATGAAAATTAATTGATAAAGAATTAATTAGATTATAAAAGTACTATATCATTTAAAATAATTTTGTTGGTTTAAAAAGATCTGACGTGGACACTACATGACTTCCTTGTACGCCTATTAAATTAAATATACAAATTTGTTAAAAATGAAAAGTACACAAAATTTTATTTCATTAATAACTTGATATTTTTTCTTTTTTTTATTGTTATTTAATTATTATTTATCGTAAAAGTTTATTTTCCAATCAGAGGTTAATAATTATTAATAAATCAATATATTTAAATTAAAAAAAAAGTTAAAAAAAGGAAATGAAGTCGAATTCAAACCGATGTGATCTTGTAAGATCAAAATATTTCATTAATTAAGATGTTATTTGGCTATAACTCTGGAACCAATGAAAATAAGTACCACTTATGATATATCGTTGAAAAGCTCTCAGTGAGGACTTATTACTACAGTTAAGAAAAAGTCTAAAATTCAAATCTTTTTGGATTTTGGGCTTTTTTGGATACTTTGTCGATAAGGTTACAATGTTTGGATACCTTGTTTTTGGATACAATCGATACCAGTCGATTGTAATCAAAAGGGAAAGTGGACAACTAGATGTTAGAACAGTCCTAAATCCAAAATTTCAACATTCTACGGCTAATCGTTTTTGAGTTATGCGAGATACATACGTAATACGTATGTATATGAAAATGGAATCAGGAATGGTCAAAATGAATATTTCCTTTGAAATATGAAAACCGAAATTTTTCGTAATCACAATACAAAAAAAAAAAAAAATATGATTTCTATAGTTGTGGAGGACTTGAAATTTGAACGGTGGGACTATTTTATTTTGTGTACTTGAAAAATAAAAAGATTTTTTGGACCTTTTTCGGTAAACGGGTACAATTGTTTTTTTTTTTTTCAAAAAACAATCCGATTTTTTGTTTTGTTTTTTAATAACCAAATTAACCTCCGAAACATACTTTTTATTAAAATAACCCAATAACCCTTTTTTTAGTTATGTAATAAAAACGATTTTTTCAATAATCAATATATTTATTACAAATGAACTAAATAAATAAAAACAATACTGTTTATTAACATTTCTTCACTAAAGTCTAAAGCTAAATCTAAATTAAATTCACAAGTATTTCTTAATATTTCCTTAAACAAATCGTTATCTTATTACTTTCTCATCACAAAAATTCTCACAAATACAAATCCAACAATTCGCGTCTACTGTCACATTCCCTTCTTATACGATTTTTTAGCTTACCACCATAAACTTTCAATACTTTGAGTAGTGCACCTATTTTTGGATAAGAAAGGTTTTCGCTATGATTTGCTGTATCATGTTTGTAATTCATACTTTAGATCATATGCTCTTTAAATCATATCTTTCTTTAAATCATATGCTCTCCACAAATCTGATATGATTTTAGTAGCTTTCGTTTTCTGTTTAGCCTCCGGAACCACCGTAAGATATTACTTCAGAGGATGATATGTATGAATATAAATGAACTGTAGTCTTGTACAGTCTCAGGTCGAACAGTCTTGAGATGTGTGTTTAATTGAAACCTAACCACCGAAGAACACCGATATCCACAATCTAGTATTCAAATCCGCATAAACGTGCGGATACCTTTACTAGGATTTGAATTTTAGAACTCTCGACTTCCAAATCAGCTAATTTACGAAGACGAGTTCACCACTAGACCAACCCGGTAGGTTATGATTTTATTACCTGGTTTTATAGATGCTATAATTATAGAAATTAATGTCTCCTTTGTTCTATCAGGAACAGGTATACATGAAACATTTTTTTGTTTCACGACACAACCAAACAAAAGTTAATCTACGCTCGCTAAACTTGACTAATTAACAGTAATATTTTGATTATTTAAATAATAAATAAGTCAAGGTTAGCGAGCCTAGGTTAAATTTGGTTAGATTATATTTATAATTTATGTTGGTTTATTTGGTTACTGTTATGTAAATGTAAAAATACGCGTTTTTATTGTTATTTAAAAAAAAAAAGTGGTACCCGTTTACCGAAAAAGGTCCAAATTTTTTTATTTTGGGTGCTTCTCTACTCACGGAAAAGCATTAGAGTAAAATTATCTTTTTTAAATAATTTTTCTAAGTGGTGATAATAAATTCAAAAAAATAACTTTTTAAATTGTTCAAAAATAAAAAGATACTGTCATAAATTTAAATAACGAAATTTTAATATTCTAGGAAGGAGGTGAAAATTTTAAATTTTTTACTTCGTTGTATGAAGTAAAAGAAGTATTGTGATCGCGAAAAATTTCAATTTTCAGATTTCAAAGAAAATATCTATTCTGACCATCCCTGAATCCATTTTGACTAGTTTCGGTGTGACGTCTGTATGTATTTCGCATAACTCAAAAACGATTAGCCGTAGAATGTTGAAATTTTGTATTTAGAACTGCTGTAACATCTAGTTGAGCACCTCCTTTTTTAATTGCAATCGACTGGACCCAAAGTATCCAAAAAAGCCCAAAATCCAAAAAAATGGATTTTGGACTTTTACTTAACTGCAGTAATACGTTCTCACTGAGAGAATTTCAATGATATTTCGTCGTTTTTCATTGGTTCCAGAATTATAACCAAATAAAATTTTAATTAATGAAATATTTTTTGTTATAAGGGGAAGGCACATCGGTTTGAATTACTTTTTTTTTTTTACTTTTTTTAAATTTAAATATATTGAATTATTAATAATTATTAACCTGTGATTGTAAAAAAACTTTTACGAGAAATAATAATTCAATAACAATAAAAAAAGAATATGAAGAAATATCACAAGTTATTAATGAAATAAAATTTTATGTACCTTTCATTGTTAAAAAATGGGTATATGTAATTTAATAAGCGTACAAGGAAGTCATGTGGTGTTCACATTAGATTTTTTTGTATTTATTTACTAGTGGACCCAGCAATGCTTCGCTATTGCTAAATTTAAGTGTATGAATTAATTTTTTTTTGGACGCATTGTTATTTTTAAATTATAAAAGTTTTATCTTCTGTTTAAATATTAATATTATTAATTACATTTTGTTTTTGTAACTTAAGAAAACTGTGAAAGGGTAATATTGAAAACAATAAAGTGTACTCGTATAATATTTTTTTGTTTATTTCTTCTTATGACCCCCGGATTGTTTACCACAGTTCAAAACCTCACCAATCTCACTACTAAATAATATATAAATCATAAAAAAAGTATAAATAAATAACCTAAAACTTCTTTTATTAAATTTAATGTCGTTGTATATATCAAGAGATACCATCTATATTGATCGTTGTCTATGTCAATACCGACTTACTCAGACAGTTATTTAATTTAAATATTAAATTATTATAACTGTAATAAATTATACAGGCAAACATTCACGGGACAAAAAATAATAACTTGTGAAATGTTCACGAAATCTGTTACGTAGTTTTTGAATTATTAGGGCACACACAAAACGAACATTGTCTTTTATTTAAAAATATTTAACTGTGTATTATAAAATTAGAAATAAATATTTTTACATAACAATATGAAAAAAATTCATAATTTTGGTTATTGTTTTTCAATAAAAAGGAATATTATTTTATTATAATGATAAAAATAGATTTAAAATTATGAAATTGAAAAATAAAATGAATGGTAATTTGAGCAGGGAAAGTTATGCAGTTCATTGCCGGCTTTTTACGTATAACATATAACAATAACAATTTCGTTAAAATTTAACGCAAGTGTAGAATATTGACTAGAATAATTAAAAAAATATATATTTTAATGAATTTCATTACCTCAATAAAATTTTTTTATATACTGTTTGCTCACGAATGACCGATTTTAATATTCTATAACAACAAATCTCATATTGATAAAATGATTATGTAACAAGGCATAAGTTGTCACAAATTACAACATTATTCATGCCGTGAAAAGTTATATGCGAGTAGTAGTAATGTAAATAATTTTGACTAGTGACTCTTGTCAAACTTTAACGTGGCAACAGAAAAAACTTCCACTAAAAACTTTTAAGAATACCATTGTTTAAATATGCGACTATAATACTAGTATTATTCATAGATCGGATACAGTCGTTTGCCGACTAAAAAAGATCTACGTCAGTATAAAGTAATATTATATTCGAAAATATCAGTTTTTGTCTACCCTACTGCTACATTCTTTGTATGAAGAAGACTATTACTGAAGGATAGAAGGTAGAGAAGATCTTACCAGATGATCTTTATGAATTTCAGGATGTGACTTACTTATTTTTTATCTTAAACTGTAATCACTCTGTTGAATATTAATTGATAATCATTAATGCATAATACAAAGAAAAAACATCAATTACTGTGGAAAGAAGTTTTCCAGTATACTGAGAGGAGGGTGTAATAAGGCTATCAATGTTATTTGATGATTTGGTAATTACAGCTCTTAGAAGAGAAGTGGTGGTGGTTCGTTGCTATGACTACCGCCAATAGCAATGAGGAACTGATATCTGCTAGTCCAAATCCTACAAAATTTCATTTTCAAGATTAGTTATGCCTTATTTCAAACGTCTGTAATACATATCTGTACAAATATGTATAATTATATATAATATATAAATATGTAAAACAAATATATAATATCTGTATTATAAGCATACAGTATTACTATTATTATTACAGCAGTACTATAAGTGTTCTTTTAACTATTTGTTAACAATATTTCACTATCATAAATAAGTATTTATAGTTTAAAATGTTAATAAAAAATAGAACTAATTTATTTGTATGAATATTAAATTTGAAACTGAATTCTAAATTTTTAAAATTATTATTATTTAAAAACGAAAAACAAAATTCCATATTAGGATTACAAAAATATCAGCAAATGCTTTAGGTTACATATTTGTGTGCTTTTCCTGTTTTATAGCTTTCTATTTTTTCCAGTAGAACGGTCTTACAACTCTAACTTACAACAGCGAAAACAGAATAAAAATAAAATTCGTTCTCATATCTGTCTATTTTTATTTTAGCCTATATTTTCTAAACATTTATGTGTGATAAGTACACGAGTGAGTGTGCGTATATGTATGTAGTTACAATAATGAAATGAATAAAGGGAACAAATATATAAAAAAAGATATCGTTGAATTCATTTTTTTCTAGGTCATTTCTAATTCATGGGTAATAAATTTGATCCAATAATGTAGTAGACTGTGTCCTTTATCTGATTGAATTTTACGCTCTGCCTGAAAATCAATAACTTCTTATATTTATACGGTATTTTTTAATCTTCTAATTGATTTAATCTCTACTACTGTTATTATTATACTTACTTTTCTTTTAATTAATTTAATTTTAATTTTTATAATCTCCTTAAAAAAACAGTAATAAGTGGTTTAATCATAAACTTACTTTGAATAATTAAAAAGAATATTGTTTTTACATGAAATTAAATTTTTTATAATTACATATTACCAATAAGATGAACATAATTAAAATTATATCGGAAATATATAGTGTGTTTATAAAAGTGTTAGTGTTTATAAAAACCGTGTTATAAAAAACAGAGTTTTAAAAGAACTCATGTGTTCGTTACATCTTAATTTAAAGATCAAAAACAAGATTATAATTATGCAACGAATTTAATAAAAGAAGGATATACTCCAATGAAAATGAAAAATCAATGGAAAAAATTCAACAAAGAATGAACATTAGAAAATTTAGAAATCGTTAAATTAAAAGGCAACAATAAAACGATCATAAATGAACAGATCAACAATCAAGCGGATGTCCTTTTCAAGAACCTCAATTTATTAAAAACAGGAAATAGTTAAATAGAATTAAAAGATAAGTATAGCCATTAAAAACTAATAAACAAGATGAAGGGCAAATAAGGCATGACGTCAAATATAGGGAGGGCCATTGTCTAAACGCTATGTTAACAGAAATTTAAAAGTACCAGCACAATACGTTTTGGCAGTGGAGTGATTCCGAAACGCGTCAACAAGTGAGATAAGAATGAAGCTAAGAAAGATAAGAGTACTCAACATAGAAACTGAAAGATTTTTACTCATTTTTGGACCATTCATATTATCTGGCTGCTTAAATGCTGAGGTCTACTTGCATCTTGTTCTTTCTTCAAGAAGAATTGCTGCAGCTGCTTGAAGATGTTCCTCTTTTGTCGAAACACCTGCTGAATAATCTGATCGCGAACATCGGCAGTCATGTCATTGATTTGCCTTGATACAGTATCGTTAGAATACGGGATTTAAAAAAAAATTCCGGCTTCTTCCACGCCTGTTAAAACATTGACCACATCAACTGCAGCAGGTAATATGAAATTTTCTGCGGTTTTATGGGGTTTAGACGTCTTAGCTTTCTTAATGCAACCCACCGGGTTGGTCTAGTGGTTAATGCGTCTTCCCAAATCAGCTGATTTGGAAGTCGAGAGTTACAGCGTTCAAGTCCTAGTAAAGCCAGTTATTTTTACACGGATTTGAATACTAGATCGTGGATACCGGTGTTATTTGGTGGTTGGGTTTCAATTAACCACAGATCTCAGGAATGGTCGATCTGAGAATGTACAAGACTACACTTCATTTACACTCATACATATCATCCTCATTCATCCTCTGCAGAATTATCTAAACGGTAGTTACCGGAGGCTAAACAGGAAAAAGAAAGAAAAAAATGCTTTCTTAATGCTACGAGATACGATATAGTTAAAGTGTACTTTTATTAGTATGGCTGGATTTACAAATAGAAGCTTGTTGATTTCTCAAAAATTGTAATTTTCTTTCGAAAAATTCCAAGGGTTTGCTTTTATGATCCTGATGTTTAGTTCCAAGTCTTAAATTAATTTTGATGACTTCATGATTTCACCGGAGAGGATTGTGGCTTTCATAACTCAAGCAAAACGACGCACTATGGCTTTCCAACCAGTGAGGTAAAACCACAATTTAAATTACTGTCATTGTACAATCTGGTCTTTTTACCAATAGATTCACTTGATGTACGAGTAGGTGGCTCACTTCATTTTTTCACAAATTTATCCATTTTGTATAACAATCAAATTGAAAAAAAGAGTTACAGCGTTTGACCGCAAACTAAAATACCGAAACCTGAATTATTATTATTTTCAATGAAAATTTGCTTTTAAAAACTTAAATAAAGGCACACGCCAGACGCACGCTTTGCAATCGAAACTAAACTGACGTTTTCAATCCCTTACACGCCTCTTTTGTACAACTGAGAGCACTATACGTTTAAATGTATCATATGAATATTCGAACATGAGGCTCTCAGAATAAATATAATGCAAGTAGACCAAACTGTAAGGAGTACGAACACATCAAGTTTGAACCTGTAAATTTTTTATATTTGTACTCTTCATACATTTATATTCAATCCGTCGCTATCAACGAAGCTATTTTTTAACAGGTTTCATTGGACTGCGGTTGGGGAGTCACAAAATATTCATTATATATTCTCTTTCTTACTTTTTGGGGGTCGTAGAGTTAAAAAGGTTGAAAATCACTGGTCTAGATAAACTAGTTGGGCCCTAAAACGTAAAGATATGCAAAATCCCGATACCCCATTTTTAACATGATTACCATACTTTACCCTTTGATATAGTTATTCTACCTATATTCGCCGGGTAAGTAATAAATCAAAATTATTCAATTTAAAGTCAAAAGTATGAATTTTATGCTTATTTGAATTTATTTAAAAAATATATGGAAAAGCGAATCATAAATATATTTAAAAAATATATTTATGATTCGCTTTTCCATTTGATTCTGGGCCAGTCTTTCAGCATAAAAATATATTTTATGGAAAAAAAAAACAGTAGAAAATGTTCTGAATTATCAGTGAAATAAGTCCCTTATTGTTTTCCAAAATTTAATATTTTTGTTTTATTTGTGTTACTTTACTTCAAAGATTAATTTTTTTATTTATTTTATTTGATCAAATACAAATCACATGATTTGATATAGTCACTTATAATTAATTTAATATATAAATTTTTTCCTAGCACCGAGTAGAAGGTAAGAAAAAATAATTAAAAAAAAAAAAAACTGCTTTATATATTTATGTTTTTTTTTTCATTGTTCGAAGGCAATGATCTTTTCTTTTGTAATACTATATATACTAATGTATTTTTATCGAGTATAATAAAATACTTTTAATAATAGGATCGGTTAGCAATAAAATCTGGTAAAGACGGCAAGCTGACCGGGACCGCACATTTGTGTTTCTTTAAAAGACGTGCAGGGTTAGACTATACTATGTAAAGCATTACTATTACATTTCAGGTTAAACTGAAACGGGAATCGAATGTTTTGATTTGATCGTACGATTAGATAAGTTACTCCACTGTTCATTCGAAAGCAGAAAGAAGAACTTCTTAAGATTCTTTGTCGGGTACCTTGTTGGATCGGATTGGCAATCAGGCTACTGGGTAGTCTTGCATTACATCCACCAGTTGTATAGTGTATATAAACTGTGTATAAGGGTGACCTTTTTTTTATAGATCGTTTGAAAATGTTATCATAAAAAAACGATTCAGTTAAAAAGTTTTATTTATTTATTTTATATTTATAAAATTTAAAAATCCGTCTACCTGAAATTTCATTAATATGATAAAACAAAACATATTTTACGTATTTGTCTTAATATGTAAAATAAATTATTTCGTATATAAAAACCATTAGCTCGGATCAGAGAATAACTTAGTACAACTTATATATCCGATTAAAACTTTTCCCCGTCATTTTGAAGTTTTGTAAAAAATGTTTTAGAGTTTATATGCGGTAAATAATTCGTTACGATCATCAGTTAGCCAAAATTACTCATGATGATCGATCTTATTCGAAATTACTTTGGAACTTTTATTTTGAAAAAAAAGAAAGTTGAACCGTGAAAATTCAACTCAAACTATAAACTAGAAATTTTAGAACCTCTTTAGAAATATTTATTAAAAGTAGATTTTTTTATAATACTGTAAGTTTATTGCACTTAATAAAGGAAGTCAGAAAACTTAAATCATGCTTATCTTGGTTAAAAACCACGTGACTTGTATTGTAGTCGTATTATTTCGAGTATTTTTTGTTTCATCAAATCAGTATTAGTCGCGCTATGTCTTTAATAATGAGATATGAGTCATTTTATATATATATATATATATATATATATATATATATATATAAATGAATTATACGTGATATGACTCTGAATTTTAATAACTCGCTTTACAATGACAGTAAGTCATCACGGGTGGTCTTACTTTATTCCCTAATCATACATACACATCAACGAACAATCATACAAAATTACCAATATTTTAAGGAAATAAGGTTACTGTGTCGCTTTCAAAACAATAAGTAAAATATACAAGATCATACAGAATATTAATAAACATAGATAATCATAAACAGTATGCACAAATTGAACTGTAATGATTGCATTAAATATTACATTAGGTAGGTAATATAGCCTACCTAGCTAATATAGCTAGCCTAGTGGGTGAACGTGCATTCACCCACACATATACAACAAACATGACATTTCAGAATCAACATTTTGTAAATCTTCTCATAGATATATATCATACATACAAAAACATTAATTTTACACATAGTAGATAAAAGTTATATTTGAAAACAATATACTAGTAGAATTAATAAAAAACACATAATTTGATAAAAACAATATAATAAATGAACAAACACAATTAAACTGAAAAAGCTTCTTAAATTAAACACTGCTAGAATTAGAGGAAAATCATACTATAGTTTAAAAATTATTTCTGATAATTATTAGTTATTCAAATTTGTTTTTTAAAACTTGGAATTTAGAATTTACAATTTTTTCTGAATGTTTAAAAGATGAGGTAGAACATTTAAATGTATTACTTAATTTTTTAATGGCATAGAAGAATGGGAAAACGTTGAGGTGGGTGGGTGAAAGGAGATAATAGTGTAATATTTTTTAATTTGCAGTTTTTTATTTATTTAAATTACTCTTGTAACTTTGAATTATCCTGTTTAATTATTTCTTCTTTTAGGTAGATACTTCCTTTTAGGTAATACTTCTTTTAGGTAGATTTCATAAGAAAGCTACCTGTTGTAATGGGTACCATGATTGGACTTCCGGAAAATTTCGACATATTTCACATCCTCCAGACCTCAAAACCACCGTCAGCTCAAAAGTTTATATATATATATATAAACTTTATATATATATATATATATATAAATTTCTTGTGAACACGATAACTACCGTCATTTTCTACCAATCACTTTCAAATTGTTCCTTAAAAATAACTCGTCCCAAAATATCGGTCGAGTTCGTTAACGGCCAAAATCGGACCATGGGTGTTGAAATGGGGGGACTTTTTCGAAAACAAAACAAAATATCGCTATAAATTTCTTATTAAATAAAGTATCGAATTCGTTTAAAGCTCCTACTATTCTTTAGATAAGAGCCTAGAAGTTAGGTACGTAAATTTTTTTTCATATCACCAACCATTAGTCCAGGGAGTGGCAAAAATGGGGTTTTAGAGACAAAAAATCATACTTCCCTTAACAGGCACTATCGAATCGCTTTAAAGTGGTCGTTAGTTCTCTAAAAATTACTTAAAACTTTTGTCTGAAACAATTTTTGATATGCCAACCTTTACGGCACGGGATGACCGAAATATTGCTGGAATTGTAAGAAGTGGCTTGTCGTACGCTAAACAATTGAAACGTTTTTCACATGCAACCATTGTCGTATTGAGTAAATTTGAAGTTTTTCTTAACTTTAATGTGTAAATGTTTTTTATCCCCTACTTAGCACCGGCGAAATCTACCACCGCCTTCCGGCATGCCGAAAGAGATTTTTCTTTTTTTCTTTACATATTTTATGTACATTTTAAATAAAGTTTGTAACAACCATTATACTCTTCTTTTTTTGTTAAAAAAATCCATTAATTCAGAACAAATTTGAAGTACGTGGGAATATGGAAATGGAATTTTGTAACTTCTGAAAAATGCCGTGTCAGGGATTCGGACCCGGAACTCCTGCTTGAAAGGCCGAGAAGCAACCACTTTTCTACGGGAGATCGACTTTCATTTTACACATTTTTGGTTATCCTATTATTAATTTATATTAGTTACGTTGTATCTTTTCTGATGAATTTGAAGTTTAATAACTTTCTTTTTCTGCCTTTAGCCTCCGGTACCACCGTAAGGTATTACTTCAGAGGATGATATGTATGAATGTAAATGAAGTATAGTCTTGTACAGTTTCGAGTCGATCGTTCCTGAAATGTATGGTTAATTGAAACCCAACCGCCAAAAAACACCGGTATCCACAATCGAGTATTCAAATCCGTATAAAATTAACTCTCTACTGGGATTTAAGTTTAATAACTTGCTTGATAATAAAAGGTAAAAAAAATGAGGGTTTTAATTTTATTCCCGTTTCAATTTTGTGTTGTAATTTGTAATTTCATTGTAATTTTCATTGCATTTCATGTAATTTCATTGCATTAGTAAAGTCTGTTTTAAAAACAGAGATGAGAAACTATAGAAATTACCTTTTTTGATTATTTTTTTTAACCCATTTGGAATTCTCAAAAATATTTCCAAATTATGTCTTCTTAACTGCCTAATTAGTAAGTAATCTTTTCTTACTGTTTTTAATCTTTTTGGTTTTTTTCTGGCCAATGATTTTTCAGTTATGAGCCATTTTCTTAGGAATAACATTTTATTGTTTACAATTGTTTATGTACATTGTTTATTTTTAAAAATGAAAAAAATTGGTTTGTACCTTTTGATATGATATTTAAGAAAATATGTAGACTATATAATTAAAAAACAATTAAATCGTGGATGAAATACTTATTGTTATTAAATAAATGATCAATATTTCAGTAGAACATGTACAAAGACTGCTACAAGAAAATAATTATCCGGTGTATTATACTATGAGCAATCATACATAATTAGATATCTATGTCATTGTGTAATGGCAACAATAAATTTCTCTTTCTGTGTCAGTTGTTGAAGCAGACATTTTACAGAATTTCTTTTATTAAATACAACAATATCTCTTTCACAATAATGTTTGCTTTTAATTATTAAATACATATTTTTAATATTCAGTTTATCAAAATGGATATCCTACGAATAGATAATTTTTTACTTTCCCGACCAGATAGCACTGTAGCTTTAGAAGGGAAAGTATTATATATAGATCCAATTTGGATATATGCATTTTTCACCGGATCTCGACGTTTTGACATCTAAGAAACTCCAAAAAACTTGATAGAAATTTTCCGGATGTAAATGTCCGTACGTATGTGTACGGCGTTGCTGTCTCTAAATTACTTTGTAATATAGAACTTCAGACCTAAATTACTCCAGAATTACAGGACCGATTTTTTTGATCAAACTTGGTCAGTACTTCTGTAATGGGGTATTGATATGATTAAATTTTCAACTTAAAAGATCAAGGGGGTAAGGCTGTAGTAAGATCACCCTCATTATCTCGAGATTTTGCATAATTAAGTTATATTTTTCTTACACACATTTGTTCATAATTAAAAAATAACAATATTTGAAGAAAACGTTTTTGCATAATCGCATTCCCACTCCAAATTATGCTGTTTTAGTCGTCTGCTATGTTGTAATGTCACAGATGAGCGGTAGAATTAAATAAATGAATAATAATTAAGGTGTAAAAAAATAACACGGTCTGACTGGGTCTCGAACTCGATCGCCCGATTGATTCGGTACCTAGTGCGTTAAGCCTCGCGGCTACACCAGTTACCCTGACCATACAAGCGTTCTATGTAAGTTGTGAAATTAAATTATTTTAGTTAGTACCGACCGCCACCGTTCGTATCGTCACACCCACGCGAATTAAATACGGTATGGGCGCGCGCATTAATTAGAATCATTGAATTAAATACACGAAAAAATATTATATTTAAATAAAAAGATAAATATTTCAAACTAAGCTGTGTGTGTAAGCCGTGTATCAGAAATAACCCACAGTTTAGGACTTTCACGGAAAAAAGCTGCATTCCAGAAAAGTCCTACAATTGTATCACTTTGTTTTTAAATTTCCTAAATTAAAAAAAAAACCCGGACGAAATAGCTATTACATGGAAATTTTTACAACAAAACTGTTCGTTTAAAAATGTCCAAAATGGACAAAGTCAATGAAAATAAATTTGTTACAAGGCAGTTCTAGGTAATATTTTTTAGAATACTTTTGTTTTAGTTTGACGGGGACATAAGATGGTAACGCGTTACGATAAAAAGTCGTGAAAAAAGATTCTTTTTTACTTCCTTGTAAGTAAGAGAAGTATTGTGATCGCGAAAATTTTCGGTTATCAGATTTCAACAGAATTATCCATTTTTACCATCCCTGGATCCATTTTGACTAGTTCGGCGTGTACGTACAAAGTATCTCACATAACTCAAAAACGATTAGCCGTAGGATGTTGAAAGATTGGATTTAGGACTGTTGTAACATCTAGTTACCTACCGTTTTGATTGCAATCGACTGAACCAAAAGTGTCCAAAAAAAGCCCATAGTCCAAAACAATCTGAACTTTGGATTTTTTTTTTAATTGCAGTAATAAGCCCTCATTGAGAGATTTGCAACGATATATCATAAGTGGTACTTATTTTCATTGGGTCCAGAGTTATAGCCAATAAAATTTTAATTAATGAAATATTTGGATCTTAGAATGCGCATCGGTTCGAATCAGTGGTCGTCTCCCTTTTTTTAATTTCAGTTGTATATTGATTTATTAATAATTATTAACCTCTGATTGTAAAAAAATTCGATCATTAATAATTCAACAATAACAATTAAAAAAGAAAATTATCAGAAGTTTATAATGAAATAGAATTTTACGTACTTTTCATTTAAAAAAAATGTGTATATGTAATTTAATAGGCGTTCAAGGAAGTCACGTGCTGTTCACATCAGAGTTTTTAAATTTAAATCTATTAGCTCTTAAAACAAAATATAATGTTTATCAAATTTAGTAGCTATCATAATTTATGTTTAATTAGATCAAAATTGTTACAAAACACAAAGGATTCCAGTAAATTATGCCATTTCAATAATTTATCTGACACCTTAAGCTTTAATAATCTATTTGAAATATACAGGGAGTCAAACCGGACGAAATAGATGCGAGCCTTACAATACAAACAAAGCAA
This sequence comes from Lycorma delicatula, assembly GCF_047948215.1. Lineage (NCBI taxonomy): Eukaryota > Metazoa > Arthropoda > Insecta > Hemiptera > Fulgoridae > Lycorma > Lycorma delicatula. The sequence continues at coordinate 90,625,142 of NC_134461.1, forward strand.
GTCAAAGTAAAGAATTCTTAAAACAGATGATAGGAAGGATATGCTAATATAAATTAAATTCTAATAAATTTTCCTAAAATAATATTGTGAAATTATTAGTTTTTTTGTAGCCTGGTCGTAAATTATTATTATTATAAATATTTTTTGTTTTTAGAGGACGATTAATATCATGTTAGAATTAAATTAAAAAGCAGTCAATTTCATTCTTCTTAAACTAAATATCAATGTTAGTTACATCATCAATCTGCTTAATTTATCACTTAAAAAGCTTCAGCTGGTATTTCGGTGTAGAATTTCTCAAAAAAAAATTTGTGGTAAAATAAAACTTAATAATACGTATAACTTAATAATGTTTTAATATACTATATCTAAATTTGAAGATAAAATTATGATAAAAAACGTTTTCTTAAAATCTAAAGCTAGAAAGATAGTCATTTCGATTGTCAAATAATCATGTCGAAAAATAATAACAAAACGTATTATAGTCATCTTTCAATAAACAGTATGTTATGTTTTAGTATATATTATTATTTAGTATATACATACATATTATATATATGTATGTATATACATATATACATATATATATATATATATGTATATACTAAATAAGTTAGAAAAATTATCCAAATTAATAGAACATTTTCTAATGCAATTCATTAGATCAACAACCAAACAAACTTATTTAGTTTTTTTATATTTGTCTAACCAAAGAATACAGTTTAGTCATTATTTTATATATGTATTTATTATACGGGTCACCGAAAATTGTATCTTCCTATGTAACTGGAACTGCAAAATAATCGGGATATCATCAAGTTTTTTTTTAGAGGTGACCGGCTGTGATCTTGAGCCGATGCGCACAACGGCATAACGCTCAACACTTTCAGTCAGTGCAATGGTGAAAGTTTAGCAGTGCGTTGTGCAGCTAGCGGAGCATAAAGTAGTTATAACTGTTCATCGGACTTTCCGGCGTGTTTATGGCAATGATCCCCTTCATGGCCGAGGGCATAGGTTACCATGTAGCCGTGAGGTGTAGTGCCGTTTTGACGAGGACAGTTTGAACGAGCACACGACACTGTCGGTGGGATGGCGACTGCACTGCCGAAGGCATGGATCCGTGAGGTACAGCGGAATCTCGACGATGGTTGAAGAATGTAAATGTCATGCGGGACTCTGCGATGAAGTTGAGTGGGAGTAGGAGGTCTATCCGCCTCTCCCTTGTAGACCAGACCGGAGTCCGTAAATTAACCTAAAGTCAGGGGTATGAATTGAAGTAGAGTTTACTTAGGGAACTAGGACTAAATTACGTTGTTGCGAACAATATCTTTTGGTGGTATGTTGTTAATTTGCCTCGAATTTCGAAACATTTACTAGAATTTGGCTCAATAAAATTAGAACTAGGCGCGGGGTTCATGCCTCCGCGAGCTCGGTTAGCTAGTTCAGAGGGCAACGGTGTAGGATATTCAAGATATCCGGACGAGACCTAGAGCGAAGGTAAAAGCTGAGTTTAAAAATCACCTATGTAAATGTCTACCGAGGCATTTACATCGGCGGCATCCAAACAAGGCCTGACTTATTACTATGAGATGAAAAACGTTAGAGGGGGAAAGACGACTCCCGTTAAAGCTCATCAGTACTAAGAACGGTGGCGGGGGGGCGACCGGAAGCGTCACAAGGGGGGTGTCTTCTCCTACGAGGTTGCGATGATCCCCCTCATGCAAACTGTATTAGACGGTAGTACGAGTAGTTTAAGGAATCTGGCAACGTGGAAGTGATAAAGTTCCCTGGACGGCCCAAAACACGTCTTGAAGCAACTGGGAGTATACATAAAAGGTAAGTCAGATAGACCAAATTGAACAACATAGGGACGTTGCTGTACAAAGGGAATGTTTCAACAAGATGGTGCGTTCTCATATTGTAGCCTATGCGTTCGACGCGCTCTCAATGAATGATTCCTTAATCGTTGGGCCGGTAGGACCAGTCGTTTGCTTTGGCCTCTGAGAAACCCAGATTTGGCATCCCTAGACCTTTTTCTATGAGAATACGTTAAAAAAATTGTCTGCAGTGAAACAAAATCAGGGATGTACAACATTTAAGACAACGGATAATCGCTGCTATTACCATAGTTACACGCCTGCGACGATCCAACGGAGCTGAGTAGAAGTCAGTTATCAGCTGGATGTTTGCAGACCAACCAGCGGAGCTCATATTGAAACATTTTAAGCTACGTAAAAAACATTTGAGTTGGTAAATTAAAAAAAAAATACTCTGATTTATCTCTAGTAGCTTCTGAGGTACGATCTTTTTAAATTGCTGCAACCTTTTTCGATGATTTTGTATATAAGACGTTGATCCACAAATTAATAATTTAAAGTTTAAATGGTTTAGATAATTTTAAGCAAAATTTTCACACTGTTGGGATTCTTTGAAATAACAATTTCTATTATGAGTATAATAGTTATTTTATAATTTTTGATAATAATATATTTTATTGGTTATTTGTCAACAATTAATATATTAATTTATTTTTGCTATTAAGTAAAATAGATTTATATGTTTCTGCTACTAAAATGCCCTCTAGGCAAATATTTCAATATTTCTAGAGATCGTACCTTGCAGTACATGAATTCATCATTACTTATGATGGAAAACTTTAACGAAATTTGTACAGAAATAAACATTTTTGACTGTAATATCAATGAAATTTTTAAACAAGATCATAAACGTATTGTCGAAGGTGAAACCAACATTTGAGTTGAATTCCGATGTATTATACCTAATGTTTTATGTATACAATTTTTTGTTGTTTACTTTTAATTTTTATCTTATAATATTATTATTTGAAGACAAACCTCTGTTCCCTGATTTATACAAGATGTTAATTCTATTTAGTTTGTTATAAATGAGATGTAGGACTATATTATGATTTTACAGTATACGTATGTATACGTAAGTGCACTGTAAATGGATTGTGTACCAACGAATAAATAAATAAATATTTATTATTTACAATTTTCTGCTTTATCTACTGATGATTATTATTTAACAACTGTAATGACCACTTAGGTTTAGATTTGAAGTAAAACTTTTGTAAACGGTTGATCGTAATCTTGCCTACAAATTTATTTAAATAAATGAATCAATCACCATAGATATTTATTTATATGTTGTACAGATTAAAAGATAATTGGTATTAAAACAATGTAATGTAGATTTGAAAATAAGACTTTAATTAATAATTAATAACATTATATTACATAAGAAAGAAACAACGATAAAAGTAAATTAATAATAATTTTAGTTTTAGTAACTATAACTTATTTAACCCTCGGGTGTCATTAAGAATATGTTATAAAACAAGAAACCACCAACGATAACACATGTATGTGTGTGTATGTGTGATATATATGTAGAGTGTTTGTAGTGAAGCAAGTTCTGTGATATGCAATATGAGTATGAATATAGGTTTGGATGGCGGGAGTGTTGATGGTATGTATACTTCGTGTAGACATTGCAGTGTGAGCAGTTTCAATGTTAATGGGTGCAGAAACCCCCAAGCAAACCTTACCTTATAATGATAATAGACGGCTCCAAGTAGGATTTCCCAAGATGACGACGAACAAGTAAGATGCTCTGGCAAAGTTCCTTACTTCGTTGAGAGAATATCATGTTTTCTAATAATATATTATGATATGGAGAACATTATTCCAGCAATATGCTTAATGAGACCGCGCTAACAACGCCACAACAGACTAGGCGACCTCTATTGGTATATCTTATATATATATATATATATATATATATATATATATATATATATTATTCACGTTGAGTTACAAAAATCACGTCTAAATGAGAAAAAAATATTAAATTATCTATTAATTCCGACTTTAAATTTTGTGTTTTTCAATACACAAAAAATTCTATATTTGTTTTTATTTAATAAGTAATTTATATATTTTATCATTTTATATATATATATATATATGTGTGTGTGTGTGTGTGTGTGTGTGTGTGTGTGTGTGTGTGTGTGTGTGTGCGTGCTGTGTGTGTGTAAGAAGTATTCTGGTACATTGCAGAGACAGTTATGAATTTGCATTTTGAGTAATGAACTCTTTTAATGGATATTACAGTCTACAGTAACAATTCTTGGTTAAATAAGTTAACAATAAATAATTATCATAATTATTTACTACTTAAAAGTTTCATTCATAAAGTAGAATGAATTAATTTGTCTCAGTATATTGTTTATTTTATTATTTTTTTAACAGACACAAGTTTTTACCCATGCTTTCTCAGTGGGGAAAATAACTTGTTAGAAATGAAAAAGAGAAGAAATAAAATATAGAAACAAGTTAAACGTTATTCTAAAGCGAATTATTTAGCTTCAAACAAACTGGAAAAAATGCAACAAAAATAAAAAATACAACTCGCGCCAGCTTCTTCAAGCTTATGTGGCGATATAAAAAAAAAAAAAATAGTATAATAATATAGATTCCAAAAAATTCTTGAGCAGTTCTGAGCAAGAATACTGACTTTTCATTATTTCATTCTGTATAATATTTTTTGTATTTTATTTTGTTTAACTTTTTTTTTTGCAAAAAATGTTCAAACATAAATTAAATAAGAAAAATAAAAGATATAATTTTTTCTTAGATTTAATATTAAAATATATTTTCTGTTTATAAGAAAATTAAATTATTATAGCCGCAATTTGATGAAATAATTAAAAATAACGAGTCGACCTAACATACAAACATCAATTTTAAACTCACTCACCACTGTGACTCACTGCGTAAGCGCGTGCGAAAAATACATCAATAATTTTTTGGTACATAATCTCAATTTTAGGTTATGTTGTATGTTTTCGACCTTAAATTAAGTGTAATTGAAGAACGACTCAACCACCTTCATCAAATTTTCACATGTACAATTCAGATACACTACTACAGTATATCTAAATTTGGATGAAATTGATTAAGTAGTTTTGGAAATTTTCCAGCAACAAAATTTTATACATGAAGGTTGTGCCACATAATTTTATACATGAATAACATTTTCGTACTCCTAATATCTTAAAACGTAAAGAAAATTTAATTTCACTTCTGGATCCCACCATGCGACCGAAGTATCTGCAATGTATGTTAATTGGTATTATATGTTTATATCATTAGTAGCAGGATTAGTGTCAGGTACAACTGACAAAAATTAATTTATTCGATGTCGATATGATCATGCTGTATTACTTTTGAGAGTTGATTCATTCATAAAGTATTATTCTACAAATTTATCTAGTAGATAAATTATCAAATACAATAAAATTTATTTTATACGATCCAGCAATAAAATATATCATAAATTGTTATAATTGTGTAAAAAAAAATCTGTCTAAGTGGTAAATATTCATTAAAAATTCACCGAACGGAATTAAAATTGTATCCCACCAATTGAAGTATATTATCTGGTATCGACCTTATATTGAGCGTAACTCATGAACGACTCAACGAATCTTAACCAAATTTTCACATGCACAACTTCAGATACATTATTGCGGCACATCTAAATTTCAATGAAATTGATAGATTAGTCACGGAGATTTTCGAGCCACAAATCTTATACACAGGCATATGTAAGGAAATACATTTTGTGTATAAGGAAATTACATTTTAAGTGAATGATATTTACGTAGTCTTCATATCTCAAAACGTAAAAAAAATTCAATTTCACCCCCGATCCCACCGTGCGACCGAATGTAATGCCGTACTTTTCTTCGAGAAGTCTAAAAAAAATCTGATGTGGACAACACATGACTTCCTTGTAAACCTATTAAATTATATATACACATTCTTTTTTTTTTTAATGAATAGCACGTAAAATTTTATTTCAATAATTACTTCTGTTATTTTTTCATTTTTTTTTTAATTGTTATTATTGAATTATTATTTATCATTTTTTTTTTTTACTTTCGGGGTTAATAATTATTATAAATCAATATATTTAAATTAAAAAAAAGAAAAAGAAAAAAGGAGATAAAGTCTGATTCGAACCGATGTGTTTTGTAATATCCAAATATTTCATTAATTAAAATTTTATTTGGCTATAAAACTCTGGAACCAACGAAAACAAGTACCATTATGGTACATCGTTGAAAAGCTCTCAATGAGGGCTTATTACTGCAGATAAGAAACAGTCAAAAATCCAGATTCTTTTGAAGGTGCACAATTAGATGTTACAACAGTCCTAAATCCAAAATTTCAACATCCTACGGCTAATCGTTTTTTAGTTATGCGAGATACATACGTACATACAGACGACACGCCGAAACTGGTCAAAATGAATTCAGGGATGGTCAAAATGGATATTTCTGTTGAAATCTAAAAACCGAAACTTTTCGCGATCACAATTCTTCCTTTACTTCATACAAGGAAATAAAAAAATAAAAACGAAATAAATTGTTTTGACAATCAGTAAAGGTAACACAAGCAAAAAAAAAAAAAAATCTGCCGCCCTCCGTGGTGCGAATGATAGCGTCTCGGCCAGTCATCCGGAGGTCCCGAGTTCGAATCCCGGTCAGGCATGACATTTTCACACACTACTTGTCATTTATACATTCTCTGAAGCAACATCTAATGGTGGTCCCGGAGGTTAAATAAAAAATCAAAAAAATCTGCAATGTATGTTAATTGATATTATATGTTTATATCATTAGTAGCAGGATTAGTGTCAGGTACAACTGATAAAAATGAATTTATTTGATGTCGATATGATCATGCTGTATTACTTTTGAGAGTTGACTCACTCATAAAGTATTATTCTACAAATTTATCTAGTAGATAAATTATCAAATACAATACAATTTATTCTATACGATCCAGCAATAAAATATATATTAAATTGTTATAATTGTGTAAAAAAAATCTGTCTAAGTGATAAATATTCATTAAAAATTCACCGAACGGAATTAAAATTGTATAAAAATATATGTACAACTATATGTTACTGTTTGGTAATACTTCGGTTTACTTTATACAGTATGATACTCAGACCAAGTGAACACGGGTAAAAGTTTTAACTTTTACAATAATAAAGGATAAACTTTTGGTGCTGACGATGGAAAGGGAGGTGATAGTTATATTACATGTTACCCTCTTCCGAATACAGAGAACCCCTCAACGAGAATTTGATCGATCCATATTGCAGTTTACACAGGACAACACGTTTCCCCAATAAAGTTTACGCTACACCTTTACGAAACAAAAATCCCTGCCCCTTCAATAATATAATAATAATAATCATTATCAGTGTAATAATTCGATGTTCTGTTACTGGGATGCTACGTGAAAAGAATTAATAATACTTCATTTAGAAACGTGATGACTTATTGATATTGTGAAGGAGAAAATATAAAATATTTGTAATGCTGCTTAACCTTCTCGACAATTGCATATAGCTTAAAATTTTAACTATTCCTCGATGATAGAATTATTCGTTTCATAATGAACTTATTTAATAGAAACTTACACCCAATTATAACTACTTTTTTCTTTTTTTTTTCTCTCCTAGGCCGGATCCAGCATTTAAGTATTACACAGCCCAGGGGCGTACTCTAACGGGCCTCCACGTCTCGGCCCGCCTGTCGGATCTCACTTTGCGCCCGCCTCAAACACCCAGAGTAGGATCCACCAGGCCCGGCTATGCCGTCCCTGGGTCTCCATTCCGGGAGCCAGGTCTCGATTTTTATGTCAATGCCTCTAACGGGTACACCCCGAATGGAGCACCCCCGCCGGTACTCGGTCTTTTTCGCTTGGGGGTGCGAGAGTCCCCGCGCCTAATTGCTACCGCCCACTCGTACAAGAACGTGCGAACGGCAGCTCCACAGAGGGCTGTCCCTCATCCTCGAGCCCCCCTATCCTTCTCCTGAAGAACCCTTCCCACGAATCCTGCGATGGTGTCAAAGCTCTTGGGGCTCCGCGACATGGTGGCGATGATGTTCTCTATGCTGAGCGGTCAGGTAATCGCCGAGCAAGCTATGCGGTAATCAACCCACTGCGGGCACCAGAACATCACGTGTTTTGGAGTATACGGGTCAATTATAACTACTTAGGTAAAAAATATTTCCAGTCAGGTATTATCTTATTAAAAAAATCTAAAAGAACAAAAATGTTGAAAATTAAAAAAAAATTTACCTGCTGAAAAGTTCCAAATTATCTCAATATTTTTACAATTATTTTAAGGAGTAATGATTAAAATAGAATCCTAAAAGAAATACAGTAAATTAGAATTAAAAAATCGGCATAAAAAACACCCGAACATTTATTTCTTCGATTCTTATGACAATTTAAGTCCAAATTAAAAATAACTACTAATAATCACAAACTAATCCTTAATTTTGCATATACTTTTAAGAAAATAAAAATTTATAGAAAATCTGAGAAAGTTTTTTTTTTTTTACTTTTTTTAGTTTATTTATGCCAATTTTATTACTATTCTTTTTAAAAAAAGGTAATATAATTTTTCTTTTTTGTTTGTTTTATTCTTATTTAACTATGAATAGGTTTACAAACAATTCAGACAATAAAAAAAGAGATGTTTGCAAAAAATTAAAGTCGAGAAAGGTGGATCTTGAAAAAAATATTAAAAAAACTGATGTGGACACCACATGCCTTGTACGCCTATTAAATTGCATATAAACATTTTTTTTTTAAATGAAAATTACATAAAATTTTATTTCAAAAATAAATTTTGATTTTTTTAAATTTATTTTTATTATTATTATTTATTGTAATTTTTTTGCAATCACAGGTTAATAATTATTAATAAATCAATATATTTAAATTAAAAAAAGGAAAAGAAGTCGAATTCGAATCGATGTGCCTTCCCTTTATAAGATCCAAATATTTCATTAATCAAACTTATATTTGGTTATAACTCTGGAACCACTGAAAATAAGTACCACTTATGATAAATCGTTAAAACCTCTCAATGAGAGCTTATTACTGCAGTTAAGAAAAAATACCAAAATCCAATTTTTTTTAGATTTTGGGATTTTTTGAACTTTTGGTCAAGTCGATTGCAATCAAAATGAGAAGTGCACAACTAAATGTTACAACAGTCCTAAATCCAAAATTTCAACATCCTACGGCTAATCGTTTTTTAGTTATCCGAGATACATACGTACATACGTCACGCCGAAACTAGTCAAAATGGATTCAGGGATGGTCAAAATGGATATTTTCGTTGAAATATAACCGAAATTTTTCGCCATTACAATACTTCCTTTACTTCGTATAAGGAAGTAAAAAATGCAAAGAAAATAAGTAAACGTAATAATGCCGTGTGAGCCAGTAATAGATACCGAGTAACAGAGCCGGTAATAGATACCGAGTGTGAGCTGAAGCTGTCTGAAATAAGTAATATGGATTACTTTTTCATCTTAATTATTCCAATTAATTTGATTAAATATATCGTGAAAAAAATGTTTAATATCAGAATGATATCAAGTTATAAAAAATTACGCTATAAAAATACAATATTAAACAACGATGAAAAAAAATGTCTAAATCAAATAATATTACAAATGATGACAGCTGATGGGAGACCAAATAATGATACCTTGGAAAAGGTTGGTAAAGGTAGATTGATTATTAAAATTTTGTTCACACTTGTGAGGAATGATCAAATATCAGAAAACACACCTAGGAGAGGATATTCAGTACATCCACTTTCGGAGCAGAAATGTGGATTCTCCATTTCAGACTGAAAAGTAGAGTGATGGCAATGGAGATAATTTTTTGTAGGAAGAGTTGGCAGTTGAACGATGAAAATCGAGTTCGAAATGATGATATTTTGTGGAAGATGGACAAGACAGTTTTGTTAGCTGAAAAAAATCGAAGAACGAAAATTTACCTGGTGTAGTCATGTGAGAAGAATGGGAGAAACTAGAATACCTTGGAAAGTCTGGTCATGGATTCCAGCTAGAAGTTCCAGACGAGAAAATGGATGAATGGAATTGTGAAGACCATGGGTAGGAGAGGCCTAGTGGAATATGATTTGTTTGACAGAGGAAAATTACTTTTTGGGGTTGCGGTAAATAGCCTTGTGCTGTAAACGAAAGTCGTTACATAATAATAATCATAATAATAAATCAAATGATATGTAGTTAATGCAATTTTTTTTTTTTTTAAATTAAGTTTTGATTTAAGTTATCAAGAAAAATCTTATTCGAGACGACTAGAAGAAATACCTCTATAAAAAAGAACTAATCAAAATTAGTTTCCTTGATGAAATGCAAGAATGTTTACTATTCATGCTCGGGTTGAGAATTGAGAACCCCTCTCTTTTTAAGGTCAATTTAAAATTAAAATAAAGAATTATACTTAGCACCCTGCTAAGGGCGCTAAGTATAATTAGTATAAGTATACCCAGGGAGAAATCCCTGGGTATAGATCATACATAGGAAACGAATTTTTTTTACATAACTTTATTAGAGAATTTAAAGAAAGAAAGCAGTCAACAATATAGGTTGTTGTAAGAAATTATAACGTAGAATGTAAATCTAATTATAAAGTTAACTTTGTTTATACCGTATAAAAATAAGAAATTTAGGTGTACTGGTTGTCATAAGTATCAGAACATCTTTTGAACAGGCAATAATGAGTGCACCTCGATGCAAAGATATACAAGTGAACTTCCAAACGTTATTTCCAACTTCCAACTTCCAAACATATTTCTTTACGTAACCACACTAAATACCCAAAATGATCGTAACTCGTAAATTAAATATTTATCATAACATATTTAGCGTGAGAATCTAAGACTTATGGGCCTTTTGTTTTTGACAGATTTTTTCAGATTTTAATGCCTCATTTCGTTGAAATCATAATCGTTATTTTTTTTTATGATAGATATTGTAAGTGCCCTTATTTAAATCCTGGGAATATAGATTATGGCTACCTGAATTTTTTTAAAATTAAACTTACACTTTGCGTCATCCTAAGATAAAATGGATATAAGATTATAAAAAAAAATAAAAAAAACAAATTTTTTTATGGTTGAAATTCAAATTTTCAAAATAATATATCCATCGTAATATTCCGAGGATAAAAACAAATTATTTGAGGTTTGTTTTATTAAATATCGGTTCATTTGTTGGTTATAGAAAATAACCGGTACAGAAAAACATAAAAACATATTTTTTTTTTTTTTTTAGCTGGGTATAATCAACTTAAAAGAGTAACGTAAAAGGGTAAAAGGGGTACAACATCAACTTTTTGTTGATATAAAGAAAATCCTTTGAAAGTTTTATAAACTTTTATATCAAGAAGCCACATTATTCAACTCCTTAATGAAAAATAAAATTTAGAAACTTTTCCCGTGCTGTTAATAGCTCGTTTAACAAAAAATTAAAATCAAATTCAAGTTGATATGTGAAACAATACAAGATTTTGTACTGGAATACCAGGCACAACAACACGAAAAGTTTTAGGTATTACAAGAAATGCAGTACGCAAAAAAAAAAAACCGCTTATGGTATAAAATTCGCTTATCTACGATGTCAAAACTTCAAAATTTTTTATTAAAACATTCTGTAAGTTTGTGAAACAAAATTTTCGGATAATATAAGTTTAAGTTGCATTATCCCGTTATTAAAGTACAGGTAAAAGATAAATCATGCACCTGCACGTACTCTATGTTACTTACGATTGTTTTGTGCAAATTGATGGAGAAAATTCTGAACTACAGATTGACATGATGATATCTTCAGAACTCAAAAATATTATTGCGCAATTCTACGCAAGATGACGACTTTTCGCTATTTTATTTTGTTTGAAAAGATATTAAGTCAATCTAATTTAAAATTTTACAAAAAATGAAATAATTAAAAAAGGTATAATTTTTATTTAATATATTTAAAACAGGATTAAATTATTATAACCATAATTTAAAAAAAAAATGTATTTTTTATTTAAAATAAACATGATGTTTAAAATTATTTATTCAAATATTTATGCTAAAAATTTTATTTAGTAGATTAACAATCTTGTGCTACTTACTATCTATTGGTAAATACTTAAAACATTTATAAAAAGAAACACCAACGTTCAAACTTGTAGCATTATAACGAATCACGTTTTTAACTTGCCCCGGTCAAATTTTTTCGACATTAAATTGAGCGTAACTCACGAACGATTCAATCAATCTTCATCAAATTTTCCCAACCATAACTTCAAATAAACTACTACAGCATATCTAAATTTCAAGGTGATTTATCCAGTAATTTTTTCCATCTACAAAATTTTATATATAGGCTTATAGATATAAGGAAACCCCAATTTAGCGAATGGTATTTTCGTACTCCTCAAAACTCCATTATCTTCTCCCATTCCCATCATGCGACCGAAATAAAAACGTACTTTTCTTCAAAAAGTTGATAAAAAAAGTTTGCAGATTCTAATGATCCAGTTCTTCCACCGATCAGATAATCGGCTTTTGTGGTGTTCCAATATCTAATCATTGTGTTCTTCGATTTAGACTAGATTTATAAAACAGCATGCAAAAAAACTACATTAAATATCTTGAAATAGTAGAATGTTGACGGCTATGTGTTGAGCTTATGCAGGATTCTTCGATTAACGAAATTTTCGTTTCGAGTCGGGAACAAACTCAAACTATATTTGTACTAGAAAAAGGCGTTTCACAAGGCAGTTTCTTTAATGTAACATTATTTGCTACAATAATAAAAAGAATTTTTAATCGCATGAAACATCAAGTCATGTGTTTACTTTTTATTGATTTTGTTAATTCAATGCCATCTTTTTTAACTGTTGAACGTTTAATTCAAAATTTAATTAATTCAGTTAAAAATTCAGCCATAAATATTGGGTTATAATTTTCGATTCATAAAAAATATATAGTTTTCTCGTAGAACAAAGTTATAATATAATCCGCCTATAATATTATTGAATCAAATCGTATTACGTCAAACATTTTTTGCTTACACTAAATTCATTGTTATATAAGGAGTGTTTCTAAAATGGTGGGCTGGCTATACTTTTTTGGATTCTACTTGTAAAACTAAACAAAAAATATTGTTAGGAAAAATGTCAATTTCTCCTTCTTTCAATTTCACTGTCCGCCATTTTTTATTTTTATTTAAAAATTTATATCTCAAGTTCGGAGAGACGAATTACATTAATATTTGTTAAACGTCTTGGTAATAAATTAAAAAAAATAGTAAAAAATCAGGACTTAAATACCTTTGTAATTACAAAATGGCGGCCATGTTTATTTTTCAACCCGTTATATCTCCATAAATATTAGTTTTATAAAAATTTATGTTATTTTATAAAATATTAATCCTTTTATTTTGAACAAAATGACATTTTATTATTTTAAATCGGTTAACAAATAGTTGAGTTATGGTAGAAAATTAATGTTGTAATTTTGTGTCATAATTATTAGGTCTATTATTGTGATTTATTACTAAATTTGATCTAATTTACAATACTAAAATTTACAGTAAATAATAACAATCAATATTTAATCGAATTGAATGTAAAGTGGAGAACATAAAAACAGATACAAAATTACAACATCAATTTTCTGCCGTAATTCGACTATTTGTTAATCGATTTAAAAAAATAAAATTTCATTTTGTTCAAAATAAAAGGCTTAATATTTTATCAAATAATTTTTGGTAAAATTAATATTTATGGAGATGTAACGGATTGAAAAATTAACATAGTCGCCATTTTGTAATTTGCGTACAAAAGTCGTGATTTTTTGTTAATTTTAAAACTTTATTACCAAGAGGTTTACCAAATATTAATGTGATCAGTCTATCCGAATTTGAGATATAAATTTCTATATAAAAATGACAGGGGGGGAGAACGAAGGAGAAATTGATATTTTTCTTAAGATATTTTTTGTTTAGTTTTACAAGTAGAAACCGAAAAACTATAGCCATCTTAGAAACATTCTGTATTTAATATCGATTTTCATGAAAATTTTAACAAAACTTAGAAAATTTATTGAACTTGTTTAACTTGAATTGTAACTTACGTATTGTAAACTACTATGCTCGTCAATTGAACATTAAGTGAATGTTTTAGACAGATAGCTGTAAATTTAATTTAACTTAAAATAACAATGAAAATAGTATACAGATAAAGAGCATTAATATTGATAATTCTCATTAAATTACTGAACAGGAATTGAGTATTTGTTTTTGAGGTAGAACTCTAATGTAAACGGTGTTTTAAGATCGGGTGGTAAAGTGGGTGGTTGTAGAGATCTGTTCTCTGAAGGGCTGTTAATTATTTAGACGCAATTTGAGCACCACATAGCAGACTACTGTCTTGGCAAATGGGGATTAGAAAGGACTTCAACCCCTCTCTACACATGTAGAGACTTCCCTCCATTCATTCACTTCCTTCTCAAGTCCCTACTCTTCGTAACTTTTCTTCCTTATTCTTTATGTAAGTTGCTACATCATAATATTTCAAGAAATAACCTAAACCATTTCTCATCTAAAAATCTATAAATAATAAGGTTATTTATTTTTAAATATTTTAATTTATTTTATAAAATGTAAAAAAAAAAGTTCATAAAATGTTTTAAAGTAATAAAAAATGAACTAAAAACATTTTTAATTAACAATAAAAGAAAATTTTAAAATCTTTCTACTTGCACAGACCTGCGCAAGAGTTTTTTATTTTTTAAATGTAAATTCCTTTGGTGGTCTCACAGTATGTATTTCTTCCAAATAAATAAAATGGAAGGTTTAAAAAAAATTACATATTTATGTATATATAGTTAAGAAGAGATATTTTTCATTTGTTTTTCAACATAATAGCTTAGTATTGGTTTGCTATTAGGGTCATAATATATATCCTGATTTATAGGATATATATCCTATTACTCAAATACTCAGGATATATATATATATATACCCTATTACTCAGGATATATATATATATATATATATATATATATATATATATATATATATATATATCCTATTACTCTGAAAACTTAAAAAATAATTATGATTCGTAAACTGGATTTTACAAAAACTTTCTCATGTCAGTTAAGCAGCACCTGTATGTTATTTATCTTTATTGTATTTGGCTGTAGATCTCTAGTCTTTTACTTTCTCGAAAATGGATGTTTTTCACACTGACAGGGTTTTTATTGAAACTAAACCTCAAAAACAAAATAGATTTAATAATATCGCACTTTAACGTAAAAAATAAAACTTCTATAACTTCTTATTTAAATTGGATATAAATCTTATCATAACTTTTAAGTCTGTGATAAAATTAAAAGATAATTGTTGTTGCAATTATTTATTTTTAATTAGAGGTTGACAAAAACGATTTGTGGAAGCGGGGCAACTGTTAGGCACTAGCCTTCCCACGCAAGAGGTTGACTGTTTGAGATCCGGCCTATAATAATGTTATATAATATTTTAACGCTAACAGTTTCTCAAAACTGCATCCCGGGCAACATGCCTGACCGGGATTCAAACCCGGGACCTCCAGATGAAAGGCCGAGATGCTACAATTCGCGTCACGGAGGCCGACGCAACAATCTGTTGTTAAGCTCAACTTAATTACACATGCTAGTCTAACGAGCTATAGTTGTAAAAACTACAGCTAAATATGTATTATACGGGATGTAACAGGATGTACAAAGTAAATAAGGGATGTAGCTGTCTACGGGCACCTAATCAATAAAGCTTCTCTGAATGTGTGGCTACTTTCTGAGTATCATACAAATAATGAAAAGTCACTCCCAAAATTTATTTTTAAGAGCAATAAGCATTCAATATCAGGCTTACTTAATGAAGTTAGTGACTTTATATTAATCTTATTGAAAAAAGCGTTTATTCAATCATTTTTTAATACTTAAAATAATAAATTTTCAAGCTAGTTTATTATTTTGAAATATTCATTTTGTAATTTTCGCTAAATATTACATTAAAAAAACTCCTTAAAATATTAATGGATTTATAAAATATTTAGCTTCAGAAAAGAAATTTTTCATTAATATCTACCTATTTTTTAAAGTGTTTTATATTCTCGAATTTATTTTCGAAATACTGATTGGTAGAATTTAATTTCTTTACAATGCTAAAATTTTACGCCTACAAGAATTGAAAAAAAAAAAAACTGACAACACAGTTGTACGACTATCCCGTCACGCGGCCTGTTATGAAGCACGGCTTACACACATATAGGTATACACACACAATTTAAAATATTTATCATTTTATTTAAATATTATATTTTTCTTTATTTAATTCAATGATTCTAACTTAAAGCGCGTGCAACCCAACGGGTTGGTCTAATGGTGAACTCGTCATCGAAAATCAGCTGATTTCGAAGTCGAGAGCTCTAAGGTTTAAATCCTAGTAAAGGCAAGTTACTTTTAAACGGATTTGAATATTTGATTGTGGATACCGGCGTTCTTTGTTGGTTGGGTTTCAATTAACCACACATCTCAGGAACGGTCGACCTGATAGTGTACAAGATTACATACACTTCATTTACATTCATCCATATCCTCATTCATCCTCTGAAGTAATACCTTACGGTGGTTCCGGAGGCTAAAGAGAAAAAGAGATAACTAAAGCGCGCGCGCGTGGCGGAACTAACGGCCACTTTAAATAATTTTTACACTTTAAATATCATTCATTTATTTAATTCTACCGCTCAGCTGTGACATCACAACATTGGACGATTAAAGCAGCTGTACGTCAGTGCTACACTAGCGCTCCTTGTGGTGAGAGGGGGTACTATTGACGCAGTATAGCACGTAGCTACTAGATTATTTAGACAATTTTTTGGGGTGGAGGTGCGATTTTGCAAAAACATTTTTTTTGAAATATTATTTTTTAATTGTTAAGAAATGTGCCTAAGAAAAATAAAACCCTTAATTAGACGAAATTTCCAGACTGAGGGTGACCTTGTTTTAGAGTCTCACCCCAGCCTACCCCTTCGACCTTTTAAGATGAAAATTTAAATGTACCAAAAATATGTAAAAGTAATCTGACCAAGTTTGGTCAAAAACGATCCAGTAGTTCTGGTGACGCTCTCAGTAGTGTCTGGAGGCGACACCAAACATACACACGTATATACGAACATCCCAACAATTTCCATCCGGTTTTTGGGTTCCTTAGGTGTCAGAATGTAAAGAACCGGTGAAAACCACATATGCCCAAATTGAACTGATTACAATACTTTCCCTTCTAAAGGTATAACTCTGCTATAGCGCTAAGCAGGAAAGTAATAAGTAATAACAAATAAAACTAAATATATTTATCTACAAGAACTTTTTTTGTTAGAGAATACATACAGTCAGATATATTCAATCTCTATGTTAAGTAACCAAGAAAGGTTTCCGACAAATGGAAATGTTTTTTATTACTATTTACCAATGTAAGATATTATAATTTCCTATGATTCCAAAATTATACAGTATTCTATACGGAGTACTATAAAAACAAAATCAATAATAAAAAACAACACAGACTAATTGAACTCCTTAAATATTTCCCCAACTAATTTACCTAACGATGACGCGAATCGGAAGCAAATTTTTCAGTAAAATTTTCATTGTGTAACTAACTACATTAGATAAAAAGAAAGGTCTAGTTTTCTTTTGATATATCTTCTTGGGTTTCAATTAACCCAAAAAGATATAAAATATGATATATAGATATGATATAGATAGAAAATATGTCTTCCTTTTTATTTTTATTTAAGGTAAAACTAAATAAAAAGAAAACTATCAGCCGTTTTTTTCTGCATTTAATGCGGAAAAAATATGCATAATTTCTTTCCATATCCTAAACCATTTTCATTTTTGTTTGTCTTCAGTCATTTGACTGGTTTGATGCAGCTCTCCAAGATTTCCTATCTAGTCTAGTCGTTTCATTTCGGTATACCCCCTACATTCTACATTCCTAACAATTTTTTTTACATATTCCATACGCTGCATGCCTGCACAATTTTTTCCTTCTACCTGTCCCTCCAATATTAAAGCGACTATTCCAAGATGACTTAATATGTGGCCTATAAGTAGTCTATCTCTTTTTTTAAGTATATTTTTCCAAATGCTTCTCTCTTCATCAATTTGCCGCAACAGCTCTTCATTTGTCACTTTATCTATCCATCTGATTTTTAAAATTCTCCTATAGCACCACATTTCAAAAGCTTCTAATCTTTTCTTGTCAGGTACTCCGATCATCCAAATTTCACTTCCATATAAAACTAAGCTCCAAACATATACTTTCAAAAATCTTTTCTTGGCGTTTAAATTAGTTTTTGATGTAAACAAATTATATTTCTGACTGAAGGCTCGTTTCGCCTGTGCTATTCGGCATTTTATATCACTCCTGCTTCGTCCATCTTTAGTAATTCTACTTCCCAAATAACAAAATTCTTCTACCTCCATAATCTTTTCTCTTCTTATTTTTACATTCAGTGGTCCATCTTCGTTATTTCTACTACATTTCATTACTTTAATTTTGTTCTTGTTTATTTTCATGAGGTAATTCTTGCGTAGGACTTCATCCATGCCGTTCATTGTTCCTACTAGATCCTTTTTACTCTCAGCTAGAATTACTATATCATCAGCAAATCGTAGCATCTTTATCTTTTCACCTTGTACTGTTACTCCGTATCTCAATTGTTCTTTAACATCATTAACTGCTAGTTCTATGTAAAGATTAAAAAGTAACGGGGTTAGAGAACATCCTTGTCGGACTCCTTTTCTTATTACGGCTTCTTTCTTATGTTCTTCAATTATTACTGTTGCTGTTTGGTTTCTGTAAGTGTTAGCAATCGTTCTTCTATCTCTGTATTTGAACCGTAATTTTATTAAAATGCTGATCATTTTATTCTAGTCTTCGTTATCGAATGCCTTTTCTAGGTCTATAAATGACAAGTATGTTGGTTTGTTTTTCTTTAATCTTCCTTCTACTATTAATCTGAGCCCTAAAATTGCTTCCCTTGTTCCTACTTTTCCTGAAACCAAATTTAATTTGATTTCCATTTAACTGTTTAAATATTTTCCATTTAAAAGATTTTCATTTAAATGCTAAAATATCTTCCACTGAAATGCTTAACTTAATTTTTAAGAAAATAGGTTATGTTACGTAATTCAGAAGGCAAACTGTGACTGTAGATAGAACAATATATATAAAAACAATGAATTTTTGTCAATTAAAGGCCTAAATTTTTTAAAAAAGTTTTTTTAAGGATAAATTACGGAAGGAAAATTTTAAAACCTGTTACATAAGAAGTTTTTTTTAGAGATTACGAGTTGGAGTCAGTGTAATTTAAAATATAATTATTACTCATACTCCCGTCCATCAATTCATAGATTTAATTTTGGTTAAGGGAGAGGAGGTGATAATATTACTTCTAACAAAAGAATTGGAATGACGTCACGGGTCAAGATAGGTCAAAAGAAAGAGTAGGTAATCATGATAAAATGAGAAAGAAGAGAAGGGATGTAATATAACACCACACCAGAAACCTAATTTTACTGCTACTGCATTTGTTAGCGGTAGGGAGATGGTTTGATCTGAATTGCAAAAATAGAAGGGATGAATAAAATGGTATGGGGTGAAGATGACAATACTTGGTTATTAAGGTAGTATCCATTTTAAAGAGAAAAAGGAGCGTCGGTTTGCTTTCCGTTTTATTTTTATTTTTTTATTTATTCATACGTATTATACAATAAAAATACGGTAAATTCTATCATATTGCAGATGTAACTGAACTCAATCATATTACATTATTCTAATATTAATTCTGAACTAATTTGTTGATTTAATATAAAATAGTATTAGTTATACAAAGTTATTATTACAAATATTTGTAATTTGTTCAATCCACTTTTGACGGTCATAGAAATTTAGAGCATAAATGATTAGAGTACTAGTTAAGTAATTAATAATGAGACTAAACGACGGAGACTATAAAGCTTGTTTAGAAGAAGAGATGGGTACTTTTAAGGGAGGAATCAGATTAAGAGAAAAAGAGAGAATGAGAGAGAGAGAGAATGAGCAGATCTGGGTGACAGACTGTTGACATTATTTCATGCAGTTGAAGACGAGAGGAGTTGTATTCCACAGCAGTCTTGTCATCTCCCACATTTGTACTCTTCAAATAGAACCATCCCCTCCAACTAGTCATGTTGATGGACAAATTGAAGCAGGGGATAAAGATCCCGAGGGATATTGCATTTCTCGCAGACCGTTTTCAGTTCAAATGTCTTCACCTAATGTGTCATGTGACTCATATAATTTCTTTCAACGGCAAACTCAAAAGATTTATGTCACTTCGTTTCAACAGTTTCTATTCTACTGGAAAAACAGTTCTATTTACAATTGACTTCATTTTTTAAAGTATTTTATCTTTAATTTTGTATATATATATATATATATATATATATACATATATATATAAGAGAAAAACATCGGATCTCCTGACTAAGATTTATACAGTGTCCCATAAGTTTCCATATATAACAAAATAAACATTTTTTTATTTTTTATGAAAACTCATTTTTATTTATATAAAATGCTCTACATAACTACCATTGCTTTGAAAACACATTTCAATCCATATTTTATTCTGCTGAAGAACACGTAACCCCATAAGTTTGCATATATAGGAAAAATAGAAATCTTTTTATATAGGTCATGGCGTGTCAGCAAAAGCAACTGTGCTAAGCACAGCTGGAATTATGCTTGTAATTTCGTTGGCGATACGTTCCTTGAGATGATTTATGTTTTGTATCTTTTCCTAATACACCCATGGCTTTCATAAAAAAAAAAAAATATTTTTTCTCTGTATGGAAACTTTATGGGACACTGCAGATTTGTGTCACCGAACGATCTGTTACTCTCTTATGGAGTGAAATGAAACTTTTGTGCTATGAGCTTTGGAAAATTATTCAGTTTATTATATATCTAATTCACCAGTAAATAGATGAAAATACAGAAAAAAATTTGTTAATTCGGATGAACTGTACAAACAGAAATTTTAATAATCTACGATCTGGGTAATTAGGCTATGAATAAAACTTCTTTATGTTTTTGTATGTTTACATTACCATCCGAAAATTAGTTGTAAAAAAGCTGGCAATAAAGTTGTTATACTTTTCTGCCATTGGTTATTTTATTCTTATACAGTGGAAAAATTATTATGCATGACAAACGTGGCCAAAAATTTATTTTTGGCTGAGGCGTAATTTATGATGAAGTTTTATTGTAAAATTTTTATTATATGTTTAAACAAAGAAAACAAATTTTTTTAATTAAAAACAAATCTGAAATTTTTAATGTTTTTCTGCTCCCCACCTCAAAAATAATCTTCCAAGAATTCTTTTTGATTTTTCAACGTTTACTATGTTAAATGGAAGAAAATAAAAATAACGTTCCATTAAAAAATGTACAACCAATAAAAATTTAACTTAGATTTTTTTTGGGGGGTAGGGGTTGAATTATCATGAAATTTTATATAATATTATTGCTAAAAGTTTAAAAATTCGTTTTGAAAATTAAAAAAATCGATTCTTTAAACTCTGATCAGCTCTTCCACCCACAATAATATTACCGTAAAATATTTTTTTAGGTTGCTTGTTCTATTGCTATACCTAGGACACTAAAAAAAAAATTCGGTTAAAACCTTGCAATTCTTCAAAATCGGTTTATCCAGCCAAAAGTTATTAAGTTTCAAACATCCCACATTCATACTTACGTAAACATTTACCCCAAATTTTTTTTTGTTTTTTGGGGTTCCTACGTCAAAAAATTCAAAAGAATATATAGCCAATTTTTTAACTGATTACTCTACTTTTCTTTTTGTAGCATAGTTGCAAATGATCATAGAACTATGATGCCAAGAAAGTAAAAATGTGTTGTTACACACACTTTGGATGGACATTGTTTACTTAGATTTAGAGTTATGTGTTGTATTTATGCGCACTGTTGTACAATCAAACAAGGTGACTTAAAATTGAGAAATTATGATTGATCACTTTATATAAATTTCTAAATTTATTTTTACAAAAATAATATTTTGATGAATTTTTTAGATAATCACTATCAAATTCTTTAGATCAATTTCAAATTCTACCTATTCATTTAATATTTAACTAAAATATTTAGTAATTAAGGTCTTTAAATTTTTATTGTATACTGTATTGATTTTATTTATTATTTTTATATTATTTCTTAGATAATTATTGTTAGCATATTTATAAAGACATATTTTTTACGTATTCTTACATATGAACTACAACCACCTATTGTTATAAGCAGAATAGCACACTTACTACTCTTCATGATACGTGTGTGTAATATTAAGTGCCATCACCACAACAGTTATAGACGGCCTAGTATTTTTTTGTCACGCAGAAGTCACAAAAAAAATTACACGGTCTTATTTTGGAATAACACGTATCCCATTCAGGCTTACTTAGGAAATTGAAGAGTCAAATATTTTGTCGTTGGTATGAATATTTACTGAGTTAAATATACATATTTACTTTTTAAAGCCATCGGAATGCAGGTGATATTCACCCTATAAGTATGACCTTAATTATTTTCACCGCAGGGTTTGGTTTATTATGTATATTATTATTATTATTAGAAAATACAATTCTAACTGGTGTCTCTTGTACCTCAAATATCTTACATATATCACAACTACAAGAAAAATTAGGACAGATAAAGCATTTGTACCCCTTTCTGTAGCAAAAAAAGTGTATTACTCCTGCTTCACAATTCATTAGGAGAATTATGATTCATATAATGTACAGTCTGTCCCACAAAGTGGGATACCCTTTTGATATAGTATCACTCGCCCATTCCCCCAACGATTCTATTGAAACTTTACAGCCCCTTTAACGAAGATT
The DNA here is from genome assembly GCF_047948215.1 of Lycorma delicatula. Classification (NCBI taxonomy): domain Eukaryota; kingdom Metazoa; phylum Arthropoda; class Insecta; order Hemiptera; family Fulgoridae; genus Lycorma; species Lycorma delicatula. The sequence continues at coordinate 90,648,080 of NC_134461.1, forward strand.
TTAAAAATGTTCTGTGAAAATTTCAACCTTCTAGGATTTATAGAAACAAAATGGCGGCTTTCAAATTAAAACATGAATTTCAGATAAACCACATTTTTATTCATTACAAAATAGCTGGTAAAAATGATTAAAAACAAATGATGTATTGTTAAAAAGCTGTTCAAATTAAAGAAGACAAGTTAATAATTAGTTATAACCATGAAAATTATCTAACGTTGTTTAATTATTCTAGTTCTAATTATCATATGTTTAATTATTTTTACCAACTATTTTAAATTTAATAAAAAATGTGGTTTATCTGAAATTGATGTTTTTATTTGACAGCGTCCCCGTTTTGTTTCTATGAATCCTAGAAGCTTAAAATTTTCACAAAAAATATTTAGAATCTTTGTTAAAAGGTCTGTAACGTTTTAATAGAATCGGTGGGGGAACGAGGAGCAAGTGATACTAAATTAAAAGCGTATACCTCTTTGTGGGATACACTATATAACTATTTAGTGATGTGAAATATGATCTAATCTAATATGATCTGATTTAAAATATTCATTATTTTTTTGGTTCTCATTTATTTCATTATTAGATTCCAATGGATCTCTCTTAATGATCCAGAGTTCAATTTAAGTACTTAAAATTTCTAGAATCTAATTTATAAATACACCGAGGAAAGTTAGTTTAGAAACCAAACAGGTATATGGGAATTTCTACCGGGTTGGTTTAATGATGACCTCATTATCGGAAATCAGTTAATTTCAAAGTCAAGAGTTCTAAGGTTTAAATTTTCGTAAAAGCAGTTACGATACGTTAGTTACGTTATACCAGATCGTGAATACCGGTTTTCTTTGGTGGTTAGGTTTCAATTAACCACACATCTCAGGATTGTTCGACCTGAGACTGTACAAGACTACAGTTCATTTAAATTCATCATATCATCGTCTAAAATAAAGCCTTGCGTTGGTTCCAGTGGCTAAACAGAAAAAGAAAGAAGATATATATGGAAATTTAACACCCTTACAAATGTTAAAACTTTATTTAAAAATTTTGATAAAACAAACCTCTGGCATAATAAATAGTAGTATATTTCTAACTAGACAAATAATAATTAAAAACTAAACATTTTATAGGACATATTGAAATAAAAATCAGCATACATTTGATTACGTGGTGGTTCAGATATTTTGCAATATCATTGTTTTGATTCTGCTTTTTTACACGATTTATATATTTTGAATAAGTATTGGTCAGTCATGTATATATATATAAAGTGCAGTTAGTAAAAAAATAAAATCTTGTTAAAATATTCCATAATATTTGAATTAAGAAATCTGTAGTTTAAAATTTTTATACAAAGTTATATAAATTAACATGTTTGATTTTTTAGTAAGAAACCGAAATTTCTGGATAGACTATCCTTAACAGATAAAGGTACACACAAACAAATTTCTATGTATCATTTATAAAAATGCACATATAACGGTAGATATCATGTTACACTAAGACAAGACGAAGAAAACACGGAGACCAGGGGTTGAGCAGTAGAGAGTAAGTGACTACTGAGTATTAGGAACATCCCTTGGGATTCCGCCCGATAGATAAGAGGCTTCTTAGGTTCCCTCCGGTTACAAATACTGTGGATTATTTCCTACATCACTGCCAACCAGGATCTTGCAACCAGTAAACATACGACTACAGTTTATCACTTATAAACAGTAGTTTTAATGTTAAATTCGTAAAATATATAAAACTGTTTTGAGCATCGACAATTATGTATCTGTGTATGTATGTATATATAAACTATATATATATATATATATAGTGTTATATATATATATAGTTATGTATATATATAGTTATAAATAATAAAATAATATAATAATAAAAATATTATATAAATTAATATATATATATATATATGTGTGTGTGTGTGTGTGTGCATACGATACATCTTGTGCGAAGCATCGTTTCAAAAAGTATTTTTAACAGTCATTTGGCTGTTAAATGCGTAGTTGCGTTCTTCGATAATAGTTTGACCTAAAAATTCCTCTAACATCATCACAAAACATCGATTATATATCATCGCATATTTCAATCATTCTAGATAACTTTCACCTTCACCTACATGTACCTTCAGTACATGTAAAGGAAAAAAGAAAATGTTTACATTTTCTTTCAACGTTTTCTATTCATAATGATCAGTATTAAACATTTCAATTCGACTTTTTTTTTTATACGAGTTTATTATAAATATTGATAGACTTCTTTTCTGAGTGCTTCGTAAAGTTTTTTTAATTTTTGGGGGAAATCTTGAATTGCGTAAAAAATTAATCATATCACTCTTTATTTCTGCTAATTATTTGTTACTCAATTCTTTTTAATTCAAACTTAACCTTACCATCATTATTTTATTCACATACAAATATTTTATTTTTAAAATTTTAATTTGATTTCCTGCCTTCTTTTGTATAATCTATTTGTACCAAACAAGTTAAAAACAATAAATATACAAAATAAACCTTTGTCTGCCGAATCTTTTACCTGTCGAACTGTGGGGTGCCCCGGCAGCAGTGGAGAAGACCCTTGACTGGAGTTGCCTATGCTGAGGTTTTTTACGGGGCGGAAATATGAGTGTCTGCTATGAAATACAACAAGTATAGAATGATTCTTGAAGTGCTACACAGGAGATGCTGTCTGTGGGTGGCATCTGCTTATAGAACTACATCCAGAGAGGCGCTCGAGGTCATCACGGGTATTTGACCGGTGGATCTTGTGGTTGCATTATGGACCAGAATACGTAAGTCTGGTGGCTTGACCCCTACGGATAGGAAGATCGCGAAGGCGGCGATTGAAGAGGAGGCTTTGAGAACATGACAGGAGAGGTGAGAACACGGGACGAAGGAAAGATGGACCCACAGGATAATTCGTAATATTAACAGATGGATTGCGAGAGCCCATGGCTCGTTGGATTTTTACCTCATTAAGATACTGACGAGCCATGAGGGCTTCAAGGCGTATTTATATCGTTTCGGAATAGACTATGCTGAAACCTGCCTGATTTCGGAACAGAAGAAACGGCGCAGCATATTTTCTTTGAGTGCCCCCCTTCACTATGAAGAGGGGCGAAATGCTTGCACTCCTGGGTACAGCGGTTTTATTCCCTCCTGAGGGGCTTATGGGCTTCATGCAGGCCAAAGAAGAGCACTGGCTTGCTGCGGCCAGATATTCCAGAGCAGTCATGGAGAGGCTACGGGTGGCGAAAGAAGCAAGGAAAGCAGACAGATGCCCGAGAGCTCCGGTTCGAAGGACAGGGTCGCGGGCGAGTGTCTAGAGGGTCTTCCAACTGTGCAGGGGTCACTTGGATGCGGTGAATCCGCGGTTACTCCGATAGTCGGAGCAAGAAGGTAAGATTCCCTTTCTGGAGCTAACTAAAGAAATAAAAACAAAAAAACAACTTGTACTCCTGGGTACGAAGGTTATGTTCCCGCCCGAGGGCCTTATGGATTCCAGGCTAACCAAAGAAAAGCATCGGCTTGCGATGGTTAATATGGCTTAGTCCATATGGAGATGCTCCGGACAGAGGAAGAAGCAAGAAAGCAGACGGGCGCCTGAGAGCTCTGGTGCGGATGACAGGGCTGTGGGTGAGTGTTCCCGTTATAGCCCATCAGGGCTATGAACGGGAGGGGGTGTGGCGACCGGAAGTGTTACAAGGCTGGTGTCTTCCCTTACGGGGTTGGGATGCGGGTGAGTGTCCAGGGGGTCTCACGAACCTGTGGGGATCACCTGGATGCGGTGAACCCGTGGTCACTCTGATGCCCGGTGCAGGAAGGTAAGCTCCCCCTTTCTGTAGTAATGTCTCACAGCAATTTCCAGAGAGAGGAAGGACTATCAGAAGTGGAGATTTAGTCGGTAGGGCGCAAGAACATATACGCACTCGATAACATTTTGCGGAAGCTGTTAGCGAGCCCGATACTTTGTACGTAAATGGTATTCCTTCCCTGTATAAAAAAAAAATTAAAAAAAAAGAATTACTAGCTATCATTCCTAGCTACTCAAAATAAAAAAGGAGAAAAAAGAAATGCCTCAAAATTTGACTGGATTGGTCAAGGGAAACCATGGTAAAACTTTGATTACAGCAGTATCATAAAACACACAATAAATTAGAACTCCAAATTAATTACTTAAAATATAAAAAAAACAAAAAAAAAACATGAATAAATATATGAAGATACTGAAGATACAAAATAACTACAAAGCTATTCCTTTACAAGAACATTTTTAATTAAATAAATTAATTGAATCCTACCACCTAGTGACTATAACATTCGTCGATGTCATAATCAGTTCGAAACGACTGGATATGTGTTAAAGGAAGCGTATCAGACAACCGAGAGTGTCCGAAGAGAATGTTGAAACGTGTCAGGGATTCTTTCCTGTGAATTAAAAAAAATCTGTTAGGAAGTCAGCCGCAAACTAGCAACGCCGATGATGACAAAGTGGATTGCTTTAAGGAAACGCTTACGTATGGGTCCACACTGTTTAAAGTGGTTACATGATTTGAAGCCTGCCAACTACGCCGTACGTGCCGAATTTGCGATAAAAATATTACGGCATTAATGATGACTTTCTTGAACGTACTGTGTTTTTTAATAATGAGTCAAAATCTATTTTTAGTGGAAAAATTAACAAATATAATATCCGTATCTGTGGTTCAGAACTTTTTTAATGCAAAAGAGCTCCCAAAAATTAAATATTTTCTATCTTATATCACGACGAAAGTTTATGAACCGTTCTTTTTCGCTAAAACAACGTAATAGGAGTTACTTATTTGGATATGCTACTCCCAAGGTTCTCTTTGCTACTACAAGATGGACCAGAAAATTTTTCTTTTGTGACAAGCTTGTGCGCCTTCTCCCTAGCATAACTCTGTATGGGATTGATTGCCAGGATCCGATATCAGAGCTTGTTTGCGGTAGCCTCCATGGTCACTCACCCGATCTGACCTCTTCCCGATTTGAGGCACAGGATTGATGTAGCTATCGCTTCCATTATTCCAGACTTACTGGTTAAAGTATAGTATGAACTCTCTGTTGGTTGGATGGATATCTCATTGAACACTTGTAAGGGAAAACTGTAAGAGTTATTACTCTTTTATTTATTTACGATTCATTATTGGTAATCAAAGTTAAGAGATATTAAATAGCTTTAAAACCCCAATTTTCTGTATACCTTCTAATAATATATATAATGTTAAAGTATCTTGATTAATTTTATTTGTTTTTAACAAATAACATCTAAAGAGGGAATAAAAAAATTGTAGTTTTATAGTTAATAAATTGTTATTTTTAATAAGTAAAAATACGTAAAAGAAAATATTCTGCTTTTTTTTTTATTAAAGTTCAAAGTTTAATAGCAAAGTATAAAATAGATGAATGAGTTTATAAAAACGTGAATGAAGATGTAAAATATAAAGTTCTTGATAAAATATAAATAAAGTTTATGAACCGAATAATTAATGCCTTTTTGGTAATATTTACAACCAATCACAAGTTGCCTATAAGTTTAGATATCGCGGTAATTTTATAGGCCGATTTATAATATGGTACAATGATGGGGTGAGAATTCATCGTGGGTCATTGAAGATTCTAAACATAGCCTGGCTTGTATCTCTTCCGACACTTCTTCTTCTTCTTTTTCTTCTTTAAGGGGTTCTATATAACGATCTTATATAATGCTTCCTAATAAAACAGAAGCAGTAGTAGTTACAATAACATGATGGTAAAAAATAAAACTCAAGGGTTACAAAATGTCGTCATATTCTGCTAACCCTACCATAACATATCGTTATCTTTAAACATCACTAAAAATATATACCAATAGTTACCGTTTTATTGAAAAAGGATTTCCTTCCAGGTGCGCTGTATTGCTACCATTGTCGTTTCTATCTACAAATGTGCGAACAAATAGAACAAAAAACGGACAAGACATTTGAATTTATTTAACATCCGGTTGTTGTTGCTAAACTAACCTTTTCCGTTACCTAATGCACGTTTGTGTTGTGCCATCATAAACATTAAAAATAAATCCTTTGTCCTTCAGAAAAAAGTTTACTAATTTTTGTTTTTATAATAAAATAGAATTTATAATATAATAAATACATATTTTGTTTCAAGTTATTTTAATATATATAGTAAAATCTATTTTAAATAACCATTTTTTTTTTAAATTTTAACACATTTTTATTTATAGATAATTTTATAATAATTTATAAAACAGAAACTACTAGAAAAACAAATGATTATGCTCCAAAAAAGTATTGAGTAGTAATTTATTAAATATAGATTTTCGTTTTTCAAGTAGGCACCAAATTAAAAAAGAGAGACGCCAATAGAATTTTATTAAAAATATGGGTATGTCGTACGTATAAAACCATTTGCAAGAGGAAACCTTTGCTTTTGAAAAAAAGGTAAGGAATAAACATACAAGTGACTACTATTGAGCATAAGGAAGGACTTTAAATTCTTTAAATTTCTAAATGACATCCAGTTATGTATTGCAATTTCCAATATTAAAAATCTGATGTGTGGGAACAACATGACTTCCTTGTACGCCTATTAAATACCATGTACACATTTTTTTAAAATGAAAAATACATAAAATTCATTAATAATATCTGATATTTTTCATATACTTTTTTTTAATATTATTGGATTATTATTTACCGTAAATTTTTTTACAATCAGAGGTTAATAATTATTAGTAAATAACTGTATTTAAATTTAAAAAAAAAGGTTAAAAAAAATCTTCCATTCAAGAAAAATATTTATCGGTGACCAATAGTTCTATAAAATTAAAAAAGGACTTACGAAATTGGATAATTGATGAATAGTTAAAATTAAGAATATATTTAAAAGATCTCTTTTTACTTCTTTGTACGAGTACAAGAAAGAATAATCGCTAAATATTTCAGATTTTTAGATTTCAACGGAAATATCCATTTTGACCATCCCTGAATCCATTTTGACTAGTTTCGGCATGACGTCTTTAAGTATGTATGTATCTCACATAACTCAAAAACGATTAGCTGTAGGATGTTGAAATTTTGGATTTAGGATTGTTATAACATCTAGTTGTGCACCTCCGCTTTTAGTTGAAATTTACCGAACCAAAATGTCCAAAAAAGCCTAAAATTTCCAAAATTTAAAATTTTAAATGTCCAAAATTTTGATGTCATTTTGGATTTTGGACTTTTTCTTACCTGCAGTAATAAGCCCCCCTCATTGAGAGCTTTTCAACGATATATAGTAAATGGTACTTATTTTAATTGGTTCCAGAGTTATAACCGAATAAAATTTTAATTAATGAAATATTTAGATCTTAAAAGGGATCGGTTCGAATCCGACTTCATATACATATATTTTTTTTACTTTTTTTTTAATATAATGATTTATTAATAATTATTAATCTCTGATTGTAAAAAAAATTACAATAAATAATAATTCAATAATAACAATAAAAAAATAAAACTTTGAAAATAAATCAGAAGTTTTAGTGAAAAAAATTTATGTTCTTTTAAAAATGAGTAAATATAATGTCGTAAAAGGCATGTGGTGTCCATATCAGATTTTGTTTTTACTTTTTTAACCTATCGACATCAAATTACTTCTATATTACATTTTTCTAGGTAAGGAATTTTCAGGGCGGTTAAGGGACTAAATTCTTATTATCAGAAGTTAATATATTCTATATTCAAAAGTTCGAATTCTGTAAATTCTTCTACGTTCATTGTGTTTAAACCAACTAATTAACTTAACTAAAATAAAAAAAATTAAAATATGAATCGTTCTCTTGACGGAAATTAATTTAAACTATTTCAGCAAATGTGCAGGGTGGATTTTTAAACCTTACATCTAAATTAAGTTTTCTTAAAAACAAAACCCATTTGAAGTATTTTTAATTATATTTTATATTTTAGAACTCGGTAAATTTGTACAGAGCCAAAAATTTACGAATTTTTATAAATTTTAAAATATATAAAAAAAGTTTCTTTACAATGTTTGAAAGTGTTGGAGGAGACCGAAAACGATTTAAATTCTTAAAATTTGACAAGATTGATGAAGCAATATTGGAATGGGTAAAAATGATACGAGACAAGAACATGGCTGTGACTGGACCACTCATTATGGATAAAGCGATTGAATATGCTGCAAATTTTGTAAATTTCCAACTACCAAGCCATCCTGGATGGCTCGATAAATTCAAAAAGCGACATGGCATTCAATGAATGGTAATATCTGGTGAACGTGCTTTTGTTTTGGAAGCGCAATGTTCTCAATGGCAAAATATATTTCTGAAAAAGGTTATTTTAAAAGAATATGAGGCAGAAAATGTGTAAAACATGGATGAAGCTGGTGTTTTTTTTCAAGTGTTTGTCCAATAAATTCTTACTTTCAAAAACGATAATTGCTTTGGAGGAAAGCATAGTAAGGATCGAATTACGGCTGGCGTCTGTGCGAACATAACCGGTAAGAAATTAAGATTCTTTGTGATGGAAAAATGTAAACAGCCCCGTTGTTTCAAAGGCTTGCAAATACTTGAACTACTATTTTAACAAAAAAATCATGGATGACCGGACAAATTTCTGAGAAGTGAGTACTTTGAAAAAAAGGATGATCAAACAAAAACAGAAAAGTGTTCTTTTTGTGGACAATTGCCCGGCCTATCCTAGTTCAGTTGAACGAAAATTGACTAAAGTTAAGTTCGTTTTATTCACGCCTAATTCAACCGCTAAATTACAACTCATAGACCAAAGGGTAATTACAAATTCTCAAGCGCTTGGATTATGCATTTAAAAAATGATGAATCTACAGAAAAATGAGTAAATCTTCGATTATGTATAAGCATATTAGCCAAAGTATGGGAAAATGATGCAGTTATTCACTAAGATAAAAAGCTGATTTCCTAAAACTGGATTTCTAGAAGAAATTTTTGAAGAAAATCGAGAAAAACTGAAGATGAAGAGCAAACAGAGGACGAAAATATAAAAGGAGTATGAAAACAATTCGTTTCATTGGGATATAAATAAACGACGATATTCAATTCGTGCCATATTTACACGTGGACGAAAACTTAATTGTTGATGATTACTCGATCGATCAGGACATATTGGACGACTGCTTTGATCATGATGAACTCAAAGATAATGATGACAATGAACATGAATTAATTGAAAAACTGTCAAGAATACAAATAATGGAAGCACTTCAAACTGTCCGACACGACTTAAGATTTATTCTAACGTTCCTGAAGACATTTTTACCTCTTTGAATAAAAATGAACATTATTTTCAAACGGCTTCGGCAAAGAATTACGTTCAAAAAGACATTAGGGATTACTTTGTCCAAAAATAAATAAAAATTTTCCTTTTTTGTATAAAAACATACATTTTTTTAGTACATTATAAGCAAATTTGTAAATTATATACATATTTGTTCATTTTTTTAAATAAATTTCTTTGGTAAATTAATTTTTCTAAAATGTTCTTTAACCCTAAAAAAATTAACTATACACAATAATTTTTGTCAGAAAATGATGAAAAATTTGTAATAAGTATTTCTGTATATCGAAATTTCTATATATATCGAACATTTTTATAGGAACTTCAAGTTCGACATGGTTCGATGTTTTTGAAAATAAAAACGCGGTTAAATTTTCCGCACACATTGCGGGTAGATTACAATAAGTATCGTAGGAAGATAATTAACTAGGTGTGAAAAAATCACAATATTGTATTTTTTTTTTTTTTTACGTTATCTATAAATTAGATATTTCAATAGTACCTTTTTCATTCCTATTGAAATATTATGTTTAAGATATTTTTAATTGTTATACATATTTTCTTATAAAATCTTATTAAAACAGACATAGCAGTTATTTTTTTTTTAATTAACTATTTCTGATTGAAATAGCTTTACTTAAAATTAACGGATAGATAAAAAATCGTTCATCTGAAAACTGTTTAAATCAGATTAGGAAAATGAGAAAAGATTAGTTGTTAGACAGTTGATAGGATATATTTTTATAATCCATTTACCATTTTTTTTTTTTTTTTTACGTGGGAGTAATTTGAGTTAGGTTTTATAACAATTAAAAAAAAAAACCGTTATTTTATTTTTCTAACGCTTTGTTTTTAGTTGTAGAAAAATTTCAATAGTAAAACAGTATTGCAAATTTTAATAGAAACATACTTGGGGAATTAAACAAGACAATTCTCAACATTTTGCGATTTTCATGAGACGAAGTAATAAACTTATAATTCATCATTAAATATGTAATATGGCTATTATAAATCTCTTATGGAGACATGAGCGAAGAATAAAATTAATAAACTTTACCTTATATTTTTTAACAAAATATTTATAATTCATGAATTTAAAATATTTTGATATGTCTGCATTTAAGAAAATACTAATTGCTTATAAAAATTCCTTGTTCGGATTTTTAAAATAATGCATAAGTATTATGTCATCATTTTTAAACTCTTAGGTTGAATGAAGTCAGTTGTAATTTAGAGAAAGTATTTAATATATATACAATTCTATAAAACTTCCATTGACAAGAATTCATGTGTTAAAATTAAATCGAGATTATAACGTATGTATAATGAATATATCTCTCTCATCTAAAAGGTATTTTAGACCACCCGTATTTATGATGCCGATAATGTACGCATTCTTCTCTACTATTTTACTTATGATGAGATAAAAAAAATTGTATCAAAAATTATTCTGAGCATTCTGTGTTCGCATTCTTTCACTGAACGATTATCAGATACATCGATCTTTTACATGGAGCAGAATATCAGGAATTTGAATAATATTTTGAATAAAAAAAGAGGCTCAATTAGAATGACGACTACATTTTCCTTTTACAAAATAACTTTATTATTATAATATGTTGAATTAATTGTGAGTTTAATCAACTGTGTAGTTTGGTATTTAAGCTTAACTATTCTGTAGTAGTAATAAAATTTTTAGCAAAATATAAACCATTTTAGCCAATAGAGAAAAAAAATAAATTTTATTATTAATTTTAATAATTTATCCATTATAAATATCAATTTAATATTTTTTATCGAGTGATCTTCCATAAATATGACCATAACATCGGATTTACAGATATACACAGTATTTTTGGTGATTGCTTCTTACATGAACCTAAGATCGAAATGGCAACATTCTGATATTCAAGTTGGCACCCCTGTCATAAAAAAAATTAGCTATTTGAAAAGAATTTTTATTATTACAACCTCTTTGTTATTTAAAAATATTGGCTCGCTTCAAATGTGTACCGTATAAGAACAGCATATTGTAATAAGATGTTTTACTTTTTGATGATGTAAAACCGACTGAAATTCTTTCGCGGATGTTAAAACAAAGTGGTAAATAGTGTATTAACCGTGAAAACTTTTATAATTGGCTTTTAAAACTTGCATAGAACAATTATCATAGATTTTCATTCTTCAAAATCGCATAAACCTTCAAAATCTTATTTTCAACCTCATACGCATAAAAATTTGGGAAACCTACGAGTAAATTTAATATTTGTATCAGTACAATATTATTAACACGAAACCGAATTTACATATTAAATGGATTGTCACAGTTAAGTCATCATATACTAATATTTTTTTTTTTTGATACTTGTTGTCTGGAAGAGTAACCGATCTTCAAAATTCAGCTGAATTCCTTTAGCCTAAACTCAGAAATATGGACAAATTTTTTAAGTCAAGGAAACAAATTTTACGACTTTTACTTGGAAACCAAATCTAAATTTTTGGGCTTCAAGAAATTCCCTGTGGTTGAAGGACAGAGTTTCGCGCTGTTAGCTTTTGTTTAAAATGGAAAAGTTGTTTAAAAATGTTTAAAAGGTTAGAGGTTGGAACACATAAAAATCTCATACTAAATTTATAGAGCATCTTGCTCACAGCTTGTGTACTACGGACTTGCTCCTTTGAGGCTATCACCGTTCTGAAGAAGATTTTCTCAGTGAAGCTGATGCGTATTCTTTTACGGAAACTGTAAGGAGAGGAGGTATTAGATGAAATTATATATACACAGTGAAATACCGGCCCGAAGAATATAGCTGGTTCTGTTAATGTTAAAAATTCAATTGTACTGAAGAAAAGCACGCTTGTTTTGAAAATATGGCAGAAGTTTTGTAATATTTCACTTTGGGAAGTCATATCTCGCTTAGGAAGGATTTTATACCTCTAAAGAGTATATAAGAGTGACAAATACTCATTCTCTGTCCAATATCAATATTTTTTTTTTCAATATTTGAAGCCGTTTATCCTAATGATTGGTAAATCCTGTGCTTATAGAGAAATAATCGAGAAAGTAAACAATTCTTCTGCTCACAGTGGGGATCACAGAACCTATCATCCAAAAGCATTAAGGTCAGGGAAAAATTGGCCTATCATTTCAAGGTTTTGTGACGTGAGCTGCATCGGTAGACGGTGTGAGAATTTCTCAATGAATTACCATCCTTAAAGTTGAGGAAGCTTCAGTTCTTCTACGAAGGTTACTCACTGATTAAATTCTATTATTTCGATCATCATCATGAACTGCTGTTATTGGAACAAACAATTATTGTGTCTATACTTAAATTATTTTTAAGTTAATTTATACATATTTATATCATTGACATAGTTTAAATTAGGAGGATATTATTATAGCTTACAAAATCTTGATTAAGCCATACCTAACCCTACTAGTACTTTTATACTTATACCTTTGTGTAAATTAAGTTATTATTTTATTTTCGATTTACGCAATAATAACAATAAATTGTTGGTAGTAATTTTTACTATTAGTTCCTTGGAACAGACTCTGTGTTTACATCGCACAGGGGGAGGTGCGGAAAAAATGCCAGTAAACTGAATGCCAATTATTAGTAGGTATAGAGAAATTATTGAAAACAAAAATAAATACAAATACGAAAGAAAAACAATTTATATAAAAGAAATATTAACAGTACAGTAATAAACAATGCTTTTGGAACAATAAAAGAAATTATTTTTTCTTTTGTTTAAAAAAAAAATATAAAAATAATAAATAAAAAAAACTGTCTTATGTAGTCTATCCGCCTCTACTTCTGAATCACTTCTATCTACAATCCATATCTGAAGGAGACAACAGCTTAGGATTGTTTACAAATTCTAAGCCGTCTAATTTTGTTCTATTAAACTCTAAACGACGTTGTGTTATTATTGTGAATGTAAATCTGTAATAGAATTTCATCAGTGACAGAATTATTTATATATAAATAAATGAAATTCAACCTTACCAACAATTCGTCCGCGTTCTCTATTCTAGCAATTTCGGTCATTCGACCATCCTCAGGAAAAGGTATTCTTCAATTTCAGATCAGTAAAATTAAATTATGTAGAATGTAAATTTACAAAATGCTAAAATCACAGTTGTTCGTCAGAGTATAACGTTAGTCATATCTGTTATGTAAGAAGGTTGCAGTTGTTATAAGAACATAGTAAGATATAAGATACTATAAGAATAAGAGTAAAATATATAACAACTGCGACCTTCTTACATAACAGATATGACTAACGTTATACTCTGACGAACAACTGTGATTTTAGCATTTTGTAAATTTACATTCTAGATAATTTAATTTTATGATCTGAAATTGAAGAATAATTTTTCCCGAAGATGGTAGAATAACCGAAGGTGCTAGAAAAGAGAACACGGAAGAATTGTTGATAAGGTTGAATTTCACTTATTTATATACAAATAGTATTATATACCAACTATCCCATGTTTAAAAAAATTAAATGACAGAATTATTCTGGGCGATTGATATACGCTACGACTTGTATCGTTTGTACGGAGAATCTGGCGTTAAGTAATTCCGATAAGATGTGATGGAATCCAGGTCGGATGTACCAGTATAGTGCTTTGGATCCTGCTTCAGCTAACCAACTACCAGTAACTACTACTAACTTTCCACTACCAGTTAATTAGCTAGTCTATGAGTAAATATTCCGGCTTTTTGGGGTATGAACAGATAGGGGAAAAATAGACTGTGGGAAATCTTGTTGATTAACATCGGCGTGGATTGCATTCTTTTTAATAGATCTGGAGTCGAATCAGCATCTCAAAATTTGTGGTCCTGTGGTGGATTGGGAGTTAAAAAGATGATGATAATTTTATTCATTTTACTTCAAAACTATCTACGACTCGTCTGGTTACGCGGAACAACCCTGAGGACAGATGCTTTCGTTCAGAAACCTTCTCTTTGACGCCTGTTGTGATAAAAAAGAGGAAAAGCGTCAAGTTCCAGTTTAAAGAGTCTAAAGAGTCGGTACCTTGTAAAGATCCAAGCTGAAGATCGAAATAGTTATAAAACTATTTTATTATAACTGTAATAATAATAATAATAACTATTATAATAATTATTTTAACTATTTTAGTCCAGAGAAAAAATTTCTAGAAAGCGATTTTTTTCCTGGACTAAACGCTTCATTAGTACTAAAGGGATTATTGTGTGTTGGAAATCTGTTATGATTCACGAAGAACTGCTGTGACTCTATTCGTAGAAGCAATCAAAAATGATCACTCGTTAACTCCTTGAAATGAAGCTTCAAATCCATATTTCCTGACAATGACTTAAACAACATGACTAACAATAAAAATGTTTGGTAAGCGTTCCTTAAATTTTCTCTTTTAAATTTAATTTCGATATTCGTTTGGTATTTTATTGATTGTTTGTATTACATACACAAGTATTGGAAATATTCTAACGTCACTAGTAATCCCCAAGTTTTAGAATTTTTCGTATAAGTATAATCAGTTAAAAAGAACAAAAATTAATGAAATATAATAAATCATATGATTTACGGGCTTAAAATTAATTTCTTAAATTTAACGATTTAACTTAAAGGATACGTATAATATTAGAGCATACTGATTCTTTTTAATATTACCATAAACATTTTTTTCATACGTAATTTATAAAAGGACGAATTAACTTAACACCTACTAAGCGAGTTGAAATTTGAATCCGTTTAAATATTTTCACGCTTCATCAAACACAGACGGTAATCATCTGTTGATATATAAATATATAAAAATACTAGTTCGACAGGAATTTTACTTTCAGAAGGAAAAAATTAATAATAATTACAATAATGAATAAAAATGACTATCTTATAAACTTCCAATGTGAAGTTAATTTTTATGACTCAATCGATTATCCACGGCCTTCTTGTTATTTCATAAGAAGTTACTATCTCTACCCACTCATTATAGTAATTTAAAAACTATGTAACATAAAATTTTATTATGTTTGTCCACCAATAAATGCAGACTATTCACATATATGTGGTGCATATATATGGTAGTAATAAAAGTAAAATGGTATTTTTATTAAAAAAAAACTAATTGTTTAATTTAAATGTCATGAATAATATTTTTATGTGTTTTTATAAACTGCTAATCATTTTACGTAACCTACATCAACTGCTGTGGACATTAGCCCGACAAGTTTTTAGATTAACTTAAAAGTAAATACCTATAATTTCAAATTACCAAAATAATTTGCATTACTCGGTTTATGAATTCTGAACTTTTACTTCAAATAAAAGGTTTCGAAAAATTTATTATTTTATTTATTATTTTTTCTTTTACAAAAATATTAGAAAAAATTATAAAATTTGTGGATACATTCTATATACCACAAAAAAAAATGTTTCAATCCATGTTAAATGAATCACTTCTGGTTTCCATAAACCTCTCCGGCAAAAATAATTTTCAAGAAATAAAATCCATCTGAAACAAAAATAAATATCATCTACGCGATATTTGGGTTTAGTTGTGGCCCCTTCTACTTGATTAAGTGGTAATCAAGTAGAAGACCATTTATTGAGCATATTTTTAACTAACCAAATAAAATATGCTGGTGGTTTATAATTCAACTATATTTTCTTTAGTTCTTCAATTGTGGGAAAGAATACAGCTGAAGTAATCATTAGCAGCCGAAATTATTTACTCTCCAAAGGAGAAAGGTCCTAAAACATTTCTGTACCTCATTCTACACACCAAAGTTGCACTTTTCGGAAAATTTGAAAGGTTACAAAGAAGCTCGTACATTGGAATTGCGAATGGAAATTTGTAGTTTATGAAAAACGTCAAGCCTACCAGGATTGAACCCGGGACCTTCGAATGAAAATCCCAGACGCTACCACTTGTTATTTTTATATTCTGTTTACAATGTTTTTTTGTTTTTTTTTTAATATTTAGTAAATGGATGTCAGATTCACATAATGATTTATACTGTTTAGTTTTGTATTAACTGATTCGTTAGAGACTTTATTCGAGTTGATCTTAAGATAATTTTGACAAAAATAACTTTTTTAACGATGTAAACCCGAAGGTCTTAAGTCAACTGATTAAAATTTGGGAAATCCATTACCAGATTGTTTTTTTAAATTTGAAGTTTATAATGAGTGAACAGATGATTAATATTCATCTTCGTAATATTGTACTATTCTAGTAAAACACAAGACTACTAAAACACAACTACTAATTTTTTCTCATGAAAATCAGGGAACGATTTGGGGGAGTAAAATTTGTATTATGTGTAATTTTAACATCAGGTTGATTAATAAACGTCTTTGTTTGTCTTTGTCCCAATCCAGAAATGTAAACTATAGGTCACTGGATTCTGAGGAAAAAAGAATCTTTCCCCAAAACTCTCGTACTGGTATTACTGAATTTTATAGAACAGCCGAGGGCAGCAAATGAAGATAAAAACAACCTTCAAAGTAGCTGTTTTTATTTTACATTTAAATCTTTTTATAATACGTTAGTACGAGATTCATAAAAAAAATTACAATAAAAATATTTTACCTATCTTAAAAGAATGTTAATATTTATTATGAAGAAATAAGGGTATAACCGCATGAAAAAGCGGGGAATAATAAATTATTGAATAATAAGCGAGAGACGTCAAGAAAGTATTTTAAATATGTGGATTTTGGTCACACAGGGCTATAATGGTGGAGGAACTGAATTTCAAGTGACAAATAGAAGACACAAATGAAAAATTAATTTATGTGTAAAAAAAGTTTCATTTTTATTATTAAATTAAGACAATTTCACTGGCAAAAAATATCATAAAATTTATATTACACAGGGATATAACTGAAAAATTATGCAAAATATTTGTCAGGCTTCAAGGTATTATTTTGTACTTAAGGTAAACTACAATAATAAAAATCTGAAGTGACAACACAAATAATTACGCAATAATTTTACGGAACGACGGATCAATTATGCTCAGTCATACATATCTGAGTGAATAGTTTATAGTCGAGTTGGATTCTTTCAGTCGGTAAAAAGTTCTAAAGATGAATTAGGGTTCGTTTAGGAAGGTTGAATCTTGACTCAAATGGCTCTTAAATTTCAAGGGCAAAATCGACTTTTGCTGGAGCATAGATTTTAGTTAATAAACGCAGAATCAGCAATCAATTGCAATCAGCAATTTGCAGCTTCCATTTTGAGAAAATTCTCCAATTTTCACAGGGGATCTTTAAGTTATTTTCTTGATCTTGTCCTCTTAATCTTAGTGGTTTGATGTTTAGGGCTACGGTTTCTCCACGGTAGTATCACCTTACTTACCCTTCTGTCTCCTTATTCTTCTGTACTTTCAATTACTTGAGTGTAAATTAAAACGTGTATGACGGTGCTCAAACTGCGTGAAAGTATTTATATGTATATAAATATATATAATGCATGGGCTTAGTCAACTTTTATATGGCTGCCTGTAGACTTCTTGGAGGACACTGTATCAGATTTTGTTGCTGCCCAACCACACAAATGACTGAAATGGCTACTGGATAATGGGACATTAAAACCCCCTTTTTCCCTTTTAAAACATAGATACAAAATAAAACACTTTCTTTCGGAGATATGTATGTGGAAAAACTGTCTTAAAAAGAAAAGGAATGTATCCGAAGTTCCTGTAGAAGTTATAATAAAACCTTTTTGATCAGCTAAATAAAAATATACGATTAATTTTTTCAGTTTACGATTAGCAATGTTTAATTAATTAACTGTAAAAATGTTAAATGTATCGTTTATGAAATTCGATTAATGTTTTGACACTTTGAAACATGCCGTTTAAAAACTCTTCATATGTCAAAATCTTTGTAAATTCCCTGTGATAATTTTATAAAATAAGCAATTTTTTTGTTTGCTGTTACACAAAGTTATACGGAAAGAAGTGATGAAATATTTAAAAAAACACGATTAAATATATAATACTCTTCAACTTGACTTATCTTGCTAATAGTATTTGAATATTTTTTCCTAACATACCTTAAGTATATAAATTTTTAATAAAAAGAAAAGTATTGTCTTGTTGCTCCCATTTGATTCGTTTAATGATTTTTTTGAAACCGTTGGAATTTAATCAAACTGCTAGAGGCAAATCTTCTTCTCTTACTATTAAAGAATTATTATAAATAAAAAAATGAAAAATAATAAAAGTAATATTGTTTGAAAAATAAGCCAGTAAAATGAATTTTTAATTCCATTCATTTAAGATTCTTTCATTTTTATATTAAAACATTTTTATATTATTAAGGCTTCTGTTTATTTGGTATAAAATATATAAAATTAAAAATTCAGGATATAAAATACATAAATTCAGAAAAAAAGCAAGAATGAAATTTATGTCTGTTTCATATAAATAAAATTGTTTGAAAACTATATCATTGGAAAAATGTTAATAATTATTTATTCAGTAACAACATGCTAATGTCAATTTAAAGTTACCGATGGATGATAACGAGTTTTGTAGCGGGTGAAAAATGCCGGGTCTAACCGGGATTCAAACCCGGGATTTCTGGAAGGAAGGCTGAGAAGCTACCACTCCGCCACAGACATTGACGGATTTAAGATCGAAGATCTTATTTGAAGAATAAAAATCGAATTTCTAAAATAAATTATATTAACAAATCGATCGGAAACGATATCATTATTATGAAATAATTCGCTGTTTGATTAAAATATATTAATGATTCACTGTTTGTTTAATATATATATTAATTGTTTTTAATATCTTATTAAAAAGAAATTGAAATTTAAAGAATGTAAAGTAATCTGTTTCTAGTGGTTTTGTTGCTTCTCATTTGGCTACCAAATAAAATTTGGTACACATATGTATATATATGTTTGTTTTACATTTATATGGTTTTATCAGTACTATATATAAAACCTTCCAACATAAAAATTACAAACAAGAACAGTTGTTATATAACAATATTTGCGCATTTGAGAAAAATTAAATTAAGTTTGTTAGAAATTGTTTTTCTTTTGTTTGCTTGATAATATCGCCACACAGACTTGAAGCTCGTGCGTGGGATGTAGAATTAGAATTTTGCAACGTATGAAAATTGCCATGCTTGACCGGGATTCGAACCGGTGACCTTCAGATGAAAGGCCAAAACGCTACCACATCGCAACGATACATATTGTTTTACTGAATTTCACGAATTTTATTGAAAATTAATAACAGTTTAAGAAGGAAGTAAAAAATTGTTAATTACTGTATTCGCAGGTTTTTCTATTTAAAGTTTATAAATTTAGTAATAAATTGGCGATCACTTGTATACTGATGGCGAACGTACTTAATCGTTATTCTTCTATAATCTGTAAAATCCTGTCTTTTTGGTATTTTCTTTTAATTTTATGTTTAGATAATATAGCAATTTATCATCTCATTAAACCTTTTTATTTATTTTTCTTTCTTTATTTATTTTTTTTCAAAGTATTATTAGTATACAATTTTAGTTATTAACTTTTTAATATGTAAGGGCCAGTAATAATAAATAAATTAATACAACATTAAATTAATCGATAAGAATATGATTTTTAAGTAGAAAAATTAAGAAATAATGACTTAATCATAACTTGATGTCCAGATAGGGTAATTCTAGAAATACGTTATATAATTACTTAATAAGATAATTATTATAAAAAACGCAAATAACGTTCTTTACCAAACATGGTAAGATTGATAATTGTTACGAAAATGTATACATAAGAATGTTGCTTATAGTTAAAGTATTTTATTTATAAATTATTGTCTTAGGTACACTATTATGTACCTATTGTATATAGTGTATATAAATTAGGATAATAAATTAAGTGTAATTAACTTATTTTAAAATTTATTATCGATTACGTCACCACTTACCGAACGATTCATGAAAAAAAAAAATAGTAACAAATACATCGGCTTACTATGTAAATAAATAATTTATAAAAATAATAATAAAAACAATATTGTGTAGTAAAAGAAGAATTATGAATAAATTTGCTAGTTATTAAGAATTTCTTTATAAAATTCAGCAACAAAAGAAGATAAAAAGAGATATTAATTGCGCTTTAGAAAAAAAAATCATAATAAAACTAACTTTTATCAACAAATATAAAATTTCAAGCGCTTTCAACTTTCACATCAATATCAGTAAACAAATATTAAAATAGAATTGATTTAACTTATTTATGTCAAATTATTTAGTTTATCATCGTCAAAATAACATTAAATTTTATTTTTGATGATGAAGAATTAAAATACTTGACACACATAAATAAACATTTTTTTTAAAGTTTGATAATTTTTTTAAAATTTCCCTTGCTGGAATTTAAGGTTCTATCATCACCTCGTCCTTCCCAGTCGACCTTAGGGCCAGCAGCTTCTGACTCTCTTTGTCATTAGTCACCTCAAACAACAGGGCGCCACCCCTAATTTTTAAAAAATATAAAGCACTCAAAATATAAGTATTTTTTAACAGTGTGATTTTTATTAATATTAATAAAATTAATATAAAAACGTATAATGTCTAAAGAGATTAATTTCATTCTTTTCAATTGTTAAAAGAACGTTATGCAACAGCTAATCTTTTTTCTTGTATTTTTTCATTTTAAACCAAAATACACACGTGGGAAGGACGTTAATCACTAAATAAACAGATTTATAAAGGTTTTGTGCAAAGAACGTTATGCAACAGCTAATCTTTTTTCTTGTATTTTTTTCATTTTAAACCAAAATACTTACGTGGGAAGAACGTTAGTCTCTAAATAAATCGATTTATAAAAATTATAGATTTAAATTAAAAAAATAAGAGAAAAGACCAAATTTAAATTGAAAAATCATTTCTTTACATCTTGTTATCAAAGTTGGATTTTTACAATAATAATCCTCTGTATCTGTTTATTTTATACATATATATTTCTTGAAAGTCTTTATTAATTTTTTTTTTATTATTATTATTAAAAATGTATGGTAAAAATAAAAGATCGCAAATTGTTTTCCAAAAAATTTTTTCTTAGGATGAAAGATTTAAATATAAAAAACACGACTAATGTCAAAAATCGTTAACAAATTTTAGGAAAAAATAATTCTGTGTTAGTCTAGTCTAAAAGGAAAGAGAAAACAAAAAATTAATAATTAGCATTAAAATTGGTTAAATTGTGGATAGAAAAAAATGCGTATCAATTAATAGATACAATCAAATGTTATTAAGATATAACAAAAAAAAAATTATTAAGATCTCAAAAAAAAAAAAAAAAATCTATATATATATATAATGTGTACATATACATATAATAGGACCCAAATATATAAATATAGAAACCTATATTTCAGCATATGTAGAAATTGATACAATGTGATAAACATTAACCAGTGACATTTTAAGAATATTGTAAATGACTTTATCTAACTGGAAATCGTTTTCAACCAGCTATCTCTGATGTTCGTTGTTTCCTTCCGTTATTCCTAATTAAATTATTACCGTTTTACAGAATTTAATGAATGCAATGAGTAACATCAATTTTATTAAATTTTTCCTATTATAATTTAACAAATTTGAGACAAATATCTTCTTGAAGTCCGACGTAGTAGGCTGCCGGCTATCTGTTTGATTCTTCTACTGTTGCAATGCCTAAGAGAGTAACAAAATTTGCAGAAAAACCCAGAGAGATCGAAAAAAATTCAGACAAACATTTTACTGAAATTTTACCAATATTTTTTGAATTATACTGAATCCTTTATTTTAAATTGTATACATAGAGATAAATGAATCTAGCCAAATGACAGTCGTGATAGTCTGGTATCTATTTCTGTTCACCCCGCTCTTATTAGATAGAATTTACAGCAAAAAAAAAAAAAGATTACAAGGTAGTTTTGATGCAAAATTCTATTTGCTTTATCTATCACTATCTTTTCTGCTTGTTAAACAGGATATGGTTTTCCGTGTTTGACGTTGGAAATATGCAGAACAATAATCTGATTATATAAACACATATTTATTGATAAAACAGTATACGAGAAATCGAGGATGATATTTAATTTTGTATGACAAATAACAGAAATTGTTTCATGATGTAAAAACATCGATTTTAAAGGTAAATTATAAAATAGTTAGTTAAAATTCCATTATAGAAGAAGGGAGCGTATAACTCGGTAAATTTTATTGAACAAAGTACCATTAATGTATCACACGTGGCTTTACATGTAAAAGGAATTGTAGAAAAAGAGTTAGCTGATTTTTTAATGAAGCGAAATTGAGGTACGACGAACTGAAATAGTAGAAGGGTTTGTTGGCACGGTTTGTACGCACCGCGTAGAGTTTGCATTGGGTTTGTATTGCAAACGGAGGGAGTAGTACGTGTGTTTGTATTTAATCGGACGGGATCAAACATTCTACCACCCTTGCGGTTGATATTTCATTGAATGGTAGTGGTAGACGGTTGTATTAACGAGTATTAGTTTATTCTCTGTTACCCGTTCCCTTCTACCGTTGTTCACAGTCTCTCTTTTCTCTCGGGTTATGCATGTGTATTTTGCGCATACTGTATTTTGCACTTTGTCTGCTACTACAGCTTGAATGAATATTGACCTATTCGTGCACTCAGTGTATATATTATATTCCCTAGAGGTTTTTATTGCTCTTTTGGCTTCAACTGAATTGCAAGATTATTCTTCGATCAAATGCATACGTGTAGTGATACACAAGTAATCTGTTTTTATTTCTTTTTTGTCATATATGAGTAAATTAAATCAGCTAAATAATATAGGGACACCTTTCTACACTTTAGTATTTCAAAGAAGATCTATCTAAATAATGATGGAAAGGTCAATTTTTGCTCCAAAACTGAAGTTAATTTTTTCCGTAATGATACACATGACGTAAAATAAAGTTCACCTATAGAGAGATTGACTTTTGACTAAGAGATCATCAAGAATTCACCAATTGTTAGAATTTTTAACAAATAATTTTTTTATATTTTGTTTCTTAGTCAAGTAACCGAAGGTGGGTGCAGCCAGTCGATTTGCGCATACAGGAACAGGAACAGTGACAGTGGCTGTGTTGGTTGAGACGCAGCGCCGTATACTGTCGCGCCGTTTAAAAAATTGAAATTTAAAAAACCTCGAAAATGGTTAAATACATATCTGAAGGATATTTGCAAGCACAAAAGAATAGAGCATTCCCGTCGCGGCTTCTCTGGCGCTATATGGTTACTTGTATTTCTTGTCGCGGTCAGGGGATATTTAGCCGGTCATGGCTCACTTCGCTGGAACTTCCCGTATAGCCAGAGGGCTCCAACTTCTGGACCTCCGCACTGTACGTTATCCTCATGGTTGTTAGAATAATAATTATAGTATTTAGGCTTTATAGAATCCTGAAAAAGAAATTAAATTACAAAAGATAGAAGAATAGTAGTAGTAAGTATGGTAACTGAAGTACACACACTTTTGACGACGAAAAATTCACGATCTGTTAGATCGAGAGTGAAACTGATACATGCAAAAATTACCCTTCAACCTATTCACAAATACCCCGTTTAAATTTAAAAATCGGACGATTATTTGCAGAGATATTATAAGAGCACCCCACTGTACCTCCCAAAACACAGCCCCAGAAGCACCCCGTTTATTAACAGTTTATGGTAATGATTGGTCTAGCCTTCCACAATCATCATCTTACCATTCTAGCCTCACACGCAGTCCACACGGGTAGCCCATTATGGTTAAACAGAAATTTTTTTATTTTAATATTTTATTTTAATTCTATTATTTTTGTAATATTATTTATTCGATTGATTCGAATCGTTCAGTTCAAACCCTGCTCACACAGTGATAGAGACTCATAGTTCATAGTTCATTAATTTACTTCATTAAGATGTGATTCAACCGGCAAATATCCACTATTACATATATATATATATTTTTTTTTTTTACTTCCTTATACGAAGTAAAGCAAGTATTGTGATCGCCAAAAATTTAGGTTTTCAGGTTTCAATGGAAATATCCATTTTGACCATCTCTGAATCCATTTTGACTAGTTTCGGCGTGACGTCTGTACGTACGTAGTATGTATCTCGCATAACTCAAAAACAACTCGTCATAGGATGTTGAAAATTTGGATTTAGGAATGTTGTAACATCTAGTTGTGTACCTCCCCTTTTGATTGTAATCGACTGAACCACAATTGTCCAAAAAGGCCCAAAATCCAAAAAAACCGTTGCTAAATAGGGGATAAAAAATTCCTGATTATAATAAATAATCGTAACATTATAACTATTATATGAAATTTAAATATATTTTTGAAACAAATTTTACAACGACTTGATTGTTTATAATTTATTCAAATGTTTTATATACATCTGTAAGCAATTGTTACAAAATCTCAAAAATTAATTATTTAACGAATTTAATTGTGTATATAAAACATGTTGTAATTTAAGTAATTTTAACAAATAGGTAAATCTAGTTGAAGCATGCAATCACTACGGCAACGTCGATTGTTTTAGTGAGGGTGTCGCCTTGATTGAACCTGAATCATTTATCAGACATCAATCACATGCTCTTTCTCCCTTATATTAACACGTGTGCGTGCACATAAACATATCATATGCACATGTAACGTAAACATATCAAGTAATCTATGTGCAAATATATACTTGCTTTATATTTACCTACCGACATAAGTTGTTAATGTAATTAATTAACATTGCATTAATCAATCAAGTAACATGTCTCTACGAGCAAGGTAATTCAAATAATTTTGAAAAAAGATTTAATATTTACTTTTTATAACTAAAAAAGGGGTAAAATCCTTTTACAGTTGAACAAAATCAATAATTTCTGAATTACCTTTAGTAATATTAACACTATTAAATCGCGCTAATACAGAGCATTCATTGATGAATATGATAATAAAAAAAGATTCATTTTCATAATACTGTACATGGAACAACGCTTTGAGAAAATCTATCAGAACTAATTATCGGGATCATTCAGATTTAACACACAACAAACAGAATAAACATAAAAAATCATAAAACAAAAGTTTCAAATTTTAATAAAAATCACGATTTTAACTCAAAGGAACAAAAGACAAAAGATTAGGGTCGAAAAACACAACTATTTTATGTTTGACGCTGAACAGCTTTGTGTTAAATTGATAATAACAAATTAATGTTTTAAGCAAAACTTGTAGAGAATTTGATTCAGAGTAAAATGTTATAAATAAATAACAATAACAAGAGAAACTAAAATACAAACGTAAGAATTTTGAGAGTTTTAAAACGTATCAAAATATGGCGGATGAATTATCCTATATGTATGTGTCTTGGCCTTATTGCCTTGATATCCCAAACCAGCTGGACCTATTTGGATGAAATTTGTCATGATGATTTCTGTGTGTGGGACATTGATAATATTTTATTTCGATCACGATTGCTCAAGAGGGAAGGGGAGATATTTGGACCTTATCGGTTCGCATCACAAAATTTTTCACATAGAATTTAATATCTTTAAGTATTTAGAATTATTTCTGATCTCAAATCTACATAAAGTGATTGGAGCAACAAACAATTTTTTCCCTATTTTGCCGTTTCTGGACTCAAAGGCGCATTACTGTACTAATTATACGATTACATTTCATTAAAATGTCGATTTAGTAATGTGTTCTGGCAATTTCATTCAAGGATGGGGATACGAAGCGTAATTTTTTTCTAGATTTTTCTATCTTCACCGGGAAAGTTATGCTGCTCTTTATTATTTATAAATTCGAGTAAATTTCACAATAATTTTCTTCTGAGGAAGTCGATAAAAGTAAAGAAATTTTTAATCTATATTTAAATCTTTTATATTCAGTGCCAGGTTTTTTGTGTAAAGTTGGTGATTGAAGTAAATAAATTTTTTTTTAAAACAATTAGCAAGTTTTATATCACTTTTTATCGCAATTCATTTTATTGACTATATTTGTATTTTCATTACCCGAAGATTATTTGCACCTTGAAACGTGTTAAATAATTACACGTTGCTTGTTATAATAAATTTTATTAGATCCAGTATGATGTCAGAGAAATGACGACATCTGGTTCAGTTATTATATACATAACTGTCAAGAATGAGACCACCCAGGAAGAATTGTCACTTTTTACAAAGATGTGAATGCTATAAATCAAATTTATAGACTTATGGGTGTGTCCGGTTGTAGATTCTGTTTTAACAGTTTATACTTTACTAGATGGAAAATTTAGTAGCTGTTATATTAAAGCTACGTTTAAGATCAATTTAAGCGCATCTACTAATAAAATAGGTTTTAAAGAAGCGTTTAAAACTTATTAATTTGCTAATTGATACTTAAATTTTACATTTAAAATAAAATAGTTATATTTTTTATTATCAGTATAACACAATTAATTTTGTTGTTAATGTTAGGCTGTGGTAAAAGTTATTGAGAACTTTGCAAGTTAATAGAATAATTATTTGAAATTTTTTAAGAACTTTTTTTTAGCTTTATCAGCTCGATTCTGTTTTCCCAACAAAGTACTCGTTTAATCGAACCGTATCTATTTTGATATAACGATTACCATTTGCTTAAACGCTGAGTTTACGCTCATAGAGGCATCCACTCAATTAACACAAATTATAGGATATTTATTCCACGATAAGCCATACGGCTTATCGGCTTAGAATTTAGATAACATGTTAGGAACTTTCGTTAACATTATATTCTGTATTAATATTAAAAAAAAAATATTAAGATAATAAAATTTTCATCCTGTGTTTGGTGCAATTATGCCAAATAGTTTCTTTATTTAATCTTTTGATGAAGAAAATTTTCTTAGTACTTGGATTTATAAGAATATTTAAAAATTTCTCTTTTATTTTTATTAAAATCTTTAGTCGAATTTGAAATTAAAATATACATTGGAGTGTTATAAAATAAACATTTAACAATCTCTATAAACAAATAAAAATAAATTTTCCATTTATTTTTTCAAGTTTGGTAAAGTAGGGTCATATACTATCATCTACCATCATCCGAGCTTTAAATTGTTTTAAGTAGTCAGCCTTCTTAAACTGCGAATTTTGCTTTTGAACAGCGAAAAAGCGAAATTTCATTAGAAAAATTTAATGAAGAGTTGTCACTTTTTTTTTGGGAGATAAGGTATTGACTTAACCAGAGAGTAGCTTAACTCTCTCCTTATAAATATTATATTTACGCAAATAAAAATTAAAAAAAAATCTTTAAACAGGACCTACGTTAACAGTTGTTCATAATATATACATTTTTAAAATTTAAATCTTAAATATGAAGTAGATTTTATGCTAAAATATGCTTTTAAACAACAGTTAGGTTAAGATGTGTATGTAAAATAACATAGCATATTAAAGATCTGAGACAACTATGAGAGTGCAATTTCTTATAACTGAACCAATTTCACGGTGCTCCGATCTCATTGTCAAATAATAACTGTCGGCTAACTTACATATACTTGACTAGCAGTTGTATTTTTATTCACTTTTTTCGTTCATAATATGTCATCACAAGTTCCATATTTTTATGAATTTAACGTATTTTAAAGGAATACAATAAGTACAAAAAATCATATTTTTAATACGCTCTTCGACTATAATTTATTTATGTAGTAAAAACCAGACTAATCAGTAATTAAAGTGTAAACATTGTATATTTGTACCTATATTGTATAAAATTACTAGCTATTCGCCAATGGCTTCGCGGGCGAAACCAGGGGTCTCCACCCCTTGGATCCGGGGCCCAGGCAAACCCCAGGACCGCAGAGTTCTCTTCACTCACCATTAGCGTCCTGATCCCATCCCCTGGATCCCGCTGAGCTTGCTTTGGTCACCATTCCCGTCTAGCCAGAGGGATCCGGCCCTTGGATCTCCCGCAGTGTTCGTTACCCTCATGTTTGTGAGAATAATACTGATAAATAACAATTAAAGTGTTCAGGCTTATAGAAACCTGAAAAACCTAGAGAAACCTGAAAAAGAAACTAAATTACAAAAGAAAGAATAGTAGTAATTATGGTAACAAAAGTATACATACCTTTGATAAAAAATTTACAACTTATTTCTTTTGCCATAGCGACAGAAATATAACAATGAAGTAAAATATTAATCCTTTTTCTCTTTAATGAATATCATTAACTCACAACTTCACCTCCAAGGGGGCTAGGATCAAACCTTCCCTTCTTCCTGGAATAATACAAGGTTATCCCAGGAATCTTATAAGCTATTTCGAAATGTTCTAGAATCTTTTTCTTTTATTTATACAAAACTAAAATCTCTCATTCATCATTCGGTATAACAAAAATATAAGTTTCCCTAAATTTTTCTATCCTGTTTATTTTAAAATGACACTTTTTGTGTACTCATTCGTATCTCCATTTAATACATTTTCGTGCGTGTTCTTCCCTTAGAGTCAAATATACATATAATATAAATAAATTTTTATACAGCAATTATATTTTCGCACATACTCTCTTGGAAGTGAACATAAAGAAAGAAAATTAATTAATAATATGAGTCTGAGAAAACAGCCAAAATTTCCAACATGTTGGTCCGCGTAATCTGAAATTATTTCAGTAGCAGACGGAATAGTCCCTATAATTTGATAGTTAAATTAAATTTTGTAAGAGCGAACAATTTTTCGAAAAATTATAGGAATAAAATTCATTTATTTGCAAAACTGACAAGAGATTTGGTCAACAGATATTTTGGAAGTCCTCAATCATTCAGATCTAGAAATTATTAATCAATATTTTTAAAATTATACGTCCGATTTATGATAAACGTCTCAATTTACTGTAATCAATCATAATTTATATAGCCATAATTTTATCAAACGTGGCTCGTTGGTATAATTATACAATAAATAATTAAAATATAAAACCCACTTACCAACAATCTTTTAATGCGTCCTAGCGCTTTCGGAAACAAATTCCATCTTCAGGAACTTAATTTTTTTTTATTAATTAAAACTTTATCGTCATGAGTAGAATTGTTACGTAAAGTGTGTAAAATATATAAAGATGGTCGTCATGTGTTAAAATTGATTATGAAATTCATTAAAAAATTACTGAAATTAAAATGAAATTGTTAAAATTATTGAAATTCATTATTGACAGTGCGTTACGTCAACGCAATTTTAACATATGACGATTATCTTTCTATATTTTGCACACTTCAAATAATTCTACTCATGACGAAATAGGTTTAGTTAATAAAAAAATTTAAGTTCCTGAAGATGGAATTCGTTTTCGAAAGCGCTAGAACGCATTAAATGATTGTTAGTAAGTGGGTTTTATATTTTAATTATTCATTTATATAGCCATTATGATTTCGTACCTATAACAATAAAGAGTGTAAAACCCGAGCATACAATTCAGAAATATAATAGTATATAAAATTAATTAAAATCACGAGGTTGGAAAAATTTGCGCATTTAATATATATCAAATTGCTAAAATTGATGTTCCTAAAATTCATCAAATTATTCCTCTCAGTCATAAGATCGAAAATTTTCAAATAAATTTGAGACAGAATTTAAAAAAAAAAAGTTGTAGCTGAGTTTAAAAGTTTTCTTTAAAATTTTCCTCCAAAGATATATAAAATTTATTTTTCATCAGGAAAGGAATGAAACTGATTGAGGGAATTTCAAGTTAAAATGATAGTCAGTATTCCTTAAGTACAGAGTCAAAAGAATTCAGTATTTTACTGATGAAATACAGATTGGTTCATTTAGAAAATTATTTCTTATTTAATTTTTTAGTTACGTAACAAATCATATAGGAGACTGTTTTATTATTATTTTTATTATTCATTTTTGCCCTTAAAGACAGTGTTTAAACTTGAATGTTTCATGATTACGTGATCGTAATCTGTTTTTTCCTACTTTTTCTCTTCCCAAAATCTCTTCATTCTTTGACTCTGTTCCTGTTTCCTTTGTTCTGCCCACTTTCCTCCTGTTTTCTTTCTGTTCAAACTTCGTGTTCATAATTTTGTTTCTAACTTTTCTTCTTTCTTCCATCATTTTGCTGTTGATCCTTGCTTGTCTTAGGTCCTCTTCTATTTCGTGATGTCAATTGGTTTTCTTGATTGAGCGGTTCACTACATCAAAAATCCTCTTCGTGAGTCTGTTGATGTTCATTCGTTCTATGTGTCCGTAGAATGTAACTCTGCGTTTTAAGATCATGTCTGTGAGTGTGTCGGTTTGTTGATACAATTCCCTGGTTGGTCTCTTCAACCATATATCATCTCTATGTACAGCTCCAAAAAAAGTTCTCTAGCAATTTTCGGTTTTTTTTCTGTTTCTGCGATGTATATATATATATATATATATATATATATATATATATATATATAAATAATAATAATAATATACTTTACTTGCTTAATAGACAAATCACAAATAAGTTGAATATTTACAAAATAAAATTTCGATTTAAAAATATCTCTACTTAAAAAGTCTAAGATGTAAGTTAATTTTTTTTTAACCCCAGGCCTACCGTTAGGTATTTCTTAAGAGGATGAGACGAATGATTTGTAGCGTTTGTGAAATGCAATGTCAGACCGGGATTCGAACCCGGGGCCTCCGGAAAGACACATTAAATTAAAATAGTACAACTTATACGTATGTATGGCATATGTGAGGGCTAACAAATACGGGGTGATATCCCAATATAGTAAATACAAATACAATGTTTGTTCAATGAACTATGATTAATTAGTCAGTATCAATGATTTCACCCCTCAAATAATAACAA
Source organism: Lycorma delicatula (assembly GCF_047948215.1). NCBI lineage: Eukaryota > Metazoa > Arthropoda > Insecta > Hemiptera > Fulgoridae > Lycorma > Lycorma delicatula. The sequence goes on from NC_134461.1 coordinate 90,679,246, forward strand.
TAATAATAATAGTAATAATAATAATAATAATAATAATAATAAGGAAGGGAAGTTGATTCTCGTTTTGGTGGGAAAGAAGTCTCTTTTCTAAATTTTATAACGAACAAGATAACGATATCAATTACATTATTAAATTACTTATTGTTATTATAATTATCGGTGAAATTATATATGTAGGCTAACAATACTTTCTATTATAACAGGGCAAACAAAAAAAATATATATATATAATAAACATATTATACATAAAATGTAATGTTCATCTCTTTTTACGAACCTAATAAAATTGGGAGATCCATTAACGAAACAAAAAAGTGCAGTTCAATTTAAATGCTAATATAACCTACATAATGACGTAGTAATATGTTGATTTAAACATATAACAGTTAGAATAAGTGTTATTATCATGAAGTTATTTTCTTATAGTAAAGTACCACTATTATTTGAAAGAAAAAAGACATTAAGAGGTTTATTAACTTTTAAAAATTAAATGAAAAAAGTAAAACAATAGAAATTACCGCGTCATTAAGTTCAATAAATGTTTTCTTAATACAATTTTAACCGGAAACTAATATTATAAAATAGGTTACAGGCATATATTGTACATATTTTATACTGAATAACAGAGAGTAGTTACGCATGGTTTTCATATTATCTATTCTACAAAACTAATAGTTATTTACCAACAAAAAAAAGGAAATTTCCGTAATTAAATTGCACATGCGTGAAATGCGCATATAAATGCATCTGTTGTTCTCGTTCATTAAGTCATGAAATAATAATATTTTAAAATAAATTTCCTATGAATATATATTATTTACAAGTAACACAGGTAGGGATTCAGGGTTGAATGAATTCATAAAATCTAACGCAGTATGATTTCTATCTTTAAACTGTTCTCTGTATCAAAAACTTGATATATTTATTTTACTTATGGTGCAATACATATTACTTACGGTAACAATACGTATTGATATGATAAACATAAGGTTTAATGCAGGAACACGTTCAAAGAAAATTTGCGAATAAGAAGCGCAGCTAACCTACTGGTTCCGACTAAATAAAACTTAAATCATCAAAGGATTTTCTCAACTAGGTCATAAAATAATTTAGCGAAACAAGGTCCTATTTTAACTCGATATTTTGCCACTTATCGATTTTTTATTTTACTTCATAGTCAAAAGCGTTTACCGATTTTTATGAAATTTTGTGGTTTCTTATAAGGTGGAATGAAGTATATATAAAGTATCTATAAAAATTTTTCATTTTAGAATGGTGGTTACTACCATTCTTTGAGAGGGCTCAAAGGTGAAGGGTAATGGAGAAAAGTTTCGACGCCATTTCCAAAATTACTGTAGATTAAAAATGTGGTCTCCCTTTTATCACGTCTTACGCGTTCTCTCATAAAAAATATAATTCTAGTTAGTTTTTCACTGGCTACGCGTTAGATTCTTTCTTTACTCTTTCGTTTATTACACCATATTGAAACCAGTTTCGTACTACTGAACGGGACCTTTCTCAATATATTTATTAATGTTAAAGTTGTAAGAACCGTAAGGTTAATAAAATTATTTTCTATGAAATAATTTTTATCACTTTTCCTCGATCTTATCATAAATTAAACATTGTGTTATGATGGAAGTACCCCCTCCAAAGTATCAGTTAGTGTTGCCATGTGCGGTGGAAATTGTGGTTAAAATATTTCTAGTGCTGTAGAATATTTCTCTACTGGCTAAACCTTACAGAATGAATTTCGATCAACAGTTTCATTTTGTATCAACAGTATTTCTCAGGAGAAAATAACCCATCTGATTGTTCATATTAAATAAAAATACAGTATTTTAATTAAAATTTGATTATTAAATTTGTTATAGAGTTCATTTCAATATAAAATAAGCAAAGTCTACAGAACTTATCATTTTATTAAAATAGTTACGTACAGATATACGACTATACATATATTTCTCGATTAAGAATTTGTTACTTAAATAATTTATATAAAATGTAAAATTACATGGTTAATCATGGTGAAATCATTCATTGACAGATATAATAAATGCACCCACCGGGTTGGTCTAGTGGTTAACGCGTGTTCCCAAATCAGCTGATTTGGAAGTCGAGAGTTACAGCGTTCAAGTCCTAGTAAAGCCACTTATTTTTACACGGATTTGAATACTAGATCGTGGATACCGGTGTTCTTTGGTGGTTGGGTTTCAATTAACCACATATCTCAGGAATGGTCGAACTGAGAATGTACAAGACTACACTTCATTTACACTCATACATATCATCCTCATTCATCCTCTGAAGAATTATCTAAACGGTAGTTACCGGAGGCTAAACAGGAAAAAGAAAAAAAGAAAGATATAATAAATGCAATGAATTAAAATTAGGAACTGAATTTTTGAAATAAAATTGAAATGTAAAAGCGAGAGTAATACAGAGTGTTCAAAAAGTGACGTATACTTATAGAAGATTAGATAGATTATTTAATAATAGATAGAATAATGATAGAAATTTAATTTATGAAAATTAGATTACATAAAGAGAAACATTCACTGTCTTCCAGTACATTATATATGCCAGTTATGCCCAGACCGAGAATGCTTTCACAGAAAAGTATGGTGTGGATGCACCGAACAAGTCCTCCATCACGCGGCTATACGATAGGAAATGTGGCAGATGCAGCCCAAAGTGGTCGACCGAAAGTGCTAAGACCAGGAAGATTGATTGACGTGCAAACTGCTTATTCTGTTAGTCCCAAGAAGTCTGTGAGACGCCTAACTAGCCAGTCAGGTCTCTCCGTTGGTAGTGCCCACACCGTATTGCGCAAATTTTTAAAGCTGCATCCGTACAAAATTCGTGTTGTTCACGAATTATTACCTACAGACACTGGAAAGCGTGTAGCTTTCTGCCAGTGGTTCATGTCATCTGTAACGCCAGATGGGAAAGAACTTGATGATTGGTTTTAGTCGACGAGGTAAGGTTCCACTTTGATGCATACGCGAACGCACCGATTTCACGCATTTGGTGTGCGAAAAATCCACATCAGCTGCACGAATCTACTCTGCACGGATAAAACGTAGGTGTTTTCTGTGCGATGTCATCTAGGCGAATCTTTATGAGATTCTTTTATGGCACAGTGAACAATAAGCGCTACATACAGATGGAATTTGTAAACAGTATACCTGCAGACCGGCTAGAGTACACGTGGTTTCAGCAGGACAATACTACGTCTTATACAGCCAACAACACTATGACTTTCTTGGATCAGTGTTCATGAACAAGTGATTTCGAAAGGGTTGCGGCCTCCTCGGTCTCCTGATTTATTACCTCCTGAGTTTTTCTTGTGGATACCTTAAGGATGCTGCTTAAAAAAACTCATCCTCACATCATTCCAGAATTGCAAAGCAAAATTGGACGATGTGTCACTGCAATATATTTTCAATTGAGAAATAAACAGATAATGAAAATCTGTCTGACTAGAAAAAACAACTTCCTTTCTTCTTCCAAGCTTTATCAGGGAGCTACAACACAGAGTTTATTAAAATACAAAATTTTATAAATTTGAAAATAATGTATTGTATCTTTGACGTTGATATCATGTTAGTAAATTATATCAACTTTCAAAAATAATTAAAAAATAACCTGAATTGGCTAATTTGTTGTATGACTTAAATGTATGTTAGTATCTATGTGTGCTTATACGTTTATTAAATAATAAATTATAACTGATAAGGCTTACGCTGTGTGTTCATGCACTTTGAGAGTTTATCAACGCATAAACAACCCTCTGTCTAGTTTAATAATATCAATAACAGGAGAAGGAGAATCTAATAAATTAATGAGTTGCTACAATAATAATTATATTTAATATAAAATGATGGCAGATGTAGTTGCCATCTGGTTAGATTATATTTATTTAAGCTTATCACAGGGTAAACCTATAACTGCAATTTACTTAGCATCATAAATTAAATTAATAAACAGAGTGTAGTTTCCTGATTAAATTAATTTATTTAAAAATAAATATTAGAATTCGAATTACAGTTTTTTATTTTCGAAATCTTTAACTTATGATAATGGGAGAATTTTATTTTAATACTGAAAAATATAAATTTTGTATAACTTTTCCTACAGATTATTTATAAATATAAATAAATATTAAATTAATAATCTGAAGTAATGAAAATGCTGATTTATTCCCGAGTAATTAAAATTTATATTGGATTTTAATTGAATTTTCGTCCGCAATCTTTAAAGCGTATGAAGTAATTATTTAAAAAATTCGACCTGCTAAAAGTACAAAAATATATTACCCATAAGCCCCTAAGGCTATTTTTAATTATTTTACTTTGAAAAATTAAGTAATTAACTAAAATATTTAATTTTTATTTATTATTTAGTTTATTTATTTGTGCTGCCATCTACAGGCTAATGTAAGGTTACAGTTTAGTTTACGTTTATTTTATTTTATTTTGGAAAGAGATGCCTATAATTAATAGAAATACGTATAAAAAAAAAATAGTTTATTATACATACGCATGTTATGTATTTACATTTTCATCTTTGTAAAATATTGCAACAGGACCACTATAACGGACCAGGGTAACGCTTTTCTTCTAAGAAGTAAGAAAAAGAGAATAATAATGAAAAGAAGAATCTATAAGGAACTAAAAGGGAATAACCTTTCTTAGAGGTCCGTTTAACAATTTGTTCTTTGTAATACAGACAATGGCATCTCCAAAAGCTGTTGTCCAACCAGAAGGGTTACCGGACCGGAATAAGAATTCATAAAAAAACGTAAGGGCGCGGACAATGAAAATTATTACGCTTAAACAATTAATGGGATGAGGCGGGTACTGGTTTTGCAGGCCAGGAGATATAAATACTGCCAGGGACCAACGGAGAGAATGAGTAGTTCTGCGAGTAGTACTACGAGGTCGAGTTTAACGCAGTCATGATAACAAATGATGACAGCGTAGTTTCGCAAGCAAGTAAGTTTGACGCGGTTGCGGTGACGAGGATATCAGTAAGTGTGTGGTAACGAGTGAAGAGTACGAGTGAAGAGTACGTCACGAGTTATTGGTAAACAATATTGAAAGTGGGAGATTTATATTCATTCATAAAGTGTAGGATAGTTCTTTTATAAACACTAAAAATAATAGTACTTGCAGAAAATTGAATTGTATGAACTCTAGAATTTTCCAGTGTTAACTTGTTAATGAAATATTAGGTTCTAGCGGTCATGACAACTTATTAGTAAGCTGGACTGTATAATTTAACCGTATTAACTGTATTTAACTGCATTTTTTATAATTTAACCGTTACTAAACGAATCTTGTCCTTTTTATTTGAATTACTATTTTGTGTGTTATATGTACGTATTGTAATTATTTTATTTCTTATTATTATTATTACTTATTATTATTTTTATTACTTATCTTGTTTATATGTCTTTAAGGTAATAATTTGCATTTGTAAGAAATTTTTATGTTTGATAGTCTCTCAATATGCTTGACGAACCACAAAAACGGGACAATATTCATGAGTATTTTGACGTCCTCTTCTATTTTTTCTATTTCAGCTACAGTTAAAACGTACCATAAAAAAAACTTCTACTTCAAAATAGAGGAAATGGTCACAAAAAATTTATATAAATTCACAAAAGAGAGAGAAAGCGAGAGAGAGAGCCAAGGAATGTAATTGAGGTAATAAGAACTATTAGTGAGAGATATGTAAAAAGAGGTAAAAAATATGTCCATGTTTTAGTGAAGACTGTCTTTAATGAAATAAATAAAAAAGAAAATAATTTAAAATTATTAAGAAGCCTAAGATTAGACTATAAATAAGAGAATAATTAAATAATTGTATCCAAATCAGAAAACTATGAAAATAAACGATGCTCAGTTTGAGTGATTTGATTTACAAAGAAAAGTAAATCATGATTGTTGATTATCACTGAATTTTGTAAGTTATGTGTATAAAGAAGACAATATGAAAATTTTCCAGAAACATTTGACCGAATCTGCATAAAAGGAACGTTGATTTCTCTTAAAAATAAATTGTATTAGGTTTGCAGATAGCATGGTGAATTCAGTAGACGAAATGTACGATTTCAACACATGAAATAAAAATTAAAAGACTGACGGAATATGGAATGAAAATAAATCTTAAGAAGACTAAATAATGAGAAAATAAAATAAAATATTTTTTTTTGTGCAATCGATGTCTGCACAAAAAAAGGAAGAATTGAACATGTAACATAGTACAGGTACTTGGATATCATGTTGAAAGAAAATTGTTAACATAAAAACGAAATAAAAACAAGAATAGTAATGTCTGAGAATGTATTTAATAGAAAGTATCAGTTATTATGTAGTAAGATGGAATTAGAGTTGAAGAAGTGTCTTGTGATATCCTATGTTTAGAGTGTACTTCTGAATGAAAATGAAACACAGATATTAAAAAAATAGAGAATAGAAATGTTCTAAGCATTTGAAATGTAGGCATGAAGGAGATTAGAGAAGATTAAATAAACAGATAACGCTTAATTGGAACAGATAAGAGTAGGAAATCTGACTACAAAAAGAGTCATCAGAAAGGGAAAGAAAGAATAAATCAGAAAAGAAAAGAAAAATCAGAAGAGTAAAAATTACTGTCGATCTAAATGGAAGTGACAGCAATAAAAATCTTAAAATTTTGTATGAAGCTGGAAACGGACATTGTGCAAGAAATGTAAATGTTGAAAGAGGTACTAAAGTGTATTTTATCGTAATTTCTATTAAAGCTTTCCTATCCATTTTCTCATTTTCCAGATATTTTTACATTGATATCTAATGGTACGTGGAGCACCATTCAAATATAACAAATCATGTTGATATTATTCTTTTTACAGATACTCCCTAATCAGATTTACTCTACTTCTTTCTGAAACGAAGTTGATGGTAGTAACGGAATTTATCTAGCCTAATTCGAACGCGCAAAAACACTTACTCCTCAGGAGTAGCTTTACCAAACTGGTTATGGGATACAAAAATCAACATTGACATTAACAGCAGTTGTACGATATAAAAGTTACAGTAATTATAAACAATCAAAAGTCTATCTCTCTCTCTGTGCACGCGCGCGTGAGCGTGCGTGTGCAATACTGATAAAATAAATTTACCTGAAAAATTCAAGAAAATTAGTTGGCAAATTTTATTTAAAATATAGACAATGCTCATTTCCTCATTCTAGAGAGCTTAACTCTTGTTCCCGGTATCTTTACGTGGTTTATTTAAATTCATTTTGATTTGATTTTAATTTTGATTTTATCAAGATGCAGTTATTGCATTTACATTTCTCTTGTTGATTTTTTTCTAAATCATTCTTTTTTCTTTTTTTTTAACAATTAATTTTACAATTGGCTACCAAAAGGATTTCGACTGTAAGTAAAATTTCTGGCTAAGAGTAAAGTGTCAGGAACCCACTTAAAGATAGCCCATCTAATATATATCTCGTAGTATTAATAACATGCATCAACTCTCATAACACAAACGAAGTAATTAAATGCAATTCATTGCCTGTTTTTATTTCCTTCACTAAATGTAATCAAAATTATTACTTATAAAGAATAATAGTAAAATAATTAAAAAAATTATCAGCTTGCATTACGGTGCGCAAGCGTACTGGCGGGTTAATTGTCTGCAATAACTCGATTATTTGTCCATGGATTTTTACAAATGTGATATCATTTTATTTAAAATAAAATGCTTAATAAGTTTTGTGTAAGTAAAAATTTTATCAAACAAATAATCACAAAGATATTGAAAATTAAAAAATTAAGATGGCCGTAATTTTGAAATTTTTGAAAGTTCCACAAAATTTTTCAAAATTTTTTATTTTGTAGAACGAGACACTAGTCTCAGATTTGCCAAATTTAATTAAAGCAGATTTACCCATTCTTGAGAAATAATGTTTTGTTTGAAAATCACAAAATGGTGTCCTGAAGGAAAACAAAGAAAAATAGGACTTATGTCGATATGAATATTTTGCTTATTATGGTGTCCTAAATCAGTTCCTGAAGTTCGGCTAACACATCCCGGAACACTGTATTTATACGTGTATATATATACGAGGTGCGACAATAAAGTAATGAGACTGATGTGAAAAAAAATGTTGCTTACCGTTTTAGTAATTTTTAGTGTTGTCTCCTTCAAAGTAGTTCCCCTATGATTGCACACACTTATTCCAGCGCTTTTGCCATTGATGGTAACATTACTGGAACTCATCTTCTGTAATATCCTCCAAGACCCTCGTCACAGCTTTTTGGACATCTTGTGTTGTTTGAAAATGGTGTCCCTTGACCGCCATTTTGACTCTTGGAAATAGAAAAAAGTCGCACGGAACGATATCTGGTGAATAAGGTGGCTGTGGTAGTACTGAAATTTGTTTTGAGGTTAAAAATTGCTGTACTGACAGAGCAGTATGGGATGGCGCATTATCGTGATGCAGAATCCAATTATCAGCAATGTTGGCACGGACACGAAGAACTCGTTTACGAAGTCTTTCTAAAATTTCTTTGTAGAAATATTGGTTAACTGTTTGTCCAGGAGACACCCGCTCTTTATGAACAATTCCCTTGGAATCGAAGAAGCACACAAGCATGCATTTTACTTGTGACTTTGACATGCGAGCTGTTTTTAGTCTGGGTGATCCCTTTGAGCACCATTGCGAACTTTGGCGTTTTGTCTCTGGTTCGTATTGAAAAAACCAACCTTCATCACCAGTGATACGGCTCAAGAAATCTGGATTGATTTCCGTTTGCTCTAACAGATCGGCTGCCAAATTTTTCCGTGTTTCTCGCTGTTGTTGCGTGAGATTTTTGGGGACCATTTTTGCACAAAACTTTCTGATACCAAGATCTTCAGTTAATATTAGACGAACCGTTTCTCAATCGATGTTGAGTTCTTCTGCAATCATTTTCACAGATAATCTTCGATCAGATCGTACGATTTCACGCACCCTGGTCAAGTTGACATCTGTTCGTGAGGTTGACGGTCGTCCACTGCGGTCTTCATCTTCAAAATTTGTTCTGCCTTCACTAAAAATTTTATGCCACCGAAAAACTTGAGCTTTTGACATAACCTCCTCTCCGAAAGCCTTCTGAAGCTTACCGTAAGTTGTCGTTGCGTTTTCACCCAATTTAACGCAAAAAGAAATGGCATAACGTTGCGCAATATTTTGCGGTTTCATTTCTGTGACGAGAGACACCAACACCTGTTCACTTATTACAGCACAATTCACGACTGCGCAGTTGCATCAATGTGCCGCTTGGACTAGAAGTAGCTTATAGACCAAGGTCAAAGATGGTGTGCCTACGCAAGCTGCAGGGTTGCCACATCTTGCAAAGAAAAATCAGTCTCATTACTTTATTGTCGCACCTCGTATATATATATCAATGCGATTCTGATAAAATATTTTCATCTGAAAATTCAAGAAAATTAATTGCATTAATGAAAAATGTATTATTAAAAATTGAATGCACTAATTATATATTTTTTTTAATTTTGTGAATTTTTTAAAATTTAATAATATATTCTGTTTGTTTCCTTTTGTCATGATGGCTTTTCATCAAGTAAAAGTTTCATCCATCGATTATTATTTTGTAGTTTCAGTGATTTAAAAAAAAATTACATATGTATATTTTTTAACAAATTTATTTAAAACTGTCCTTTTCAAATAATATTATTATATTATTATAATATAATAATAATAATATTAATAATAATATAATAATATTAATAATATAATATAATAATAATAATATAATATATTAATAATAATATTATTATATTTTTTGATTGAAAATAATATTATAGAATCGCTTCTTTTTTTAAAAAAAATACTAATTGGTTTTTATAAAGCTATTGAAATTAATTAAAAATATAATTTATGTATGTATGTAACTATATTACGTGCCATGTATTAAAATTATTGTAAACAAAATAATGTTATAACATTTAAAAGATTGTGAAAAAAATTATTAATCTTACAATGCAAATTAAATAATTATTCCAACAACAAAGGTTATTTACATCAAACATTAAATTATATTTTTAATATGGACTGGTAAGATAAAAATCAGCTGTTAACATAGAAAGAAAGTATAGTCATTTACATAAATAATAGAAAATATTAAAAATAATGGATAAAATTGAAAATAAAAATCTGTCGTTATGTAAAACATCATTTGTATTACGTAATAAAAAACATAGTCTAAAACATGAAATCCAAGAATGTAATAAATTTTAACACATAAACGGGTGAGTTGTGTAATTTGTTCTCCAGCAATATTTAACTAAAATATTAGTTTAAAAACATATCATCTTGATTGCTTCACATAATTTTACGATGATTAGAAAAGTAGCTTTTATAAAAACAACAATAATTTGACCGACTTTCATTAAAACTAGTCAACTAGCGATTGAAAACCTATTATCGTTTAATCATTTGACGATAATTTTAGTTATTTGATAATAAGACGCTTACGAAGTAAAAAATTCTGCCTCACTGAAGAAGAAAGATGAAAAATACCTTTTTTGGCTTCACTTTATTCTAGCACGACTCTCTATTTTTTTTTTGTTTAGCCTCCGAAACCACCAAAGGTATTACTTCAGACGATGAATGAAGATGGTATGTGTGAATGTAAATGAAATGCAGTCTTGTACTGTCTCAGATCGACCATTCATGAGATGTATGATTAATTGAAACCCAGCCACCAAAGAACACCGGAATCCACGATCTAGTATTTAAATCCGTATAAAAGTAAACTGCCTTTACTAGGATTTCAACCTTAGAACTGTCGATTTCAACCCGGTGGATCATATTCTAGCACTACTACATCCAATAAAAATATAAATCCAAATATATATCCTATTAAAGGAGAAATATATCCTATTATAGGTTAAAAATACTGAAAAAATGTTTACTAAACAATTTTTTTTCTGTACTTTCTACTGTGAAATTTCCTGAAAACTTTGATATATTTATTTCTTTTCTAAGTTATTTCTAAGTAAATGGAAACTTTTAAAATTGCGTGGCATGTCATTGTGAAAATTTCCTCCATTTATATATATATATATATATATATATATATATACAGATGTCCATCACTTTTGATACATACAAACTAGAGAGGTTAATGTTTTTTTTTTTTTTTTATTTTGTAGGAAGCATTTTGTTCTGTTGATTTATATATTTTTCTCTGTGGCGGTAGCACTTTTAGCTGTGTGCGCTTACGAATTTGTTTACTAAAAATCTATCAAAACCTGTAAGGCACAAGACACAACAGAAAACAGTATGGCGCCCTTAAAAACACCACAATTAAAATGTCTATGAAATGTTATTTTGGCTAACACAAATAAAAATGCAACCGAAATGAAGCAGTCAGTTTTAGTTACACTTAGACATTGCACTTTAACTGATGGTAAACTTACACATCATAAGTATCCGAATAAAAAGGAGTCTTGGTGTTTTTATAATAGAGCTTAAGCATATGTAAAACTTCTGGAAAACAAAAAATAATATAAAAAAATCGATCAGTTTGTTTGTCTTCTATCATATTGCTCCTATATATGAAAGACTAATAGACAGCCAACTGTTTTCAAGCTGCATTAGAGGGCTAACCCAAAACGTTAATGAAATTTGAATAATTACATATGGCGAAGATGTAGCAAAACCAGGAGTGTTTCTCGAAAAATCGTTGAGATGCCTCTAGAGGAAGGTATTGTAATTTTGGAAATATATCAATTTTATCAGCTGGGGTTTTCCCAGGGCGTTCATCCAGTATTCTTTGACGAAAAACGGACAGGAGAAGAAAACGGAGAATCACTAAAATACAGTAAACACATCAAAGAAAGAAGGAGAAGTTACGTTTAAAGAATTTAAAAGATGAAGAAAAACAAGTGCAGGTAGAAGGTGTAACATATGAAGCAGGACAATTATCATTCAGAGAAGGTTTTAGTGTTTAATTACTGTTTATTTAGATAATTCTAATAGTTTTATTGTTCTCTGAAAATTTATTTTTCCATGTTTTCATTTGATTATCATATCTTTGGTTCTACCCATGACAGAAACATAATTTTTTTTCCAAGTGTTCAAAATTCCTTGATCTATGTTCTGATAGAACCATATATGGTGTTTTTGGTATATCTTTAAAGAAAGATAATTCAATGAACTTGACTTTTCATCAAAAACAGAAAAAGAAATTAAATAGTTGCTTGGAAGCAGTATATTTTTAATCTGTTCTTAGAGATCGTAAAACCAAGTTAGGCCTTTTAAGTGAGTTTCGTCCTGAAATGTAATTATCGTTTAGTGAAATATGTATTGTATTGTGTGTGAAACTAATTGTACTAACGATTTATAACAAATGTTATATTTAAAAATAAATGAATTTTTAATTATACTCTGGTTTCTCCATAATAATAGTATCTAATCATTAAAATATATGCATTTTTAATGAATTATGATATTGTACAATATTATAGATATATATCATTCAAAGGAAAATAGAACATAAACTTAAGAACATATTTTGTAATTATTTGTAACGATGTAATTACGTAGAGTTGTATAACATTTGAAGAGAAATTATAACTCAATCAAAATAATCAATAAAAAAGATAAATCATTTTTTTTTTAATAGATGTGTTTCTATAATTTAATAAAATAACTATGATTTTCATGCCTTGTCGTAGTCGAAGATTACAACATAGACTTCGTTTGTAAAATGTAATTTTTATTTGATTATATTTATAATTGAAGGTTATAATTGTTTCAAATTTTATTTTTATTGATTATTGATAATTATAACAAAACATCAATGTTGACATACAAAACATGTTGTGTCACATCAGATTTAAAAAAAACAAATCTGATGTGGAAACATGACTTTCTTGTACGCCTGATAAGTTACATATACACATTTTTTTAAAATGAAAGTACATAAAATTTTATTTCATTAATAACTTCTGATATTTTTTCATATATATATTTTTTTATTGTTATTATTGAATTATTAGTTATTGTAATTTTTTTTACAATCAGAGGTTAATAATTATTAATAAATCAATATATTTAAATTAAAAAAAAAAAGAATTCGGAGATGAAGTCGGGTTCGAACCGATGTGCCTTCCCCCTATGAAATCCAAATACTATATTAATTAAAATTTTATTTGGTTATAACTCTGGAACCAATAAAAATAAGTACCACTTATGATATATCGTTGAAAACCTCTCAATGAAGGTTTATTACTGCAGTTAAGAAAAACTCCAAAATTCAAATCTTTTTGAATTTTGAGCTTTTTTGGACACTTTTGGTTCAGTCGATTGCAATAAAAAAGGGAGGTGCACAACTAGATGTTACAGTAGTTCTAAATCCCAAATTTCAACATCCTACGGCTAATCGTTTTTGAGTTATCCGAGATACATGCACGTACGTACATACAGACGTCACGCCGAACTAGTCAAAATGGATTCAGGGATGGTCAAACTGGATATGTCCGTTGAAATCTGAAAACCGAAATTTTTGGCGATCACAATACTTCCTTTTCTTTGCACAAGGAAGTAAAAATAACATAAGTTTGAATGTACAATCGACTCTACATACTATGTAGGAGAAAATCGATTTGTTTTGAAGATAATTCATAGAATTTTTTAAAAGCTATTATGAAAAATAAAATAAAAATTATCGTATCTGCAATAATGTTTCACATGCTCACCATAGTTAAATGGTATTTTAACGTTTAAAGATTGCAAAATTTTTATTTTAATTTACAGTTCATACTAAACAGTGTTTAACTTAAAAGCGGCTCCATCACGCAGTAGTTCATACTAAATGCATGTTTTTATTAAAGTGCATATATTGGTGTGAAATGGATGAAATAATATGGAAGATCTTGATACGACTGGAGCTTTTACGTTTGAGTATTGCCAGTCCGTGTCGAGAGTTGGCTTTTGAACAAGGTTGTGTAATTATGTATTGTTGTTTGTTAAAATGTGGTCAACTGTTGAAGAACATGTATCTTGCTGAAATCTTATCTAGAAGTGAAATCTCATGTTTTGTTTCGGCGAAAGTTCAGGGAGAAATTTGAAAAGTAAGCGCCAGTGAAAAATGATAATCAGAAGTTAGTTAAAAGATTTCGTGAACACGTTCGGTATTTTATCAGAAACGTGCCCAATACAGGCCAGTTTTAACAACGCAGGTAGTACATGACGTTAAAACTGTATTTACAAGATCTCCTCATAAATCTTTGCGGAGATCAAGCCGGGAGCAGAACTTTCACTAGGTTCGGTCCACTTTGGAGTGAGGAGAATGTTGAAATGTTATCCGTATCGAATGCAGTTTTTCCATGAGATAACTAAGTTGCTCATCTCCCGCCTGTGGAGGAGGCTTTACAACCTCGCGATGGAAGCATGACAGCTAGAATGGCACACCACGACTAAGGGAAGATCCTTGTATAAGTTTATGCAGTTTAACCTTGTATAAGTCCTGCATAAACTTATACAAGGATCTTTGTTTTTAAGGGGAAAGGGAACCCGAGTGGTCTCCAGCCATGTAAATTTAAACTAATATTTGTTTCGGTTCCGCCTGGCAGCTGATGAGCCGTGCGTCTGCGGGGAGGTCCAGTCGAACGAACACATGATGTTTGACTCCCAGCTCTTGGCCAGAACTCAGGCCACGCTGTAACTTAGAGGTCAAAGGGAAAATTGGCCACTCACAAGTGGCGAGAGCCGCATTGTCGGACCGTGTGGGAGTTCTTTGATGCGGTTGCTTTGTTCAACCGACATCAGTGGTTTGCCTAAGGGAAAAGACTCCTACCGGTCTGCTGTAGAAATCTAACCGAGAAACATGGCTGGCTATCAGCCAGATTAAGCCTCCAAGCGCTTTAATGGTGAACAGGTACTTGCTGGCATTCAGGGGCCTAGACGAATTGCTGTTTTTGACGAAATAAATTTAATTATTGGTAGTCATATATGTTTTAGTAGTTGACGGGGTGCGCCTACCCATTTTAGTGATATATGACAAGTGGGCGGTGGGACACGCAAGCGAGTGGTTTATGATACGCTTATTCCGCTAACGATTTTAGGTTAGCTCTAGGAGCTAGTTAGGACACTGGTCGCTAAACTGTTTCGAGGCTTAACAGACGTTTGAGGCACAGACATTCGGTCTTATGCTTTAGGGCGACTGAATGGGCTGGTGGTGGGAGAAATGCCTAGCAAACCATTAAGCTAACTGATTATGCGAACGGGGTTCACTTCGCATCAATGGTTCAAGCACTTCATTAGAAGCAATATTGGCATTTTAGATCAAATGTTTAACAGATAAAGCGTGGTTTCACCTTGTTGGGTATGTCAGGTATTAATAGTCAGAACTATCGGACCGGGATACTGAAAACCCACACATTTTTTTGCATTTCTTTTACATCCAAAAAAAGTAGGCGTATGTTGTATGGTTTCAAGGTGATGAATAGTAGGACCCCTGTTTTTTTAAAAATAAACTGTAGACGCTGTCGTTTACCTAGAAATTATCCAAGTGTTCATAGTCTTACTGCAAGAGGATAAGCGTGCCTGCTGGGTTGCAACAGGACAAAGCCACTTGCCATACTACTCGTTCTACTGTGATGATGCTACAGAAGTTTTTCGGTGGAAAAATCATTTCTAAAGAATTGTGGCCACCAAGATCTCCTGATTTGACTATTCCAAGGTTCTTTTTGTAGAGTTATATAAAATAAATTGTTTAAAGGAGCAATCTACACATCCTGCAGGAATTGAAGATGAACATTACTAGTGCCATGCAGGAAATAGGTCGGGTACAGCTAACAAGAGTAGCCAGGAACATAGTCAAACGTGTTGAAAGTAAAATAAAAGATGATCGATTACATTTTTAACACCTTCTGTAAATTATTATGTAAATGTTAGCAAATAAACTATTATGTATAGACTAATCTAGATGATGGGGCCTCTTTTAAATTGAACACTCTCTATTAAGAATGGAAGTTATAAAATTGGAATTATAAAAATTCAAGTAGAATCTTTCAAGTAAATATTGACGTAAAACAAAAAATGGTTAACCACGAAAAATTCAAGAGGAAATGTTTTTTAATTATATTTTAGTTTATTTAAAATTCGACACTTATATAAGTCTCTACGGCTCTTTAAATACCTCGAAAACTTTGGAAAATATCATCAATGATTATGGAACGAAAAGTGGGGACGAATATTGTGCTAAATATACATAATATATATATTATTATGAAGAAAAAACTATTCTTAAATATACGCGTATTTGATGCGATCTACAATTTTAAATCTTAAAAATAAAATTTACATTATATTTTAAGTATACTCTGAAAATAACCAAATAACCAAATTAATGGAGAAGGAGGCACATCCTGTCAATCGTCCTCAGATTCTAATGACGCATTTCAGACAACTTCCTTCTTTTAATGAAAACTTTCTTCGGAATTATTTATTCTTCATTTCGTCTTCAGAAGAAAGAAAATAATACAATTAAAAAAAAATTGTTTAGGAATAAAAGTTTCGTTAATTTAAAAATTTCATTCGGTGTACCTTAAATGATAATTAAAAATTACTCTAAGTAATAACCAATTATTAATTTTGTGAAAAATAATCCTTAAACTCATTTATATATATGTCTTGCAGCTCTGGGATAGATCAATTTTTAGCAACGAAATAATAAAGATTCTAGTCCAAAATGTTTCTAGTTATCAAAAAATCATCTTTATGTATTTATCACCATAATATAGAAATTCAAACGCTCCTACAATTCACGAAGAATTTAAACACTTCTCCACTATGTATGAAACAAAACTACAAAAATTGTGAAGCTATTTATATTTTCCTTACCCAGAAGACTGAACCCGTTATACTTTACGAACTTATTTTAAAACTAAACCATCCCTCGCTGATATATAAACATTAGAGGGATACCAATTGGTAACAACACAACTATAGACTAATTATCACAGTTACAGCCAGTGATGAAAGATGAATTTTTCTAATTTATGAAAAATTAACTCAAGACTTACCAGATGAATGGCAGAGACGTTTTTACTCTGTCGTCTTAATAGGCAGAATTAAGAATGTTTTTAGATTATACTTGTATTGGATTAAAACTACCTACACATACGAGTATGTATATAAAATACTGTTTTTTCGTTTGGCCAGTAAAAACAAAAATTGTTTTACTGAACGAAGAACTAATGAAATTTAAAAAAATAATAAATACCATTTATCATTCGTTAGGATCATAATATTTGTACTAGAATCCTTGGTTCAGTTCTCATAATGAATGTAGTAAGTAATTTTATCAAAGGAGCGGTGTAATTTTATATTTATAAAATATTTTACAGTTGGTTAATTCAAACTGTTAACTTATGGGAAAAACCTATAAATATTATCTAGTAGCCTGTAAAAAAATCGACTCAGAACAATTATGTACTACAAAGGATTATCATTGTTTTAACGTTATATGTACAAAGAAAAAAAGATAAATTGGCAGTGCGTGTAATAAAACAACTAATACAAATTAATATGATAAGAATCAATAATAAAAGATTGTGTAAATATTATCTTAAAAAAATACAAATAGTATTAAGAAAGAACTTCTTTGGTAAGTCACGATTTATTTCTTAATCCAAAAATAATTACATAATTTGAATTGTGAACGTTTAGAATCACCGAGATACACGGAGTAATAGTTCGATAAAACTTTAATAGATAGCGCTACATGTATCGTTCTACTCTGTTATAATCGGTAGTTATATGAACAGCGATTATGTTTCAAAAGATGGGCAAATATTACAGGAGAAACAAGTTTTTCATGATCTCAGCCGAATTAATTTTGAAATAATTGCTACAATAAATGTTTAAAAGCAATTTTCAGTATTCTTTAATCTATAATCGTTAAAGGCTAGAGTAATCTTACTTAAATGTATTAGATATTTTAATATTACAGATTTTATGGACCTATTTCACTTTGAACGACCGATGCAAAATCAGAATTATTTTCAATGATGAGTACAATAGACTAGATTTGTTGTAAAACCTTTAGAAATACCTTAGTAATATCTATAATCACTACCAGTTACTGACTGAAATTTTATTGTAAAATTAAACTAAACGCGTACACGTATAGTGGACGCGCTTATGTGTACATTTATTTAAATTTATGGCAATTGTATCTCAATTGTGGAAAAATCGATTTAAATGCAAATTTCTAAAAGTTCTATTCATAAAATTTTTTATGAGTAAAAAAATGAATCAACTATTCGTTATTGTTTCAGGTACTACTGAAAACCAAGGCAGCCCTAATTCAGTATCCTTTGCCAAAAGACACGGGTATTGATGACAAGTCCTTATAATTATAATAATAATTAATAGTCACACCATTCATTTCTGCCATATTCCACCATAAATATATAACTAATCAATTATAGTTGTGGATGTTTGTTGATTAGGACAAAAATTATCTTAAGTGTATTTCTAAAGAAATGAGTTTTTCTGAAATTTATGAACAAATAGAGTGTTGGTTGTTTGTAGTCTCTTATATACAAACGTCTTGTATTTGTCAGTCAAACAAATTGGAATCTCTGAGTACAAATACGACGGGATGATGAAAATTATCCTGGTACGATCCCCAGATTTTATGACCAATTTGAAAAAATCCAGTCTATGTTCAGTTTGGTTTTTAAATAAATTAGGGTTTTTGAAATTAATTTCACAGAAAATAATTATACAAAAGATTATTTACCATTTATTTATTATAGAGGTATCATTTCGAAATTCTAATTATACTTGAAAGCAGTAATTCATGTAATTTCTCATCTCTGTAAGCAACATTATTGTACCAATTTAATGATATTTTTATTATTATTATTTTATTATTATAGTCTACAATTATAAACTAAATTATTACGATATGACAGAGATTCTAGAAATACATCAAATTCTTGATTATCAAGATGGGTTGTTTCCCTAAGGAATTCTTTAGTCCTACATTACGTCATATTCTGAAGTTTTAAATATTCTGAATGTTTTACAATAACATAAAACCGGATTATAACTTATATATTAAGAAGGTTTTTGGTTGTAATTCACCTCATAAGCTTGTGTGTGGGAATATAGAATGGACATTATTTAGCGTAAAAAAAGTGCCACCTTGACCGAGATTCGAAGCGGGGACTTTCCGAATTAAAGGCTGAGACACTTATCATGCCTTTACGGCGGCCAACCAACGATAACAACATTTAGGTTATAAATCGCAATATAATATTAAAATCTTTCATATTAACCAACCTCAACGAAAAGAATACAAAAATATGCGCTAGTAGCCGATCGAATACTGAAAATTTATTAATTAATTAGTTTTCAGAAAATTTTAATATAAGAACAAGTAAATTTTATGTTAATTAGTGGATTACACTAATTAGTCATTAAAAATAACTTGAACTCAGTAAAATAATCTAATCTAACGAATTATAAAATAAATACACAAGTTTTTTTTTAAATTTTGTTTTTAGAATTAATTCAAAATATACCTGATTTTTTCAGATTCATCAATTTCATTTGTTATTCAAATTTACTTCATGTATTACATAAACGAATATTGTAAACCTTTCTTTACAGAATCTGAATGCCGTGAATGACTTTACAGAGTCATTCACGGCAATCGGATGTTTTTGAAGTGGGTTGTACACGGGCGTTCGTGGTGGGAGGGGCACGTGGCTGGTCTCTGACGTTTCCTTTGTTCATAGCATTTACATTTTAGTCGTTGAGATGGAGCCGTAGATGGTAGACCAACGCCTGTACGCGTATGACAGTTTTGTGCGAAATGACAAATCCGTAACTGCTGTTCAGCGAGATTTCCGCCGTCAGTTTAATATCCAACGTAATGCAAGTGTCCCTTCTCGTAACACAATATTGCGATGGGTAAACAACCTTCCAACAAGTGGTTCAATATTGAAGAAAAAACCACCGGGTCCCCGACGAACTGCTAGCACTCCGGAGAACATCGAACGAGTAAGGGAAGCCATTGTCAGAAGCCCATGCCGCTCTATTCAGAGGCATTCAGCAGCGCTTCAAATGAGCACAAGTACGGTAAGACGAATTCTGCATACAGACCTGCATTTCCATCCTTACAAAATAGCTGTCGTGCAGCAGTTAAACGAGCAAGATTTCACGCAGCGATTACAATTTTGTCGACAAATGCTTACCATTTTTTAATAAAATGAAAATCTGTTATTGTTAATGAGTGACGAAGCCCATTTTCATCTGAATGGCTTCGTCAACAAACAGAATTGCCGGTGTTGGGCAGAAAGAAACCCACATCAGCTTCACGAGAGACCACTTCATAGCCCAAAGGTGACTGTCTGGTGTGCAATAGGAAAGGTCGGTGTTATTGGACCATATTTTTTTGAAGAAAATGACGCTGCCGTAACTGTACCAGCTGATCGTTAGATTGCGATGTTGAATACGTTTTTCATCCCTGAGTTACGAAACCGGGGAATCGATTTTCAAAATGTGTTATTCCAGCAGGATGGAGCTACAGCGCACACAGCGAAGGCAACGATGGCTGTTTTCCGTAACTTGTTTCCAGGACGGATCGTTTCCAGATTCGGCGACATTCCTTGGCTCCCTCGGTCCCCCGACTTGAGTAGTTGTGATTTTTTTCTGTGGGGGTTTCTGAAATCGCGTGTGTACGGCAATAAACCACGTACATTGGAGGACCTAAAGATCGCAATTCGTCATCACGTCACCCAGATTGATGTAGACATTCTGCAAAGAATTGAGGCCAGTTACCGTGAATAATGGGCTACAACAATGTATTGCCCAAAATGGACATCACTTGCCGGACATAATTTTTTGTTCATGAGTAAGTAACAAATGCTTTGATTTAACAAGTGTTTCAGTAGCAATAAAAGTAAATATTTTTTTGGGTAAATATTTTTAAAGTAAATATTCAATTTTTTATGATTATTTTAAAAACATCAGGTTCCCGTGGATGACCCTTTTTAAGTTTCTCCGTGTACCACTAAGAAACGGAGAAACTTTTAGGACATGTTCTGCTGGTGAAAATAATGAAAAAAGTGCATTATAAAAATAGATCTGGAAATGTTTTTTTTTTCGAGTTACGGCCTAACGAAAGATTTCGCCCGTAATTCAGATTTAATAAAAAGAAGCCCTACTGTGATTTTTTGGGACCCAAATTAAAACACAAAGTTGGTAGTTTCTTATGTAATTTGAGTTGGGAAATAAGATAAAATAGGTCCTAGAACTGTAACTTCAGTAGGTTTTAAGATATCCGACGTAAAACACAAAATTCGGTGTCGGAAAACAAGTTTTTTTTTTTTTTTTTAGATTTGTGTTGCAACAGCTTTGTTAAATGACTAATAATTGCCAAAGATTTAGTAATAAAACTTGTAGGGAATTTAATTTTTATAAAATTAATGAAAATACAGCCAATAAAAAGTTTAAAAATCGGTTTTTTATTGAAAAACGCAAAATAGACGGAAAATCGTATTATTCTTTCTGTACTTATTACACACTATTCTTAATACAGCAAAACAAAAAAATTAAATACATGAAATGATAATTGGTTCCAGAAAAAGAAGCCTCAGTTACAGTACTTGTTCAAAATTCCCTGGTTCACGATGTACACAGCACTCTGCCCGACGTAGAATATTTCTTTGGCTTTCATATCGTCTCAGGATCGTTACGTATAAATTCAATAGCATTTCGTATTTTAATAAGTAACTCTTCTTTAGTATTAACTTTTTGTCGGTATACTATCGTTTTCATATTGCCCCAAATGAAATAATGTAGTGGCATTAAGTTAAGTGATCGTGCTGGCCAATCGATCGGTCCACCACATAAAAATAAGCATTTAAATGACTTTTAGCTACTAAATGTGGCGTTGCACCATCGTGCTGGAAAATCATTTGCAATCTTATTTTTAAAGATACATCCTCCAAAAGAGCCGGAAAATTATTTTTCAAGAAATGAACCTGTACATACGACATCATGAGTAGTTTAGTTTATAAAGAAATCAACCGATATACTGGAGATTTGAGGTATGATTCTCGGATGAGGGAAAAATTGTGCCTTCTTGATAAAACCATTTTAGAGTTTGAACTGGCAGGTCATGTAGCTTTTCCCCCATTTTCCTCTTTTATTAATAAGATGACGAAACATGT
Source organism: Lycorma delicatula (assembly GCF_047948215.1). Lineage (NCBI taxonomy): Eukaryota > Metazoa > Arthropoda > Insecta > Hemiptera > Fulgoridae > Lycorma > Lycorma delicatula. The sequence continues at coordinate 90,701,505 of NC_134461.1, forward strand.
ATCTATTTATTTTACGACTAATGTTAACAGAATTATTATTGTATAATTACCCTATTCATATTACCTAAGTATTAATGATTTCACGTAAACGATATAATTTGATTATTATTTATATGAAACCAATAATGAAATTGAAGTAATTCGTTAGTAGTTTCATTTATCTAAGAGAGTTTATCGATTTATGGTCTTATTTGACGAAGGCCCCTCCGAAAAAATAAACAGAAAGTTCTCGGTAGGGAAAGAAAGCTAAGAAGGAGAGGATGGGTTGGTTTTGATAGGGGAATGTTTGAGAGGCTAACATACCCGTCTGATGCTCCCCCTTGAAGTTAGCCGTAACCCGTGAAATTTTAATGTATCTGAAACTCAGTCCGGTCATCACGCCGCGTTTCAATGTTATAAACTCTCATGTACGGGACGTCTTCTTAAGTTAAATGTTTTAAAGAAATACTATATAAAAAATATATAGCCTACTTTTACCTTTTTATGTACAAATGCTCAGAGGTCAATAAATTTACCTATAATGAAGCATTTATATCAATAAAAGTATATACTGTAAATTCCGTTAAAAGAATGAATATTTTAAAAGAGAAAATAATTCCATAGTAAATCAGAACGAGCATTATTGGTCATACAATTAGAAAAAAAAAATGTAACGGCATAAATAAATTGTCTTTTTTTTTTCCTTATTGGTTTGCATTTACTAGACTAGTAACCTTTAAAAAAATTAACCGTCTTCAAAATAAGAAGTCACAACTCGGCCTATCTGCTTTATAAAATACTAGAAAAATATTACCATCTGTTAATCTATGGTATATATAAATTAATCTCTTCAAATCTTTGAAAATATTTAATCAACAGAATCTTCTCTTTGAAAAAAGCTATAAACAGATGATTTGCAAAAGTTTAGTTTATTAACCAAGTGGGTAGTTATCCTACAGTAGATTAGCATTACAAGGAATCATACATTTTTAATACCTTTTCATATATTTCTTTCTTTTTTTAAATTTTTATTATAAATTTCATTATTCAGTTTTGGTTATAATCTTAATTTTATTTTTTATTGTTTTTCTTTGCATTGTATTCATAAAACTGTTAATGTATCCTTTTATATATTAAGTATTTATATTTATATTAACCAGACAATTAACGATTATAATTTGATTTAAAAAAGGATATATCTGATTTAACCAAATGATAACTGTGAATTTAGTGTTACCCTACACGGCATCACATATCTACTGCAATATCTAAGGTCGATAGGAGAAGAGGCAAAAGAAATTAAATAAACAAAGTAATTTTTATGTCACTTTTTCACTTTAAATAAACTAACCGTCCTATATTTATAAGCAATATATAAATTCCACGACTGACGCTGCCAAATCTAAATATCTTAGCCTATGCTTAGATCGATAATTTACTTGGAAGATATAATAAATATATATACAACGATCTTTATATATACAAAGAAAATTAAACATTTAAACAAAACCTATCAATTATATATATATATATATATATATATATATATATATATATATATATTTGGCTTGATAATATCGCCACATAAGGTTGAAGCTTATGTGTGAGATATGAAAATGGAATTTTTTAGCGTATAAAATTTGTCATGCCTGACCGGGATTCGTACCCGGGATCTCCGAATGAAAGAATGAGATGCTACCACTCCACCACGGAGATCGGCAGAGTGGCGAAGGTATTACATTTAATGTTATTATATTTTATTACATTTAAAAGAAAACAAAAGATCAATCACCAGTAAATCCGCTTGAACATACAAAATGTGAAGTATGTAAAGTTATAAAATTTAACCACTAGCTACTAGCTTCCAATGAACAATACTTCTCGAATCATAACAAATTCATCTTTGTAAATACTCAACGTATAGTGGATGATATACGTTGGAGATATGAACACCCCGACAGTATAAAAGAAAACTATAAAACCACGAAAATTTAGAAGCTCCAAAATTCCTTAATAATAGTAAATCAATTGCAAAACTGAAAGGAATGCAAGCTATAGATTTATTTTAACTCTTTTATTAACAAAACTCATTGACACATAAATATTCTAAGGAATAGAAAAAAAAAATTATGTACGATTCAGAATGTTGTTTTCTCGTTGTAAACTGTACGAGAATTTAAAAATCGAGTTGTGGAAAATAAAGTAAAAAATTATTTCTTTATTAATATCTAAAATTAATGGCTTAATTTTAAATTTCAATTATTGCACATTAATCAATTAAAAAATAAACAACTTTTTTTTTTCTTTTGTGAAATGATAGGCATCAAGTGCTTTGATCACTTAGCCCTAAATTGAAGTTTTTAGCATATGAAAAATTCCATGCCTGACCGGGATTTAAACCCGGAACCTCCGAATAAAAGGTTGAGACGCTACCACTCTCAAGATGCTCGGTTAACAAACTTTTAAAATTAGTTAAGAATTAAATTTGGATATATACCATTGATGAGATTTTTTTTTTTTTGTCTTCGTCATTTGACTGGTTTGATGCAGCTCTAGATTCCCTATCTAGTGCTAGTCGTTTCATTTCAGTATAACCTCTACATCCTACATCCCTAACAATTTGTTTTACATATTCCAAACGTGGCCTGCCTACACAATTTTTCCCTTCTACCTATCCTTCCAATATTAAAGCTACTATTCCAGGATGCCTTAGTATGTGGCCTATAAGTCTGTCTCTTCTTTTAACTATATTTTTCCAAATGCTTCTTTCTTCATCTATTTGCCGCAATACCTCTTCATTTGTCACTTTATCCACCCATCTGATTTTTAACATTTTCCTATAGCACCACATTTCAAAAGCTTCTAATCTTTTCTTCTCAGATACTCCGATTGTCCAAGTTTCACTTCCATATAAAGTGACACTCCAAACATACACTTTCAAAAATCTTTTCCTGACATTTAAATTAATTTTTGATGTAAACAAATTATATTTCTTACTGAAGGCTCGTTTAGCTTGTGCTATTCGGCATTTTATATCGCTCCTGCTTCGTCCATCTTTAGTAATTCTACTTCCCAAATAACAAAATTCTTCTTCCTCCATAATCTTTTCTCCTCCTATTTTCACATTCAGTGGTCCATCTTTGTTATTTCTACTAAATTTCATTACTTTTGTTTTGTTCTTGTTTATTTTCATGCGATAGTTCATGCGTAGAACTTCATCTATGCCGTTCATTGTTTCTTCTAAATCCTTTTTACTCTCTGCTAGAATTACTATATCATCAGCAAATCGTAGCATCTTTATCTTTTCACCTTGTACTGTTACTCCGAATCTAAATTGTTCTTTAACATCATTAACTGCTAGTTCCATGTAAAGATTAAAAAGTAACGGAGATAGGGAACATCCTTGTCGGACTCCCTTTCTTATTACGGCTTCTTTCTTATGTTCTTCAATTGTTACTGTTGCTGTTTGGTTCCTGATGAGATACGCGGCTTAATTTTTTGTTTTACGCAATACAATTGTTTTCTGCTGGATAAATTACTATGAATTAAAGGAAAAAATATTTAATGTGCAGCTTGAAATGTTTATTGCCCAACTGAAAAATATTATTTACTTCTTTGTTATGCTATAGTTTTGCTATAGATTATAATTCGGTTGTGATATTCAAATGTTTTCAACAAAGCGAGTACTGTGCGTGGATTTTAGTCTCGTTTACAAATTTTATAACTTCTTTTTCTTTTATAACGTGAATTAAACAACTGCATAACTGGTAACCTAATTAATAAAATCTAAACCTCCAGATTAGATAAGTATAACCACTATTAGTTGTTATATGATAGAGCAAAACTAAGGTTAGAGCTTAAGCATAGTTTTATTTATCTAGATCTGAATGTTTATGATACAGATTTTTTATTGTTGTAGTTCATTTAATTTTATTGTCACAGGACTATCTTCCCGTAGATATACAGTTTAATCTGGATAATATCAACTTTTAAAATTTAATTTAGCTAATATTCTATTTTTGTGAAGTTTTATAAAAACTCAAGTAAAAAAAACTCAAGTAAAAAAAACTCAAGTAAAAAAAATATCCAAAAATATTTTTTGATTAACACTGGTCTAACTAGATTACTGGTATACTAGCGATCAGGCTGTTAATCCAATTTTAAATTTAATACAGTGTTGTCATTAAAAAAAATGTAAACTTTTACTGGTTATATTTCATTAAAAAATATACGTAATAAATTCTAAATTTTAAAATTGTTAAACTTCAGTCACCATGTATTTATGTATCTATAATGCATTATTGTGTTACTGAATTAATTTATTTTCTTTTTAATAAAATATTATTGATAGCTATTTTTATACGGAATCACAAAAAAACAATCTTTTGTTTAAACAAAATCTGATGTGTACACTACATGACTTCCTTGTACGCCTATTAAATTTCATATACACATTATTTAAAATGAACAGTACCTAAAATTTTATTTTTTAATAACTTCTGATTTTTTATTGTTATTATTGAATTATGATTTATCTTAAATTATTTTACAATCAGTGGTAAATAATTATTAATAAATCAATATATTTAAATTTAAAAAGAAAGGAGATGAAGGCTGGTTCGAACCAATGTACCTTCCCCTTGTAAGATCCAAATTTTCATTAATTAAAGTTTTATTTGGCTATAACTCTGGAACCAATGAAAATAAGTACCATTTATGTTATATCGTTAAAAACCTCTCAATGAGACCTTATTACTGCAGTTAAGAAAGAGTTAAAAATCCAGATTTATTTGGATTTTAGGCTTTTTTGGTTCAGTCGATTGCAATCAAAAGGGGAAATGTACAACTAGATGTTACAACAGTTCTAAATCCGATATTTCAACATCCTACGAATAATCGTTATTGAGATATGCGAGTTAAATACGGACGTACAGATGTCATGCCAAAACTAGTCAAAATGGATTAAGGGATGGTAAAAATGGAAATTTCCGTTGAAATCTGAAAACCATAATTTTTCGCGACATAATTCTTTTACTTTGTACAAGGAAGTAAAAAAACAGATTTTTTGTGTCTACTTGCTCATTCATTAACAGAAAAAACCTATTCCAAATAGGATGATTTGGAATAGGTTAAAATATTCAATAGGTTTGTTATTTCCAGAAATTCGATGTTTTTTGGAAAGTGAAATCCAGTACATAACAAAAAGGATTACGTTTCAAGTAATTGCTTATTAATGGAAAGAACTAAGAAAATTTTTATTACTAGTTATTTATCATTATTCACTTAAATTTAAAAAAAAAATAGCCATTTATTATTCCGTCAAAAATCAAAGTAATCCGGATTCTTGTACTATGCTCTTTAAGGTATAAAGAAAAGAAATAAATTTGAATTTATTATTGTATATTTACCTTTGTGTTTATGCAACTTTGATGGCTGGTTCTAATTTCGAGTTTTGAAATAAAATCAGCTTAATAATTGAAACCACATTTTTCTGGTGTAATTCTTGCAATCGTTTTTGATCACAAAATTATATTCCATAAAAATATTTGGCATTTACATTTGTATAACTAAGATTTACTCTTTGATTTCCAGAAATGTATATTTCTACGACCATCCTTTAGGTACCATATTAACAATATTTTTAGCCGATGTAACATGAGGCAAAAATCATTAAAAAATGATAATTTATTAACAAGAAAAACAAACCTTTCATTCCAGGTATACCAAAGAGAGTGGGAGGGGGAATCAAGTGATTTTTCATTTAAGTCGTTTCTAAGCCAATTTTACTATAAATTAAGATTCTAACCCAAATGAAACGAAGTGATATTCAGCTCTAGAAACGTAAAAGATTTGATTTGATTACTGCAGGACATTTTTGTATATACATATATAAATAAATAAAAACATCATTACTTTCAAAGAAAGCAATGCTGGCTGTTGATTTTACATTTAAGATATTTAAGTGCGTTATACATGCAAGAAAGACTGTAAATCAACAAACTGATCTACTCCTTACTGTTATGATACAACTCGTTGTTATTAGGGTTAGGTACAATCATAATAGATTATATAAACGTCTTTTATACGGATTTGAATAGTAGATCGTGGTACCGGTGTTCTTTGGTGGTTGGGTTTCAATTAACCACACATCTCATGAGTGGTCGAACTGAGACTGTAGAAGACTACACTTCATTTACACCCATGCATATCCTCATTATCCTCTAAAGTAATACTTGAACGTTAATTCCCGGAGGCTTCTAAACAGGAAAAAAAATTACATAAAAGTCACACAATTTGAATGTTTTATCGTTTTTATGGTATAGTGGAAGACCCAGATTTACGTAAAAATAATATTTTGAATAATTAGAATAGGTTAAGGCTGAAATAGAAAGCCGGATAGCAGCTGAAAATAAAGCGTATTTTTCCACCCAAAACTCTTCAGATTTGTAATACGCAATACAAAACTGAAGCTACTCAGGGTAGTTATAAATCCCGTAGTAACATTCGGATCAGGAACAAGGATGTTAACTAAAAGAGACGAGACATCCCTACAGGTTTTTGAAAGAAATATCATAAAAAGAATTTTGGGATCAGTAAAAACCGAAAACTGGCGTTTAAGGAATGATGAAGAGATAACCTGCTATATCAGTGAAGAAGATTTAGTCCCAAATATCAAGACACGCAGGATAAGATGGTTGAGACATGTGGCAAGGATGAAGAGTGATAGAATGCCTAATGCCGTCCTCAGACGGGAAATGTTTGGAACAAGAAGAGGCTTAGAAGAAGGTGGATGGAGGATGTACATAGCGATCTGCGAGTCCTGGGTGGATCAGACAGTGGTGGATGGAAGTAAAAGATAGAGAGAGATGTTTGGAGGCGTATCGTACGGGAGGCCAAGGTTCACACTGGACTGTAGCGCCGATGAAAGAAGAAGAAGAAATAGTTACTTTGAGTTAGGCTTGAACTGTACGTTAACGTTGTATTTTGGTCGTTGAGGTTCAGTTAAAGGAACTACTTTGAGTTTATTATCGTAAAACTGGATATGATCAACTACCTTTTCTTTTTCCCGTTTAGCCTCCGGTAACTACCGTTCAGATAATACTTCAGAGGATGAATGAGGATGATATGTATCAGTGTAAATGAAGTGTAGTCTTGTACAGTCTCAGTTCGACCGTTCCAGAGATGTGTGATTAATTGAAACCCAACCACCAAAGAACACCGGTATCCACGATCTAGAATTCAAATCCATGTACAAATAACTGGCTTTACTAGTACTTGAACGCTGGAACTTTCGACTTCCAAATCAGCTGATTTGGGAAGACGCGTTCACCATTAGACCAACCCGGTGGGTTATGATCAACTACCTAAATCCATTTATGTTTATACCTTGCTTTAAACACTACAATTTTATAAATAAATAAATATTCAAAGAAATTAAATTCGTTACTTGAATCGTTATTTCTGTCATTGCATCTTTCTTGAAATTTCAAAACTATGACTTAGTTTGTTATAGTAATGCAATCCTCCGCGTTCTGGTTTATTCTAATCAGTATGTAATAATTTTTTTACATGGACATATCACTTAGGAATGGGTAGGTGCACTGCTGTACAGATAGAAAAAAGAAACTGCATGAATCAAAGGAAACGTAAGTAATATTTTCATTATAGCAACGTAAAAAATTACAAAATACCGGGTGTACGAAAAAGAATTCCGGAGTTTCAAGAATGAATATAGTTTGTATTTAGCAGCAATCAATTATGTTTTATACATAATCGTGAAAGAACCCAATTAAGTTTTAGTTTACACATTCTCCGTCAGAGAGCAGCTGCGTTAGATTATTGCACAGGCCAAGCTGTTATAAGTCCGGGCTTCAGGGCCATGGCGTCACCACAAGAGAAAGGGCATTGCGTGTACCGGTTCGCAGAAACAAAATCAGTAACTGTCGTACAAAGAACTTATACGCGAGTCTATTCTAGAAATTATCCGACTGATAAAACCATAAGTAACCGGTGTGAACAGTTTTAAGAAACCGGAAGCGTTTTGAAATGTCATTCATTAGGTCGGTCTAAAATAAGTGCACAAAAAACTAAGTGTCCTTAAAACAGAAAGAATTTCGACTGTCTTTCCAACAAATTCCAAGATTACGTTCAGTTCGTAATGTCAGTCGTCAACTAAACATTCCCAAAAGAATTCTACATGATGTTGGCAAGCAATTGAATCTTCTTTGTAATTATAAACTGCAACTATTCGGTGAAATTAAATCTAACCATAAACCACAAAAGGTCCAATTTTAAGCGACTATGTTAGACTTCATTTCTGTTGATGAAAACTATCTGCAGCGCGTTTTATTTTATAATAAAGTAACATTTTATGTTCTAGGAGTCGTGAATCGCCATAAATGTGGAGTATACTACAATAAATGTGCTCAGTAAATATACAATAATCCGTGGAATCCGTCTATAGCTGTCCGAAAGTGAATGTTTGTGTGGTATCATGCATAGTCGAATTTTTGGGCCACTTTTTCCCATGAGCAGACTTCGACGGGCATAGTGTACGCGGACATGTTAGAAAACTTTGTGTTTCTACAGATTAGAAATATTGAGGGCCTAATTTTCCAAGAGGACGGAACCCCTCTACATCAGGCAGAAATTGTATAACTGCGCTCAACGACAGAAGGTTGAATAAGCAAAGAAGCTCTCATCGCACTGCCACTGCGAAGTTCCGATTTGACGCCGATTTATTCTCTTCGGGCCACGTAAAAGACGTCGTATACGAAGAAACAATCCAGTCACTTGACCACCTGCGCCAAAGAATAAGAGCAGCTGTATAAGTGATAACTGCAAACATACTCTCCAGTGTGTGAAATGAAGTGAATTACTAATTTGATATCATAGGGATGTAAATGGTGGTCATGTTGAAGAGGTAAAAAAACTTTAGACTTTGTAATTTCATGAAATAAATCACATACATTTGTAATTCTAAATGTAATAAGTAAATCTAATTTAAAACCGCGAACTCGTTTTTCGGACAGCCGGTACCATGGAACACCAATATACAGAGGAAGCAACATAAAATCGAACCCATAATGTAACCGCTACAGAATCGGTAGCTATAATACCCGTTAAAAAAAGTGTTTTTCTTTTAAGAGACAAAATTAAGTTTAACATTTTTAATATTTTATTATCTCGAATTAATCTAAGTGTAAACAATATATTTAATTTCTCTGGATAATAATATTTTACACTTTAGCTAAAAATATATTTTAATGTTAAAAATTGTATTTAAAAAAAGATGCTACGGACTTCATTTACAGGATTGTCTCGTAGTAATTTTTTTACGTAATACATTTCAGACATAATAAATATTACAATAAGAGTAAAAACTCTTCAACAATTTGTGCAATGAAGTTATTAATAAGATATTTGAGACACTTAATTAAAGCAATCTGCGTGCGAAACGATATTCCCAAAGGAGAATAGAATAATGTTTCCATTCTCTCCTCCAGAAACTAATTAAAAACGCAATTATCTTGAGGCTTAATTCAATTAGTGGACTACGTAACGTAAAAATAATAATTCCCATTAAAAACAATAGTTCTAATTTTCTTTCATTTTAACAACTCTTCGGCTAAAATAATTTATTACATTAATAGTCAAACATATTAATTTTACGGATATAGAAAATGTAATTATAAAATTTTTCTTCGTACAATGGAAATTTATGAAATCTTTAAATAATTATTCAACTATATAAAAATTTACTTTTATAACAATTACGTTGTACTTTTTTATCAAGTTATTATAGATTATTTTAAAATAAGTATTATGATCATCTTCTATTCAGGTAATACCAGAGTAAATTAAGTGCAATTACCGTACATTTATAACGATTAATCTCCGACAACTATGTCTTGACTGTTTATAATAATACATATAATAACTTAACTTAAATTTGAGTAAGATATAAAGTTCATATCATTTTCAGTTTAGAAATTCAATATGTTTTTTGTCATTAATTATTTCCATGATTATCAATAAGTACGGGAGAAATTAGAGGAAATGAGAGATATACATTTAGATGAAATTCTTCTACCAACCAAACTTAACTTGCTATTAATTGGTGGAGTAAATTCCTCTTACTTACTACTTATATATATATATATAAGTTTTTCCGGTAAATCGTTAGCGGATGAATATCAATTATTTCAAACGTTAAGAAAAATGGAGAAACCATTATGAATTATATGTCGCAACTTGAAAAAGAAAATAAGAAATTTTTCCAGGAAGATAAAAACACATCAAACGAGAAATGGATCGAGTTCTTTTCTAATGGGTTGTTCAAAAGTGATCCCTTGGTAAGCCAATTTCTGAACCAATTATAATTTCTTTCAGATAATTTTTGTAAATTTTGTTTCTTTTATTAACAAATTTCTACTCAATAGCGTTTTTTTATAACGTAAGGGTCCGGCATATAAACCTGATGATTTTTGAGGGATAATAATTAAACTGTGTTTCGTACTATTAAAATATTTAATATATCAAATTAAAGATCAATTTTTGCAATTTATAGTGAATTACTTACATAGATTTTTTTTTATTTGAATATTATGTCCTCCAAATGTTTTCCATTACTCCTCACACACTTACTTAACCTCATTCTAAATTTTAACATTGCTCGCTCAATCATCACTTGTGAAACTGCTTCAATTACTCGTTGAATGGCCCCCTTGAGTTCTGCAATTGACTGTGGTCGACTACTGAAGACTTTACGTTTGAGATACCCCCACAGAAAAAAATCACAAACAGCCAGATCAGGTCAAGGAATGTCTAGCCAAGGTCAAGGAATCGCTGGCCAAGGAATGTCGCCAAATCGGGAAATCAAACGTCCAGGAAAGAATTCTCGCAGAACATCCATTGCGATTCTCACCGTATGGGCGGTGGCACCATCCTGTTGAAACCAAATTTCATGTCCTTGAAAGTCATTCAGTTTCGGTCGAAGAAATTCATTCAACGTGTTTACGTATCGATGAGATGTTACTGTTACTCTGCGATTTAACTCAAAAAAATACGGGTCAATTATGCCGAACTTTGAAACCGCACACCACACTGTAACATATTGACTGTGAAGTAGTTTTTCAAGAATTTGCCGTGGATTATACGAAGCCCAATAACGGTAATTTTATTTATTCACAAATCCTGACAGATGAAAATGCGTCTCGTCACTTAAAAGAATAATGGCATCCTGGTGGACATTTTCGAGGATGACCTCGCAAGCTGCTTTGCGAGACGCCCAATCATTTGCATTAAGTTGCTGCACTAACATCATCTTATACAGATGGAATTTCAAGTCGGCATGAGGAATTCGTCGTACACTTCGATCAAAAATGGCTAGCGCAGCAGCATGTCTCGCTGCTGAACGTCGTGGAGACCGCGTAACAGCTAACCTTAATGTTTTCAGGCGTTCTCACAGTCCGATTTCGTTCTGTTGGTTTCATTTTTAAAGCAGACGATGTGTTCCTAAAATTCTTCACCCACAACAATATGGTATTCCTACTAGGAACAGACGAGTCGATTTAAATTGAAATGTCTGCGAAATAAATGCTATGTTACAATAACCGAGTCATTATTAAAAAACGTGTAAAAAATTTTTAAAACACCACTCTTTAATTAAAATATTTTAATATTTAATTAAAATAATTTTAGAATGGTATCTCAGAATGGATTTGACAACAAAATTTGATGGTGATATGTAAGATTATGTATTAAAATTAAAAATTTGATGTTTTTGCCAATTTTTCTTATGAGTGATGAATAGCCTAAAGAGTGGGGCGCAAACACGCATAAGAAAATATAGGCAAAAACATGAAATTTTTAATTTGAAACTTTGACTTTCACATAGTCATACATATCACCAAAGCTTGTTATCAAATCCATTCTGTAATACCGTCCTAAAATTAGTTTTTACCTTTTAGTGCGTTTTAGGGCTTTAAAACTTTTTTTTTTACATTTTTTAAATTTATTTATGTGATTGTTTTTCTACATAAAATAATGAACTATAACCAAAAAGTAGGCACCGAAATGTATCGATCACGAGCAGATAATCCCGATTCGTTAGTATCAAATTTCTAGAGTTAAATCTCTAATTTAACTTCTGTTGTATCAATTTTCATCATTCAAAATGAATATTTTTACACAAGAGGTAATCAATTTTGAACACCTAATAATCCCATTCCGAGAGGCCGCCAGACAGTGCAACCCGCCCGGAGGGCCTAGCTGCGGACGGCCCGCTCTGTTGCTAGTCAATAAATTATTTCGATCTATAAGAAAATTCTGTGATATTTTAAAGAAATTAGTTAACTATTAATTTAATAAATTAATTAAATTATTCACAAAAAAATTTATTTAAAATTGATTCGACAGTTTTTTATTTTTTTATAACGCAATATTACTCAGTTGATGAGAACTCTAATAATACTATTACAAATAATCAAACAAAACTGTATTTTTTACACTCCTGTTAAATGATAGGTTATAAATAATGTCTAATACATAAGATTCAAGCTATCTCTGAGTATAAAAAAAAACATTTTCGAGAATATTAAATCAGCATAATAGGCTTATTAAAGAGAATGAGGAGAAAAGTGGTTTCTAATAGCCTTATTAACTAAGCGGAATATACCTTTGCACATCAGCAAGGTTATTTAAAATATGGGTATTATTCTGCTCTAAATGTAATAGCTTCATATAATTTACTACACGAATTGGTTGTAAAATGAATATAATTAATCTCAGAGAAAGCAGTTATGGTCGGTGTCTCTTGTATAAGTAGTTACGATGTTTTTCAGAGAAACATTATGTAAACAATAATACATTGCTTTTCCGATCAATGTTTTTTGCCTAGTTTTCCTTGATCCTTCCAGGCAAAAATTGGGACAATAAAAGTTTTATTTTCTAAGGAGTAAACACAGCTACCAATTTCAGACGTGAAGTAAATTAATTAATTAAATTATAAATAAAGTAAATTATTTTATAATTTAAAAAAAATTATTGTTAAAAACAATCTTCATTTTTTTTTTGTACGTAATTTATTTTAAAAGACCAACCCCAGAAAGATATAGTATTATTAATTAAAGTTGCTATATTAACGTCACCATTTTGTTGATTACTCTTTCTGAACATAAAAGTAAATATATTTATTTTCTTAATATAACCTATTACAATCGCTCTGGAGTATATACGAGCGCGTGCTTGTACGCGCGTACTTCTTGTATTTATATTTATCTCTGTAATTGAATATTATACTTTGTAAGAAAAATAAGTCTGCTCTTCCAACAAAAGCAATTAGAAAATGTTATTTAATTCTATCTATGTGCAATATACCCGTAGTATTAAATTTACGTTTCTATAATATACTAGTATTAATCAAATTTTAATTTTTATAAAATACTACAATAAATAGTAAAACAATTTAAAATTCTATTAAAAAATTCGCATTAAAAATATACACGATCAGAAAAATATAAATTTAGAAATTTTTTTTTGTATTTGGTCGATAATAACTGAAGTTTGTTGTTTTTATGCTTTCATTACAACAGTTTACAATTCGTAATTGAGGTCACTTCAATTCCAATTAAAATACACTGTTTTTAACGAGCTTGTTAATGAAAGCTGGTCATTTTTTTGTAAAAAAAAAAGAAAAAAAAAGTGATGTATGCAAATATTCTCAAATGTTTCAATATATTTTTTATTAAGTGATATTGTTTGAATTTGTTTCTATTTTGATACTTAATTGGCAATATGAGCAATATGAATATATATATATATATATATATATATATATATATATATATATATATATAGTAAAAATATTTCACTTAATCACACTTTTTAAACCTACGTATGACTCATTAAGTTAAAAATTTTAATGAAAAAAAGATAGCATGAATTTTTCAAAAGAAAATTAACATTTTCTAAAATTATTATTTTAAAGTGGGTAAAAAATGGAGTTATATGATTTTCATTAATCTATTCAATGAGAAAAAATATTTATCAGCTATATGTTACTTGATTTCCTTTTATTTCTAATATTTTAAAAACAAACATATTTTTACTGGGAAAATTTAATACTAATTTGGTTGTGCATTGCTTGATTGCATTGTACGATAGTTTGTTGTTATAAAATAATAAATGAACATCCTGAACCCCCCCCCCCCCCCGTTAAAGGAAGACACCCACTTTGTGACGATCCCGGTCGCCACACCACCCCCTACATTCATAACCCTTATGCGCTTTACCAGAGGTAGTTTTTTAGATCCTCTAATCTTGATAACATAATACAGTCATCAGCTTGGCCTCTGTCAAGATACCACCGATGTAAATGCCTCGGCAGACATTTCCATCAGTGTATATATACAACTTACTATCGCCTTCGTATGGCATCTTCCAACCACGACCACCTACCATAACTTATAACCCTCAACTATTAAATTAACCGATTTGCCGAAGCGCGATCCCCCGCGTCTTCCTCTAACACCGAAGGTTTCACGCAGAAACTCTTTCTATATCTAACTTTAATTATACTGTGCACTCAGATCATTACTTGATTGAGTCTTTAAACACCAAAAATACTATTCTCATACCAAAAAAAGAAAGTGTTGATCACAACGATAATTTTGTCCTACAATCCAATTTATTCAGAGTCCTCTTGATTTATTTAAAAATCAAGAAATAGATTCACAAATTTAATAAACCTGTAATGAAAATATACCCTATTTATCTTCGCTCTGTTCCACTTTCGAGAGCGAAATCAATGTCTACCTCCCCCCATACCACAGTACCTTCATAGAGTTCCCCACACATCCATTCTCACCCTAACAGCTTTTTTAATAAAAAATCTTAAATTATTCTGTTTTTTTTTTAAATAATAAAATACATAATTAAGTTTGATAAAGAAACAATACTGGCTAACCTCCATGGCAGAATAGTAGCATCTCAGCCTTTTATCTGGATGGTTACGTGTTCAAATTCCAATCAGGCATGGCATTTTTCATTTACTACAAAATTCCCATGTCATATTTCTACGCACAAGCGGTTAATAAATGTGGTGGATAATATAAGATATATAACGTTTGATAAATTATATAGTTGTATTTTAATGGTTTTTAAAACTTGTTATTAAAAAATTTAAAACAAATTAATTGATATAATTTTTTTAACTTACATAAATATTTTTCTTTGATTTTTTTTTGTTTTATTATGAATGAGCGGGTATCATCAGCTATGGTGGAAGTTGGTATGAAAAAATGCCATGCCTGACCGGGGTTCGAACCCGGGTCCTCAAATTTAATTTTATTAAACAATCTAGTAAGTTTAACTTTTGATGATGTAATAGCTGTTAGCCTTTCTTTAATAAGATATTTTTGTCGGATTTATAAATTTCTTCTCTTATTTTCTACAGGAATCGATCAGATTCTTTTAATAATAAATAAGGATTAGAAAGTGAAAAAATGGACGTATCAAACGGTATCAAAATAAAATAGTAAAAGGAAAAACGTTCAAGAATTACTAAAAAGAAAAAATAACAATATAGAATTAAAAATACATTTCAACTGTCAAGCAATCATCAGACCAAATACAAAGATTGTTAGACAGTATTTTTGAACATGTAAATCAAACGAAAAAAATATTGATATTAGAATATAAACTATTTGACACATCTTTAAGTATACAAGACAAGAAAAGATAAGAAAAATGGACCAAAATAATATGATTTTTTTTTTTTTTAGTAGAAACTTAAGTTTTCAAAAATCTTACAAATCATAGAAATCAGGTAGCTGGGAAATTTTTTGATGGGGAACCATATCTTATAAGATAAATTGTTGTTGGTTTTAAAAAACTTAATTTATTAAAACTTTTTTGTGAAAAATGTTGTATTATAAGAACATTAAATATTTATCTTGTCCAAATGTTGTTTAACTTAGAATATATTATTTTTGTGACAGTTAAAAGTTTACATTATAATTTTATTTAAGATAAATTTTAAATTGATTCTACCCTAAAGATGTAATACTAGCCTTGTGAAGTAAAAAAAAGGTTTAAATTAATTTTAAGCAATCCTTTCACTTTCAACTTGGATTGTCCAAAGTGATATTTTTATCACTTTTTGGTTAAAAATTTAAATAATTGTGTATAGTAGAAATAACAATAAAAATATTAATAAATTTAACAAAAATCAATTCTTGAAAAAGACTACAAAAACTAATTAATTAATATTTCTTTCATGTGAGCATTAAAAAATAAATAAAATTATAAAGATTTTTTATTCTCATTTTTGACTTACCACTAATCTAATTTTATAATTCCTTTGTATTTACTGATAAGATATGTAAAAATCGAAATAAACATAAATTTTAGACTTTTATCTTTTATACATTTTCTTTGAGCGGTTTTTTTTTGTGATTTAAGACTTTTAAATCCAATATACAAACGGGGATTTTGGATTGCTCAAAATATGATTCGCTGGAGTATCGTAATCTAAGATCATTACTTTTTTTTCTCATAAATACATACTTCTTTGTGAATTTTTTTTTACCAGAAAATTTTCTTTCTGTTAGATTACATTACCTAATAATAACATTATTATCTAATAACATTACCTAGATAATCTTATTTATCTTGTGTGATTATTTATAATAAGCTATAAATATTTTTAAATTTTATATTTATTTTTGGTGAATAATTTTGTTGTTGAACTCTAATATATATTAAAGTATTTTGTTGTGATTTTCAAACGATTTAACCTGCTTTATTTGTCAAAAATAAAAAATAATAATAATTTTTTATAGAGAAGTAGAAAATTTCCGTCTATCGTGTGCCATTTTAATTTTATTAAATTTTTAAATACTCATTGTCATTCATGCGGATGAGCTAAAACCTGTTTGATATCTATTTCATGAAAATCGATTTACTAATTGTTGAATTTACAGGATAACGTAAAAACAATAAAAAAGCATACCATCAAAATGCTTACCTTCTCTATGAAATCTCCGCTACTTATTAAACGATTTATATTTTTATTTATTGATGAAAATTACTTAAGAACTTATATTCTTTTTTCCTCTATTAAAAATAATCAATTAAATATAAGAAGATTAAAAATTATGGTTTCTTTATTGTAGAAGTAATTATTTTAATTTTATAATGTAAATAAACATAAAATTTGCATTTAATAATACTTTATAATAAAACGATGTAAAAAAATATTATAGTCTTAATTACAAAAGAAAGAAAAAAAACAAAAGAAATTAAATTTTCTTTACGTATATATTTGCATTAATATATGAAGTCCACGCATATGTTTTTTTTTACGTTATACATACAGTATATGATGCTCAATCGTAGAGTGTATACTACGTTATTTATGTATTTCATTACAGTAATTTTGACATTAAATTATAAAATAAAATTTTGCATCAATTAATTAATATTTAATAATATACTTGAGGCAGTTTATATTTATTATGGAAAAAATTGATTACTGTAAAATAAGAGCAACCAGTTTATATTGATGAACAGTGGTATTATTTATAATCATATTTTAATAAGCTTCATTATTAGTAAAATGATTCTCTTTTCTCTCTTCCCACCCCGCAACAACTAATGGTGTTATTATATGAATGTATATTTCTAGCAGTGTATTTAATTAAGAGGTGATTTGCGAATGTACGACAACCAAAAATTACTTTTTGTTTGTATTATTTCTAACAAAATAATTACACTAATATTAGAGTTTATTGAAAATTATTCTTATCAGTAAATTATTGATACCATCTCTCAAACCAAAAAAAGAAAGTTTACGAAAAAATACATATCACCTATGTTTTGTTGTAGTTTTCTATGTACACTTGGTCGCTTACAGCGGTCATTGAACCTTTACATTACTTTCCATTTTACATCTCTAATATAAAAATTACCTCTTTTAATTTCTTTTTGCTACCATCTTAATTTAATTTTTCTTCAGCCTCGTAGTCAGATGGCAGCATGAATATACATTAATATTTAAATCATTTTAATTTGAATTGCGTAAATTTGCATTGACTTTAATTAAAAAAATAAATTTGATTACAGAATAATAATTTAAAACAATTATATATTGACATTAATAGAATGAAATATAAAATTAATAAAATATCATCTATTGGTTTGAAATAATAAATTAATTAAAACGCAATAAAAAATTAAATTTTGCTTATTTTCATAGCGAGTGGTAGCGTCTCAGACTTTTAACATTTTCATATGCTAAACTTACATTTCCACATGCGACGTATTGACTCCAAAACCTGGCAAGTTTATTATTTATTAGTACATAATTTATAACTACTTGTTTTGCTGCATTTTACGATAGATTTGGAAGTTTTGATAGAAAAATTTACCTAATACCATGTAATTGTAACACAACTGTCAATTTATAAATTTGAATAAACTTATGTCTTTTATAATCTTTTTAAAGCATATATTAAGTTTTATAGGATAATTTTATCACATTGTTATAATCATTTTAACTTCTTTTTATACAGTTATACATTATATCAATGAAGGTATGTACTTACATAGATACAATTAAACGTATCAACGTACTGATACGTTTAATTGGATTACATGTATCCAATAGAATAGGAAGTTTCCTATAATAGGATGAATACCTTCCTATACTATTGGATACGAAAATTGGATTGGAAAATTTGTTACATATGATAATAGATTAGTATTTTTTTCTTCATCAAACAGAAATATTTTCATTATACCCATATTTTAAAGAAAAAAAAATGTATTGGTTAAAAATGTTTTAGTAGAGAATTATAAATTTAATTTATCTAATACTTTTTGTTAGTATTTTCAAAGGTTTAAAAAAAGTATTGCATCATTTCAATGTAAATACGTCGTAGCCTTTAGTGGAAACAAGTCGTGAATCGAATTCAACACGTGCAAATGTTCAAGGACGTGGAAGGTTACCTAAGCGAAATCGTGAATTGATCATCCGTACAATATATATTCCGTACGTATGTATATCTGTATCAATATATACATATATATTGATCTATTTTATATATATATATATATATATATATATATATATATATATATTTCTTATATGTTACGTATATGTACGCGCACGCGTGATATTTTGTCTTTTTCTCAATGTTCGAAGTCTAATTTTTGGTTAAAGAAAATACACAATATTATCAGTGAATTTCCTACAAAAAAAGATACCTTTCTTAACTGTTTAAAAGTAATTTAATTAAAAGCTAGTTAATTCTGTTTAAAGAGAATAAATAATCTGGGGGCCGAAACGTATAATTTTTTCTCATGTTACACACACACACACACACACACACACACACACACACACACACACACACACACACACACACACACACACACATACACACACACACATACACACACACACACATACACACACACACACACACACATATCTTTTCACAAGATATTGAAAATGAGTGTATATTAAGTGATGGTCATTACATTGGAGGGTTGAATTATTTACAACAGTTATAAGTATTCTGACACCACGTTTCACATTTCTGTTGTAACAATTAAACACTTTAAAAGAACATCTGTATTATATATATAATAACAAGACATATTTTATTTCACTCAGAATTGTCTAAGCTTCCTGACAATACACATACATACACATTCATACACACATACAGAATTCTCTTGTATACTGTATCACACAGTATGCAAGAGAATTCTGTATGGTGTGTGTATGAATGTGTATTGTCATCTGATGAAGCTTAGAGAATTATAAGTGAAACGTAGTTAATTTAATTTATAAGTTGCATAGTTGAATGGTCCTCCTCTATGAATCATGAGACCTTGCCGTTGGTGAGGGGGCTTGAGTGCTCAGGGATACAGAGTAGCTGGACCGAAGGTGCAACCATATCGGAGAGGTATCTGTTGAGAGCCAGACTAAGGAATGATTCCTGAAAGAGGGCAGCAGCTCTTTCAGTAGTTGTTAGGGGCGTGAGTCAGGACGACTTAAACGGCCGTATCAACATCACTCAGTCCTCTTGAGTACTGCGCAGCTGAAAGCAATGGAAAACTACAGCTGCTTTTTTTTCCAAGAAAATGTGGCTCTCTGCATTTTCACATAACAATAATGGAGGCGCCTTCCTTGGTAAAATATTCCGGAGGTAAAATAGTCCCCCGTTCGGATCTCCGGGTGGGGACTACTAAGGAAGGGGTCACCAGAAAAGTAAAAAATAACATTCTACGAGTCGGAGCGTGGAATGTTAGAAGCTTAAAAAAGGTTGGTAGGCTAGAGAATTTAAAAAGGGAAATGGATAGGGTAAACGTGGATATAGTAGGAATTAGTGAGGTTCGGTGGGAAGAGGAAGGCGACTTTTGGTCGGGTGACTTTAGAGTAATTAACTCAGCGTCAAATAATGGGCAGGCAGGAGTAGGTTTCGTGATGAACAAGAAAATAGGGAGGAGAGTGGAGTATTTCAAGACGCATAGCGATAGAGTCATTGTAATAAGGATAAATTCAAAACCTAAACCGACAACGATTGTTAACGTCTATATGCCTACAAGCGCCCATGATGATGATGAGGTAGAATGTGTATACGAAGAGATTGATGAAGCAATTAAACACGTAAAAGGAGATGAAAATTTAATAATAGTTGGAGATTGGAATGCAAGCATTGGAAAAGGCAAGGAAGGAAATATAGTGGGTGAATACGGGCTGGGCAAAAGGAATGAAAGAGGGGACCGACTTATAGAGTTTTGCACGAAGTATAATTTAGTAATTGCCAACACCCAATTTAAAAATCATAATAGAAGAGTATACACTTGGAAAAAGCCAGGCGATATTGCAAGGTATCAGATAGATTATATCATGGTTAAGCAAAGATTTAGAAATCAACTCGTGGACTGCAAAACTTACCCTGGAGCAGACATTGATAGCGACCATAATTTGGTGATAATGAAATGTAGATTGGGGTTTAAAAACCTGAAGAAAAGGTGTCAGATGAATCGGTGGAATTTAGAGAAGCTTGAGGAAGAGGAGGTAAAGAAGATTTTTGAGGAGGACATCGCTAGAGGTCTGAGTAAAAAAGAAAAGATAGAAAATGTAGAAGAAGAATGGGAGAATGTTAAAAAGGAAGTTCTTAAATCAGCAGAAGCGAACTTAGGCGGAATAAAGAGAACTGGTAGAAAACCTTGGGTTTCAGACGATATATTGCAGCTGATGGATGAACGTAGAAAATATAAGAATGCTAGTGATGAAGAAAGTAAAAGGAACTATCGGCAATTAAGAAATGCTATAAACAGGAAGTGCAAACTGGCGAAAGAAGAGTGGATTAAAGAAAAGTGTTCAGAAGTGGAAAGAGAAATGAACATTGGTAAAATAGACGGAGCATACAGGAAAGTTAAGGAAAATTTTGGGGTACATAAATTAAAATCTAATAATGTGTTAAACAAAGATGGTACACCTATATATAATACGAAAGGTAAAGTCGATAGATGGGTGGAATATATTGAAGAGTTATACGGAGGAAATGAATTAGAAAATGGTTTTATAGAGGAAGTTGAGGAGGATGAAATGGGAGAAACAATACTGAGATCTGAATTTAAGAGAGCATTAAAAGATTTAAATGGCAGAAAGGCTCCTGGAATAGACGGAATACCTGTAGAATTACTGCGCAGTGCAGGGGAGGAGGCGATTGATAGATTATACAAACTGGTGTGTAATATTTATGAAAAAGGGGAATTTCCGTCAGACTTCAAAAAAAGTGTTATAGTAATGATACCAAAGAAATCAGGGGCAGATAAATGTGAAGAATACAGAACAATTAGTTTAACTAGTCATGCATCAAAAATCTTAACTAGAATTCTATACAGAAGAATTGAGAGGAGAGTGGAGGAAGTGTTAGGAGAAGACCAATTTGGTTTCAGGAAAAGTATAGGGACAAGGGAAGCAATTTTAGGCCTCAGATTAATAGTAGAAGGAAGATTAAAGAAAAACAAACCAACATACTTGGCGTTTATAGACCTAGAAAAGGCATTCGATAACGTAGACTGGAATAAAATGTTCAGCATTTTAAAAAAATTAGGGTTCAAATACAGAGATAGAAGAACAATTGCTAACATGTACAGGAACCAAACAGCAACAGTAGCAATTGAAGAACATAAGAAAGAAGCCATAATAAGAAAGGGAGTCCGACAAGGATGTTCTCTATCTCCGTTACTTTTTAATCTTTACATGGAACTAGCAGTTAATGATGTTAAAGAACAATTTAGATTCGGAGTAACAGTACAAGGTGAAAAGATAAAGATGCTACGATTTGCTGATGATATAGTAATTCTAGCCGAGAATAAAAAGGATTTAGAAGAAACAATGAACGGCATAGATGAAGTCCTACGCAAGAACTATCGCATGAAAATAAACAAGAACAAAACAAAAGTAATGAAATGTAGTAGAAATAACAAAGATGGACCACTGAATGTGAAAATAGGAGGAGAAAAGATTATGGAGGTAGAAGAATTTTGTTATTTGGGAAGTAGAATTACTAAAGATGGACGAAGCAGGAGCGATATAAAATGCCGAATAGCACAAGCTAAACGAGCTTTCAGTAAGAAATATAAGTTGTTTACATCAAAAATTAATTTAAATGTCAGGAAAAGATTTTTGAAAGTGTATGTTTGGAGTGTCGCTTTATATGGAAGTGAAACTTGGACAATCGGAGTATCTGAGAAGAAAAGGTTAGAAGCTTTTGAAATGTGGTGCTATAGGAGAATGTTAAAAATCAGATGGGTGGATAAAGTGACAAATGAGGAGGTATTGCGGCAAATAGATGAAGAAAGAAGCATTTGGAAAAATATAGTTAAAAGAAGAGACAGACTTATAGGCCACATACTAAGGCATCCTGGAATAGTCGCTTTAATTTTGGAAGGACAGGTAGAAGGGAAAAATTGTGTAGGCAGGCCACGTTTGGAATATGTAAAACAAATTGTTAGGGATGTAGGATGTAGAGGGTATACTGAAATGAAACGACTAGCACTAGATAGGGAATCTTGGAGAGCTGCATCAAACCAGTCAAATGACTGAAGACAAAAAAAAAAGTTGAATGGTTAACTCAAGAGATTAATAAAGGTAATATTTTTAAGTAAAATATGTCTTGTTATTGTATTTTATTCTATTCAATCAAAAGGAAAATAAACTTAAATAAATTTAAATAAATTACATTTAAGATAATATTGATAAATGTAATACTAGCAGGTTACCCGACACGTCCTCGCCCACGCGATACTTGAATTTTAAACATATTTATTGAATGTTTTGGAGTAATGCTTTTGCTTATTATGTTGCTATGTTTAAAAGATGATGCGTCAGAAATAGATAATAGAACTCCAGTTCATATCACTCATAATCATCATTCATCATCATAGTTACTTGCGGACGCCCAAAAATAAGTCTACCCTTTTTCCATTCGAGCCCTTACAGGCCCAGTGCTTTTAAAAATCTACTAATAAATACTAAAAACTTCTTAATCGCATGTTATTTGTAGAATTTATTTTAATAAATATTTAAATAACAAACAACCTAAATAATTAAAAAAAAAAAAAAAAAACATTAAATAACTAATAAATAAATTAAAAAATATAAATATTTTAAGTATAATATAAAAAAAAATTATTCTAGAACTTCTTTGTAAACTAAATATTAAGTATTTTTCCTTTCTGGCGCTAAAATAAATAAACCTGAAGGGTTGCTGATTATGGAGCATGCCACATAAAATAAGAAATACCAACAAATAAGAGCCAGAAGAAATAAACAATAAATAACAACATTAATAATAAATTTAAATTAAATTATTAATAAATTTTACTACCGTAAGCCATTCATTTAATATCGATTGATCTTAAAACACAAATATTTTCGACACAAATAAACCGATACTGAAAATACTATCGATTATTCATTTGAACCCTTAATATCAAAATTTTGCAAAATCCTTTCTTAGTGCATGCTTACTTAAAGATATGAAGGTACCCTGAATATTTCAAGTCTCTACCTACAATAGTTTTGGCTGTACGTTGATTATGAGTCAGTCAGTCAGGACATTCTCTTTTATATATAGAGATATACACGAAGAACATCTTCGTGTATATGATAAGTAATAAGTAACTTCGTGCATAAGTAATGCTTTCGTATGATAATAAGTTTGTTTTTAATATATCTACATAAAAAATAAATAGTTATGATATACCGACCTTCGTGGTTGAGTAGGTAGGTCGGATTCGAATCCCGATCAGGTATGGCATCCGCTACCAATTTCTACCGGGCTAATGACCACAGCTGTTGATGCGTGCTCTTACATAACCAAAAAAAAGAAAAAAGTTATTATATATTTATAATAATTAAACATCTTTTTCATTTCTTTTTATAAATTCTTTATTAATTTCAAAGTATATAATGCAATAATCATATTAGTAATTAAAAATAAAAAAAGTGTATAAATAAATAATAACTTGTCAAGGTAAGACTATATATAAGTCCGAATTTTTTTATTTAATTTTGGACCAAGTAGTTGTCATGTTCCCTATTTTTGGACGTTGGTTTTTATGCTTCGGCACACATATTATTTAAAAAAGTGAATGAATTTTTTTTTTCTTTTTCAAACAAGTTTATAAATTTGTAAAGTTAAAATTTTATAAGAATTGAAGTTAGAGCATAAAAGTAGCTTTATTGAAGTCCATCAGTAGTTTAGATAACCTAGTTTTTTTATGAATAACTTTTACAGTCTACGGAAAAAGTTATTCATAAAAAAAAAAAACAAGAATTGAATCAATGAAGGCTCAGTGACGAATAGGATTTGACAGTTATTGTTAACTTTGCCAAGGACAATTTCTTGTGAAATAAATATCGAAAAAAAAAAAGATGAAATTTATTTTTTTATATATTTATCAATATTTGGATTCTAAATTTTGTGTTGCTAATCAACCAAAATATGAATTAGTTTTATTATTACTTCTTTTTGATGACTTTTTAACATATTTCAATAAAAAGAATTAGCAAATTGAGCGTATTAATTCGACGATAAGTAAATTAGCGAGTAAAATAAATTAATGAATGTTTTAAAAATAACAAAAGTCTAAAATATAAATTTTTATTTTAGAAAATATCTATAATAATTAAAAATAATCAGTAATAGAAAGGGGAGGAAATGATATTTAGGCAAATAATTAAATAACTACACATTAGTACTGCAGAGTAGAAAACCAGTTATAATAATAAAGAGATTATTCAGCTTCTATAGCGAATTGTTGCTCATAAAACAATAGGGCGTCTAATTACTTTCTTATAGCAGTTGCGTACCTTACCTACACCGGCAAGAAGTGTTTAATTAATTTTTTATTTTGTTATAAATACCAATTCATCTGCAATAAAATACACAGATTTTCTTATTCAACTTCTCACAACATACCATTTACTTTTCCTAATTTTAAAAAAATAATCAATTTTTTAAAAAGAATTGTCTATAGTTAAGAAATAACTGGAAACCTTTAGTGAAAAACTCCTAGTTAGTACTAGAGCAATGAGAATGGTACTGGTTAGTTAATAAGGTATATTTTTAGAATTTCTCTGAGTTTTTCACACGTATATAAACTCGAATAGATTGAAAAGTAGTAAAAGATTGCATTTATTTATTTCATCTTTTAAACATTTTATTCTAAGAGGATCGTTCGGAAAGTTCTCGGCAAGAAAAAGAAAATATAAAACTATTTGGAAATTTTTATTTTTCATTATAAGTCACCTTTCAATTCGACACATTTAGGCCAACTACTTTCCAGCTTTTTAAACGCTTAGTAAACGCTCATAATTTGAAGTACATCTTCGTGATGTACTTCTTCGTGAGTCATTTCTTCAGATTTGTGTAGTGGAAGAAATCGCTGGGAGCTAGATCAGCGAATACGGCTCATGTAGAAGCATTTTGAACTGTAGTCATAGAGTTTTACTGCAACAACCCGATACTGTGTGCAGGCGCTTTATCGTGGTTATAGAGCTTTTAGGTTTTTGTCCAGTTGTAACATTTAGCTTTAATATCACTCTTCAATAATTCCACTAATGAAACGTATTAGTTCCGGTGATAGTCTTGTCTTTTTCTAGGCAGTCTATGAATCTCACGAGAATCTTATAAAACAGTAGGCATGACTTTTAGCAGATTAAACCGTTTTCCCTGTCTTTGGCACACCTGTTCACAACCTATGTTTGGTTTCTAGTAAATAGTAAGCCTGAAATACAGGGATGAAATATATATAATGAATCTATATTTTATGCACTGTTATAAAATGTCGATGAAATCTTAGCAGAATCATATTTGAATAAATGTAAAAAAAAAATGTTCAGACGAATACATTTTTCGTCAATCCATTGAGTGGAAAGTTTTTTCATACCTAAAACGTCATGTAGTGCACACGGTCTATCGAGTTGTTTGTAATGTTAGCATTACTCAAGTATCTTAAGCCGGCGATCATTTAATACGACAATATGAATTTTGTGACAATTTCGTCGGTCGTACAGTTTTTAGGCATACCGTTCATCATCTTGAATTAAGAACAACTACGATTAAATTGAGCAGCCCACCTGTTCTTTATTGTCGAAAACGAAAGGACCTTTAAGTGGAATCCTTTAAAGTGGAATCTAAATTTTTTTGTATGTCCTTCAGGGTAAAACCTTTTAAAATAAAGTACTTTATAATAGACAGAACTTCAATGTTATACATTTTAAAAAAATGTCAAAACGTGTTTGTGCTTTACTCAATCGCCACAAGCAAGCACAACTAAACATACATATATCTTGTACAACCTAATTTGCATACATAAAATCATTTTTATTTTTTCATTAACTTCTAGACTTAATAAATTACAATACATTAAAAAAATATAACGAAAATATATAACTACAAACAACTCGTAAAATACTGGTAAATTAACAAAACACATACATTCACACAAATAGAGTACGTACACTTATATGCTGTACAAAACTGAAGAGAATTAGGATAAAAGTATTTTTTAAATTGTGTGACACACACACACACACACACACACGCGCGCACATATTGTATGTGTATATGTTTATTCATACGACAAAAATTTCACTAAACCACAAAAAGACCTAGAGTTATTAAAATAGCAACCTAGATTTTTGTAATTTACCAAATATAAGGAAAAAAAGGAAATTATAAAAACATGAATATTTATTCATTAATCATACTAACCATTTATATTGTCTTGTATCATATAATAATGTATTGAAATTTATAATCTTTCAGGCGTGAAAACTTTCAATCTTAGAAATTGTTGTTGCTCAATAAAATAAAAAGGAAATTAATCAACATTAAACCTAATCATTCAAGTGAAGAAAATTTATGTTTCAATCTATAATTACATAATTTAACATATTATTACAATTTAATAATATGACCATTACCTTCAGTATTGGTGACATGAAGCGTAGCTTTTTAAGTTGGCTGTAGATATGTAGGCCTAGGCTATAACGTAAAATTGAAGGCTGCAGTAAAAGTGAAAAGTAGTTTATTTATGTAGCAATGTTTTTAATTATTTTATTAATGTTCCAGTCTATTGTAATAATAACTAGTTAAATCATACTTACCGGATGATATTATTTATTACATTTTACAATTCCTTTATAAAAATGAAGAAGAAGAAATAACCACTTACGTAATAAAGTGAACAAATTAGATGTTTATTATTTCTGTTTAAAAAAAATTATTTTGAATGTAAAAAAAATGTTTATTATTTTATTTTACCAGGATTGTATGTTTGTTTATGCTCCTGTAATTCAGATCGGCTGCACTGTTTTTCATAAAAAAGCTACCAAAACGATATTTTATCAGTCTCGCAAATAACGAGATAAATCTCGTTATATGAGAGATGAGTCTCACAGATCATACAAATGAAATTGTTATCTGTGAGATGGTATCTGAATAAATATTGTTTGATCTTAAGAGATCAGACAACATGAAAAAATAAACAAAATTTTACTTGGTAAATGATGTTTTTTCAATCCTAAAAAGAAAAATTATTTGAATGAAACTATTAGAGTTTCACAGTAATAAAAATAATAATACCGTTTATTTATTGATTTTCGTTCAATAAAGTAGTATCAATACTTCGGTATATTGTCCTAAAATAGAAAAACAAATATCAGTTCCTTATCATAATCTTTTAATTCTTCATACGTACTTATAATTCTACATATTTAAATTTATGTACATAAATAATCCGCAAAAAACCACCCAGAGCCACAATTTTATGTTTCATCTTAATCTTTTTCTTATTATTAATCATCCAATTATAAATTGTATAACTAATTAAGCCTTTCTTGAAGACACTAATACTATTACAAAAAGGATCAATTCCGTTGCAATTTTTAAATGTTTATAAATATCTCGCCAAAGGAGTAAGCCAACTATACTGCATATAACGAAATAAATTAAATCTTCTGTTGACTATGTAATCAATGCTCAAAATACCAATTTCTGAACGTCAATGTACCTTATAAGGAAATATCACATTCTGAAGCTCTCTTCTTGTCTTAAGAGAAATGATACGTCAATTCCTACATTCATTCTCACAGGTCGGAAAATTCCTTCAGTAAAATCACTATAATACTTATTAGAAAACAGTGTTCTCTGGATTGCTTCAATTTTATTACTGGTATCTTCTCACTTGTAAATCCAAAATATGGAGCAGTATTCAAGTACTGGTCAGATGATGTAAAGTTATAACCGTAAAATGATGTTTAATGTTTGGAACAGGCGGCCAACTCAAAGCAATAGCACATGGTACATCCTATATTTGGCAATAATCTTGCCTACATTATTTATAAAAAGTAGCTACAACCTCTACGCGAAGTATACTTTTAAGAGATCTTATATTGATAGTTAGGTAACATGGTTTTTCATGAAAAGTTATAAGCTTAGTTTTCCTAGATTTAATATCATACGATTTGCAGTAAATCAACCGAGTAATTTCCAATATCTGTTTTTTTTTTGTTTTCCGTAGGAGGAGGAAAAAGCTCCGCCAGCCACCGCCAGGCCCGCTCTGACGGCAAGTGCGAAGCTCTCATCCGTTAAAAAACCTCCCTTTCTAATCACGCAGGGGCCAGACCTAATCCACATGGTATGTACGCAGCCCCTGCGCAATCACCCGGGCGCTCTTGTCATCGAATTAGAGTAGCCAGAACGACGTCGTCCCCAGAGGATCATCGGCGAACGACGATTCTGAGGAGTCCACGCCATCCAACCTCTAAAACTGGCCGCCCACAGGCATCCGGCTTGGGTCGCTTCACCTAAGGTCAATTACAGACTTCCAGCCTGCCTGTCCTCTCTCCTCCGCTGCCTTGTTTGAATAATGACTGACACTGCAGTTGTTACTCTCGTCCAACATTACACTTATGACATTATCCACATTCACTGCGTGGTCCATCAAGGCGGCCTTCAAGTCTCTCCACCGCGTGCAAAAAACCGTATCTTGCTCCCCACAATCATAGCAGCATCTCGCGGTATAAACTACTCATACGGTACAGGTAATCTTGAAAGCATCCGTACCCTGATAGAAACTGGATGAGCTCGTAATTCGGCTGCTCCCTGTACTTCCGCTCTACCCAACTCCTGACCTCACTGATGAGCCGGTGTGTCCATCATCTCGTTTCCGCCGCATTCCACCTGTCGATCCACGCTCTGAACATCTCGTCGATAGCCACTTTTCTCTCATTCGCGAAGCAATAGAATGTCTCATCTTGGTCTGCAGGTCAATCGGTGGCACACCAGCTACAACTGATACCGCCTATATACCTATCGTCCTGTAATATGTGTTTGCAGCATAACAATTCACCATAATTGTTCACCTTTGCAAGAAGTTTGAGACAGCCGTTCAGCAATGTTTATATTCTCAGAAGCAGATTTCTATGAAAATGGAATGCAAAAGATGATTACACGATATAAGTGCCTTAATGTAGGCGGAAATTATGTAGCATTTTAGATTAAGATTCAGGCTATCAGATGAACATAATTTTTTTCAAAAAAAGATTGCTTGTTTTTTTTATATTAAAAACGTTATTTGCTAATAATCATGCCTTATAAATAACGAATTAAGTATTCAGAGTGTTAATACAAGAAATTTTCCTGTTCTTACCATAACATTTCTGTTTTACTAGAAAGAATTTTAACCAAATGTTCCAGTTTGATATTTAGTTATACTCCAGTACCAAAGTTTAATTCTAAAAAAAAATTATACTTTATTAATGAGTCTGGATGAGCATGATACAAATTTATTTTTCTCGGTGAGTTCTATTTAAAGCAGTTTGAGGCAGATTAATAGTTTTATCTTAAATTGTTCTGCACGATTTCAAGTTTGGTTTTAAGTTAACTAAATTTTTAGCTAATAAAATCTAAAACAAGTAAAAGGACAAAGTTTGAAGGTTTTTTTTATACCAAAGAAAAATTGAATTTGTTTAGCGTAATATCAAGCTAACAAAAGTGTTTGAGAAAAGCATGATGATTATTTGTAAAACTGTATTTCATAAAATTGGATAAATTTAAATTAAGTTGTTTCTAGCTAATAAAATAAAAAAAAAATTCTGCCCAAATTCACAAAGAAAGAAAGAATAAATAGTAATAGAGAAGAATGTTTTAAAAGTTAAAGAAAATGTAATTTTTTGTTTTGCTTATTTTCGTTTAAGAATAACGGACCGAATGTCTGCCTTTTTTTATAAGCGCAGATTTAAAAACTTGAGATTGAAATGAGTCGACGAAATGTTAGGAAGTTCGGTTAGTTTGTGAAGAGCGAGTTGGAAAGGGAAAGAAGAGTTTTGGAGGAGGAGAAAGTAAGAAAGGATGGAATAAAAGTAGGGAGAGTGCAAATAAAGATGAGTGGAATCTGTGGAACAAAGGGCAAAGGGATTATCCCTAATGAAAATATTTCACATGTATTCGCAGGAGACTGACTTATGAGTTTTATTTGTTTCTCGTCTCCGGTCTGGCAGACGCCGCAATAACAGTTCGCCTCTGTCATAGTCACACAAATCTCAAACCCTTTTAGTGTATAAATGAATACATACGCACATGTACAAACACGAACGAAAAATTGCATTTAGAAAGTATCATTTAGTATAATTTTATAGGATATAAAAAAAGTTGAATGTTAAATACGACGTTTATTTTATACGTACTTTTTATTTATACATATTTTTTAAGCGTTATGATTAATATTTGTAAAACGATTTACATTTATTATAAATGCGGTGTGGGATTTTATGAATTCTAAGTTAAATATAATATTGAACATTTTATGTAAAATCTAATTTATTAAAAATTATACGAATCTTTTAATTTTATTTTTTTTTGTTTTGTTTACTTTTTACCAAAAAGGAGAAAGAAATTTTTTCATCTATTACGATTAAGAAGAATATTTTTTATGAGTTTATATAATTTTACTAAAGTTGTCATTGAAAAATAAATACGTTTAAAAATTTGTGAAATTTTTACCTTTTCTTGTGTCTAATATATATCGTCGCTTATAATTTACCTTCAACGATTGTCAAAATTGAAGCGTTGGTTTTTATGTTTTAAAGTATATTAAAGTATGCGTTAAATACTTTCTCAGAGATGTGTACTTCCTCAGAGCTTCTTCTACTTAAATTAAATTAAAAGCAGAAATCTCTGGGAAAGTATTCAACTCGCATGAAAAAATAAACAAGTAAATTGAAAAAAAAAAAATTAAATAAATACAAATATAAAATCCGTAAAGTATGCAAGAAAAATCTATAGAATATGTTGTTTCTTTCTAAATTTCCAACACCAGCTCTGACCATTGTTCTATCGGAAATGTTTAACTGATAAAACCTGATGATAATTTGTATTTACCAAGAGGATGCACTCTAAAATAAATTAAGGGAACAAGAGATAAATATTAAAAATTAAAAAAAAACACGACTACCAGGAAAAAACATTGCTGACAAACATTGCTCTTTAATATAGGATAATTACTAATATAGGATAATAAAAGAGGGAGCGAGTGACAAATTTTGTATAAAGAATTTAAATATAGTACAATTATTTTTTTTTAATTTATTTAAAAATACATACAGCCTATAATACTCCCGATAACGTAAGATTTCCATCGCGGGGTTATATATCTAAATCGGTTCAGCCGTTCTGTTACTACGGTGGAACAAACATATATACATACATGCATAACATATACCCTAAATACATTACACTCACCTTTTGGGTAGTCGTGTAAAAATAACAAGTATAAAATTTATAAGAAATTTTAAAACTAAAAGAAAAACAACAAAATAAATAAAAAAATAATTAATCTCAAAATGGGATTTTCCCACCTCTTGAGAACCACCTTAAAGTAATATTAAAAAGATCGGGATAATAACGTAATATTATTATGATTGACATTTTTAAGATGAATTTTAGTCATTTTTTTTTTTTTTTTTACTAACCGAGGATTCAATTTAATGAAAACGTTTTAATGATTAAAATTTCAAATCTATTTTTACTTCGTTGTACGACCTAAAGAAAGTAATGTGATCGTGAAAAATATCGGTTTCTAGATTTCAACAGAAATATCCTTTTCACCATCCCTGAATCCATTTTGACTAGTTTCGGCGTGACGTCTGTACGTACGTATGTATGTATGTACGTACGTATCTCGCATAACTCAAAAACAATTAATTAGCCATAGGATGTTGAAATTTTGGATTTATAACTATTGTAACATCTAGTTGTGCACCTCTCTTTTTGAATGCAATCGACTGAACCAAAAGTTTCCAAAAAAGTCCAAAATCCATTTTTTGGGGATTTTTTACTTTTTCTTAATTGTAGTAAGAAGCCCTTATTGAGATCTTTTCAACGATATAACATAAGTGGTACTTATTTTCATCGGTTCCAGAGTTATAGCCAAATGAAATTTTAATTAATGAAATATTTGGGTCGTACAAAGGGAAGGCACATCGGTTCGAATCAGACTTCATCTTCTTTTTTTAACTTTTTTTTTAAATTTAAATACATTGATTTATTAATAAAACTATTAGCCTCTTATTGTAAAAAAAATTACGATAAACAATAATAACAATAACAAAAAAATAGCAGTTATTAATGAAATAAAATTTTATGTAATCTTCATTTTAAAAAAAATATGTAAATGTAATTAAATAGGCGTACAAGGAAATCTCATATGTTGTCCACATCAGATTTTTAAGCAAAATTTACAGGAAAAATAAAGGAAAAGTCCATCTAAATGTAAGAATGAATTGTGGTACTAGAATAAATACAATTGATACAACTATTAATATAATAAAATAAAGTTTATAATTTCAGAAATTACTGAAACCAGAAAACAATCATGTTTTTTTCCGACTTCATGTAATTTATGTAGACCTACATTCAACTTACACATGTTATTAGAAAGTAAGAACATGTAAACATATGATTTAGGGTATCATGCAGATAAATCCATCCTATTAATATTAAAACAATATTGAACTAACTATATTGTTTGTTTGAAGGATATTTACATACAATAGAAAGCGAAATGAAAGCGAAAGCGCATGTCATATATACGTATAAACCCCTTTACAATGTTTTTACTGTCGGTGGCTTAATAACAGTAATAGTAATAATAATAAAATTTACCGCATGAACTGACCTGCTGTTTTAAAATATTCTATTCTCTAATATAATAGATGAAATTAAAGCCTTTAGCGTAAATTATAATTATTATTGTGATATTGTAATAATTGATTGAAAAAATAGATAAGAAAGCTTTCTATATTGTCTTAGATAACTCTGATTACATTATTTAAAAGTAAAACGCTTATAAATCATTATTAAACATGCATTAATCAATCCCAGGATCTATAATTATATTATGATTTTATTATTAACTCGTGGAATGTAAATTAAGTTATAAAAACATTTTCTCCGTTCTTCATATCTGATGAGATTTAACTTCCACATTATTTTGGGCTTGTCACAAATAAAACTGTGTCTCGGAAATAATATTTTTATTGATCTAAGTAAATGTTATTATGGGTATATATCGTTCAATTATTAACATTTATTTGATTTAATATTAATTAATTGTTAGGTATAAATTAATTTTCTAAAATATACGTTATTATTCCGAAAAATGAAATAATTAAATTAAACTGTAATGAATACAAATTAAAAATATTCGACTTCGAAAAAGAAGACAGTTTTACTAACTTGTTAAATTATTTTAATTAATTAATTTTTTCATGAAATATTTTGATAAAAAATATATCGCAAACCTTATTAAATAAAGTAGAAATAATAACTAACCAGTGACTTAAAAGGAATACTACTTATTTTTAAAAATCTGATGTGTACACCACATTACTTCCTTGTACGCCTATTAAATTACATATACACATTTTTTGCTGCACTTCATTTAAACTTATTTCATATGAAAGTGAGATACGTTCCTCCAATTGTTTAATAAAGTGGACAGTTACAGAATTGCTGAAATATTAGTTTTTATTAACATCAAACATTTATAGAATTATTAATTCAACAATCTTTCATGAAATATTAGAACGCAGTAAAAGTTGTTTTATTACTCGTATTACTGAATCAAAGAATGTTAAAACCAAAGAAAGAACAAAAAGATTAAGAGAAGATGGATATAAAGAGTGAGAAAATTTGAAAACTAGAGAACGTTTACACAAATTAAA
Organism: Lycorma delicatula; assembly: GCF_047948215.1. Classification (NCBI taxonomy): domain Eukaryota; kingdom Metazoa; phylum Arthropoda; class Insecta; order Hemiptera; family Fulgoridae; genus Lycorma; species Lycorma delicatula. The sequence continues at coordinate 90,736,309 of NC_134461.1, forward strand.
ATCAGGAGAATCAATCAAACCAGAGGTTTCCAAACTTTTTTTTCTCATAGACCACTTTCAAAATTTTGCTGGTTCCGGTGGACCCCCTGCAGCTACATTTCTACCATATTTCCAGTCGACGGAAAATGTGCGTTACGGCTGAGTTCCACGAACTAACAGCTTCCTAAAAAAAAGTGAGAATTGATTGGTTAATTTTTGATTGACTGTGCTGTGAGTGGATGTCAAAAAAGTAAAGTTGGCCAATCAAAAAAATGCTTCCATCCAACTTTACATTTTTGACATCTACTCACAGCACAAGAAAGCAATCAATTCTCACTTATTTTATTTAGAAAACGTCCCATTCAGAGTGGTAAAATGCAAAAGAAAAATAGTATATTTTTTTTTGTTGCATTTTTTCAAATATGTAATCATTACACTATTAATTATTATTGTTATCATATTGCAATGTAATATAATAAAATTGTCGTAATATAATTACAATTAAACATTAATAACGTAATGTAACTTCTACAATGACAATCACAAAATAGTTACAATTTTAATGGGAGGGATGTACTTGATGGATTGACAGCAAATTATCAATATTTGGCTTCAGTTTTATTAGGAATAAGCGCAAATCTCCCCGTTCTGTGATATTGAATCTGCTCCTTTTTTTTGATAAAAGGTTTGTAACGACACTAAAACTTTTTTCGACAAGATATGACGAGGGAAACGCTATCAAAAGATTTCTCGCAATTCCCCACAGTCCAGGATATTTTTCATCTGGTTTCGATAGTGAAGAAAATTTTAGTTGTTCTCTATCGAAACCAGATGAATTTTCGTGGACCCCCGCTTACGAATTGTAAACCCCCATTTTTTTGTCAGGCCAACGTAGACCCCCCGTCGAGTCTCCCGTGGACCCCTGGGGGTCCACCTGGACCACTTTGGAAATCAATGAATCAAACTAAAGAGCGATTAAATGATTAGCAACGAATAAACGAAATGATGATCAACTCCGACTTAGGGAGAATATTTTCCGACAATATCAGAGGAATAATGAACTTAAAGATAAGAATTTCTTGCAATTTATTAAAGATCGGGTATGTATGACTTGCTGTATATTTTGTTCTTGTGAGGGTTTATTTTTCAATCACACTGAAGTTAACTGTAGATATAATGTAGATAAATTAAACAGAAATTCCAGAACAATTAAATAAAACTGAGCAGAAATTAAACTAGAAAATCCAAAAATAATACGATTGTAAATTATAATTTTCAATAGTATTAAATAATCAGCTGTTTCACCAAATCTATTACATAACACATATTAATAATGTCTATTAAATTACGCATTTCTAAAAGTATATAAAATTTTATTTCACTAATAACTTTTTCTTTTTTTTAAAGATTTTTTCTTTTTTTTTTACTGTTATTATTGAATTATTAATTATTGTAATATTTTTTTTTACAATCACAGGTTAATAATTATTAATAAATCAATTTATCTAAATTTAAAAAAAAAAAAAAATAGGAGATGAAGTCTGATTCGAACCTGAATGCCTTACCCTTCTAAGATTCAAATACCGTATTTATTCGAGTACCCCCCCACCCCCAAATAAGCCCCGCACCACGATATTTGGACCAAAAATTAAAAAAAAATCGAGTATATACCGGTATTTTAAAGTGCAACAGATATGATAAAAAATTACGTAAATACGAAAATATTCAGAAAGTAAAGCATTTAATTCGTACATTTGAATTACAATATTAATATTACATTAATAATTAATTACCGTAGGTACTAGTTTAGTTCAGAATCAGTAGGCCAGTAAAACGAGAAGAAAGTATCATGTTGAAAAGGATCATTTCAATACACTTTTTAATTGAGGATTTTATTTTTAATTAATCACTGTCACTGTCAATGTCTGTAGAAGAGTTACCGGTAGTCTCCACGTCGCTCTGCCAAAGGTGATCGGCTTCACTACCATCAAGTTCATTAGATATTCCGCATTTTTTTAAACTTTTCCTTACTCATTCCGTGAAAATTCCTTCCCAAACTTCTTTTATCCAAACACAAATCCGGTTAAAATCTGGGAGTTTGATTCTTTCTGTAGGTGTGAGAAAGAAATTTTCATCAGCCATACCCACAGGGCAAACCACCTAATGTCGAAAAAAGAGAATGCACCACATAATTCTAAAGCATATTGCACAGTGACTTTCTGAACTCATGGTATGTGAAATATTACTGATAATAGTTGTATCCTATTCCTCTGCCTTTCCAGGTGGGTATCAGTTGTTTTAAAGCAGATTTGAACGGTTTATTAATGCAGACATCTAATGGTTGCAAAAGAGATGTCAATCAGCCTGGAATTATTAATTGGTCTATCATACCCTTTTTTAAATTGTCTTTCACTTTATCAGTCGTATGACCCCAAAAACTATCCATTACCTGAAGAATTATATTATGGATATTTCTAATCTAAATACTTTATCTGCATTCTATACCTACTTCTATTATTTCCTTGCGACAAACTTGGATCTGAATATTTTGTGTTCTTGTTATTTCAACATTCAACAGAGAATTTATCATTTATTATATATATAAGGGATAGATTCCCTTTAATAAACACCATTATACACCTACACCCGACACCATTTAGCTATATGATGCTTTATAGGTAAGTAGCTTATTCCCTTAATATAATTGTTTGAATAAACATTTTGGTGATTGCGAAACGTAAGATGTTGGCTTGACTAGATCTTCCCCTTCTTAAAAAAATCAGTAGCCAGATCAAACCAGTTAAAGAAGTTAGCCAGATTTGCATGATTTTATAGAACCTGAGAAAAGTTTTTTTATGTAGTCTTTTTAGCCAAACCATCTATAGGTGTACAGGAATAAAAGAATCCATCTTTTATGTTATGTATTGAATAGTTTCGCTATATTTGCAGAATTAAATTCTAATCTTGAATTCTCTTCGTTATGGTAAGTATAGAGCGAAGCAACATAATTTAGAAAGGCAGAGAAATAGGATACAACTATTACCAGTAATATTTCACATACCATGAGTTCGGAAAGTCGCTGTGCAATATGCTTTAGAATTATGTGGTGCATTCTCTTTTTTAGACATTAGGTGGTTTGCTCTGTGGGTATGTTGGGCGTTGCTCAGTAATAAACCAAGTCGTCAATTGTTGAGTTGTGATTGAACGTGCCTCGTTTCGTTTTATGTTGTTTCGTTTACCGGAATCAATATTTACCGGAAACGTAGTGGTCCTTTTGGTACAGGAACGCCATTTTTCTCATTGAACATGTCTTTCGTGAAGGTGACAAGTATACTGATTAAGTGAAGCACATGTTTTCTAAAGTTTCCAAATAATCCTGTTCCTCACCGAAATGTAGTTCTAACTCTATTGAAATATTTCGAGCAATAGGCTCTGTTGAAGACGCTGATCGAAATGGAAGACAACTTGAACTAAACGAACAGAAGCTACCGAATATTTCAGATGCAATGGCCGAAACACTCCATCAAAGCCAATGGGTACAGCAACAAGGTATCGGACTTGCTACTGCACATAAAGCTGTAAGAAAAGAACTCAAAAGTAATGTATGTTTAAGAACTGAAACCTATAGATCATGCCAAAAGACTAAATTATTGTCAATTGTTTAAAAAATACACGAATGTGATCAGCAACTAACCCCCATGAATTACACGAACAATATTTCCAAGAAGCGAAAATTGAAGTCTGGGTTGTTGTGAGTAGAACACGTATTTTCGATTCAATTATTTTTTGAAAATACAGTTAAAGGTGATCGTTATTGTGCTGTTTCAACAAACTTCATTAGTCATTTAACAGCCGTGGAAATCAATCACGACTGATTCCAACAAGATGGCGCCACAACACAACTAAAAACTCAATAATTTTTTACGATATGTCTTTGGTGAACGAATCATTTCGAGGAATTTGTGGTCTGCATGATCGCACGATCTGACTCCCTCAGATTACGTTTTATGGGGCGCAGCAAAACAAGCACGATATCGCAACAGACCACGCACGATTGACGAACTAAAAACCGCAATAACGGCATATGTACGAGAAATTCCAGTACATCAGTTGATTAAAGGGTTTGAAAACAAATTGAAAGAGTACCTCCAACATATGATGTTGGAGGCAATAACTTTTATAAAATATTCCAATTATTATAATATCCGTTTCTATAAAATAATGAAGTAAAAATATAAAGTAATAATTAAGAACATTTCATTACACTTTCATAATTCCAGTGCATAGCAACTTTCCGAATACACTGTATAAAAGAGTTCCATTCGGTAAATAATCGTTTAATGTGCCGCATCCCTAACGAAGTAGAGCAGCTTATTTGGTACAATTTCGATGAAGTCATGCTCAGATTTAAAAATTTTAAGCCTATAGTCCTTTATAGTATCTGGCTTATAATTCTAATAACCGGTACTGCCCAAAATTTTACTGGCAACGAAAAAAAATTACATTCCACTTATTTTTAGAGAAAGTTAGTCCATTGAGACAATAAATATTATAAACAGTATGTATAATAAGCCAAGAAAAAACTTTTGTAATAGAGAAAACAAGCTTTATTCTGTCTATGTCGAAGTGATATTTAAAAACATAAAATTCGATTAAATATTTCACATCAGTGATTTACAGTTAAGTTACTTTCGCGTTACAAATATCACTTTATTCTCATGCTAACTTTTAATTTGTTATATATATTTCTCATGGATCTATAATTGTAGCCTGTCATAGACTTTAGAGAATTTACAAATACTACATAGTAGTTATAAAAATTAATTTCTTTTTCAAACTGTGAATAATCCAATGGAATTCAAAGGTCATTGAAAACGTGTTTAATTTCATATTCATATTAATTAATAAATTTATAATTTTGTGATTCGAATTTTGTATCCAAAAAATTACACACATTTTTTTAAAAATTAATTAATTTATTTATTTATCTATTTTTGATGAATTAATTCACTGTAGAAACAAATGTAGAAGCTTTACGTGGGAATTTGGAAATGGAATTTTGAAGCGTATAAAAAATGCCATGCCTAACCGGGATTCGAACCCGGGATAAAAGGCCGAGACACTATCACTCCACTACGGAGATCGGAAATTAAATTAATAATTAGATTTTGCAGTATTTAAATGGTAATATTTTATAAAATAAGACAATTATAATAGGTACTGTAAAAAAAAAACAAAGTTAATGATGTGCGTCGATATAACTATTTACGTGAAAGACCACCAGGTTAGTTTATTATTTTTTTCCCCCTCTTTGTAGACTACACAAACTAAAACGAAATTGCTTTAATGATTAAATATTTCATAAGAATAACAAGGAGAGACGGTCAATTTGATTTTGATCGCGAAATGAATTAACAAAATGTTATTCGCATTTAAAAATAACTAACAAAATAATAAAAATAACTTTCACTATAATTTGATATTAAGTAAAGAGTTGCAATCACTTGTCTTATCTACCCAGTGTAGAAGCAGTTACTTCTGAAACCATTCATTCAAAATATAATTATAGCAGTAAATGTTGTTTGTTTTAATCATAATTGGACCCCTTATTACATGACAACAAGATTTAATCCGAATAAAGGATAAGACAGTAAGAGTGAGAAAGAGAAATAAATAGATAGATAGATAGATAAAGATAAAAAAAGAACACTGACAGACAGACGGAGTGTAGGTTATCATAAGGGAAGATTGAAGTTTATAGTTTAATAACAGATATTACTTTCGTGTCATGACCCTTAAAATGCAATAATTAGTTAAAAGAAAAGATTATTATATATATATATATATATATATATATATATATATATATATATTGGATAGGATATACTCATATACAATTTTTTCCTTGACATTTTGCTGACATTATAATAACTTAAATGTTAAAAAATCTAATAGTTACCTAAATTAAAATTAATCCTAATAATTATTTAAAAAAATTCTTTAAATCCATTAATAAAAATTAACATTTAAAATGTATAATCATTCAACTAAAAGAATACGGTATTGAAATGAAAACTTAGCCGTTACAAAATTTTATAATTGTTTGTTTATTTTATTGTAATAACATTTAAATGATCAAATAAATAATAAAAAAATAATTTTGGAAATTATTCCTTATACATTAAAAATAGTTTACTTCAATCTAAAAGAGAAAACTCGTATTTAACTTTCTTAGTATTGGAAAAAGTGTTTATTATTAACTATAGATTCTTGTTGATATTTTTACTTTTCTGGCGTCATCTATATTTCCTGGCATGATCAATGTTGCACTGCAAAACGGAAGTATGGTATAGTCAAAAAATAGGGTATGGTTTATTTTGAATTTATTGACGTTTCATGACCCAAGGATCTCTCCCCAAAACAAATTTGGAGTAATAATCGAATGTATTGTTGACGTGTTGGAAGCTTAATAACCTTTGGCTGGATGAACCAATTTTGATGAAACTTTGTACAGAAACTCCTGTATATGGGGCAACTTTGTTGTTAAGATTTTGGGTCAATATCTCCAGAACGTGAGGTAGATAGTGTCTTTGGGTCATTTTTCTCAAAATTTAGCAAACATAACCCTGCTTTATATTAAGATCAGTACATGCGCGCATGGTTATTATTTAAAAAAAAAAATTTGGCTTCGAAATTTTCCCTCCTTCAAGAATAAAAAAAAGGCATCTTTTTATTTATTGTATATTTTTTAATCGATTTTTGTGTCTTCCTAGGGATATTAGTGTCGCCTGGGTGCGATGAGGCCGGGGACATTCTGCTCGTGTCTGATGGTGGCCACTGGTAAGAGGTGTGACTATTTGAGATTTCTGTCTTGACTGCTGCGTGGGTGTGTAACGCGTGGGTGTTAGAAGGTTTGTTCTGTTTTCTGCCGGTTCTTGTATGATGTTGTCGGTGGTGTTTGTATTTGACGTGCTGTATGTGTTGCTTCCAGTGGTGTGTGACATTTGTTGGTTTGTTATGACTGTGTGTGTGTGGGCGATTCCCCCTTCTTCTGATGAAATGCTTTTATAAGCAGTAACAAGAAGGGGGAAGCCAGGGGTGGAGGTTTAGTTGGTAGTGCGCAGGTATATACATTCACCCTCGGTTATAACTGGCGAAACCTGTTAGCGAGCCCGACACTGCTTAGGCGCCCGTAAATGGGGTTCCTCCACCTCTTTAAAAAAAAAGTATAATAGTGTAAGTGACCCAAAAAATACTTTGGAGGCAATATTAGGGTAAGGAAGCTGGTCAAATTTTTAAAATTTTTTAATTTTTTTAATTATTCAAAATGTTTTTGCCTATTTAAACTTTTATTACTTCAGAATTTATTAATATTATTAAAAGTTTCAATATTACAAAAAGTTACCAAAGATTTCTTCATTGTGGTGGGGGGAAATTTATCATGATGCTTTATTGTAAAATGATCATTATATTTCTAAATAAATCGAAAATTATAAAAAATTCAAAAAATTGTTTTTTTTTCTGCCCCATCACCTTCAAAATCACCTTAAAAACTTTTAATACCATTAAAAATTTTAATAAACCAAAAAACACTTTAAAAAATCGTATTTTTTTAATTTCACGATCCCCCATCACTTATATTGCACCTAAAGTATTGTTTTTGGGCTACATATTCTACAACTATACCTAGGAAGACATAAAAAGGAAAATTCCGTTAAAAATATTCAATAAATGAAAAGAAAATCCCTTTCGAAACGCCGGAAGGCGGAGGTAGATTTCACCGGTGCTAAGTAGGGGATAAAAAGATTTCCTCCTTAAAGTTAAGAAAAAACTTAAAATTTACTCAATACGACAATGGTTGCATGTGAAAAAAGGTTTCACATGTTTAGCATACGACAAGCCCCATCTTCTTACAATGCCAACAGTATTTCGGTCATCCCTTGTCGTAAGTATTGATCATATCAGAAATTTTTTCAGACAAAAGTTTTAGGTAATGTTTAGAGGACTAACTACAACTTTAAAACGATTCGATACTATGCCTATTAAGGAAGGTATGATTTTTTTTGTTTTCGGAACCCAACTTTTTCCACCCCTCGGCCAACGGTTGGTGATATCAAAAAACTTTATTTAGATAAGTTTTAGGGCCTTATCCAAAGAATAGTAGGAACTTTAATAGAATTCGATATTTTACTTAATAAGAAAGTTATAGTGATATTTTGTTTTTTCAAGAGCCCCCACATTTTCACCTCCATGGTCCGATTTTGCCCATTAACCAACTCGACCGAGATTTTGAGTCGGTATATTTTATGTATAAATTTGAAAGTGATTGGCGCAAAAATACGGGCAGTTATCGTGTCCACAAGAAAGTGAAATGAAATATATATATGTAAGTGTATATATAAACTTTTGAACTGACGGTGAATTTAGAGTCTGGGGATGTGAAACGCGAAGATATGTCAACATTTTTCGGTGGTCGAATCATGGTACTCTTTACAATGTAGATTTCTTATGAAATTTACCTAATAACATTTTTCAGATTTTTGGGAAAGTGGGAATTTTGTGGCACATTAAACAAAAAAATGATGAGGAAGCATGCACGTATATACTAAGCTTAATATAAAGTGGAGTTACGATCGCAAAATTTTGAGAAAATTGTCCTCCAAAAAACCCCCTGGTGATATTGTCTCAAAAAGTTTACCAAAAAATTGCCCCCTATACACAAGTTTTGGTTTATTCAGTCAAAAGATATTAAGCTTCAAACACACCAACACACGTACAAACGTACGTACGAATACTACTAAACACTTTTTTTGGAGGATGTTCTTGCATCATGTAACATCGAAAAATGGAAAAAAATCCACACCAAATTATTGACTGATTACTATACTTTCCTTCTTGCAGCATAGCTCTAGAAATAAAATCCCAGTAAAATAAAAGAAAGATACCAGTATATTTTTTAAATTTCCATAATGTTTTTTTTAATTATAATTTACAGCATTATTTAGATATGTTTAAAATCTTTTAGTGTTTTTCTCTCTAATTAATTTATTTCTGATTTTATAAATTAATATTTTGTAATGTGTTTCAATCAAATCAAAAATAAAAATCGATTAAATAGTATATCGGTTGTTATTATTATCATTATTTAGTCATAACGAACATTAAAAATAGTTTATATAAGTATGTTCTAAACAAGAAGTTTTCTGACATAGGAATCATTAGTGTTTCAAGTACTCGTAACCAAATATTATTTCCTGGAATTTCTTCTTCCTCTAATTTTCATTCTAGTATAAAACATAGCTGACTGTTTTTTTAGGAGTTTGATCAGGTGTATACTATCAAAATATGAAGGATTTTTATTTTTTTAAATTTTAATGACCTTATCTAACCTTCTAAATACTCTTAATTACTTACCAAATTCCTTGGCGGAGTAGCAGAATCTGTGTTTTTCATCCAGTAGATTCTGAGTTCGAAATCTAAGTCAGGTGTAGAATTTTTTACACGCAACAAAATTCCGCGGCTATAATTGAATGGTTAGCAGCCTCTATTTACTTAAAAATGGAAATTAATAAAACAAATATTAATACAAACGAGTATCATAAACAAGGAAATACATTTTAAAATAAATAAATAAAAATACGCTTCCTATTTTAATTATTTAATATAATTTAAATATTCAAACAAACGGAGAAATCTTATCAATTTTAATCATTCTTTCTATTTATTTATTCATAAAGACTGAACGAATGATAATTACTGAAATATTTGAATTATCGTAAAATGTTACGTACTGAACAGTATATTGCTTATGAATTTAAATTACCAAAGATATGAGAAATTGATTATGTTTTTCAAACAAATATGTTTTAACCAATAAAGCATCAATGATTAAGACAGATAACCCATTGTTTCGGTTTTATAAAAATAAATATTATATAACTAAAAAATAAATAAATAAACAATTGATTTTTATCTCGTACTTTATATAACAAAAATTTCCTTCAACAAAGATGTTCATAATTTATTACTGATCATTTACCGATTGAATTATAACCATTAATAATAATATATTTTGTTTATTCTATAAGAAGAGGGATTTAATTTTTAAATTACATAATTCATAGTCATGAATGTTTTTCCCGGTTTACTTATTTTATGTGTAGGCAACTTTATATTCCGTTAAAAATATTTACATGCATAACATGTAGGCTGTCAGATGAGTACTATAAAGTGGGTTTGGTTATAAAATTTTATAAAATATGTAAAAATGAGAGTAAATTTATTCATAAATACGTTAGATATAATTGAAAATAAGACATGGTAAACTGCCGTATAGAAAGAAGTGAGGCAAGGATTTTTTTTTACCTGAGAAAGACAATAAAATAATAGGAGAAAAAATAGATGTGTAAAAATCAAAGTAAAAAAAAAAAATTAATAATCGGTAGTGGTTTAACTAAAACTTAAATGTGATGAAAAAACTTTTAGATCATATGGATTCATTTCTGGAAATTCGATTTACAAGTAAACCATTTTATTTTCATTAAAAATTCCATTAAGCACGTTAATAGTCAGATTTATTGTTCGGACAGGAAAAAAGTCCTCGGATTGTTTTAAAGCCAACCACTTCCCGTTCAGGTGTTTTACTATTCTGAGTACGGACATAGTAATGTTAGATTATTGTCCAAAGATTCAAAGTGGATTGAAGGGCTCAAGTAAGGTTGATAAGAAAAGATAATCTAATCTTGAAAGGACAACAGCATCATATAAACAACCCTGCCAAAAGGATAGCTCAATGACTTCTTCAGGCTCTAAATATTTATCCGGCCAGGAGTTGTTCAGTATATCGGAAAAAGTTTTTCTGAAATGGAAACAGTACATTACTGAATTTAAATTTTGCGTTTTCTATATTTCAATAGGTAACAACAAAAGTTTATTTTACTCTATAAATTTAAACTTCGGAAAATATGGATAAGCTCATAGAGGAAATATCCTCTCCAGTTGTTTGGGATATAGACGTATCCAACTTAAATATAAAATCATTCAGTCTGACCTTCATTGGATGTTAAAATTACAATAAAACAACGGAAAAGATAAGTGACATAATGGAAGAGAAAGGTGAATTAAATATTATTATAGAAGAACATAATTTACTAGAAAAAAAAGAAGTTTGTTATTTTAGAAGTAAAAAAAAAAAAAAATACACACTGTTAAGAGCAGATGACGCAAATTAACAGCTTTAATGGACAGAATAAATATACTACGTCAATCAAAGATATAAGAATCAAAAAACGTTTTACAAAGTAAAAAGTAGTGAGCCTTTGGTCACGAGATAGCGTAACGTCCCAAATCTTTAGGTATATGAGTTGCAGTGTGATATGCCAAGTTTAATTTGATAGCTGGCAGTTGAAACTGGTAGATGAGCAAAAGGTTTTGGAATTCTTGAACTCAGACGTAAGCTATTGCACCGTGAAGATGAGCAAATTTTCTTTAAAACTGCGTTATATTTTACAATTTTATTTCAAAAAAGGCGCAAATTCTGAACAGACACGTGAAAAAAATTGTGCTGTTTACGGGCAGGATATGTTATCAAAAGCAACAACCAAAAGATGCCTTGGTCGCTTTCGTTCTTGAAATTTCGATGGTCAAAATTCTCCTCGCAGTGGGCGACTAATCGCAGAAAAATAAATGATATTCTGGCAAAAGTTCAGGATTGAGGAAGACAGGAATATAAGCAGTCATGACATCACCAAACCTAAACATTCATTGCCAAATTGTATTAAACCATTTGGAAAAGGCTGGCTATAAGAAGAAGCGCCGCCTCCGAGGCGCGAGTGGTAGCATCTCGGCCTTTTATCCGGAGGTAGTGGGTTCGAATCCCGGTCAGGAAGGGCATTTTTCATACGCTACATTTCCACATCTCACGCACAAGCTTCACGCTTATGTGGTAGCGATATCATCAATAAAAAAGAAAAAAAGAAGCTCGATGTTTGGGTGCTACTGACTCAGAAATATTTAATCGATCGAATTTTTATCCGTGAATCTCTTCTGAAACGTAACGAAATTGAACCATTTTTGAAGCGGTTGATTACACGTGTTAAAAAGTGGATAACCTACGACAACAATGTGCGAAAATGATCGTGGTCGAAGCGAGGAGAAACTCCATTATCTGTGGCAAAGCCCACACTGAAGCCTAGGAAGGTTATGGTGTGCGTTTGGTGATAATGGAAGGGCATTTTGCATCACAAGCTGCTGCCGCCAGGGAGTACGATAGACTTTGACTTGTACTGTCGAATATTAGCGCGATTGAATCTAGGAATTCAAAAGAAACGGCCTAAACTGGTCAACAGAAAGAGTGTTATATACCACCATGACAACGCCAGACCGCATATATCTTTAAGGTTGTTAAAGCAACCCTCACGGGTTGCGTCAGGAATTGAGACAACTTGACTGGGAGGTTTTAATGGATCCACAGTGTAGTCTGGACATGGTGCGGTGAGAATATCATTTGTTTTGATTTCTGCAAAACTCTTTGAATGGTGTTAAGTTAGTTTCAAAAGAGGCCTGTGAAAACCACGTGTCACAATTTTTTGACCAGAAACCACAGAAGTTTTATAGCGACGGGATTGTAGTGCTGCCGGAAAAATGGCAGGACACAAAAAAAATGATGCATATGTAATCTCATAATGTTATTTTCCAGCATCGATAAATATATTTTCAATTTTGACCTTCAAAGGTTCAATACTTTTTAGACAATCTAATATTTATATATTTTGTGTGATGTGATGACAAATTCAAACATATAGAATCCAGAAAATAAAGAATAGTCGTTATTGAAATTAGGTGTTACGGGGTAACACCTAATTAGGTGTTACAACACACCTAAAAATTAGGTGTGTTGTTAGAGAACCAAAAAGGTTTTAAACGAATAATGGAAAAAACGTTTGGGGCAGAATCTTATAAAAAAAAAAAAAACAAAGAACTAAGGCTGGTGGACAAACAATAATGCATATAGGAGTTAATTTGATATGGAAAGAAGTTTAGAAAGTAAAAACTACTGCCAAAAATTAGAGTATAAAAATTCCTTTTTGTAGTATACCCATACAGTTAATTCACTAATGGCAAAGAAAGATAAAAAAAAAATTCCCTACAATTTTACCGCGGAAATTATCACCTTGAATACAAAACTACCACACGAGATTTATTAAAAAAAATTCTAGTTCTCTAAAGAGGGTTACACATGGGAATCTGGTTCGTCGAAATTTGTCAGTTCGAACAAAATCCATTTTTGTTCTCCATGGGTGGATGCTTAAGATTGTAGCTCGTGAAGCAATCCTAATTTCCATCGAGTTGTATTAATTTTTGCTCGGTTCGCCGACAGTCTTTGTTGGATGCACCTAGCTTGTTCTGTATCTTGACGGAACAAACTGTAGTTCATCACGAATCAGTCACTGCTGCCCTCTTGGACGATATTAAATCTGATATATTTACGAGATTAAAAATTTGAAAAACATTGGCAAGTGTCTATTTTACTGCAATCAGGAAGTAAAAGACAGAATCATTGTAAGTTATACATAAAATTTAATTTTAATACATTTGAACCATTTGAAGTATTAGAAATATCTAGTAGAAATAGAAATTAAGCTGTAATAAAAATAAAAAAACAGATTTTTTTTGAAGTACTTACTAATTTATATACTAGGTACTACTGATGGATATCTAAAAAAAAATTATGGAATTAAAAAAAAAAATTCGTTACATCAATTGATAAAACATTAATTTGTAAGCTATATAAGATGTCCTAAATTTGATTTAAGTAACTGACTTAACATTTCATTACTATAAGTGTCATTAAGTTTTCAACAAAAGTTAATGCATTACTTGTAAGGCTACTAAATGAAATTGGTTTAAATTAATTATTTATACTGATTTCCTGTATAAAAATAAACAATTTAAAATTAATTAATTTAACCATTTAAGTAAAACACCCCTGTTAATCAATATATCACTTTTTATTACCATATAAATAAGAGTAAATTACATCGTTAATTAATTTAAAATTAAATATGTTAAAAATTATTCATCTGTTTGAGTGCTTTAAATCATTAGGATTAGTTTTTTTTAAAATTGTTTATACCATCAGAATCTGTAATGAATAGAAATATATATAATTTTAATTCATTTTAACCGATAATAAAAGGTAAAAAAGGTAATACGGTTTTTAAATTTTTACTAAAAGAAAAAAATATTATACAGTTTTAGTTTAATTAAACTTCAGGTAATTGATAATTAATTAGTGATTATCAATTCAATGTAATTAATGTAAATTGTACCTTTAGGGTTATGTGTAACGCGAATGAAAAATCAATTAAAGCTTGCGTCGGTAGAATGTATGGAGAAAATCTTTTAATGGATTCTCCCTTTATTACTAGTACAGCTGAAAATAAATTAAATAAATACAATAGAAAATAAATTAACATAAAATATCGATTCTGCAAAGAACGGGAGTTACATGATGTTCTGAAGAACCGATAGTTAAGTAATCATTAAATAATAAAATTAAAAGTTTATTTTAAATTAAATAAAATATAAAAGCAGAAATGTAATTAATCTGTAATATATAGGATTCAAAAAATATGTATTATATTTATCCCTCCAAAAGTGCAGTTATTTTGTTTTCAGAAGTTTGGTTTTTAGTTTAACCTCCGGGACCACCGTTAGGTATTACTTCAGAGGATGAGATGAATGATAATTTTTGTAGCGTGTGAAAATGCCATGCCTGACCGGGATTCGAAACCGGGACCTCCAGATGTAAGACCGAGACGCTATCACTCGCGCTACGGAGGCTGGCAGAAATTTGGTTTAATTTAATCTTTGTGCACGGCTACATTTTCATTCAGGGAATCCCCGACCAAAAAAAAAAAAAAAAAAAAAAAAAAAAAAATACTAGGAAGTTAAATCTGTTAATGTAGAATACTCAAGTGAAAATTTCTTCCCTCAAAGGACTATAAAATATCAATAAAGTATAAATAAATATGTGCAGTGTTGCCGTTTCAGTTATTGCTGGAAGTCAGCAGTTTTATTCATTAACTTTTAATATATTGAAAAAAGGATGATTACCTTTCAGTATCAATTTATTCCAGACTTCCGAGTCTATGTTTTCTCAATTTATATGACTCCTTTCTTTCAGCGCTGAATAACAACGAATTTTTGGCAAGCTACCTTCTTCTACACTTGAAAAAATTTTGAAACTAGTTTTTTCTATGTCCTTAAACTTGTCATGTATGCAATAAATATTTCAATTCTCTCTAGTTTTTTATTTTTCTACATATTATGCCACGTGAGAAAGAAGTCACTTTCACGAAGTACATTTCCATGAATTACAATTAATTGTCTTAAAATATTTTTCGCTAAGCAACCACGCCTTAAAAAGTAGTAGAAACAACTACTGTTTTATAAAGTTTTACAGCTAACGCTCCGCCGATTTCTGTGGCGAAGTGGTAGCATCTCGGTCTTTCATCTGGAGGTCCCGGGTTTGAATCCAGACTACTACTGGCGCATTTAACGTACGCTAAAAAATTCTCATTACGTATTCCCACAGCACAAGCAAGCTTATACGCCAGATTCTAACTTTCTTTAAATGTAATGAAGCTTCATAGCGTGTACGAGGATTCTATGAGTCGTAATGGCAAATTTTTGGGGTCTTTTCGAAGCCACTTTCGTTATACTACATCTCTCGTCGCAGACAACATAATCTCGTTTATTTAATTTGAATTTATCTAATTTATTTGATTTATTTAATTCGATCAATGTTACGAATAATACATTCTTAAATCGTCCATATTAATCAAATATTTTTCCTACTTATAAGATTATCGAAACGCAAACATGATGTTAATCCCCGATTTGGATAATGTGAAATTTTTTTTGGACCAGTAACATTTTTTTGTTATTCTGGTATATCGAGTCAATCATCTCACTGATTTATACTGGGATTGTTCCAAAGATCTGAGAATGTTTAAAAATATTATCAGGTATTTTATATTAATATATATATATAAAAATACTAATCACTTAAAATTGTAGATTGGTATGTCCATTTATAATATTTGTGATTAAGGAAAAGCTACTGTGAAGACTCTTTAACATTTTAAGAACGAAAGTGTTTGAAATAAGTTAGGAATAGGCTTTAGTATTCTCACATAAAAAGGAATGTTTATTAGTTCACTTTCTACTGATAGCAGAAAGAAGGAGAGATTTGTTGGCTGCAGCGTGCTGTAATTCCAACTACAAGATCACGCGTCCCAAAACAAATTATTATTAATTAACTAACAATTAAATTCCTTTGAATTAATGTCTCTTTTTTGATTTTGACGAGAACGTAGACTCATACTTTGGATAGATCTATATTTATTTAATCTCTTAACGAATTGGAATATATTTTAACGGAGTTTTTTTTCCCTTTGTGCTTTATATTTAATTTATACATATTTTTTCTATTTTAAAAATAATAATAAATTGTATACGAAATTTTAGAGGATTAATTTCCCTGATAAGGAATTAAATCCCTTATTCCCAACGGCATATTATTATTTTTTTCATTATTTAATCTCCATGACCACCATTAGGTATTGCTTCAGAGGATGAAATAAATGACAAGTAGTGTGTGAATATGCCATGCCAGACCGGGATTCGAACCCGAGACCTCCGGATGAAAGGCCAAGACGCTAGCACTCGCGCCACATTATACTCGCGCATAATATTTATGTGTATTTATCGGGATTGAAAACTTCATTATTTAAGGAACGACTTTACTTAACGAAGACGTTACAGTTATGACAATAATAATATTATTGCTATATATAAATTAGATTATGGTATAAAAACTGCTACGATAAACGGTTATTGGACAAAAAATTGGAAACCAAAGTCGTTCAAAAATCATTTAACAAAAACAATTAAACATAATTAAATCTAAAATTAGGGCTATTTCAACTAGTAAAAAATCATTGTTATTACCATCAGTAGGAATTAAATAAATAAATGAAAAAAATAATAATAAAAGAGATTTTCTAGTAGACAAAGATCTACTTACTAGAAAATCTAGAAAAAAAGAAAGGTAAATTAAAGAAAAGTTTAAGATCCTAAATTTCAAAATAATCAGGTAAAGTTAATTCCAAATAACAAAATTTATACTAAAATTGACACGATAAGGAAAGACGAATTGTATTTTGATCTCATTTATTTAGAATGAAAACAGTAATATTGACTAAAAAAATCTTTATTTGTTCCAAAATAAAAAAAATTAAAGGCAAATGGTTCACACAAATCCAAGAAGACCTAAAAGAAATGAAGAAATTATAAGAAAAAGAGAAATTATAAAGAGAATATTAAAAGATGAAAATAAAAAATTCCAAGAAGCGCCAAAACGAAAAAACAACAGAGCTAAATCTTCTGAAGAACGAAGAAAAGAGATATCGGAAAGAATGACGAAGTACTGAGCAGATAGAAAAACAGAGGAAAAAATAAAAAAATTGCAAATAAATAAATGATCTAACGTGTTCCAAGGTGAACTATTCGGAGAAAAAAGAGGAAAAAAGAAAGTAACTTAACAGTAATTAATTAATAATTAAATAACACAAAACATTACAAAACGAGTAAATCTGTAAATGTTCATGGAATAAAAATCAAAACTTTTGAAAAATGAGGAAGTATTAACCAGATAAATCCAAATGAAAAAGTACTCCTACCTTAAAAACACTCTCAATCAGTAAAACAGTCTAAATCATCGAATTTTTCAACAGATTTTCATCACGACATTTGTATAAGGTTGGATGGTAGATAAGATAAAAATTTATCTCAGAAAAATATAGGTAACATATTATTTAAAACAATCAAAGAAGTATTTCCTCCAATGAACAAAATTTACGGGACGGGATAACCGTTTAAAGGTCTTTTTATAGAATGTTTACCAAGACATATTTTATAAATATTCGTTTATTCTAGTTTTGATCATTCTTTTAACTTGTCCTAGATGTTTATTCATAAACTGAATTTATTTTACTTATAACTGATAAATAAATTTTTAGATGCTCCCTGTTTATACGAGTTATGCGTATATATATTTAGTGTTTCCTAAGACAGATTCTAATTTTCTAGACTTGACAATAGTATTGTTAAAATCGTGATTTTTAAAAATATTTTTCCATGTTCTACACTTCGATGAAATATTCAATTTTTTTTATATTTGCCTTATCCAGTCCTTATTTTCTATTATTCTGAAGTAAAGTAAAATTTTTCCAAATTTTCCCTCTTTCGATATTTTTTTGTATGTTATCAATGGTTTTAATAAATAACTAAAATCAATAGTTTCTTTATTAAAACCTTTGAACACATACATTTAACAGGATTAACTTATCTGCGATAAACTGCAAGACCATATGGCAACAGGTTTTTTCTACCTCTTTAAAAGCTGCCACTTTACGTTGGATAGGATGGAAAGAATCGTTGGTAATTTATTTACCAGTATGTATTCATAATTTTTTATACAGCCTAAATATTATCTTTATGGGTTAATTTAAATCCAAAAATGGTTTAGTTTCTATTTCTTAGAAAATTTTAATGTAATGACAAGTACCAAAATGACTAAAACTTTCTGTATAATTTAATTTACTGCTGAAAAATATTGAATCTCTCTTTTACATTTCATTTCTAGTTTACCATGAAGAAATAATAGATTTCCTTAGTGTTTCATCATTTTTTTTATATTTCTTTTTCACTGGGTCATAAATCTCATTTTTTGAGATAACGATGTAGGTATATACTAGCTGTAGGGCGTACCTACGGCACGCCTCCGCAGCTAGGCTCTCTGGGCGGTTTGCCCTGGCGGGCGGCGTCTCGGAATGCTATTATTAGGTGTCCAAAATCGATTACCAGTTGTGTAAAAAGTTTTATTTTTTTTTTAATGATGAAAACTGATCAAGGAAAAGCGAAAAAAGGTTTCGTCATCGTTCAGTTAAGCACCCTTCCTCATTAGGAAATAAGTTAATCAAAATTAAAATAAATACGTTAAAATAAGTATATCTGTAACGATACTGAATGAATGAATTACGATAGTAAAATTTATTAGTTTATTTTATAATTATTATTACTGTTGTTATTTATTGTTTATAAACATTTAATAAAAAATCTTATGATTTTTTTTTTTTTTGACGGGCAGTATGTTCGATTATGTAAGCATGTTCACAGCTAAGGGGGACGCACACACAGACAGACACACATAAAAATGCCCTTTAGTAGGGTAGAATCTTTTCCTAATGTGTATATTGCAATCTGGATTGCAATCTAAATAGTGAACAATAAGAAACCCCTGCCACGGCCCAGTGAGATGATGATTGTATTTTGACATGTAAATTAGAGGTAATCTTGTACGAACTCAAGCAGACCATTCCTGAATTCCAACCGCCCAAAGTACACTGGTATCCACTGTACACAAATCTGTGTATTCAAATCCGTATAAATGCAACTAACTTTTACTAGGATTTGAAACTTAGAACCTTCAACTTTGAAAATAGTTGTTAAACAACTTATTTCCCACAACGAATTAACATAATTACATATTATTTAAACACAATTTATTTCATTCATTAGAGTTTTTATTTTATTATGTTTTTTATTATAAAATATGCAATATTACAAGAAATGCATCTCCAAGCAAGCCAAGATAAAACATTATAATACGGTGATCAAACCG
Organism: Lycorma delicatula; assembly: GCF_047948215.1. Taxonomy (NCBI): domain Eukaryota; kingdom Metazoa; phylum Arthropoda; class Insecta; order Hemiptera; family Fulgoridae; genus Lycorma; species Lycorma delicatula. The sequence continues at coordinate 90,756,038 of NC_134461.1, forward strand.
GTAGTAATGTATGAGAGTGAAACACTGGGTCAAATCAAGTTAGCATCGAGAACTGAAAAATTACCCAAAATAGAAAGAAGGATCGTAAGGACCTGTATTGGCGGGGTAAACTTGGTGGAAGGAAAGTGAAGATTACTCCCAAACCATAAAATCTATGAGGTCGTTACACCAATTACAGAAGAAATAAGAAAGAAAAGAATACAATTCTTTGGCCACCTCTTGCGTTTGGAGGAATCAAGGAAAAGTAAAAAACTCTTGGAAAGATTGCTAAAGCTAAAAACGTAACCAGTGTGGCTCACTGAGGTGCTTCAAGACATCAAAGAAGCAGGCATTGCACTGCAAGATCTCAGAACAGGATCTGGAAATTATAACAACTTGCTCGGTGTTAAATTTGCAGAAAAGCCTAAAAACAAAACGGGGACGGTTTGGAGAGAGGAACGGAAAAGGGATTTTTCCAGGAAAATGAAAGACTATTGGAAGATAAGAAAGACTAAACATAAATGACTAATAATTGGTCCTTCCGGACCGTAAAAGAAAAAAAAAATATGCAATTTAATTACTTCAAAATGATTTTTAATGTTGTACGGAAAAATTCCAACCATTAAATCTTCATATTTTTACTTCAAACCTTTTCTGATTATGTAGCCAGCCATTAAACTGGCTATGTACGGCGTCAGTTTTAAAACGCTGTTACAAAATCATTTTATATGTTATCTAAGTTGGTTATTTTGTTTTGTATTTACAAAGGAATCAGTTTTATTACACAACTTATTATTGCTATATATAAATTAGATTATGGTATAAAAACTGCTACGATAAACGGTAATTGGACAAAAAATTGGAAACCAAAGTCGTTCAAAAATCATTTAACAAAAATAATTAGGGCTACACCGATAAAGTTATGCAATTAATTGTCAACCATTAAATTTGATTTTAAATAAATTATATCGTAATTTAAAAAAATATATTTTTCGATTTTTTGCTTAAACTGGTAAACTCTCCCATCGGTGGAGGGGTATTAAGTTATATTAATTTCATTATTTAACAAAATACGTTTTGAGCATTAAAAATGTGAAATTGCCAAAATATTTTTCCATTTTTGGCCTTCAATTCACTCACGGGGAAGCATTCAGATAAAAAAAAAACTAAAAAAACCCTAAGTGGCGTAAATATATTAAAAAAAAACTTTTTAAATTGTGACAAAATACAAAGATACACCCATAAATTCTAAATAAAGGAAGGAGTTGTAATTTTCTAGGAAGGGGCTGAAATTTTTTTTCCAAGAAATACTAAGGCGTAAGGGCTATAAAAAAATTAAAATTTTTACATTTTAAATGTAATGGGTAACTTGTGGAATGGATTTAAATCTAAAGGAAATTTTTAAGAATTAAAAAATATTTTTTGTTACCCCGACGATTGGAGGGCGATGGGAAGAAATTTTAAATGGTTTGAAGGCCTGTTGATGTAGAATATGTAGATGGAAAAACTCCCATAACTCCTTTTCTGAAACAAGGTAAAAGGGAGAATAAGGAAACAAAATATATAAGGAAAAATGTATAAATGTAATATTTTGGGAAGGGGTGAATATTAAATAAAAAACTTTTAGTAATTTCTGGGTTTGATTAAAAAAAAAAACTTATTATTATTATTTTTTTTTAAGAAAATATACTACAACTTATAATAGTAAATTCTGTTTTATAAATGAAAGTACTGTAGATGAAACAGTTTTTTTAATTCCCATCACTTCTTTAAAAAAAATAAAAGTATTAGTTTACAAGAGATTATACTAGTTTTATTAAAAAAGGAATAAATAAACAGAAACAAATTCGATTGGTAAAATCGAATTTAACGATAAAAATCGAGGGTTACACTTACAAAGCAATAAGTGTAATATTACAACGCTGATTTTCGATTCGTAAAGGTCATTATACTAGTTTTATTAAAAAAGGAAAAATAAGGTATGAAGTGAAGAAACAAAAAGAATTGGTCATGAAATTCAATTTGTATTTTCTAAGGCAATAAATTTTAATTTTAAATCTATAAGATAACAATCAGTATTTCATAAAAAAAAAGAATAAAATAAAACAAAACGCAGTGATATCCAAAAAAATTACAATGAAATTGTAAACCGTAGGGTAAGAGCCTTGTAGATATCATTTCTTCCGCTCAAAAACAAATATTTCTGGAATATAAATAAAACTGTTTTTAACAAAATGATACTGATATCAAAAAAGGTAAGACACTACATTTCTATTATCAAAATCTGTTATTAATTTAGAATTTTCTTTAAAAAAAAATACATGTTATATATATGTTATAGACAATAGATAATAATAATCTACAATAATCTACATAAATAAAAATGTAAATGTTCGTTTGTTCAAAATATTGAGATTTTGAGACAACGTTGTATTCGAATATGTGCGTGTTTTTAAATACTTACTATTTATATACATAAGATGTCACACCTGTAACAGGTAAAAACATGACTTTTTTGGAAAAACTAATTTTTTTTCTCTTTTTTTTTGTTTAACCTCCGGGGCCGCAGTTAAGCATTACTGTACAGAGGATGAGATAAATGATTTGTAGCGTGTGTGAAAAATGCCATGCCTGACCGGGATTCGAACCCGGGACCTCCGGAAAAACTATCTGTTGGACGTGAAAGCAACACACGCTATACTAAATATTTTACGATTCCATTTCAATGTTTCCGATATGTATGTCCGCTATAATCTAAAAAACTACTGGACCGATTTAAGGGGAAAAAGGGAAAAATCGGAAAAGGGAAAAATAGAAAAAGATAAAAGGTAAGAAGATAAAAAGGGAAGAAGGAGAAAATGGAAAAAAGAAAAAAGGGGAAAATGAAATGGAATGGGGAAAAGAAAAAAGAAAGGTGATAGGTGGAAAGTTGAAAGGGATAAGGAAATAGGGGAAAGAGTAATGAGGTAAGGAAATGGAAAGGTGGTGGAAAGAGAAAATGGGAGAAGGAAGGAGAACAAGGAAAAGAGAAAGGGAATTTAAGGAAAAAAGGGGAAAAGAGGAAAGGAAAAGGTGGGATATAAAAGGGAAAAAGGTAAAAGGGAAAGGTTACATTTTGTGACGTTCATGTTCATTTTGTTAATGTTTTATCAAACTTTCACTTGTGTTCATTTAATATATATTTATATACCCAAATCTACCAATAGCGAAGCATTGCCGGGTCTGCTAGTAGATAATATTAAACAATGTTTAAGCGTTTCATATAATAAGCAAAAAATAGAAAAAATTGTTACAAAACTCTTACCGGCCCGATTTCATTTATTAAACAACGAATAATCATAAGAATTGTATTATTTCTGTAAATGTGATATTACATATAAATGAAATCGGGCCGGTAAAAGTTTTGTAACAATTTTTTTTTTTTTTTCTTATTAGATGGACCGCTTAAACATTGTTTACTATCTATTATTGTATATCTATTGTCTATTACATATATTTAACATGTATTTTATTTTTTAAAGAAAATTCTAAATTAATAACAGATTTTGATAATAGAAATGTCTTACCTTTTTTGATATCAGTATCGTTTTGTTAAAAACAATTTTATTTGTATAACAGAAATTTTTGTTTTTTAAGCAGAAGAAATGTATCTGCGAGACTCTTAACGAACGGTTTAAAATTTCATTGTAATTTTTATGGATAACAATTTCATTGATCGTTATATAAATGTCCATTTTTATTAAAATTTTTTATCTAATAAAAATTAATGAAGGAGAGAAATTTTTTATACTGTTTAATGAAGGTGATAAAAAATTTTGTTTATAAAAGTAATTACGGTAAATTTTTTAACATGATGTAAGATTATACGCAAGAAACTAGTGTATATCTCGTAATTATAAAAATAGCTATTGGTTAATAATAATTATACCATTATATCTATTAAATATTCAATTTTCAAATTAACATAATCTTTAACTTCTGTCATTACCTCTCATTCGTTTATACACACTTACGGGTGCGCGCGCCCGCGCACATATGAACACACCAATCATTTAAAATGACCATTCTTAATGTACTAGTTACACCAGTTTTTTTTTAAATGGCTCCTGCATTAAAATTTTAAATGAGGAAATAAATTTTTTTATGGTTATCAAATAATACTTAAAAGTTTTAAAATTTAAAATGATTAACAATTAAAAAAAAATCTATTAGATAGCTTTTAAAATTTATAATAATTTTTAAACTAATCAACATTATTATTTATTATATTATAACAAACTAATATAATTAATTAATTGACTTATTATTTTTATCACCAACATTTTACAAAAAAAATAAAAAAATAAAATCTACCTATATACAGAAATTTTCTTTTTTTTTAATGAATATTTTGCATTTTATTCGGGGATCTATTTACGTTGTTGATATCATTAAAAGATTTTCTTAGCTGTCATTAAAAAATGTATCAATTACGTATGTGTATGTTATGTGCTATAACTGTCTAATTGCAGACGGTCTGACACGAATCAATGCCGAATACAACAATGAAATATTCATTCTTAAGTATAACAAACATTTTATAACCGGCTTACTTGAGAAAATGAGGAGTTAAATGGTTTCCCAAATACCTTCTTCAATGAGGTAAATTTAAGAATGCATATCAATATGGCAAGCCTACCGAAAAGTGATGTTCCTCCCTACCAGTAATACCATACTGGTAGGGTTGGTGTTGTGGTGAACGCGTCTTCCAAATTAGCTGATTGGGAAGTCGAGAGTTCCAGCGTTCAAGTCCTAGTAAAGTCAGTTATTTTTACACGGATTTGAATACTAGATCGTGGATACCGCGGTGTTCTTTGGTGGTTGGGTTTCAATTAACCACATATCTCAGGAATGGTCAAACTGAGATTGTAGAAGACTAAACTTCATTTACACTCATACATATCCTCATTATCCTCTGATGTATTATCTGAACGGTAATTCCGGGAGGATAAACAGGAAAAAGAAATAAGTAATACCTTCATCTAGCCATCTCAAAGTAGTGTATGTATAATGACATCATTACTCTCAGAGATAGAAATCCTGATTTGTTTTTCTTATACCTCGAGTGGTTTAAATGAATTACAGCCGTAAGAAAGACTTGGATTGGGATAGATTGTGTACCCCTTTTTGTAATGAAACACTGTTATTACATTACTTTCGTATAATTAAGATTTAAAAATCACATATGCCTACATTATAATTGATCTTTATTAAGTTGTTTCTGCATGTCTAAATACGAGTATAAAGAAAGAGTAAATAAATTGTTTTTTATTAAGAAAGAATTAAGAAAATTATTTAATATTTAATGGCGGATTTTTTCAAGACTGGTAATTTAAATCGGTTATCGATGAAATGTCTAGTAAGACTTACACGAACGAGCATTCTTTTGATTATTACTGTTGTTTCAACTATTAATTCATTTCTAAAAAAAAAAAAAAAATATTATCTCTGATTTCTAGTTACGCTGAGTTAATATAATTTATTTATGTCGTTTATTGGCGATGATAGGCATACTTTTTTCTTTTATCGATTATTAAAAAGTTAACTTTACCGTCATTTTAGGGGTCTTACACTTGATTTACAAAATTTATATTTATATATTTTATACATTTTATTAAACTTTACATTAGCACGTTTTAACCAAGTTGATAACTTACACACAGTTATTGCGTAATGATTATTATAAATTTTAATTTTGGCGGCTATTTTTTTTAATTTTCTAACGATGCTTAATCCGAGTCTGAAATCGAAACCAAAATCCGAAACAGAAAGTGTTCACATACATATTGAACTCAATAACGAACTGTTCGTTCGTTGAAAATAATTTATTATTTTTGGTAAGTCAATAGATGTATTTAAAAAGGAAAATGGAACTGATAAAATTATATACGAAAAGATACTTGACTCTTTTCGGGAATCGAACTCAAAACCACATTACCTAGAAGTCAGTGTGTTAGTCATTATATTAACTGGACGGTTAATTAATGTAAGTAAATACTTTACATCAGTCCTTTACAAGTCTTTAATTTACTGAATGTATCATGAAGTTCTCCGGGTACTTTCATAACCTATTCTAGTCGTAAAAATAATTGAAAAAGTTCATTATAAACATATGTCCTAAAATTCTTCAATTGCGAGTTACTATTAGTGAAAGATTTCGCTCGGAAATTCAGTTACCTCAGTAAAGTTAGGTTGTACTGAAAATTTTAGAAAATTAATTAAGGCACAAAATTAGTGATTTTTTTATTGTTTTTGACTTGAAAATTCGAATAAAATAGGTCCCTGAACCGTATCTGCAGTAGGTTTTGAGAAATCCGGAATGAAAACCAATATATTGGGCTAAAAAAACCCTGTTTTTTTTTTTTTTTTTAATATTTGTCGTGCAATAACTTTGTTAAATGGGTAATAAACACATAAAACTTTTAAACAAAACATGTAGAGAATTTAATTCTAAAAAAAAAATGGTGCAAGATAACTTGAATACAAGAAAAAAAACGAATTTTATATAAAAAACATTACACAAGACAAGAGACAAGTGTATTCACTATACGTACCAGTTTATAATAAATGTTAAAAAATGAGCTTCGCCATTTTGTTGGCACGCTTCTCTACTGAATTTGTCGCTCTTTAGTTCTTCAGGGCTGTCCTTAAGTTTTTTTTTTTTTTTTTTTTTTTTTTTTTTTTATTTTCTCTCAGCTCCCCTGGGCCGGACCGACTTGTTGGTATTACGCCGCCCAGGGGAGTGTCTTTAAACTCAAATAGGCCTCCCCACCTACCGGCTATATACCGGCAAGGCAGGTTGGCCTACCGGTTTTAGCTCTTTTTGAGAGTTCTTTATCAATATTGCCCCCTTGGGGACCCAAAAGGGCAATACTAATACACCACATTATTACATCACGCCAGACCCAGTTCGCCGCGACGCGGTACCGGGTCCCTTCAGTATTCAGTGTGCTGTTGCCTGACTGTTACCCGTGGAGTCCTTGGTGGCTCATCAGTGCCAACACACCGCAGCATGCTGGACCTCACCAGCAAGGCTGTCCACCCAGTCCTATTCTAGCCAACACCTTGTCTTCTCTCATCGGAGTATTTCTGTAGAACAACTTGTCTAACAAAACTAGCAAAATTATTCCAGTTTGACTCGCTTCTTAGCATGTAGTCTATTGTTGTCTCTGGAGTTATACCTGTGAGTGCCTTACTATGTCTAAGTGTGTCCCACCTATTGCACTCAAAAAAGGTGTGCTCAGCATCATCTATCTCGTTGCAGTAGTTGCAAATTGGCTCTTCTCTCTTGCCTATTTTGTGCAGGTAGTTATTGAAGGAACCATGTCCTGTAAGAAACTGCGATAGGTGATGATCAACCTCACCAAATCTTCTCGACAACCATGGCTTGATGTTGAGGATGAGGGTTCTCGTCCATCGACCCACAGCTTCCTGCGACCATCTATCCTGCCAGATATTATAAACGGCATCCCTGACCTCCTGTTCTGGCTTGCCTTGTGCCCTCTCCACCCTCTTTTTTGCGATTAGGTCAATAGGAGGTGTACCCGATAACACGCACAGGGCGGCATAGGACACTGTCCTGTATGCGGACACAACACCTAGGAGCACACACCTGTGCGTCCTCGCCAGTCTCTCTTTGTTGCGCCTGATGGCGATAGAGCGCCACCAGGCCGGAACGGCATACATAAGCGAAGATACGACGGTGGTCGCCAGTAAACGGCGCTTTGAGGCTCGAGGGGCATTCTGCGATGACATAATGGTGTTTAGACTTTTTATCATCCTTTCTGCCTTGTTGCATACATTGACTATGTGCTCGGTGTATCTACCGTTTTTCTGGAGGATAACTCCTAAGTACTTTATGTTATTCGCTTCTTCTATAGCATGACCGTTGATGGAAATATTGAACGGTTCTAGCACTCTTCGCCTTTGTCCTTAAGTTGCTAAGCCGCATCTATAATGCGGACAATTAATTTCTTACTAGAATGTATTTTTGTTTTGTATACAAGATTTTTCATTCATTTCGGAAGCAAAAATCTAATAGTGATCAGGCGATCTTGGGGGGCCGGAAATGTGAACCTCCGCGACCGATCCATTTCTCAGGGGAAATGATGATTTAAGTGAGTGGAAACGGTACAAGAAAAGTTTAGTGGCGCACCATCGTGGTGAAAGTAAACTTTGCATCTCAGCGGTAAAGGAATATCACTAGAAAATGAATTTTGTTCTTTTTTAAATTTAAAAAAATTAAAAAAAGATTATATTATACAAAATCGTCACCCGCACGCTCTTAATTATTCTGTATAAGTAATTATCTTATATTAAAGGGCAATGGTTTTTTTTGGCAGTCGTTTTTTATTTTTATCTCTTTGTTTTAATTAAAATAAGTTTAAAACATATGATAAATAATAAAGCATATTTCAAGCAATGTCATGTAAAATTTAAAAAAATAATATTCAGTTTTTCGTTAAATTTCTATTGTATATAATTCAAAAGTCAATTATTTAACTTTTCATTGAATTAAAAATGCTTCCAAGTGGATCTTCTAGGGAGAATCACATTACAAAGTCCTCAGACTGAGGCAGAAGAACATAACCGAAGGGTCGGAGGGTGAAAGTCAGCTCTCTGCGAAGCCGTCGTTCATCCGCGCTTGTGTAGATGGGCGACGGAGATGAAGCACGGATACTCTGGATCCCTCTGGTCCAAAGGCACCTCCCGGGGACGTGCAATGCTTAATTGTGAACCCGACCCCGGGAGAGGAGGATCGGTGAGATATGAGATTTAATCGGTAGGGCGCAGGCCCCTACCGCTCTCTTAATAACATCTAGCGGAACCTGTTAGCGAGTCCGACACTCCGCCCGTAAAGTAGGGTTCCTTCGACTCATCGAAAAAAAAAGATTGGAAAATTGGTTAGTCTTGTTAGAATATCATGACGACCCACCCCAATATAGTATCGGCAAGGGTGGTATTAGAAATAAGGGGGATATTATGTCTCCCCGGTAAAAAGACATTCCTGTTTGTCGAGCGTGAATGTCATTTACCACAAAATTTCATTTTCATAAAACGATTTTACTCAATTTTATTATGTTGCTTGTAATAAATGTTTACAAACTGTGCAAGAGTCTCTTTTTGAACCACTGTCGTAAAATTGAACTTCTAGACAACAAAGAAAATATTATATTTTTTAAACATAGTTTTTCTTTATTTTCCTCTTTTTATTTTGCTATCTCAAACATTATTAGAGAATTTAATTATAATTTTTCACAACCCTTTATTTTAGTATATATTTAATAATAATAAATCTGTGTTTAAATTTTTATTTTAAGTGGTTACCTTTTGTGTTCTTAACCGATCCAAATATTAGACTAAACTACATGTCGATATTATAATCCAACAGAAATGCAGACGACAGTCAGGCTTACATAAAAGGAGAGCCTTAATCTGTTTTTTGTTTTTATTTTAAGTTAGTTATTCCTAAATATGGAATATTTTTAGAAAACATCAACTACTTATATAATATCAAATTTGAAGATGACATTAACAGCAATAAGGATGTATTAACGTGATTAAAAGAACAGTTATACATTTTTAACATAAGCTTCCTTTGAAACTAGTCTTGCCAGCTTTCACCTGTTATATAAAAAAATAAAAATATTGTACAAATGGAAAGACCATATGTAAATCTAGTTTCCTTGTATGGAAAGAAATATCGATAAATATACCTTGTTTAATGCTAATATTGTAACGTATTGAAATTTTAATAAAATCCTTTATAGATTCCATAATCCACGTTAACTGTGTTTGGTTTGTTTGCTTACAACGTTATTTTGTGATTACATTTTATTGTTATGCTCTTGTTTTTTTTTTTTTCTAAATAAGGTTCGAGTTACATATTTTAAATTAATAAATAAGATAATTTATACTAAAAAGATTAGAAATCATAATAGATATATATTATCAGAATAGAAATCTATATTATATTAATGTAGTTTTTTTTTCTGGGTTACCATGTTGCATTTTTATTATCATGATTGTGATAAGAACAAGTGCTAGTACATTTTTTTTTTGCTGCGGCGGTTCCACATCTAAAATACAGGTTATAAACTGAAAAAAAATTACTACTTTAAAATTAATACAGAATTTTATTTTACTACGACTTAGACATTCGACAGTATTTTTTCTTAACGCTATGAAAACACTGTTCTTTAAAAAATGGTCTAGATAAAATCGATTCTCAACTTTATATTCTTTAATTCTTATTATTTAGAAAAAAATAAAAATAAAACAATTAAAGAATATCTCATTTCTCAAAGGTTTTTAATAAAAGAAACATTTAAATTTAATTTATTAGAGATTTAATTAAAAAATTAAATCTTTTTCATGAAAAGAGTTTTTACAACAATAAAGAATTTAAAAAAAAACATAAAATACAAAAAATCTTTAAAATAAAATGTAAAAAATCCATCGGGTCGGTCAAGTGGTAGACTCATCGTCGTAAATCAGCTGATTTCGAAGTTAAAGTTCTCAAGTTCAAATCCTAATGAAAGCAGTAACTTTTATTCGGAGTTGAATACTAGATCGTGGATACCGGTGTTCTTTGGTGGTTGGGTTTCAATTAACCACACGTCTCAGGAGTAGTTGACCTGAGTTTGTTCTATTGTTCAAGACTACAAATTTACCGATACATTATTCTGATAAATCGCTAATGATTATAATTGTTGATGTGTCTTAAAAAAAATTTAAAGACATTATTAAAGTTGACTTCTTATTTAAAAATGCCAAATTAAAAATAAAGGAAAGATTACCATCAACAAACTACGTGGCTAAGTATCTCTTCTTGTTCTTCGTGGCTAAGTATCTCGGCATTTCATGTGGAGATCTCGAGTTCGACTACCGGTCAGGCATGGAATTTTTCCATACCAAATTCCACCGGGTTAATGCTAATAACTGTTGTGCCCGCTCTTTATATAAAAAAAAAACGGTCATTTACTCGACACCGACTATAAAAATTAAAGTAAAATTAAAAAAAAGGAATAATTTTTACATTTTAATGCGTTTTTAAATTTACACTATTTTAACTAATTTTATTTATAACTGTTTATTTAATTTAAAACATTCCTAAACCTTCAAAAGCACTTCATATAGAAAAAATCCACTTGTAAAAACTGCAAAGGCAAGACATTAATGTAATAATAAAAATAGAAAATAGCTGATAAACTATTGACTGTAAGACAAAGAATTCTGAAATGTGAAAAATGTAATATTTTTACTTCCTTGTACGAAGTAAAGAAAGTATTGTGATCGCGAAAAATTTCGGTTTTCAGATTTCAACGGAAACATCCATTTTGACCAGTTCGGCGTGACGCCTGTTAGCATAACTCAAGAACGATTAGCCATAGGATGTGGCTAAATTTAAGCATTATAAAATGCTTAAATTCAGTTGAAAACATTTTCATTAATTACTATTAAACAAATGCTTACAATTTTGCTTTCATGTTTGGTAGCAAATATATAATCTGTAATTACAAAGAATCTATAATTTTTTGATTTCATAATTATCTACATACATTAAAAAAAAAGGAGTAAGCGATTCATAACCAACACCCAACAAAAAGTGCTGAAGATAAATTGATGAAAATTTGTATGCACTTTCTTACGTGGTAATTACTCACTAAAAAAGGATTTTTTTAAAACTCTGAGTTTAAAGGGATAATATAAATTTTTGGATTTTTTTTGAAACCCGGCTATTTTTTGATTTTCTCGATATCAAATAAAGATATCAACTTTATTTTTGGTGCAAGTAATCTTCTTCTGAATATATAAAAGCTAATTTCATAATTTTTTGAATACGAACTTGAAATGGGTGAAGAAAGGTAAAAAATTTCTAATAATGACTCCAAATTTTCCCCATTTCCGATTATAATAAACGAGATATTTAGGCTTGAAAATAGTCTCCAGATAAATATCTAAAAACCATTTTTGGGTTTTTTTGAATTTTAATATTTAAAGGGGTAAAAAAACCTAAATTGTTTTTTATATGTTGCCGTTTTATGCTATTGAATCAATCTTTATGAAATTTGGTAACATTGCAATGGTAATTTATGTATATAATTCTGATTATGTATTTCACGAGCGAAGACGGTACGGGAAATCTAAAAATCAATTAGTGGGTACTGTACTGACCAAATTGTTGTTCTAAAGAAATTACAGTACACTGATAGTTTTTACACATTTTTATAGGTTTTAATTTACTTTTTTCGTCTAGATAGATAGATACAGCATAGCCAATTCTAGAAGGGAAAGTATTGTAATCAGTCCAGTTTGGGCATATGCGGTTTTCACCGGATTTTGACGATTTGACACCTAAAGAACCTAAAAAACCAGATGGAAAATTTTTGGATGTTAATGTTCGTATGTACGCGCGTGTGTGTGTGTGTTTTCGGTGTTAGCCTCTGAATAACCTTATATCTCCAAAATATTTTGATGCCATTAAATTGTCAACTTAAAACGTCAAGGGGATGAGGCTGTACAGCAAGGTCATCCTTATTATCTTGACATTTTGCCTAATTAAGGTCATATTTTTCTTAGGCACATTTGTTAACAATTAAAAAATAACAATATTTGGAAAAAAAATTCCAAAATCGCACTCCCTCCCTAAAAATGCTGTTGTAGTTGTCTGCTATTTTGTGACTTCACAGGTGATTGGGAGAATTAAATAAATGAATAATATTTAAATGTAACTCGGTCTGGCTGAGTTCGAACTCGATCGGCCGGTTGCCTCGGTACCTAGTGCGTTAAGCCTGGCGGCCACACCAGTCTGCCGACTGTACAAGCAAAATTTGTTATATATAAGTTGTGAAATTACATTAGTTTAGTTAGTACCGACCGTCGCCGTAAGTACTGCCACACCGCGCGAATTAAATACGGTATGCGCGTGCGCTTTAATTTTTTTTTATAGAGGTGGAGGAACTCCATTTATGGATTCCTAGGCGGTGTCAAGCTTGCTAACAGGTTTCGCAAGATATTATTAGGTGAATATATGTGTTCCTGCGCACTACCGACTAAACCTCCACTCCTCTTGGAAACCGCTTATGCGGGATTACTTCAGGAAAGGGAAACGCTTGCTCACACAATCGGTAACAGCAAACAAGAAACACCAATACACAAAAACACGAAAATCACACACTCAACACAAAGATACAAAACACAAGCAACACTAAGACACAGGAAAGCACAATTACGTCAACACACACGGTAGTCCCTCACAGGCAAACACAAAACGCACACAACAGTCAAACAAACTGCGTTACACATACACGCCACCCACATACGCGCACGCGCGCACGCACACAGTCAACATCATGCACACTCTAAGGTACTTACCACATATTTACACACAACTTATCAGGACGACCACAATCTAAGCTTCAGAAGAGGGAAGCTTACCTACGGGTTCGTGCCACGCGCGCGCTTTAGTTAGAATCACTGAATTAAATAAAGAAATAATATTATATTAAAATAAAATGATAAATATTTTAAATTAAGTTTTATATGTAAGCCGTGCATCAGAAACAGGCAAAGTCTTCACCGTTTTTTATTTATCATCAATATTCTCACAAGCATGAGTTTAATGAGTGGGTCCGTTAGACGAGGTCTAGATGGGCAGGGCTAACAAGTGAGCCCTAACCGGCTGTTAATTATCCCCTGACTGACTGCTAGTTGTCTCCTGACCGCGACAGGAAACGCAAATAACCATATAGTCCAGATGTTGCTTCGACCGGGATGGGATGCTGGTATGAAATATATTAAGAATAAAATATAATATTTTCAAGAATCCTACAATTATAATAAAATTAAAAAAACTGTATTCAAGCTGCTGTGTAGAAATAGTTAAGAAAAGTATATAATTAAAAAAAAAAGAATAAAATTGAACAGTGTAAAAGTTTGCTGAAAATATATATTTTTAACTGAAATTAGCAGTGTGAAAGATTTAATCTAAACTGACGGTAAATACGAAGAAAAATGTGACTATGGTAACCAAAAATAGGGAAATGAGGAGTAAAAAAAATTACTCAATACGGCAACGACTGCATGTGAAAAAAGTTTCACATGTTTAGCATACGACAAGCCCCCCATCTTCTTACAATTCCAGCAATATTTTGGTCATCCCTTGCCGTAAGGGTTGGTCATAAAAATTGTTTTTGACAGACGTTATAGGTAATGTTTAGAGGACTAACGACCACTTTAAACCGATTCAATGCTGTGCATTTTAAGGGAGATATGATTTTTTTTTGTCTTCAAAACCCAATTTTTTTCACTTGCTGGGCCATAGTTGAGAATATGAAAAAACTTTACTTAGATAAGTTTTAGGCCCTTATCCAAAAAAAAATAGCAGGAACATTGAATGAATTCGATATTTTACTTAATAAGAAAATTAAAGTTAGTGATATTTTGTTTTTTCGAAAAAGCCCCTCCCCCACCACAATGGTTTGAAGATTAAATGAACAGAATTGAAAGTTTGATAGAACATTAATAAAATTAACATTACGGAACTTCACAAAATTTAACCTTAATATTTCCACCTCGTCATTCGATTTTGGCTGTTAACGAACTCGACCGAGATTTTGGGTCATTATATTTTATGTATCAATTTGAAAGTAATTGGCGCCATATATATATGTATATATATATATATATAAATTTTGAACTTACGGTGGTTTTGGGGTCTGGGGGATGTGAAACGCGAAGTATGTCGAAATTTTCCGGAAGTCGAATCATGGTACCGATTACAATAGGTAGCTTTCTTATGAAATCTACCTAAAAAAGAAAAACATAAAAAATAGATTTTCTCTTGCCAGGAGAGTTTTATTTACAAAATTACATTTAAAAAAAAATTATATTAGAAAGATTATTAAAAATATTTGTATTTTGTATAGCATTCTATTGTATCACAAAATATGGAAAAAACATACCAAAATGAAAAACATTAATAATAAGTTTTAAATGCGGTATTAGAAACAAATGTTAAAAAATTGGTAGTACATTAAGAATATTAAATAAATGTAAGACGAATTAAAGAAGAGGAAAAGTTACGTGAGAATCCTGTAAAAGGAACAAACTTGTTGGACGATATTTTAACGTACCTAATGTTAGTTTATTATAAAAGGAGAAGTTGAAGTATAAAACTGTAAATAAAAACTACAATTAAATTATATAAAATGCTTAAGTGAAGATAAAGTAAAGGATAGTATGCTGAAGATAAAATATTAGGTCTGAATAGAAAGAAATGGAAAAGTGTAAACATACAGACGACTGACAAAAAATCCGTATTTCAAGAATTCAAGATAAAATAAAATCTGTAAATAATTTCTTCATTTCAAATAATTAATTCTTTAATACATTTGATTAATTATTTAACTTGTTTTTTTTTTAAATACAACAGTTTATTCTTGTGTTATTACTGAACTGCAATCCAAATAATAAGACAGCTCTAACAATGGGTGGTCACATGTTTAGGAAGACAACATTAGCAGAGATTTTTCCGGATTTGTCGATCGACCGGACGAAGGATTATAGCTAATTTAATGGAGGGTGTTGAACAAGGGGATGTTTTCGTTTGTTGTATTTTAGCTATAAGGGTAGAATAAAGAGAGTTAAAGGGAAGGAGTTGTTGCTCGGAGGGTTTTGGTGACTTGAAATGCGCAATCTTGCTAAGAGGAACTCGTCCCGTTAGAAGGAACAGAGAAAATACTACACTACAACTGAACTGCCCGAAATCAAAACAGTTTTACACCCTCGTATGCCCATCACTGTAGGTCCTATCTAGAACGACATCCCCTACGCCTACAGTTCTATCTATAATTCATTTCTTTACTTCCATCATAACGTGTCATCTTATATTATTCGGGATGTTCTCATATCGCAAATGGAACAGTCGTGTTTAGCCTGACGAATGGTGAAATTCTCTTGTCGGTCGCTTTTTATGCAATCACTGTGGTCGGGCTACTATTCTTATCTAGAAATGAAATGGAAAAAAACTATATCAAATCATTCTTCTTTTCTCTCTCTCTCTCTTCCTAGCGACCAGATACGAGAATATCGAATTTTTTTTATCTAACTTGCTACTATTGAAAGGGCTTATACATTTTTCTACATATGATAGATAATTCCTTGATAAAAAGTTTTAACTTTCTTCTATTTAGTCTACGATAAATATATAGGCTGTGTATATATATCTGTTATTTTATTTGATTTATATGTTTTAATATTCAGATAACAAAATAATTTATAAAAGAAAATGTATTTTTATGAAATCCAAAATCATAACCTAACTTAAAAAGTGTATGATTACAATGAATTATTGACATTGTATGAAAATTTAATAGCATAACTAACTATTTTAAAAAACCTATTAAAAGTTTGTAATAAAATCTTTTACGTTATAAAATATGAATGAATAAAAATCACAAGGCTAAAAAAAACACTGTTATTTTATTTACACAAAGAGGGTATGTTTTGAGATTATAGAACTCTATTTTTTTCGGGAAAATTAAAAATTTACTAGAAAAAGGATTTTAAAAAATGCTTCACTGTTTATTTGCTGAATAATACGAACACAAGGTGCATAATAATAAAATAATTGCACTTATTTTTCCAATTTCATTCCATTCGTTACTTTTTTATAATATGAAAAAAACAAACTTGATTGTTAGAAATCTCATTTACCAAACGTCTACAAAATTTCGTGGAACCACCGAACTTGGTGGTTAGAAAATTCCACTAAACTTGAGTCTAGGAAGATGATCATGGATAGGTTTGGTATGGCTAGATCTTATTCCTGGATTGATGTGTGAAAAATTACTATATTTTTATCGTACTTTTCAAAATATTTATTATGTTTATTTAACACTACAAAAGAGGAAAAAAAACTATATTTGGGTAATAGGTTAGTCATTCTTGTCCAAATACCCAACTTTAAGAAACATTAATTAAAGTACAGTGATTTGAAATTATCTTTTATCTAAAAATATATTTTACTTTCGCTTCCCGATTAATTTTATTCGTTTGTTTCAGAAAAAAAGGTTTAGTTTAATTATAATTAAGAAGAAGTGAATATTTTATATGCCAAAAATTCAGGAGATGGATAAGGATTTTCCTTAGGGAAGTCTGAGCCTGTTTTCGGATGATTCTTTAGTATCTGAAACAACTATATCTTTTCTTTTTTCCTGTTTAGCCTCCGGTAATTACCTTTCTGATAATAGTTCAGAGGATGATATGTATGAGTGTAAATCAAGTGTAGTCTTGTACAGTCTCAGTACGACCATTCCTGAGATGTGTGGTTAATTGAAACACAACCACAAAAGAACACTGGTATCCACGATCTAATATTCAAATCCGTGTAAAAATAACTGACTTTACTAGGACTTCAATGCTGGAACTCTCGACTTCCAAAGCAGCTGATTTGGGAAGACGAGTTCACCACTAGACCAACCCGGTGGTTGAAAGAATTATATCTGGGATGAGAATTCATTACCTAGAAAGACCTAGAATCATTTCTTTAGTACAATTTTTCTGTAGGTAGATTATTCCTATATTATTATTTAATCTAACCCTTTCATTTATTCTTGATTCCTTCTTTTTTCGAGGTAGTTTATGGATTTGTCTAGAGCTCATTGATAAAAGAAATAAGAATATTATCTCGTACTGCAAGCTTCGTATTTGTGTGATTTATTGAGGGAGAGGTCACTATTTTGACTAGTCCTGAGCCTTAATGTTATGTAAACTGTGACAGCACAACTAGCTCAAGTAGTGATTGATTGTCAGATTACATCAGGCCATGTAATCTTTCCTCAGTTATATAAATGATGTTTGTGTTTTTAGCGTATAAAATAATCCCTTACCTGATTGGAATTATAACCCAGAACATCCCGAATGAAAGACATTCACTTTTACTATTCTGCCATAGGGCAAGTCCTGTCACGGCTGCTGCTTTCCACCTCGTTCTATTCTTTGTTAATCTCTTTGTTTCTGCATATTTTCCTTTTTCACTAACCCCATCCATCATTTGAAATCTCTTTCTTCCTCCTCCTTTCTTTCCATTCATCAATCCTTCTAATAAACACCCTCTTCTCATACAATGTCCTAGCCAGTTCCTTTTCCTTAATTCAATTACATTCAGCATTTTCCTATTTTCTCCGATTCTCCTTAATATTTTCTAATTTGTTGCATGGTATTGCCATCTGACATTTATCACTCTGCGTTACAGCCAAATCTCAAAAGCCTCAATTCGTTTTAATGTCTGCCATTCTCATCGCCTACGTTTCAGTTCCATAGAGCACCACACTCCAAATAAAATTTCCATTATATCTTCCTTCATGCTAAGTTTAACTTACCACACAGCAGTCTTTCCTTCTAATCAAATGCCTGCATCAGTTATAAAGCTCCCTAACCCACCGGGTTGGTCTAGTGGTGAACGCGTCTTCCCAAATCAGCTGATTTGGAAGTTGAGAGTTCCAGCGTTCAAGTCATAGTACAGTCAGTTATTTTTACACGGATTTGAATACTAGATCGTGGATACCGGTGTTCTTTGGTGGTTGGGTTTCAATTAACCACGCATCTCAGGAATGGTCGAACTAAGACTAGAAGACTATACACTTCATTTACACTCATACATTTCATTCTCATTCATCCTCTGAAGTATTATCTGAAATGCAATTACCGGAGGCTAAACAGGAAAAAGAAAGTTATAAAGATCCCTAAGCACTGACATTTTTTCACTTGCTCTAAAAAGTCATTTCCAACCATAATCTCAATCCTTTCCTCTTTTTTACCATACATTTTGTCTTCTTTTTGTTTATCCTCATACCCTGACTTTCGCAAACTTCATTAAGTCATCAAGTATTTCATTTAGTTTAGTCTCTCCGCTAGTACCGCCATGTCACATAAAAACGTATACGTTCTACTTTTCTTCTCTCCGATCTTTATTTCTTTTTATCCATTCAGAAAGAATCTAATTATTTCTCTATACTAAACAGTGTTGGTGACATGCAACATCCAACAATGAAAGATAAAAAGTTTCAATTCCACCATTATTTTGTCAGTAATTACAAATGAAAAAAATCAAAGGAAATAAAATTTGAAATGGTTTTTCTACCGAAAAATATTTTGTAAGTTTTATCAAATATTTCCTTTGGTAAATGATAAAATACGTAGGAGCTGTAGTTATTGTTTTTGTAAGAAGGTTATTATTGGTAGTACAGGAAGCACAACCGGGATGATTTACAGCTTAGGTTATACAGATATTTTCTTGAATTGTCAATTATTAAATAAATATTGATATTTCAAAAATTTTTTAAAAATAGACGATGAGATTTTTTTATTCCTTTAAGTTTTATTTTTTGCAAACGGAAATAAATTTAAAATCATTTTATTCCCCCGTTTTAATTTAAAGCGGCCTTCAAAAATTTGAAATTCAAAGAACTGAAAAAAGTAATACTATTTAAAAAAAAAAAAATTATTACTTTGAAGGCGTTGTTATTTAATTTTTTTTTATTTATATTTTTGCAGTGCTTAGTATAATTTCTATTTAAAATCTAAATAGATTAATATTTTAACAACAATAATATCATCCACTCTCGAAAATCTCCTTTTGCAAGAAATATAAAGATTAGAAATATCGGACTGAATAAAAATACAAAAGGAATCGAAATAAATAATATAATCCAATTTCAAAATTTGTATTAGAAAGTGATTTTAAAATCAGAATGACAAAAAGTTTTACATTATAGCTATTATTAAACAATGATAAGAACAAAGGTATAAAGAATATTTTGAAATTGGTTATTAGATAGGATAATCTTTTGTTTAAAAATGTTCAACGTATCTTATTTGAGAATTTACAACGAGACTAATATATCAAAAGAATCATCCAGAAAAATAATAATATTAAGAAATAAGAATGACAGGAACAAATGAAGAAGATTTCGTTTACATGAAATAATTGATTTTTTCTCACATTTTATATTAGTTTTTCGATTTTCCAAATTCACTATTTTTTCAGCTTTGATTTTATTGTTGTTATTATTTTCTTCATCAAACATTACTTATTACTAAGAGATAAAACATATCCTTAAATAAAATTAAGAACTTCCTGGGATAAAAATTAATCTTATTTTTAAGATTTTTAATTTTTGGAAAATTGGATCTTTTGTTCTTTCATACTAAGTAAAATACTTTTTTACTTAAAAATTATTTTACTTAGTATGGAATAGGTCAAGAGTAGAATTTTTATCAAATTAAAATTTGTTTATGAATAACCAAACGTTTCACATTCTGTTTTGTAAACCCTTCATAATATTTATAAAAATGGTTACATAGGTAATTTAACAGATAATAAAATGTATTATTACGTAAAATAATAAAAAGACTCAATTATGGTGATTTCAAGTCACAGAATTAGATATGCTTTATAGTTGATTGCGATATAATATGAGAAAGACATTTAAATGTTATACCCAATCGAAATAAGTCCACTTCGTTCATATTTGCTTTTATTTTAAAAGCAATTAATTAAAATATTAATATACCAAACGTTGGTACATTTGACACATTAATGTTCTGTATACAATTCAAATTATTATCAAATTAATCTACGCACCCACACACACACACAAACAACAATACTAATAAAATTATAACTAGGGTCGTTCCTGAGCGCTTCACGCAAAAATTACTGGACAGATTCTAATAAATTTTTAGAGATTTATAAATTTGAGGGTTGGTCATTATCTCCAGTTTGAATTATCACGATAATCCTAATGGGGATTAAAATATTAAAGATATTTAATATTAAATTTAAATTTAAAATATTTAATAATTTAAATTATTAATTTTTTTTTTTATAGTAGCATCAACAATTATAGCCATTAGCGACTACAGTAACACTATAATGTAGTATTATATAAAAACAAAATCATAAAGAACAAAAATAAACAATAAAGAAATAGGAACAATAAATAACAAACACAGACAAGTGACAACAACAAATACAAAATAAAATACATAAATCGACAAAAATCACTAAATCGTATTCTTCATTCCACTGTAGGAGAGGAACCGCAACCTTCGTTCTGGTTTAATAGAAATTTCATATCCGAATCCAGGTCTAAGTTTTGACGAATGGTTTCAAATTAAAATTAAAAATGGTTTCATTAAAAATTTTATCAGTCTATTATTATTAATATTGTAATTAGTTTAATTAGAAAATTTAGCAAACTTTTATGTATTTTGATTGTTTATATTGGCTGTCGATATTGGATTGTCAGAAGTTAAAAAAAAATGCCTTCAAAAAAGAGAAGTAACTTTTCTTATTAAGGTCTGCTAAAGGAATAAGAGAATCTCAGTCTTCTGAAATAACTGAAATGCATGATTCTCGATTAGCTCCTACAGAGAACGCTTCTCCCAGTGTTGAGCAACAATAAATTTACTCCTCGTCAAGAACGAGAGTAACGGTAGAGGAAAAAGAGCTTTTCAGGTTCTAATTGTTATTAACCAGAATTATTCTCACAATCATGAGGAAAACGAACACAGTGAGGGTCCAGGGCAGTGATTGGGTAGGGCGAGCGAAGCTAGCACTTACCGGCAAGTGTATATATATATAAATTCACACGTGTGTGTGTGTGTGTATATATATATACACGTACAAATATATTTTAATGTATGCAACGAATTCGTTTGCGAATGAAAATACGTAAAATAAAAATTTTCATAATTTTAAATTATGTATAAGTAAATTTGATAATACAAAATAAAAAATTGTTTATTATCACTATAATAATATTCATAAATACAATATTATAATATCTTCACAGAATCTATAAAATAAATGTGGGAAAATTAAAAAAAAAAAAAAAAAATTAACCAGGATACATATCTGGATAAAGTTAAAAAAAAAATGAAAAGAAGAGATATACACACAACTAAACTACATTCCACATTGTTTAGATTTTCTTAGAATTAATGAAATGCAAATTAGTTTGTTTGTTATTATCTTTTTATTGCTATCAGTAATACGTCACGTGGGCTATTCCCACAACCTATTCAAGATTATCTAGGGTCTTATTATAATTCTATTAACGGTGCCTGTTTATTCATTGGCCGTTTAAGCTTCTCCGACGAAAGAATGAGAAAGAAAGAGAAAGAAGACAGTCTGTAATAAAGAGGAAAAGAGTTAAATGAGTCGCTTTGGAATGTTAGATTCTTCCGTTAAAGTAAATAATTCGCTGAAAATTCCTTCTCTTTATTTAAGTTTTTTATGTATACTGTTATCTATAAGAAAGTGTCTTAGTCATTTAAATGAAACTAATATACAATATTTAAAATCGCATTTTAACATATTTTAAAATGACATAAATTTTATATGTTATTGTTTGTCCTTCAGTCGATGACATTTTCATATTAGTTAGCATTTCCGTCCATTTGTTCTGACATTTTCATAAAATAGACTGCATTAAATAAGGATTATTTAAGTCGAATTCTTAATAAAAATTACCAGGAAAAGATGTAAATTATTAATGATACTGCTAAATTCTACGTAAATTTGTGAGTATAAAGGATAGTTATGAGAAAAAATTCTTCTTTTTTTTACGAATATTTTACTTATGTACCACAATTGGGAGATCAAACATATTTGAGTAATCTCATACGGATATAGGTCTGGTTGGTATTTGCCAATTTAGTTAAAATATTATTTGTAAACTGGGGGGTTATGCTTGGGTGGTATTTATTATACAACCAGCACCTTTTCTTTGCTCTAAGATAAATAATATTTCTAAAAGAAAGTAAGTAAATCAAATAGATTTAAGATAAACATTTTAATTGTAATAACAATTAATACAATTTTCAATTAATTAATAATAAGTTCATTATAAACAAGAAAAAAATCTTTGTAGAAATAATAACTGATTGCTTTAATCGCTATTTTGAAAACTGAGAGAATTTCTTAAAAATTTAAACTTAAAACTGAAAAGAAATTTTTGAAAACTTTTTACATTTTCTACGTGAAAAAAATTGATGAAGATGATATGGTATTAAAATTTTTTTTTAATAACTGAATTTTTTTAAAGCAAAGATGAAAAATTAATGTAGTGGTCACATCGAAATACCGATTACGATCTGCTATCTTGGAATGCTCACTCATAAGACAAAGTGGCAACTAATAAATTTTTGTTTTTAATTTTTTATAATTTTTTGATCATTATGTTTTATTTTTTGTGAGGGTTGCTGCATACAGCCCCAACTAATATAGAATATTAAAACCTTTTTTTAAACAAATATAAATTAAAGTTGTAATAATTGTTAATTTTAATTAGTATACATATTTTCTTTTTATTAAGTTAATCAAAACCAGTAATCTAGGTATTTGATAAAAAAAAAAAAATAATAATTATTCTTTACTAAAATTAATATGAAAATTATGGTTATGACATTGTCAAGATTATTCTACGGATAAAAAAAAAAGAACTACCCAAAGTTTGTCTGAATGGACTAAGAGAAACCGGTATAAATCCTTGATTAGAGCAGCATCACAAAATGCACAATAAATTTAAAAATAAAATAAAAATTTCGTAAAATTTATATTAATTACTTACAATATTAACTCATTAAATAACATTAAATAGGTTAAGATAGAAAATGTCTATCTAGATGACGGAGTGGTAGCGTCACGGCCGTTCATCCGGAACGGATGAACGGCATTTTCTACTTGCATCTAAACATGCAGATGCAAGTAGAAAATGCTTTCTTCTTGCATTTATTGTTATTTAGTGGTATTGTAGATGTAAAAATTGGTATCGCATTTGGATTTATGTTATGTTTTTTTCATATAACTTTTCCATTTATTTCTGATTTTTCTTCCTTTTTTTTGAAATAGCATCCAAATTATTGTAATATCACCGTCTTCATTTCTGTCCACTCGACATAATTTACCAATCGTTCCATTAGTCAAGCCATCTGAAACATCTACATTTGTAATTAATATGTAGTATTTATCAATAACAAATATTATTTCATATGGTAATCCTCCAGTGTCGATAGTAGTCATTTTATGTAATTTTTGTCTAACAAAATTTTGTTGTTCTGAGTTTTGACATCCAATATATACATCTTTAGCTACTGAAACAATTTTATTTTCTGCAGCACTTAAAATACGATTGTTTAATTCCTCTACTGCCGCAATTGTAAATGTAAAAAAATAATATTTATTCTTTTGATTTTCCCGAATGGGGTATAAAAATATGCTTATATATATATTTATAGAAGTATAATTTATGGCATTCTTTTTAGAATGTACTAAAGCACATTAATATTCTATTCAAGGTTCATTTATTTTACAGTAATTAGAATTATTTTAATTTTTTTTTCAGATGTTATGTTAAAAAGTAAATTAAAATGTATCTTTCCAATACTAATTACAAAAAAAGAGTTAGTCAATATGAAATTATTATTAAAAGTAATTATGAAAAGCTTCTTAAATGGTGTTGATTATGAAAGTAATAAAAAATATAAAATGGTGAAGCTATAAAAAAAGGATAAAAGTCCACTTGTATATTTCACAAAGGGTGAGCGTCAACTTATGTTTATTGTTTAACATAATTTCTTTTTTTCAGGAAATTAACAATTTTTTTCAGGCACATATGAAATGAATGTAATATAAAAACAAATTATTCAATGAAATTACTGTTTAAAAGTAATTGTGAAAGAATGAAAGGGTGAGTGTCAACATATATAATAAGTTTTTGTTTAATAAAATTTCTTTTTTTCAGGATATTATCAATTTTCTTTCAGGTACATCTGGAATGAATGCAATATAAATCAAAATAAGATTATAATTCAAAAGTGATTGTGAATGATTAAATACATTAATTATGAATGAAATGAAAAAGAAAGTGAATAAGTTTTTTATTCAGGTTACTAAGTTTTTTTAGATACATCTGCAATTAATATAAAATAAAAACAAATTGTTATTCAAAATTATATGTAATGATTAAATATGCTAATATTGAGAGCAATAAAAGCAATTATTATGTAATACGATATATGAGAGTTTTGAGGGAGAGAATGATAGATATAAACAAAGTTTTGTGCATATGTTTCATTGACTGAGAGAAAGCCTTCAATAGGGTTAAAAGGGATAAAATAATGAAAAATTTGAATAAAGAAAATTGGACAGTAGGGATAACTTTATTATGGAATTATACATAGAATAATAGGTACAGGTACTAATAGAAGAAATAGAAGCAGAAGATGGGAAGAGCAGTTAGACAGTGATGTTGCATGTCACCAGTCCTTTTTAGTATTTATGGAGACTAATTAATTGTGGAAGCTTTGGAAGACTTACGGGATAGTGATTATGAGGTAGGAGGAGAAGAAATAGACAATTATATATGCTGTCAACCAAGTAATAACGGCTACAACTGAAGAGAAGCTGCCACAAATGACGGGAAGAATAAATAAGATAGGAGAAAATATGGCATGAGAATAAACGCTGATAAATCCAAAGTAATGAGAATATTGAGGGAATACATGGCAACAAAAATTTCTATTCAAGTGAAACAATTCGTATACGTTGTTAGTTTTAAATACCTTGTAAGCACAATAGTTTGAGGGAAAAAACTGTGGAAATTAGAAGTAGAACTGCGAGTGGTAAAATGGCTTTCAGCAAGGTTAGAAATCTGCTTATAACAAAATGTATACCTATTGGTCTGAGAGATTTGTAAGATGTGTGATGTGGTGCAGAAACATGGAAAATAAAGAAAAGTAATTAATTCGATATGTGAAAAGTTCTGAAATGTAGCTATGGAGGAAATGCTAGGTATCAACTGGCAAGAGAAAGTAATTAATAATCAGGGTCTTGACAAATATAAATGTGACTATGATGAAGGCAATACAAAGAAAGTGGATACGCCACATATTAAGTCATGATTGTATTCAAAAAGTACTAATTGAAGGAAAATTGCTGGAGTGAGGGGAAGGAGGATAGGAATGCTGGATGATTTTAATGAGAGACATTATAATTTAAAAGAATTAGCTTAGAACTATCATCATGGAAAATGCTATTTCTTGATATTATATGTCGATAGACAGTTTGAATGTAAAATAAAAACAAATATTTTAGTATAAAATTACCAATCAAAAGTTATTGTGAAAGATGCAGTAAAGATGATAAAAACTAAGGATGATTGTGGTGAGTGATAATGTCTATTAAAGCAACATACTAACATACAACTTGTAAATAATGAGAATTAAAGAAATACGACGTACATAAAATGTAATTTTACAAAGTTTTCTTATATATGTAATATATATTGGGCCATATGTTAGTTTACATATTAATTTGTTTTTTACACAGGGTGTTTTTTTATTTGTTAAAAAATACCTGTTTTTCTTGAACGGCACGAATATATAAGAAAAACAGGTAGGTATTATTAATAAACAAAAAAAAAAATGTATAAAAAAAATTAATATGAAAATTAACATATGGCAATATTACAAGAAAACTTTGTAAAATTACATTTTACGTACGTCGTATTTCTTCAATTCATTGTTTACAAGTTATATGTTGGTAATTCTAAATTTATTTTTAATGCGCAGGGACAGCGCCTAAACGCCGTCCCCAAACTCAAAAATTGTACACCCGGAGTTTCTTCCCACGGAATATACGACGGGCGTGGTCCCGAATGCTGCCTTTATGATAACACAACCCGGTCACCCGGTTTTGATGATCACAGCACCAAGAAATACATATTACAACGAAAATTTTCGTTCAACCTTAGAAATAACTACTTATAACTTATATTCGAGAAGTTACAATCTAAGATTTAAAAATCATTAGATTATCAATAGAAATTTAACTAAAATATTAAATTGCTTATTTACTAATATTAAAATATTAAATTAGTAATATTTAAATATTATTAATATTTATCAAATATTTAAATTTGATAATTTACTAATATATGTTGAAATAATTTACTCCTTTAAGTAAAATGTAGTTGTGTTATTCTTCGCAAGAGAAATGACAGTACATAGTTTAATGACAGTACATTGTATAGAAAAATCTGCCCGACCTTTTTTCAGTTTAAAACTGCTTTAAATTAATCAAGTCGTAATAAAAATTTTAATGAAAGAAAGCTACATATCATCGCAGAAATAGATTTTCTTAATGAATACAGGTTTTTTATATAAATATGTAATAAATTTCGATAAATATTTGTAATTTTAAATTTTTTATCCTCTAACCCGTTTACGAATCGCGTCTTACAAGGGGATGGTACATCGGCGAGAATCCGACTTCATTTACTTTGTTTTTTTTTTTAATTTAAATATATTGATTTATTAATAATTTTTAATCTGTGATAACAAAAAATAATTATTCAGTAATAGCAAAGAAAAAATATATATATGAAAAAAATCAGAAGTTATTAATGAAATAAAATTTTATCTACTTTTCATTTTAAAAAAATGTTTATATGTAATAAAAAGGCGTACAAGGAAGTCATGTTGTGTCCACATCAGATTATTTAAATGTAAGTAATAGATGAAAAGTTTTCTTTATCAATAACCAGCAAATCGGTTGTTACCTCTACAGTCGCGACATTAATTCGAAGTCTAGTCTAGTCTTAATTCGAAGTATTTCAACAAGATCAGCAGGCAAAGGTTGTACATAAACCCGATGTTTATTGAAACCCCATAAGAGAAAATTTGTAATTAAACGTTTTTCTTTTTCAAAATATATTAACTACTGATAAATGTTTAAATAGTACTTATTAATTTTCTTGTTTAAATCTCTGAATCTTCAGAATTCATCTCAACGTGTACGTAAATATTATTTAAATAATTTTCATAAATGCCTTCTAAATTTTGTTTCATTTTACATATTTATTATCATCTTTTTTTTGCCTGATGAAATAATTTAACATATAAATTGAAGCTTGTCCGCTTAAATGTAGAAATGGAATTTTGTAGCGTATGAAAAATGATATGCCTGACCGGGATTCAAATCCGGGACCTCCGGATGAACGGCCGAGACGCTACCACTCCGTCATCTAGGTAGGCATTTTCTATCTTAACGTATTTAATGTTATTTCATGAGTTAATATTGTAATTAATATGGATTTTAATGAAATTTATGTTTTATTTTTAAATTTATTGGGCATTTTGTGATGCTGCTCTAATCAAGGATTTATACCAGTTTCTCTTTTTCCATTCAGACAAATTTTGGATAGTTCTTTTTTTTTTATCCGTAGAGTAATCTTGACAATGTCATAACCACAATTTTCTTATTAATATTAATTTTAGTAAAGAATAATTATTTGTTTGTTTTTTGTTTTTTTTTACCAAATAACTAGATTACTGGTTTTGATTAACTTAATAAAAAAAAAATATGTATACTAATTAAAATTAACAATTATTACAAGTTATATTGATATTTGTAGCAAAAAAATGAAAAAATCAGAAGTTATTAATGAAATAAAATTTTATCTACTTTTCATTTAAAAAAAATGTTTATATATAATAAAAAGGCGTACAAGGAAGTCATGTGGTCTCCACATTAGATTTTTATTTTTTATATAACTACTGGCATTAATAATAATAATATATTAATACTGTATCAATTAAAACAGATGATTCAGTTAAACATCTGAAGTAAAATTAATTTAAAAAAAAATATATTTTTAAAATTTAAATAGCTAAAGTTTAATATTTTAATTTAGCATAAAGTGGGAATACCAGACAAGAAACAGACATCACCAGATGGTTTTAAAACGTTGATTAAAACGTCCACAGTTAATCCAACACACGTGGCTATTCATGTTACGCCATCAATTGAAACTAATCCAAACATTTCAGTTATAGTTTAATTTAGTTATGAAACAAAGTAATAATCTAACCGGTACGTGAATATTGCGATTTAACCATTAATATTATTTACTAAATTAATAATTATCAAAATTATTTTAATAAATATAACATTAATAGTTTTTTATGAAATTCAGATTAGAAAACAACTTTAGTTAGATTAGTAAACAACGGAAATTTTAATTTTAGCAAAATTACGTTACTTTTCGGGAAGTTATTTAAAAAAAAAAAATAGTAGAAAATTTTAATTACCTACACAGCCATGAACGATAATCATTCATCAGTAAAAAAAAGTAGTCGAAGTATTATATTATCTGCAGTATAATTTATTTTACGACTTAGATATTAAGTTACAGATGAGCAACCAAGATAAATACCATAACTGTAAAAAATAATTTTTGTAGTTGGTTTTGGTTATGTTGCGTTATTTTTCTTTTGCTGTTCTATTTTTTTTTGTAAATGTTTATCACACAACTATCAAGTTAGCATTATTGCTTATAATTATAAATATAATCTAACTAAACTTAACCTAAGCCCGCTTCGCTCTGTAACCTTGACTAGCAAGCAAAGCGAGTGTACGTTAAGTTTGGTTAGATTATTTTTTTAATTTCTTTGCAAATGGTAAAAGTTTCAAAAATATTAAAAAATGAAAATTTTAGGTCAATATGTAGTAGGTAATTTACTAAAAAAAAACCATTGTTGTTTTTTTAATGAGTTTAAATAGTTATTCTTAAAAAAAAAAAAAACATTGTAGAGGGAGAAACAGAAAATACCCAAAAAATATCAATTCTTTCATGTATATAAATAAAAATGAAAATGTTCGTTAGTTAAAAATCTTAAATCTCCGAAAGTACTTCAACGATTGCTTTGAAATTTTGACACAACGTTGCATTCGAATACGCGCGTATTTTATATACCTAAGATGTCACACCTGTGACAAGTAAAAATATGCTTTTTTGAAAAACAGCGCTGTCTGTTGGACGTAAAAGCAACACACGCTATACTAAATATTTTACGATTCTATTTCATTGTTTCCAATATGTCAGCTATAGACTAAAAAGCTACTGGACCGATTTAAGTGCAGGGAAAAAGGAAGAAAGGAAAAATCGAAAAAGGTAAAAAGGAAGAAGGTAAAAAGGGACAATGGAAAAAATAAAAATGGGGAAAAGAAAAAAACGGGAAAAGGAAATGGAAAGTGGAAAGGAGAATAAAGAAAAGTGAAAGGGGATGAGGAAGGGGGAATGGAAATAAAGGGAAAATGTATGAAGGAAAGGGAAATGTGTAGAAAGAGGGAAATGGGGAACTTAAACCGGAAAATGGGTGAAATTGTAAGGGGATGCGGTAAAAATGAAAAGTGAAAAAAATAAGGGAAAGGAAAAGGAGGAAAGGGTGAATGGGTAAAAAGGAAAAAGGGAAAGGTTACATTTTGTGAAGTTGTAAATGTTTTATCAAACTTTCAATTGTGTTCGTTTAATCTATATATATTCTTAAATCTAGCAATAGCGAAACAGTGCCGGGTCTGATAGTGAAAAATAAACTTATATTGCAAAAAGAAATTGAAATACACACAGAAAACTAATATTTTTCGGATATACGTTTATAAAAACAGATTTTTTTCTTTTGCTGTGAAGAACTACTTTAAAATTTCTCCAAGTATTTTAGATTTATACGACTACACAGAATATTAATACTACTAAAGCTTAGAATGTAATGTCCATGGGTAATGTGATGATGGATCATTTTCTGGTAAAGTTTAAGCACCATAGACAACTTTTTAGTTATTATATTTTTCTAAATACTAATAATAATAAAAATTTATGTTGCCGTAATCATTATTATTAGTTTATGTATGAATGACTTGTCAGAGTGGCTGATGTAATTTGACATTGTTATTTACGATGTATTCATAATCTTTACTCATTTATATGTTGAATAATATAGCTTACCATCTACATAGCTTCTATATAATGTATATTACCGACCATAAACCAATATATATATATATATATTATAACTTCGTAGCTTCGTAACTTCGAGTTGTAGTTGTGTAGCTTCTCTGGTACTCTGCCTTTCATCTTTAAGGTTTTAGGTTCGAATCCCGATCAGGCTTAGCATTTTTCACACGCTAATAAATTTATTTCTCATCATCATAAAAAAAGAGAGCCCGCGTACTAGAGTTATAACTGTACGTAAGTCTGAAGTTGCCCGAGAAAAATAAATAAATAATATTTTTACATCGTATTTAACTTTGCAAGTACATTAAAGATGAATCAGTGTGTTTAGACAGACATTCAGTATGTATAAATTAAGTCAAGAATAAAATGTAGACAATAAATCTTACAAGATAATGCAAAATTGTGTATTAGCCATAAGTTAATATATTTTATCACTGTATCCGTGATTTTAAATGAATCACGTTTTATAATATTTTATTACTTTTAAGAGTAATAAATATTGTAATGCGATAGTATGTATTGCGTAGCATAAATAAAATATTTTTACGATGAACTTGTCAGTTGTAATTTTGATTCATAACATAATTATTACGCCATTAGTTGAAATAAATTTTAAATAATTTAACTGACCAGAAAATTAACTCAGGAATATTTTGTTTGTTTTATTTTATTGATTATATTTAAATGTAAAATATCTAAATTCAAGTAAAATTGAAAAAAAAAAATTGTTCGCAATTCTATGGGAACAAAATGGAAAAGTGATTTGCGTTGACAAATAAAAATTTTAACATTACTTAAAAAAGAAGAAGAAAATCGCGGGTTGAGCAATTTTGGAGCATTTTTTTATTGGGATAGGTGATCGGGTATAATTATAAACTAAGTGATAATATTTATACAAGATAAAGAATGCATACAGGAAGCATAATAATGTAATAAAGTTTATTAACAATTTGTATGTTCTAAGGAACAATTGCGTCTAAAATCCGAAATATTTTACGTGTATATTTTCTGGTGGGTAAATCTATACATCTGACGTGGGTCATCTTGTCACTGAAAATATTTTTCTACGATACCAATAAATAATTGAAAGACATTTAAAACAAAATACTATGCTTCTAAAAGAAAAAAAATCTCAGTAGGTAATACGCCCATTTACTACTGTTTGTTACGTAAAACGTTCATTGGACGAGTAATGAATTAGTAATTGATTATTATTATTAATTATATTTGTAATGACAAAATGAAAGAAACGCTATTGGTATCTGACCCGTATGTTTCGTTATTTTAACTCAAAAAATTAAAAGAATATCGAACAAAACCAAAATAAACTATTTAACATAGGTGGCACTCGTAAATTTTCCAGTACCGGAACACTTGAATTTTTCTTAAAGCAGACCGCAAAAATTTGGTCCACAGCCACAAGCGGCTGTACACTCATTTCGATGTTTACATTGATAAAAAGCAAAACTTATCTTTTTTAGTCAAATATTTAGCTTTTTTCGTGAATTAGATTGTTAGCCACTTATTTTGTCACCGTTTGTCTACGGATACCAAAAGCAAGGACCATTTTCGTGTAGCTCTGATTTTTATAATTTACAGCAATGTCCATCGTCACGTATCATTCATGGAAGCGATATATTTCATTAAGAGATGTGACAACAACGAACAACGAATACTTAATATAAAAAAAAATGTAGGCCAGAATTTAAGTTAAAATAAATTTTATGTGAAAGGACAATTTTTTTTTAATTTTTCCCCAAAAAAAAGCAGTTTCGAAATAGCTTTCTGGCATAGTAAACCCCTAATTAACACTCATGCTGGTGTGCCATAATTTATAATCATCCCTTTCTTTTTCTCAATGATTTCGGTGTCGTGTAAAATAATTTTGAAATTTTGCCACGCGAAATTATATTTTTGACGTTTATGGGAAGCTATTATCAAAGAAGCTATTGCAAAGAAGCAATCTTTTACTGCGGTTTCTTCATACATTTTTCGTTCCTTTCTTTCTTCTTAATATAATCCGTTTCCTTTATTCTAGATCTCTCCTTTTCAAAAATTTATGGATTTTGCTAGATTTACACTGAATAAATTCTTGGGATCTTTCTATAAGCAACGCTTGCTTGGTATTTGTGTAATTGGTAAGGAAGGAGGTCAGTGTTTGGACCAATCCAAGGTCGGTGACAATAGAAAAGCCCAACCTAGAGCTTAGATGCTTATTGGATAATATTTTAATCAGTCTTATACGTAAATGATATATGAAATTTTTAGGGTTAACTCCAAATTTGGAAAAATGAAGATGACGACTTCCTTAAATGTATTTAGTGATGAGTAAACATTTCATCTTGGTGGAAAAGTCAACATATGCGTACCTGAGGGATGATAAAATCCCCACGAACTCTTACAATGCGTAAGGGACTACCCAAAATTAAGTTTTTCGTTTTGTGTGAGATATCTCGAGGACAAGTATACAAGCTGTTCTTTTCGCTGAAGCAAGCGTAACTGGAGTTGCTTATAAGGGCTCGTCCCTCAATTGCAAGATGAATCAAATAATTTTATATGGAAACAAGATCGTCTCTCTCTCCTTACTGGAATAACTAAGTGCGGGATCGGTTGAGTGACTTTTCCCTAACCGTTGGCTCGGTCGGCACAGACCCAATGTACAGAATGTTTGTGGTGCCCTTCAAGGTCACCAGATCACAGACCCAATCTGATTTTTCCCTTTAGAGTTTTATAAAGGATCTTATGTGTACGCATCCTTCCGATACGAGGAAGAGGATTGAAGCAGTTAGTTGTCGCTTGCATTTCTCCAGACATGCTGGTTTAAGTACTGGGCAACTTCTACTATCAGTCTGATGTGTACTGCGTGACGTAAAGTGCTCACGTTGAACACTTTAGGGGAAACTTTAAGAGGTTTATTTTGTTTGTGATTGTAAGTCAAAGTTAAGACAAATTAAATAATCCTGATTTAAAAATAAATAAATAAAATCAAATATAAATAAATAACATAAATATTACATAATATAATAATAATAATAATATTATTATTCATAAAATATAAATATCGTGGTTTTTGAATAACCTTGATATTCAAAAAACCCCGATTTTTTTTTATATACTATGTATTATGCAAATTTTATATTGTTACTGCTACAGGTTACTTTTCATTATTTCAAAATAATGATGGGTCTAAACAAAGGAAATAAAGTTAAATACGTAGCTTGTAGTTTAAAAAAAATATATAATACGTTCTCGATATCTCATTATTTCTTATTAAACTTACCTCCAATCCGGATGCAAATTTTTGTCAAAATTTTTACGCGTTTTAAATTATAATTTGAAATTATGACACTTGTATTAAAAATAAGTGGAAGCCATTAAAGTAATTATATAAATAGTATAAAATAATAAGTTCAAAATAATAACATTTAATGTAATTATTTTTTAAAAGTATTTTGTGAGATCTTAGAAAAGATTTAATTTTTTTAAATGGTTTTTTAAACCATAAAGTGAGCTTTTTTAAACCAAAAAAATTAAATTTTAATACAAAGTGAAATAATTTATAACGTCCATGTAATAAAGTAATACGGTAAAGTCCATGATTCCTCAATTTATTCATGATAATATAACTTTGTTGAAATGTAATATATATTTACAGTGTTAGTATAATAAAATTTTAAGCCAAAATTAATTATTAAGTAATGACAAAATTTTTATACTTTATAGAAAACATTAAACAGTTAAAAGACGGTTTTGTTTATTATGAGGCAAAGAAGAAGAAAAAAAAGGTCTTCAGAAATTATTATGACAAAGTCAGTGACTGTTTTATCCCGGCTATAAACGGTTTGCTGGTAATATCATTGCGTAAAAGAAGGAAGAATGGTCGTACGTATAGGTGAGGGGTGAAATTGTAAGAAAGAGATGAGAAGAAATAAGTATTGCGACCGACGTGGTATTATTGGCACCCGGCATTAAGGCCCCCTTTCTAATTGCCTCCTGGGGGGAATAAACTTTCATAAGAAGTTGACTTTTCCACGAAATGTTCTTTGGGGGGATTTGATGAGCTGTGACTATTATAAAAGGGACAAACACTCGCCGCCTACAAATAAAATGTATATAGGTCTCCATATATATATATATATATGTAATATTACACGGTTTTTCCAAAATGTTACCTCGTTGTCATCACTCTAAAACCTTCAGAGTAATAAAAAAATTTAGGTTTATTGTGCTTCTTTTATATTTTAATAGACACAGTTATTTGTATATTATATATATATATATATTCGCTTTCTCTCTCTCTCTCATAAGCGAGCGCACCTCGCACGCACACACCCACACACATACCTAATTAAAGTTGAAAAATGAATTTAATCAATATTAAAATCCTTTTGTAGTGAAGCTACATTACTTTTTAGTTAGAATTAGTAGATTGTATTTTTATACTAGTCCTTTTACATCGTTACCAAAGTCGCGTAATGAAACGTTTTAATTCCATTTATAATAATGATTAAAAATTGTGGGCGATATTACTCTATTACGAACTACAAAGCAATTTTATCCGACTTCAAAAAAGGAAGTTATGTATTCGACCCGTATATTTTATTATGTTCGCGCATAACTTTTAGGTAGATTTCATAAGAAAGCTACCTATTGTAATGGGTACCACGATTTGACTTCCGGAAAGTTTTGGTATATCTTCTCGTTTCACATTCCCAGACTCAAAAACCACCGTCAGTTCAACATTTTATATATATTTCACTTTCTTATGGACACGATAACTGCCGTAATTTTGCGTCAATCACTTTCAAGTTGTTCCTTAAAAATAACTCGTCCCAAAATCTCGGTCAAGTTTGGTAACGGCCAAATCATTTTTTTGAAAACAGAATGTCGCTGTAACTTTCTTATTAAGTAAAATATCAATTAGATTAAAGTTAGTACGATTCTTTGGATAAGGGCCTAAAACTTATATGCGAAATTTTTTTGATATCACCAACCACTGGCCCAGGGGGTGGAAAAAAGGTGTTTCGAAGACAAAAAAGTTATACCTCCCTTAATAGGTTCAGTATTGAATCGGTTAAAAGTGGTAATTAGTCCTCTAACATAACCTAAAATTTTGTCTGAAAAAACGTTTGATACGACCAACCCTTACGACAAGGAATGCCAAAATATTGCTGGAATTGTAAGAAGATGGGGCTTGTCGTATGCTAAACATGTGAAACTTTTTTCACATACAACCATTGGCATATGGAGTAAATTTTAAGTTTTACTTAACTTTTGGGTGGAAATCTTTTTTATCCCCTACTAGCACCGGTAAAATCTACCTCCGCCTTCTGGCGTGCAGAAAGAGATTTTTTCTTATTTATTCGATTAAAATAAATGTTGTTGCAATCGACGCTGCTGCTTTATCCGGTGGTATCAAAAAGTTGAAAAAAATTGCTAGACACAAGAAATTGATCTTAAAATTGACAAAAAATCTTTTCACTGTCCAGTGGGAAGGTAGGGACGGTGGAAATTCTGATATTCTATATGTATGCATCACCTTACACCCAAAAAACTGTTTTAAATAAACTAGTAGCTAAGTGGGTGTACTGTGTCAAGAGTACCCCCCCTCACCAACAAAATGTGCTAGTGTAGCACTGACGTAGTCTTCCACTATGTTGTGACGTCACAAGTGCGCGGTAGAATTAAGTAAATGAATAATATTTCAAATGTAAATACGTATTTAAAGTGGCCGCTAGTACCGTCAACACCGCGCGAATGAAATACTATATGCGCACGTGCTTTAAATAAACAAAAAAATATTATCTTTAAATAAAATGATAAATATTTTTAATTAACTTGTGTGTATAAGCCGTGCATCAGAAAAATACCACTTGACGGGAAAGTCCTATAACTGTGTTATCAGCTTTTTTTTAAGACTAAATATTCACGTTATCAACGTAGAACTCAATAATATTTATGACCATTTTTCACTATAGAATCAACCATTCATTTTTGGTTTGGCTAATTCACAATTAGTAAAGGCACAGAAGAAGAAACATAAATCCAAATTAAATAAAATTTGAAATAGTGAAAAAAATTTATCGTTTTGGAAGATACGAATCTTGCAGAAAGCAAAGTTATGTGATAGACCAGTAGCACTGTGAAAATCTTAATAAACGTGTGCGTAGTATCTTAGATGAACATTTATATACAAAAAAAGCTATCAATTAAATTGTATGCTGTGATTGCTCACAGGCAATAAAAACTACAAACGTATGGCTAATTATAATTCTCGTTTAAATTTTTTTTAAATGAATTTTACGTCTGTTTGCTCAAACCGGGTGAGATTGTGAGAAAAGTTTTATTATTAAAAAGTTCTTTTTATCAGGGTATAGACGATTCGCCTGTTCCAATCTCTAAGAAAGTTTCTATTTATGCATCCAAAAATCCATATTTATGAAGTTCTACATTGCACGTTTCCATATATATTTATTTATACAGATTAGTTATTGTCTGATTTATGAAAATAAACATAATCTTAGGACAGTTTATCACCATCGCTTCCTTGGTCTACTTACACCTCTCCAACCCATCAGTTTGTATCTCCAAACCTTCTTGGGTATAACCAACGTATACCTTGGGTATTAGTCCAATGGACGTATACCCAAGGTATATTAAAACGATGTATATCCATTCTTATTAAACCTTAATAAGAAATATTAAAATATTTTTAAAAAATTCCAAATATTTGAAAAAAATGTTAAAGTGTGCACTTTATAATTTAATATTATCATAAATATATCACATTCATTTATTTGTGTGCATTTTATAAGCATAAGAATATTTAGCAGTTTTAATTTTTGGTTTTACAATTTATAAGATAGAAGATGAAATATGAATACATTACAAAAAATTTTATTCAAAAATAAAAAATAATTCTCTATATTAATATTTTTTAAACAGGTATTTAAAGATTTAAAGATTTTAAAAAGATTATTTTGGCTAGTAAGATTATTAAAATAATTTTCCCATATCATTTTCTTGCGGATTAACAAAATACACGATCAACATAAGGAATACACAACCTATTAGCCTAAAGGATAAAAAAATTAAATTAAATGATATGAGAACCAGGACAAATGAATGAATACGAATATAAAGAACCATTAAGTTATTGCAATCTTTATACTATTATGAAATGAACTGAAAGTTGATGTACCTGTTTGATGTAACATACAAGCAATTTAAATTCTTTCGAAAAAAGAAAATAATACTTTATACTGAGAAAAATATGAGTCCATTGGCATATATACATAAAAACAATTTAAAAAAAAATTAGATTTAATCAAATATGAAAATTATTATTATGAAATATAAATCTTTTTATGTTTGCTGAATAATAATGATTTATGTTAATATCTATCCTCGTAGAATTTTTATTGACATCAAACAAAAATAATTAAATTTAATAAATAAAAAAAAAATGTCCGCAAAAAATAAAAAATTCATTTAAAAAATTATCAATCAAGTGTATATTCTTAATTATTAAACTGTTTAAAAGAAGTCGGATTTTTAATATTACACACTGATGTTTTTTTCAGTGATTTAGAGTGTATTTAATAAAATAAATTTATCAACTTTATATAATACGAAATAAATTTTATGATTGGATAAACTATTTAAAATATTGTTACGATTTGTTTACTGCATTCTACATCTATCTGAGTTAAAATAAATTTATATTTCTAATCTTTTTATCTTATTATTCAATATCTATTTATGTTCGGATATAAGACAGAAAAATCGACAATTATAGCCTGTATAAAACTTTTTTTTTAATGTAGTATTTTTGATAAATTTATTATATCTTTAAAAGCAATGCAGGTACGACTTAATAAATATTTTAGTTACACTACTTTTTTTAAACAACCTGTAATATGTTATCGTTAAAGATATCTCATTTAGATCAACTCCTATGTAAAATTTTCACTTTTATATGACTAATAAAATGGCGAGAACAATAAATAAATTATATTCATTAAATGTCGGTTAAATAAAAAATCCAGTGCAATTAGAATTATCTTAAACACAGTTTAGTAATATATAATTTGAATATTATAAATACAATTAAAAAAAAATTGGGACTTTCTCTGTTCCAGGGATAAGAATAGTTATGACCCAGTTAATCGGATTTGAACGGATACTTTTAACAATGTTTGGTAGTTTAATGGGTATTTTTTCAGTGATTCACAAAGAATTTTAACCTTTCAGGATATATTCTATTGATGAAAATAAAGAAGAAAATTCAAATAACAAGATTCGGAAATGTTTCGTTAGCGAGTATCGGCTGGCGAAAGATTTCGCCTTGACTTCTGCCCCTTTGGTAAAATTAAGCCAAACTGTAATTCCCGGAAACCAAATTAAAGGGTTAACTTTTATATTTTAAAGACTCCGTCTGCGTTATTAGTTTTGAGTTTTATTTCACTTTTTTGACTTTTGTTTTAATAAATTTTTGTTATATGACTTATATTAACTTTAAACCTTATAAGTTTTATTATTTTAGAATTATTTTACATTTTTATTAAAGAAAATTCCGGGCGATGATAACGCACAGACGTTCTTCGCCACCAAACAAAAAAAAAAAAATTAAAGGGTTAAATTTAGTAGCTTCTGGAATGGAATGCAAAGTTGGCAGGAGTCTATTACTCCCTACTCTATCGCAGAACCTGGACAGAGTCCCTTGCTGCTGGATCATTCTAATCGGGCTTGTTTTTAAGTAGCTTCTGTATGAAGTGTGATCTGAAAGATTAAAAAAAAATTAGGTCCCAGAACTGTATTTTTAGTAATTTTTGAAAAATCGGGGATGAAAGAAGAAAAAAATTGGTGTCGAATTTACACTATTTTATGTTTACCGTAAAATAACTTTGTTAAATAGTGAATAAACACATGATTAACACATGAATTAGGTTATTAAACGGTTACAAAACGGGTAAGGAATTTCATTCTAAATAAAATGGTATAAATAAAGTCCTCATAAAATAAATACAAACATAATCAATTTCGAAGTTTACTAAAAAGAACACATATCAAAATATGACAAATTTTGAAACACAATTTTGTCACTTTTATCAAATGTAACAAAATGAGACAAAATTTTCAATATTACAAAAATAAAAGAATAAATATTTAGGAAAACAACAAATAAAACTAACTTTTTTGCCGTAAATATCCAGTGTTCTGCCAGACGAATAATGTTTTTGGTGGGTTTTTGTATTTTAACAAGATTTTTTGTCGAAATACGGAAATTTACTGTTTAAATTTATCTTTATATGTACTCTCTTCTTTATTTTCACAAGTAGAACTAGTCCTGAACGTTTTTTTTTTTTACTTTTTAATCTTCGTAAATCATTCTGTATATTTTTATTAAAGTAATAATACTGGAAATATTATTTCGATGTCATTTTCTCTTTACGTAGATAATAAATAATGAGGTAATAAAATAAATTTATTTTTGTAGAAAAATATAAGAAAAGATTTGTGTTTTTCTGTAACATATACATGCTACCTGGTGGTTTCTGCTTATAGAGTGTGTATAACTGTTGAGACGGAAGTATTAAAATAGGAACAGCTGTTTAGTATTTCTTTGAATGTGCGTGGTATATGTGTCAATGTCAGGATGATAGAGTAAGGACTACTGTTAGAGAATATAGGTTGTTTATATTATATTGATTGTGTCCTGTATATTTCACATAGGTTTAAGGATCAACCGACCACAGAGTGATTGATCCTCTGAGGTGTACCTGGTTGTCTATTGTATATGAAATCTCTTTCCTTCCACAGGCGAGGTTACTGTGATTTATGTTTTATTTATGATATAATACAACTCCCCTAAGATGCTATTGAAATATTATGTTACAAAAAAGAAGCTTTTTTCAAACATAATAGATATTTATCTAATGTAGCTATTCTACAATTTATTAAATTCCTAAAAGAAAGAAATACTTATTTAAAAATTAAAAAAATTATAAGTGTTACGTACTTTTTTGGTTAAATTATTAATTTTATTTAAAAGTAATATGAGAACGAACGTTTCTGTTTAAAGTATTTGAGAGGTGTACATTTTTAACATTTTTTAAACAATCTAGATTAAAATTTATTTTGAATATATCATTTCAAAAGTTTCCAAATTCTAAAAGAAAATGGTAAGAATGACTTCAAGAAAATTCTCGCGCAGTTCTGCACAAGATGACCGACTTTCGATAATTTATTTTGAATATTTTGAAAAGGTATCAAGTCGTTCTAATCGAGAATTTTCCCAGAAAATAAGAAAACTAAAAGAGGAATATCGTTTTTTTAATATTAAAAGATATGTTTTTGTTTATAACAAATTATTATAACCGCAATTTAATTAAATAATTTCAAAAAAATAATACTTTTTTTTTTGGATATAAAAAACTCTAGTCCTATCAGAAGCACTATATGAGGCAAAATGTTCGCAGTTTTTTCCAGAACAAGAAAAAGTAAAAGTAGAAAAAACAATTCTAAGAAAAATTTATGAACCAAAATACGAAAACGGAATTTACAAATTGAAAAGTGAGAAAGAAATTTACAAATATACAGAAAAAATAGGGGACTTATCCGGAAAAGAGGATTACAGTTTTATGGATATTTATTTAGAATGAACATCCAAAAATTTATAAAAAAATATTTAATTTCTACATAAACAAAGCTACAAATACCAACTGGTTTAAAGAAATAGAAACAGATTTAAAAATATTAAACATTTATAAGTATCTGTGTAAAGATAGAGATAAATTTAGAAAGTAATTTGAGGATCTAAGTTACCAGAGAGAAAGAAAAAGAAGAGTATAAACTAGAATAGATGTACGAAAAAAGATTACAACAGTGCAAAAGAATGAAAACATTTAGGGAAAAGAAACAAAGTCAAAACTATGCAAACGTAACCGTAATGGTTGGAACGAAAATAACAAAATAAATACGATGTTTAAAATGATTAATCTCAATATTTATATTTAAAAATTTGTTTTAATTAATTTACAAACTTGTGCTACTATCTTCTGGTAAATATTTAAAACATTTATGAAAGAAACGTCAACGTTCCAATTTGCAGCGTCATAAAGAACCGCACTTCTAATTCGTCCTGCCCAAATTTTTTCCATTTTAAATTGAGCGTAACTCAAGAACGACTGAACAAATCTTCATAAAACTGTTACATGCACAACTTTAGATACAGTACTACAGTAAGCATAAATTTCATAGATATTGATGAATTAGTTATGGAGATTTTCGAGTCACAAAATTTTATATATATAAATTTTTAAGGAAACTGCAATTTAAGTGAATGGTATTTTCGTATTCTCCACACCTCAAAGCATAAAGAAAATTCAATTTCACCCCCCCCCCCGCCAACAATCTAATCATGCGACCGAAAGTAATACAGTAATACCTTACTTTTCTTTAAAAAATCAGTAAAAAGTTATTTTAATTATTAATAATATTTATTTTATATATATATATATATATAAAATTTATATACATATATACACATATGAACTCTCCTTACTATTTCAGTCTCGTATAAAGTAAGAGCTTTAGGTACAATATTTAATAATATTCTTTCTTTCGTTTGTGCAATGTTATATAAGGTATTAAAATTTTTTTCCCTTAAATTATGCGACTTTTTTAGCACAAAAAAGAATTATTTTAAATTATCGATGCATAAATAACAGAAATATGTATGTGTGCGTGTGTGTATATATATATATATATATATATATATATGTATATATATATATATATATCTTAGTATTACAATTTAGTTTACGTATGAATGATTTAATAAATTCATGTAAAAGAATAACGAAAGTAGAGTACAGCGTGTAATATTTTCCTTGAAAGCTATTAGTTTCTGAATATCTAGTAAAATAAAAAAAAGTTTGATTTTAAAATTAATAAAGTTTTAAATATGAAATCAATGTTATAGATAACATTTTAATAAAGCAAATTTGTTACAGTTCATATAAATAATCCAAAAACGTTTTCCGATAGCAGACACCACCTCTTAAACCTTAAAAAATATATGTTTTTTGTTTTTTGTTCTATCTCCCTTCCGTTTAAATATTTTTCAAACGTTTTTTAAAGTTTATACTTCATGTATAAAACTATCAAGGTCTACAATTTTTTAAATTACAGACCTCAGACCTAAAATGCAGAAAGGTTTTTTGAAAAATTTGTTTTTCTTATTTTAATCTTATTAAAGGGGGGTGTCAGATTTAGAAACAATTTACTTAAAAAATTTGTTAAGCTTCACCTACATATAAATATTTTTAGAAAAAAATATTCTAAAAATTTATTCCTCACCTCTAAAATAATATATATACTGTTTTTTTTGTTCTAATTCTTTTAATTTTTATTATAAAAAATATTTTGTTTTTCTTTGCAACTTTATGGAAAATCAAAATTTAAGTAGTGTTGGCCCTATATTATATCCCGGACCCAAAATAAGAAGCAATTTTTTATGTCCGGAAAATTCGAGTAATGCTTTCTTCGCCAGCTTTTTTTATTTATTTTGACAGTCATTTTAATTCTAGATTTATTTTTCATTAAGAAAAATAAATTTAATTGATTTAATATTATTTTTGCCACTTTTTGGTTTATTTCATGTCAAATAAAAGTATCTTTATCTACTTTATTTTTTCTGACTATACTTCACCAATTTTCTACAAATTTGGTCACGTAACTATATATACTGGCAGTGTTACTATAGACCTAAAAAGCATTTTTCAACTGCATTCTTTTGGATTTGCAACAATTTTTTTAAAAACTATTTAAAATAAAGTATTTGGAGACCCATCTTTTTTTTAATTTTTATTGTAAGGATAATAAAAATATAGTCATCAAATTTTTCTCATAATTTTTTTATCCCGAGAATTTAACTTTTATTTTTCAGTTTTGAAAAATTCTTTTAATCATTTATGGGCTTGATAAATTCACTATCAGAAATTACATTTATTTTTTTATTACTTGTTTCAAATAAAAATAATGCATTTACTCTATCGATAGATATATTAAAATTATTTAATAAAAATTGACTGTAGACTAAATTATTTTTTAGGGTTTATTTGTAACAACGTATTTTTAAAAGTGATATTTTACTTATGTATAAGTATGTAATTTATTGAAATTTTAAAAGAAGATTTATTAAAAATAACAAAACGCATTAAACAACTAAAGCATGAAGATGTGCAGATATGTTTATAAACAGTCGTTTTATTTAAAAAACATGGTTTTTATTCGACATACAAAAATAATTTTAAAAAAAATTTAATAATATTTTTTCTATGCATTATTTTTTAAATTAAACAAAAAAAAAAAAAAGAAGATTTTGGTAACAGTGATATGATTCAACAGTATAAAGTACTTTTCTATCCTTTCCTCGTTTTTTCTTCTTCATTTAGGCGAAATTTTTACGGGCCGATGTTCTTGATCTTTACCTATTGGAAATGAGAAATTTATGTCAAAAACTAATAGCGTATGAAAAATCTACTATAGTGTGACTGAAAAAATTGAACTATTAACCTTCTGGATGAAAGATAAAGTTTAATCACGTCACTATGAAATTTGGCAGAGCACTTTATTTATACAACATTAAATCAATTTGTACAGTTTGCAATCAAATTGATTTAAATGTTATTTCAGAGTAAACCAGTCCATAGCATTGAAGTTTAGAATTTATAATCGTGCTAATACGAGTATACTCACAT
Organism: Lycorma delicatula; assembly: GCF_047948215.1. Classification (NCBI taxonomy): domain Eukaryota; kingdom Metazoa; phylum Arthropoda; class Insecta; order Hemiptera; family Fulgoridae; genus Lycorma; species Lycorma delicatula. The sequence continues at coordinate 90,800,688 of NC_134461.1, forward strand.
TTGAAATTGGAGGACAAATTATCTCAGGGATTTTTATCTCAGCTACTTTTAATTGATGATGAAGAATTTCTATGAATTTTGTGTGGTCTTTCTTTTTTATTTTAAAACGGTTATTATTTTGAGATCAATTATTGATTGTGGATGATATGTTACAGCTAAAAAATTCTGATGTATATTAACCTACACATATATATATATATATATATATATATATATATATATATATATATATAGAGTGATTCACAAAGAATGTAACAAATCTTCAGAACACGTTCTATTGGAAAAAATAAAGCAGAAAGTAAATAATAAACGTAGGTACGATAACGCTTTGTTATTGAGTGTTGGCTGGCAAAAGATTTCGCCCTAATTTTTTCGCCTTCGGTAAAATTAAGCCAGATTATAATTCTTGAAACCCTTATTAAAGGGTAAATTTACTGGTTCTTTATGAAATATACATAATAATATAGAAATAAGTAAGTCCCAGAACTATATTTTTAGCAGTTTTTTATAAATCTGGGTAAGAGACATATATTTGGGTCAAAAAATACTATTTTATGTTTGGAGTAAAATAACTTTGTTAAACGGGTAAAAATATATAAAGGTTAAAAAAAATGTAGAGAATTTCATTTTGAGTAAAGTGATAAGAATGAAGTTTTGTTTAACTAAATAAATTCGTAAAGTAAATACATTCAAAGTTTATTAAAACAAAGAATATCAAAATGTGGAAGATTTTAACTATATATTAAACGAAACAAATTTTTAATATTACAAAAAAAAATAAATATTTTATAAAAATAACAATCACAATTATGATGTATAATTATGTTGTAAATGTACAGACTATATACATATACTATTATCAATATTAATAAAAATAATTACTGCTTTTAATTTTTTATGTTACATAAGCGCTTTCGGTGTGATTACTACTTCATCAGATATTAAAAAGCATTTTTGTCAGAAAATTGAAACTAAATCGCAAGGTTGCTCATCTTCTAAGTCAGTTAATTAAATGGCATAACTTTAATTACCTTATTAAACTCCAAAACAACCATTTAATTAACTGATTTAGAAGTTAAAACAACCTTCTGTTCTGTTTCAATATTTTGACAAAAAGGTTATTTTATATTTGATGAAGTAATAATCACTACGAAAGCGCTCATGTAACATAAAAAACTAAAAGCAGTAATTGTAATTATTATTATTATTATTGATAATAGTATATTATTATAGAGTCTGAGCACCGGATCTAAATTTCGTTCAGTTACATCTCCCGCCTGCGGAAGAGACTACAGAGCCTCGCGATGGAAGCATGGCAACTGGAATGGGACACCCCGACCAAGGGAAGAACTCTGTACAAGTTTATACAGGATCTGGGGGATGATATGCCTCGAGTTCGTTTTTAAGGGCAAGTGCCCAGGTGCTCACCAACCATGTTAATTTGAACCAATATCTGTTTCGGCTCCGCCTGGCAGCTGATGAGCTGTGCGTCTGCGGGGAGGTCCAGTCAAATGAACACCTGATGTTTGACTGCCCTGCTCTTGGGGGAGCGGTCTCTAGCTCCCCCCAGGGTCACCCTGGAACTTAGAGGTCAAGGGGAAAATTGACCGCTCACAAGCGGCGAGTCAATATGGCGAGAGCTGCATCATCGGACCGTGTGGGAGTTCCTCGATGCGGTTGCTTTGTTCAACCGAAATCAGTAGTTTACTTAAGGGAAAGACTCCTACTGCACTGCTGTAGGAAGCTAACCTCGAGATATATGACTGACCACCAGAAAATTAAGGTTCCATGCGCTTTAATATGGTGGTCAGGTACTTGCTGGCATTCACTGACCTAGGCGTGGCAGCGAATTGCTGTCTAGACGAAGTAAATTTTAATTTATGGATGTCATATATATTTTTAGTAGTTGACGGGGTGCGCCTACCCCGTATATAGTAAATATATGACAAGTGAATGATTGGGACAGGTAAGCCGGTTGTGTGTGGCACCGCGCTTAGTCCGCTCACGCTGTTATTTTCTTGGAACTATATAGCACGCTGGTCGCTAAACTGTTTCGAGGCTCAGTAGCCGTTTGTGGCACAGACATTCGGTCTTATGCTTTAAGGCGACCGAATGGGGTAGTGGCGGCCGGAGAAATGCCAAGAAAACCAATTATTGAGGCTGACTTACAAATTCTAGTATGTATATATAATGTGTGTTTTTTTATAACATTTTGTTGTAGGATGTGCGATGTTTGATGAAGGATATTTAACTTCTTATTGAATATTAGTAAATACAGCCCCCATTCATTTCTTTGTCAGTCAGAACATGGTAGTAGGTAATTTACCCTTCGCTATTTGTTAAATTAATCAATAATGGTTATATATATTGTTGAATTTTAATTTGAAGGTTACACTGATAAATGTATACATGTATAATGTACATACTAATTCATATAAATAAACAATAACATAAAATTTAATGACAGGATTGAAGAATAACAACAAATAAAGGAAATAATAATCTAAAAGACATATATCAATGAAACTATGACGTAAATCTATAAATACGAGTAAGTATAAAGGAAGCTGTGTTACGAATACAATACGATGAATATTCTTTGTTGATCGTTCACAATGACCCTACGGTTCTTTCTTCTTACCTTTTACAAACTTTTCACACTTCAGAAATCTTCAGAAAGATCTGACCATTACTTTCTTTCTGTCTGCTGTTCTTTTGTACAATAGTTATTTAATGGATCAAAAGTTCTCAAGTTTTTCAGAATGAATTATTAGATTTAAATATAATTGAATACTAGTTTATTCTCTTAATAAAATATTAGGAATATAATAATAAATATATTAAAATAGATATGAGAACACTGTCCATTTTTATTTATTTTCATAATATCAATTAAATCATTTTTTATTTGGGTAATCAGATTGAATAACCCGTTGAAATGTGGAATTTTGTAATTTCTTATAAACAAAATTATCACAATTTGTCTTAGAATTTAAAAATGGTGAACTGTTTTGAATTATTATATAAAATCAAAATGTAGTAATTATTTTTTAATAAAAATAAGTAAGAAAGTTTAGTAAATATATAACATTTTTAGCGATAAAAATGATCTCATAAAAATTTGTTATTAATTTCGTAATATTTGAAATAAAAATTTCAGGCAATGAAGAAAGTTAACTAAATTTCACTTTACTGATAAATATTTCATTTTTTTCAATCAGTTAATAGTACCTTATGCAACGAGCCTATAATGATAGCCATTAATGAAAGAATGTGAAGTAAGTGCTCGTGTCGTAAACTTCGCAAAAGTGCATTAATGGCCATTATAGAGAGTTGCATACCGTATTTTTTCTATGGCTAAGAAAATATTGGAATTATTGATTTAAATTACTGTTAGAGTACATGATTTACGGAATATTATTTTTTTTTAATTTTTCAAAAAATACATTTCTGTGCCAATAGATTATTAATCATAGGTTCTGCCTTTTCTTTAATATCGATCGTTGTTAAAGATATTTCTTTCTCAAAATCCACTTAATTAACAAAAATATAAACAATGCAATATAAAAATATAGTTACCTATTGGTTTACTTTCATATTAACCTCTGCTTGCTAACTACTAAATCGGATTAAATCAAAATAAAAAAAAAATGCTAATACCTCAAATAACACGCACTTCTGATTGGTCAGTAGTTGATAAGAGTAGGCGTTTAGTTTGTTGAACATTTGTATCACAATGAAAATCTGTTTCATAATGACCCTCATTATGATATAGGTTTCGGCCGCGTAATCCAAACGTAATAAAATTTTTTATTACGAAAAATTAATTATAGTATAATGTAAAAAAAATTACTTATTGAAAGAAAATAATTTCATAACGCTAAATTTCATTTATTAATATTTATTATTAAAAAAAAACTTATAACTTTGATTTCCAGAAATCTAATTTCTTTAAATGAAAATTAGAAACCTACTGTGTGTTATTACAGTATTAAATGAGAAAAAATAATTATATTTTTTTTATTAATGAAAATTGTGTTTAGAAGAAGTATAATCAATAAAACAAAGGAATAACAGAAAAAATAAGATAAAAGTGGTAGCAATTTATATATCCGGCCGCCTTATTGTAGAAGACCAGCAATCAGTTAATGGGGGAAGAAGTTTAGAAGACTGCTAATAGAACAGGTGAGTAGAGGTAAACAAGAAATTCTTAGAGAAGTCACTCTGTGTTCTAGTAAACCAAGTATCAAAAAACCAGGTGAGAGTAAATAAGCTTAGACACGCGTCTCGCGAATCAACCTACTGGACTCTTCTCTCAAAGGACTGATCAGATTTTTTTTTTCTCTAATGTAACAAAAATTTCACGTTTAATTCATTTCTCTAAACAAGTAGTAGTCGCTCCTTTGCTCTTTCAGATTCATTCATATAATAAAAAAGAATCTAGTTAAACAAACATTTTTATATGACTTAAAAAAATTCAAATTATGAAAAGTCTCACGAAAATAAACCACGCATAATGTTAAAATTCAACAAATATGTTAACGTTGAATACACAATTTATAAATTGAATAGTTATTAAATTTATCAAACAATAATAAACTGATTTTCATTTTTAATAAGTTTATTATAATATGTAATAATTTTTTAGGGTTAATATTCGATGTACAAAATACCTGACAAACACTTTCCATAGAGAGTAAATTCTGATTTGAAAAAGATGGAATCGCAAATATAAACAAATTACTTCCTTATACGAAGTAAAGGAAATGTGATCGCGAAAAATTTCGGTTTTCAAATTTCAATGGACATGTCCATTTTGACTAGTTTCAAAGTGCGATTTTACAAAAAGATTTTTTTTTGTTGAAAATATTGTTGTTTTTTAATTGTTAAAAAATGTGCCTAAGAAAAATATGACTTTAATTAGGCGAAATATGGAGATATTGAGAGTGGGTGACCTTGCTCTACAGCCTCACCCCTTTATCTTGAAAGTTGAAAATTTAATGGTGTCAATATCCCATATATAGAAGTAATCTGACCAAATTTGGTCAAAATCGGTCCAGTAGTTCTGGAGATATAAGGTTATTTATAGGCCAACACCGAACACATACACGTACGTAGGAACATTAACATCCGGAAAATTTCCATCCGGTTTTTTGGGTTTCATAGGTGTCAAAACTTCAAGATTCGGTGAAAACCGCATATTCCCAAATTGGATCGATTATAATACTTTCCTTTCTAGAGTTATAGCTCTGCTATAGCGCTATCTAAACTGGAAAGTAAAATTGTCACTGAAAATGAAATACGAATCCAGTACTATCAACAAGAAACCAAGAAAATTAACAAAGAATGGCTTCCATATTTCCTCAACTAAATCAATAAAATTCTGCAAAAAAATCAATTAAGTTACAACAATTCTCTTTTGAGGTGAACGAGAATTAATTTTGAAACACTTTGTACGCAGGAAAGCTTCTGTTAGAAATGAAACAACTGCAGATATAAAAAAACACCGGCGTCCTAACAAGACGAGAAATGTCTTGTCGTATGAAGCTATTTCTGAAAATCATATTCCCTCTTCAATTATTATAATCAATCAGATCTGTCTTTTGAGAGTCATTCCCCGAATTAACGAGACTACATCCTAGTGATTTATACCATTAAACAGAAGATGGAAAGCACAATTTAAAAAAAAAAAGAAATGAGTACCTGGCTACGTCTTGGCCAAAAGACTTTTCTATTGTTATACACTTCCGAAGTTCCTGAACTTTTTATTATATTCTATATAAGTAAACGAAGTAGAGAAATAGTGTAATTTATGTTGTTTATATACAGTAGATTATAACATAGAAAAACATTTTAGATGCTTATTGACTTTCACTTGTAGATTTCATTTTAGTTGATAGGCAGATTTATTTACAATAATACGTATTTACAACAAAAGTACGACACCCACCTCTCTCTTTACCTGTTTAGCCTCGGGAACCACCGTAAGGTACTACTTCAGAGGATGAATGAGGATGATATGTATTATGAATGTAAATGAAGTGTAGTCTTGTGCAGTCTCAGGTCAAACATTTCTGAGATGTGTGGTTAACTGAAACCCAACCACCAAAGAACACCGGTATCCACGATCTAGTATTCCAGTCCGTATAAAAGTAAATGGCTTTACTAGGATTTGAACCTTAGAACTCTCAACTTCGAAATCAGCTGATTTCGACGCAAGCTTGAAATGATAATCATAACAAGTTAACAATAATAATTTTGTTGTGGAATGAGAATATTAAAACTTGACGTATCCGAACTTAAACCTGGTATCAATTAAAATGCACTTTAAATTTTGAAGGTTTGAAGTAAACGATAAATTAAAACGAGAAGAAACAACATTTTTAAATAGTTAATTTGGAGCCGACTTCTACAAGCTGAATTTTTTTTATCAGTTTTTATTATGCTATTTTTAAATACATTTTTTCTGAAGTTAGTTTTTGTAAGGATATCTAAATTTTAAATAAAACTAACTACCTTTGTCCAAATAAAGAAAAGAATGTATAGAAAGACCTAAATAGATTATAATAGTACGTGAGCAAGGTCTTCTCTTAAAATGAGATATAAATCGCAATTTTCATACCAATTCTTTTCTTTAAGTTTCACAGTAGGTTGCTTTGAATATCAATGAAATATATTACTACGACATGACAATTAATTCTACTAAGCATTGAAACCAATAAACAAATTAAAAAATACGTCTAAATAGTTGTTTTATGTCACTTCATTTTAGGTAGATTTCATAAGAAAGCTACCTATTGTAATAGGTAATCATCAAAATCTATTAACCTGGTTAAAAAAAACAGGGGTCGAAGTGAGTTCTCCATTTTATGAAGTCGTGAAAAAGTAACCACCAAAATTTGATTTTGAAATTACCCAAAACATTTGGTTAATTGTCTTAATTTTGTAAAGATATTCTTATAATATTAGGGTTAATTAAAATAACAGATAAATTATACGATATTAAAAGATAATGCTTCCCTGTATTGTTATATTATTAATTTAATAAATATTAGAAAATAAATCATATTTAAAAAATAGTTAAATCAAACAGGAAAATAGAATTACTTACCTGTTTTTAAATGTAATAATAATCGAAACGATATTGTGTGCAGATTTCATTGTAAAATCATTTCATATAAATCATTCATGATTCGTATACCGAGCGAAGTTGAATTTTAAAGCAGAAGAGGGTGGGAAGCATCGCGGTGATCGTTATGATATACCTGTTAATTAATTCAGTTATGTTTTGATTAGTGAACCAATTTAATTTGATCTAGTTGGTCGCTATTTCCCTGTTCACTACCTCTTTTTTTTAAGTTACCCTTTTACTCCTTCCATCGATGCTGTTAAATGAAATACACACACATACCACTTAGTCACGTGTATTCAATACAAGTTAAAACTAAGCGCTCTCGTGCTAGACTAAAGTTCAACATGCAATTGGTAGAGGTATTGCATTCCCGTGGTATTTACAATATAACTACCCCTTTTAAATACTATTTTCATTCAACTTGGATTCAGTACTCTTATAAACGCTATAGGGAACGTATAATTATGTAATGATTAGTTTAAAATTGTTTTCTAACAATTTATCCACAAAGACTTAACCAATTTAACCACTAAGACTTATTTTAACATATTTTAAATGTCCAAGCACTTTTTGTAAGTCAAGATTTTCCATTTAAATACTGGGTGATTCAAAGAAACGGGACATTTTGAAAGTTGTGTTGGTAGCCGTGGGCGATTGGTACCACTTGATAAGTGGCGCCAGCCTCTCTAACCTAACCTGCCATTTAGTTGTCATGGATCCTTGGAGTGGTGCGCAACGTGCATTTGCTATCAAAGCGTTTTACAAAAACAGTGACAGTGTGGAGGGGGCGCGTAGAGAATTTCGCCGTCATTTTAATCTGGGACGGCACGACCGTATTCCATTAGCACATGCAATTAAAACATGGATATCTAATTTTGAGGAAACTGGTTCGGCAATGAAAAAGAAACCTCCAGGCCGTGAGTGAACCGTCCGTACACCACAGAATGTTCAAGCTTTACAAGATGCTGTCACACGAAGTCCACAGCGGTCAATCCGTCGTCTCTCAGTGTCTTTACAATTCCATAGTTCAAGTGTTCGAAGAATGTTAGTGAAGGACTTGCAATTCCATCCATACAAGTTGCAGATCGTCCAGGAACTGAAACCGAACGATGCAGTTGTGCGAGCACAATTCTGTAATGTAATGCTTCAGAAGATAAATGATAACGAAGAGTTTGTTCACGAACTGTGGATGTCAGACGAAGCGTATTTCCACCTCAGTGGATTTGTTAACAAGCAAAATTTCAGATACTGGGCACAAGAAAATCCTACGCAGCTACACCAGCGTCCGTTGCACAGCCAGAAAGTGACCGTGTGGTGTGCTATGTCATCTTACGGTGTTATAGGCCCTTATTTTTTTGAGGATGACAACGGTCTTGCGATTACAGTGACGTCGGCTCGTTACGTAGCCGTGCTTGAAACCTTTGT